>NC_077233.1:87674775-88274775 GCF_027887165.1 Monodelphis domestica
AGCTCACATTCTAATAGGGAAAATACCACTAAAGGGGAGTTGCATGGAGGAAAGGAAGATACTCACAGGGTATGAGGATGCTGGCAAGGAGGTAGAGAAGGCCCAGGACTGAGGAGCCAAGGCAGGAATGAAGGGCGCATGACCGGGAATGGAACTCCTAAAATGAGGGTTCCACCTAGAGAATCATCAATCAGTCAGGAGGCATCTCCAGGGAATCAGGTTTGGCAAGAACCTTTCCCCACTTTCCCCAGCAGCTGGAGTCTTCTACTCTAAGGTCACTTTCCATCTATTTTATATGTATCTTTTTTGCTTAGCCCTTGCCTTCCATCTTAGAATCAGTACTGAGTATTAGTTCCAAGGCAGAAAAACAGTAGGGACTAATCAATGGGAGTTAAGTGACTTGTCCAGAGTCACACAACTAGGAAATATCTGAGGCCAGATTTGTATTTTATATGTTTCTTGTATGGACTTACTTATTTACATGTTGTCTCCCCTATTAGACTGGCAACTCCTTGAGGGTAGGGACTGTTTTTACCTACTCCCTAGAGCTTAGCATACTGCCTGGTACACAGTGAGGGCTTAATAAATGTTTGTTGATTGAGAAGAACCAGAAATACATAAAGATGGTTATGGAGAAAGACATCTGGAATGAGAAAATAAAAGAGAAGAATTAGAGAAATGCAAATTAGAAAATCAAATAGGTATCCAAAAATAAAAGAGAGAGAGGGAGAAATGCTTTTTTTTTTTTAAGAGCTACAAAGAGAGAGAATTACAAGAATAGAGTGATTAAACATGATGTAATGGAAAACATGCTAGATTTGGAATCTGAAGTCCTGGGTTCAAATCCTAGCTCTTCTACTGTATGATCCTGGATAAATCACTTAATTTCTGGGTCCCGGTTTTCTCATCTGTAAAATGGATAGGTTGTACTAGAATCAGACATTCTCAAAGTGTGGTCTGAGGATCCCTGACCCTTTCAGGGAGACCACAAGATCAAAAATATCTTCAAAGTAATACTAAGATGTTTTCATTTTTAATACAATTAATATCAAGATATAATTTACATAAACAAAAGCTCTTGGCCATGGTAATATAATTTTTTAGAGTGTAAAGGGGTCCTGAAACCAACCATAGGACTATGATCTTAACATCAAAATTCAGAGATGAGGATTTTTTTTTTGAGGAGGAGGAGGAGGAGTTGGGGGAAGAACAGGTCAGGGAGAGAAGCTGTCAGAAATTGAATGACTCTCCATTAGAAATGTGTTAGAAAGAATTCTTACTTTGGATACTTCCCCTAATGGAAGCCCTTTCCATTGTGACATAGCTCTCTTGGTGGTTGTTCAGTTGTGTCAGACTCTACGTGACTCCAGAGGGGTTTGCCATTTCCTCCTCCAGATTATTGTACAGATGAAGAAACTGAGGCAAATAGTTAAGTGACTTGCCTTGAACCACACAAGTAAGAAGTATCTGAGGTCAGAATTGAATTCGTGATGAAACTTCCTGACTCCAGATCCGGCTCTCTATCCACTGTGCCTCCAGGCAGCCCACCTCTCTTCGAGTATTAGAAAGTTCATCCTAGGTATGAAATCTGCATCTGCCTTCCTTACACTTCCTTCTCTTGGCCTTTATTCTGCCTTGGACCCCATTAAGATAGGCAGCTTCTGGGAATGAGTAGCTGGCAGTCCCCTCGGCCCTCCGCCCCTGCCCAATGACACCTTGAGTGTTGTCAATTGCCACCAGTGGTAAGACAAAGACAGTTCAGAAAAGGGCAACCAAGATGGCGAAGGGCCTTGAGGCTGTGCTATAATGAGGAGCAATGGAAGGACCTGGGCACATTTGGTTGGCCTGGAGAAGACTCTGGAGGAGCATGCCAGCTGCCTTCAGATAGCTGAATCAGGCCTCTCTTGTAAAAGAAGGATTCGACGTTTTCTGCTTGACCCTCAAGGGTCGAGTTGGCTTATGGCTCTTTGCATTTTCTCTGTCTGGAATGCTTTCCGTCCTCATCTCTAACTACTGACTTTCTGGGCTTTTTAAAGTCTCAGCTAAAATCTCTTTTACAGGAAACCTTTTCTTGCCCTCTTACTTGGGGTGTCTTCTCTCAGTTAATTATCTTCTCTTTATCCTGTAGATAACTTTCTTTTTCTTAATTAGTTTGTAGGTTGTCTCACCCATTCCACTGTCATATCCTTGAGGCTTTTGTTTCCTTTGGCATTCCCAATACTTAGTGTGGGGCCTGGCACATAGTAGGTCCTTAATAAATGTTGACTGATTGATGGTATAAAATTGGGATCAATAGACGGAAGCTACAAAGAAACAGACAAGGTTTGATAGCAGGAAAAGTTCTGACCATCAGAACAGTCCAATGGTGAAATGGGCTCGTTTGGAAGGTTCTCATTAGACTTTTGAGGAGAGAGGGTGGGTGGACCACTCATTGCATCTGTTTTAAAGGGAATTCCTTTCCCTTTGAGGCTGAACTAAATGACTATTAAAGTGCCTTCTCACTCTGAAACTCTGGTCTCTGAAACAACACTGAGGAAGAACTCTCCTTCCTCCTCATGACAGCCCTTAGCTACTTGAAGACAGAGATTATATCATCAATAAACCTTCCTCTGAGTATAGCATTGGATCTAGAGAGGGAACATGCATTTATTAAGCACCTACTATGTGCCAGGCACTCCACTCACTTCTTATAAGTAATACTTCACAGGGTAGCTCAGTGGATAGTCAGAAGTGGAGATGGGAGATCTTCAGTTCAAATCTGGCCTCAAACACTTCCTGGCTATGTGACCCTGGACAAGTCACTTTAACCTCCACTCTTCTGCCTTGGAACAAATACCTAGTATCAATTCTAAGATGGAAGGTAAGGCTTTTAAAAATAATATTTCACATGATCCTTACAACACTCCTGTGAGTTAGGTGCTATTATAACCACTATTTTACAGTTGAGAAAACTGAGGCAAGCAAAGTAGAGGTTAAATGACTTATCTGGGGGTCATACAGCTAATTTTGATTTGAACGGAGCTCTTCCTGACTACTTCCTAAGGTTAGAGACAGCTAGGTGAATACAGTCAGGAAGATTCATCTTTATGAGTTCAAATCTGGCCTCAGACATTTATTTCTTAGCTATGTGGGCTAGGATAAGTCATTTAATCTTGCTTGCCTCAGTTTTATCATCTGTAAAATGAGCTGGAGAAAGAAATGGCAAGAAGCTCTGGTAGTTTTGTCAAGGAGGCTCCAAATGGGGCCAGGAGGAATTGGACATGACTGAAAAGACCAAACAACACTTCAATCCTTCATTTGGTTTTGTTTTTTTCCAGAATAGGAAGCCATGTCTCAGGACAGTTAAGAGACTCATTTCAAGATTATAGCTTCAAAAACATATGGTTTATCACTTGTTTATATGAGTATATGATTGGGGGATTGGGGTTTTAAAAGATGATTCTATTATAAAAATGAATAATATGGAAATGGGATTTGAGTGGTAATACATGTATAACCCAGTGGAATTGCTTGTTAATTCCAGGAGTGGGGAGGGAAGAGGGGAGGGAGACAAGAATTATGTAACCGTGGAAAAAAAATTTAAAAATTTAAATTTAAAAAGATTATATCTTTAATTCTTTCAACTGTTTGTCATACGACATGCCTCCAAGGCCTCTCTCATCATCCCAGTCATACGTCACCATCCAGATTGTCAATTTCCTCCCTGAAATGTGGTGCCCAGAACTCCCAATGTGGTCTGATCAGAGTGGAAGCCTTCAGAGCTCTCGCTTCCCTCCCTCAGCATGCCTGGGATCATTTCACTTTCATGGTGGCCGAGTCACTGTTTCTGAAGGCTATATAGTCTCGGGTCCCTTAGTGAGGAGGGATACTGGAATTATTCTTCATACTTTCCACCTATAGATGGAATTGAAGGAATCATTTGATGGAACAGAAAAAGGAAGATTCCCCCACACCAGCCCACCGGATTCATCCTCCTTGAAACTGGAAGTGAGCAAGATTTGCTCATAGCATGAGTTCACAGGCCATGGGCACTGAGGCATTTAGCTATATCACCTCCTTGGCCAAGGGGCCCCCTAAGTTTAAGGTTATCTCTTCCCTATCAGTGGTTCCTGAAAGCAAATTTATATCTCTCCCTCAGACCAGGGGCCCTCTGATGCTAAACCAGAGTGGCTTATGCCCAAGAGCAGGTCCATACCTTCTCTCATCCCCATACATATCAGAGTACCCTAAAGGAAGCAGCTGGCATCCCCCTCAAGCCAGGATCAACCTGAGGACCAAGCAGTGGGCACTTCAGATTAGGAGAACTTTCTTCCCAGAGCACTCAGTCCTATTTCTGGCCCCCAGGGAACAGCAGGCACAGGGTGTAGACAGGCTGACAACCCTGTCAGTGACAGCTGCCCTTCAACTAGGCTGCTGGCTCAGGTGTGGGCAGTCACCTCTCCTGACCCTGAGGAGCAGCAAGCTCCTGCTGTGCCATCTCCAAGGGTCACAGCCCAGCATTCCTAGGAGATGCTGTATGTCAGGTCATCGCCAGGATTTCCGATGCCTTTGGTGTTGATTTCAAAGGCCACCATGAATCAGTCCCATTGGGAAACTGATCAGGGCCAAGTTTCATCCTCTTGGCCATTTGGGGATTTTGTTCTCTAAGTAGGTGGTGAGACTGAGCTGTAGCCCAGCCTACTTGTTCTAAACCTGGACCTCCAGGGGAAATATTAAGCCTGCAGCTAGTGTCCCCAGGGGATCAGGCAGCCCCTGGCATGAAGAGACAGAGTTTTTGCTCTTAACTCATGGAAGACTCTAGAAATAAAGTCTTAGAAAACATAGAAACAAAGGATATCAACACTGTAAAAGAGCTTAGAATATAGAACACAAACTATCAAGGCTAGAAGGAACCCTGGAATATAAAGTTTATAAACTATAGAAGGGACCTAGAGCATAAAATATTATCTCTGAGAACTGGGAGGGACATTGGAACTTAGAACATAACCTGTCAGAACTAGAGTGGGGCTTAAAGCATAGAACACAGGCTATCAGAGCTGGAAGGGTCCTTAGAACTTAGAATACAGGCTGTCAGAGCTAGAAGGGTCCTTGGAACATAGAACAAATACTATCAGAGCTGTAAAGGATCTTAGAACAAAGAACAAAGACTATCAGAACTGGAAGGGACCTTAGAACATAGAAAAAAAGACTATCAGAGCTGGAAGGGATCTTAGAACATAGAACAAAGACTATTAGAGCTGGAAGGGATCTTAGAACAAAGAACACAGGCTATCAGAACTGGAAGGGACCTTAGAACATAGAAAAAAAACTATCAAAGCTGGAAGGGACCTTAGAACATAGAACAAAGACTATCAGAGCTGGAAGGGACCTTAGAACATAGAAAAAGACTATCAGAGCTGGAAGGGCTCTTAGAACATAGAACAAAGACTATCAGAGCTGGAAGGGATCTTAGAACATAGAAAAAGACTATCAGAGCTAGAAGGGATCTTAGAACATAGAAAAAGACTATCAGAGCTGGAAGGGCTCTTAGAACATAGAACAAAGACTATCAGAACTGGAAGGGACCTTAGAACATAGAAAAAAAGACTATCAGGGCTAGAAGGGATCTTAGAACATAGAAAAAGACTATCAGAGCTGGAAGGGCTCTTAGAACATAGAACAAAGACTATCAGAACTGGAAGGGACCTTAGAACATAGAAAAAAAGACTATCAGAGCTAGAAGGGATCTTAGAACATAGAAAAAGACTATCAGAACTGGAAGGGCTCTTAGAACATAGAACAAAGACTATCAGAGCTGGAAGGGACCTTAGAACATAGAAAAAGACTATCAGAGCTAGAAGGGATCTTAGAACATAGAACAAAGACTATCAGAGCTGGAAGGGACCTTAGAACATAGAACAAAGACTATCAGAGCTGGAAGGGATCTTAGAACATAGAACAAAGACTATCAGAGCTGGAAGGGATCTTAGAACATAGAACAAAGACTATCAGAGCTGGAAAGGATCATAGAACATAGAACATAATCTATGAGAACTGGAAGGGACTTTGGAACATGGAACATGGAACATAGAACAGAGGGGGCTTAAAGCATAGAATACAGGCTGTCAGAGCTGGGAAGGACCATAGAACATGGAACATGGAATGTTGCAGGTAGATAAAATCTTTCCCTTAGTTCTTCCTTAAAATGAGGGCTTGGATTCTGATTGCCCAGATCTCTTCCATCTTTAAATGCTACGATCCCACCTGGCTCTGCTGATGCTCGGTTCTGACTCTGAGGTTCAGAAGGAGAAGGGAAAGGCCTGAGGGAGTCACAGTGGAGAGGAAGGCTGGGGGATGGGGCAGGCATGGGGAGATGTCCTGCCAAAAACCCTGTTATGGACCTTTTTTTAGGCCTGAGTGGAACACAGAGTCCTGCAGCGCGGGTGGCCACTGGTATTATTAGCTCTGTCGTGGGAGGTGGCCCCGGGCCCTTCCCAGTCTCTATTCACAGGGTGCCAGCTGACCAGGCAAGCCCAGGGGATTGGCACTAGCTCCATCCCCAGACTCCAGTGGGGAAGCGCATGCTCTGGGAAAGAAGAGATGGCATGTGAGAGTAGAAGGAGAGAAGGATATGGGGAAGGGTTAGGGGCAGAGAAAGACTCGCTATTCTCCGGTTTCACCTGCCCCTTGGCCAAAAACCTCCATACTTAGGACCACTACCCTAACCCAAAATAGAATCCTTACTCTTCTGGGCAAAAGTTTCAATTCTTTCCTCCTCCAGGAAGCCTTCACCTTCAAGGGGAGAGAGAAGGCTCTTTGAACATAGCAGGCACGAAATGAATGAATGAATGAATGAATAGTTGCCTTGGCCTAGACACAAAGCCCCAGGATTCACCGAGAGCTGAGATTCCGGAAAAGCTTCCCACCTCATCCCTTTTGGGCAGTGACCAGGAACTTGGGATTTGGAACATCCAGTGGTTTTTCCATCACAACATACTGTCATGATCCCAGGATACTTCCATTCACCCCCTTTGCCCATTTCTGAACAACAAAACCCAAGCTATAATTTGGAAGGGAG
This sequence comes from Monodelphis domestica, assembly GCF_027887165.1. Lineage (NCBI taxonomy): Eukaryota > Metazoa > Chordata > Mammalia > Didelphimorphia > Didelphidae > Monodelphis > Monodelphis domestica. The sequence goes on from NC_077233.1 coordinate 87,681,833, forward strand.
ATGCACTTCTAGGACCCAGTTGGTAAGGCTAAGGCTGGCACCACTCTCCATTCCCAGTGGGAGAAGAGAAACAATGAGGCCTGTAATGGGGCTCGTGCCACCCCCAGCCCCCAGGCACACTGTGCACTGACCTCTCATTCCTGTACCAACCCCACATGTTCAACCTCCCACCCCTACCCTCTGGGCCTCAGTTCCAAGGCTCCCATCCAAATCTCTACCAGCAGAAGCAGTACCAGAGATCCAGCTTGGACTGATGAAAAGAGCCCTGGGCTGAGAGTTAGGACACCTGTTGTATCATCTCTATGCCTCAGTTTCCCCATGCAATCCTAAAGTTCTAGGATTCTGATCATCACCAATGGAATTCGATCCACTAAGTTTTTTCAAACTGCTGTCCATTGTCTCTCAAAAAAAGCTGTCATGGTTAGCGTATCAGGACAAAAAGAAGAACCTTTATGTAGTAAAAAGATGACTGGTTTGAGGGTCAGGAGGAAGGGAGGAAAGAAGAAAACAAGTCTCCCATGTGATAGGCAGGGTGCTAAGTGCTTTACAAATGTCTTCTTTGATCCCTCCAATGAGTCTGAGCTGAAGATACTATTATTATCTCATTTTACACTTGAGGAAATTGAGTCAGAGAGGAATTGAGTGATTTGCTCAGGGTTACAATAGCTAGTAACTGTCTGAGGTCATATTTGAACTCAGATCTTTCTGACTCTAGTTCTTGCTCTCTGTCCACTATGCTACTTCCCTCCCTCTAATGAGAGACAGAAGACCTGGGTTCAGATCTGAGATCTATTACTGACTATGAGACTCTGAAATTCCATCCCTTAGGTCCTAAGCTTTGTCATCTGTATATTTAAGAGGCTGGACTAGAATTGAGGATTCTTTTTTTTTAACACCTACCTTCTGTCTTAGAATCAATACTTTGTATTGGTTCCAAGGCAGAAGAGTGGTGAGAACTAGGCAATGGGGGTTAAGTGACTTGACCAGGATCACGCAGCTAGAAAGTGTCTGAGTGTTAACCCAGGACCTCCCATCTCTGGGCCTGACTCTCAATCCACTCAGCCACCCAGCTGCCCCCAAGAATTGAGGATTCTTAAACTGGATCCACAAACTCATTTTTTTAAAATGTTTATTGCTATTTCAAGACAATTTATTTCCTTTAATAATTTATTCATTTAAAAACATGATTCTGAGAAAGGGTCCATTGGCTTCCCCAGACACTTCCCAAGGAATCCATGACACCAAAAATGTTCAGAGCCCTTGGGCTAGAGAATAAATATCTAATGTCTGTTCCTACTCTAAAGCACTTAGAGAACTAGGCAGAGATCTGGAGATTCCAAACCTTTTCCAGGTTCTGGTCATCCCTGCATCCATTTAAAATGGAACCTAGGGGAAAAAATAAAAATAAAAATCAAATGGACCCTAGGAGCAGCTTGGTGACTCAGTAGATAGAGAACCAGCCCTGAAGACTGGAGGTCCTGGGTTCAAATATGGCCTCAGATACTTCCAAGTTGTGTGACCCTGGGCAAGTCGCCTATCCCCAATTACCTAGCCCTTGCTACTTCATGGATTTGATGGGGGAGGGGGGAGAGAGAGAGAGAGAGAGAGAGAGAGAGAGAGAGAGAGAGAGAGAGAGAGAGAGAAGAGAGAGAGAGAGAAGAGAGAAGAGAGAAGAGAGGAGAGAGGAGAGAGGAGAGAGGAGAGAGGAGAGAGGAGAGAGGAGAGAGGAGAGAGGAGAGAGGAGAGAGGAGAGAGGAGAGAGGAGAGAGGAGAGAGAGAGAGGAGAGGAGAGGAGAGGAGAGGAGAGGAGAGGAGAGGAGAGGAGAGGAGAGGAGAGGAGAGGAGAGGAGAGGAGAGGAGAGGAGAGGAGAGGAGAGGAGAGAAAAGAGAAGAGAGGGAAAGAACCTAGCTCCAAGTAACCCCACAAAGCTGTCTTTCTCCCACCCCCACATACATACCCTTACTTCCAGTAAAGAAAAATTAGCTTCCCATTCCATCCTTATTTTCCTCCATTTCTCCTTTTTCCCCACAAGCTAGAAGTTACCCAAAAATGGGGTGGGGTGGGATTCACAAGGCCCTGGCTATGCCAGGGCTATGCCAGGTTGGCCATAGGAAGCCATGGGCACTGGACCTGGCCAGGATCTGGCTCCATTAACCCCCCTACCCAAATCCCCATTATTTACTGACTGAGAAAACTATGTGTAGTGTGGTAAGGCAGGCAGAGACCCAGACATGTAGATCAAAAGGAGTCCCAGTCAGCAGAAAAAATGTTTGAGAATTCCCATATGCCCTCCCCCTACTAGGCCTTTCCCTTCCAGCTGTTTACCTTCCTTCCCTGGGTTGACCTATTTTCCTTCCTTATAGGGAAAGGTTTCTATATATCCCAGGCTTTTCTACTTTTGAAAGATCCTGCTCTTGTATTCTCCCCCAAACCAGTAAGGCAGGCAGGGCAAGGGGCCATCATTTCCATTTGACAGATAAGGAAACTGAGATCCACAATGGAAAAAATGACTCACTGGAGGTCAGACAGAGAATTAGGGGCAAGGGCAGACTTCCTTACCCCATCCCATTGTAAAAATAGAGATTTGAACCCCAGACTTCAATTCCCAGAAGTCCTTGGTAGCTCCCAGAGTTCCCCATAATCCTAGGTGAGGTCCTCACCTGGGCCGAGAACAGAAATTGTATTTAAGCTGACTCTCCGCCTACTTCGCCCTCTCTCCCTGCTTCCACTCCCAAGCACAGGTGTCTCTCAAGATGTAGTATAAGTGAAATTGAATGGGCCATTCGGCCCTCCTAGGCACGTGCTTTCTTATTTTGTATTTTCCTTATTTCTTAATCTTTAATAAACCTCATAAAAATATAATACTTTTAGCAGAGAAACTAATTTTTAATCTTAATACCACTAAAGCCTGCTTTTTTCTCAAGGCAGTTCCTGATATCCCTACACCTACAGAGAGGCTGCCCCTGATGCCCACTTGCCAGAGAAACCTTCCATGAGAGAATATATAAAAGAATATTCAAGGGAAAGAGAAGACAATGAAAAAGCCTGACACTAGAAGGGAAGATTGATAGGTTCCAATCCCTCTTCTGCAAACAGCCCATTGTGTAACCTCATGCCAAGAGAAAACCCTTCTGGGACTTCTCTTTGCCTATCAAGTAAGAAGAACAATACTGGCTCCTGCCCAACTCCCAGATCCCTGACCCAGAATGAGTCAATCCTATACCCAGAACCAGACTGAGTTCTGACCTTGGGCCCAGCCTGAGTCCTGACATTAGTCCCAAACTGAGTACTAACCTTGATCTGATAATAGAACCCTGATCCTATCAAAACGACATGGGAGGATCAGTGGAATAGACTTGGGGTAAATGACCTCAGCAAGACAGTCTATGACAAACCCAAAGACCCCAGCTTTGGGGACAAGAACCTACTATTTGACAAAAACTGCTGGAAAAATTGGAAAACAGTATGGGAGAGATTAGGTTTAGATCAATATCTCACACTCTATACCAAGATAAATTCAGAATGGGTGAATGACTTAAATATAAAGGAGGAAACTATAAGTAAATTAGGTGAACATAGAATAGTTTACCTGTCAGATCTATGGGAAAGGAAAGAATTTAAAACCACAAAAGAGACAGAGAATATTACAAAATGTAAAATGAATAATTTTATTACATTAAATTAAATAGTTTTTGTACAAACAAAACCAATGCAACCAAAAATTAGAAGAGAAGCCACAAAATGGGGAAAAATCTTTATATCAAAGGTCTAATTTCTCATATTTATAAGGAGTTAAATCAATTGTACAAAAAATTAAGCCATTCCCCAATTGATAAATGGGCAAGGGGCATGAATAGGCAGTTTTCAGATAAAGAAAGGAAAACTATCAATAAGCACATGAAAAAGTGTTCTAAATCTCTCATAATTAGAAAAATGCAAATCAAACCAATGTTGGAGGGGATGTGGCAAAATTGGGGCACTAATGCATTGTTGGTGGAATTGTGAATTGATCCAACCATTCTGGAAGGCAATTTGCAACTCTGCCCAAAGGGCTTTAAATGACTATCTGCCCTTTGATCCAGTCATACCACTGCTGATATGTGTCCCAGAGAGATAATAGAGAAAAATACGTGCAGAAAAATATTTATAGCCTTACTCTTTATAGTAGCAAGAAACTAGTAAATGAGGGGGTGCCCCTTAATTGGGGAATGGCTGAACAAATTGTGGTATCTAATGGTGATGAAATACTATTGTGTTCTCAAAGGAATGATGAACTGGAGGAATTCCACGTGAACTGGAACAACCTCCAGGAAGTGATGCAGAGCTAAAAGAGCAGAACCAGGAGAATGTTATACACAGAGATGGATACACTGTAGTACAATCGAATGTAATAGACTTCTCTACTAGCAGCAATGCAATGACCCAGGACAATTCTGAGGGACTTATGAGAAAGAACTGTGGGAGTAGAAACAGAAGAAAAAACATGATCAAGCACATGGTTCAATAGGGATATGATTGGGGATGTAGACTCCAAATGATTACTCTATTGCAAATGTTAATATGGAATGAATGAACAATGATACATATAAAACCCAGTGGAATTGCTCATTGACTTCGGTAGGGGGCAGGGAGGTGGGGAGGGAAAGAACATGAATCATGTAACCATGGAAAACTATCCTAAAATAAATAAATAAATGATTTTTTTTTTTTACAAAAATAGAACCCTAATCCTGGCCCCAGGCTAAATCCCTACTCTGGTTCTGGAAAGAATCTTGAACCCAGATCCAGATGGAGTCTGGAGCCCAGAGCCTCTCTGAGTTCTGGTTTTGGTCATGGACAGAGCCCCAGGCAGAGACAAGTACAGGCTCAGCTGCTATCCTAAGAGCAGGAGATTGGAGATTATCCCAGAATCAAGAATTCAATTCAATTCAATAAACATTTATAAAGCCCCTACTATGTGCAGGGCACTCTGCTAAGCACTAAAGGCTAGAAACAAGAAAAAGCTAGCCAGCCCTTGACCTCGAAGAGCTTGTAATCTAATGGGGGAAGACAATGCATAAAAGAAAGCAGAAAAGATGGGGGACGCCAGGGGATGCCCAAAGAGAAGTGAGTAGTTCTGGGCTCAGCATCTCCTCATGGATCTGGAAAGGGTCTCCCAAGTGCAGGAGCTGAAGGAGAGTAAGTAGGTTAGGTCTGAAAGGTTTGCCCTCTCTCTCCCTTCCCCTGAGCCCCCTTCTCCCCTCTTCTCTCACATTTTCCACTTCCAAAGGTCTTTCTCTTCCCTCTTCCCCCACCCCCAATTTTGGGAGGAAGATGACACATTGGACCATTACAGAGTGTGATTTATGACTCTGACGGGAAAAGAGAAACACAGACTATTTCTGGGCTGGCTTTTTATTGGTTTTGGCCCCTGGAGGAGTTAAAGAGGACAAGAGAGGAAGGAAAAGAAAGAGAAACACACGGACAACACAACCAATCACATCCTGACACACAGCCCCAGGCACATGGAGAAATCACGTACACCAACACAGACACACAGGCGGTCCAAGGATCACCGATATACACAGACACGGGCACTCACTGAAATACACAAAGACCTGCATTAGAGGCCACATCATCGGGCATAGGGTGCAGGAGGCACAAATGGAAAGAACTGGCTTCAGATTCCACTGGGAAGGCTAGCTGGAGGACCTTGGGCAAGTCATCTCACTTCCCTAAATCTCAGTTTCCGCATCTGTAAAGAAGTGAGGATAATAATAGCACTCGCCTCCTAAGACTGCTGCGAGGCTCATACGAGATGATGAAGCTATTTGCCAACTGCAGTGTATTCTATAATGTCAGCTATTATAATTGTGGGACTCTGACAGATTGATTCCAGGAAGGAGAGAAGAAATGTTGGGATTAAATTCTTTATCTCCTCAGGTCCCATTGCCATCTCTATATGTGGCACATCATCCCTTCCACCTAGAGAATAACAGATCCATGAAATGTCAGAGCCAGGGAAGACCTTGAGAAGGTCTAATTCAACCCATTCCATTTAAGAAGGAAAAAAACTGATGTCCAGATTTGCCCAAGATTCCTGCCTTCCTGTCTACTAGCCCAAGGCTCTTTCTAACACACCACACTTCCTCCTCTTAATTCCAATCACTCATTTATTCATTTTATTATTCACTGGGGAAGGTAGGTTTTAAGGACAAAAAGTCAGGAAGACTTGAGTTTAAATCCTGCCTTAGATGATGACTAGCTGTGTGACCCTAGGTGAGTCATTTTACCACAGTCTTCCATAAATGAGACATTCTTCTTATCAATAATCCAAATAAATGATTTTAATTATGCTTTTGTAACTTCACTCTTAATGATTTAGAAATGGTGATGAGCAAGTCAATTTGAAAAAAATAAACATATAACGGGGATACACTTTCTTAACAGTTAAAATCTTTTTTAAAAATTTTTTTGTACAAAAATGTAATGTATATGTTTATATCTGTAGTAAATAAAAAATATGGCCAAATGATTGGCTTGGTGGTCTTAAAAAAAGTGGTATTGTGAGGATCAAATGAGATATAGATACTATAAATATAAAAATTATATATATATATGTATGTATATATATATAATATAAAGCCTTAGCACAGTGCCTGCCACATTGTAAGAGCTATATAAATTAGTTACTATTATTATTCATCCAGTATCTCTTAAGTGTGTGCAGAACACTTTGGTCAGCTTTGAGAGTAATACTAAGCTTAGATAAGAAATGGTTCCCGGAGCAGCTGGGTGGTCAAGTGGTTAGAGAGCCAGGCCTGGGGTCAGAGGTCCTGGCTTCAAATCTGGCCTCAGACCTATCTTAGCTACGTGACCCTGGGAAAGTCACTTAACCCCCATTGCCCAGCCCTTACCACTCTTCTGCCTTAGAACCTATACTCAGTATTGATTCTAATATGGAAGGTGAGAGTTTTGAGGGGTTTTTTAATGCTGTAGGTGCTGGTAGAGTATTGTTTGGCCAAGTCCTTGATCCAAAGCCCCGCCCCCCCCCCAACTAGGCCTGGGAAAGATGCCGTACTCCCCCCCCCAGGCTCTCTTGCCTCTCCCAGTGACCACTGTGGTCACTGGTCTGGCCTGAGGTGATAGAAAGATGTGGGGAAGGGAAGGGGGCAGTGTGGCTCTCCCAGATCATTCCCAGACCTCTCTCTCATGGAATTGGAGAGGGAGCCACCACCAGAGTCTCGCCCCCCCCCTTCCCCCTCTGTGCAGGGACTGACTTTGGTCTGGCCAGACCAGGGCAGAGCTGACCTGTGCCTGAGCCGGGAGCCTCATTTCCTAAGGAATTCCTCCTTCCCTTCTGGCTCACATTCCCTGCAAAACTGTCTCCAGCCTTCTCCAGCTCATCCTCAGAAGGCCGGACTTCCCTTCTACCGCCTGCTGGCCCCCTCCGGAAGCCACCCCACCCTTCCCCCAGCAGCTGCCCAGATGAGTCTAAGGCTCCCCAAGAAGATGGTGGGCTGGAGGACAGGGAGGCCCGGGGAAGATGGAGACTGCCTCCCTTCTGTTACAGATGAGGAAGGTGGAACTGAGCTGCCTCCCATCTCCATAGTCCATCCTCTGCCATTCAGGCCTTTAAAGGGCCCAGAAGCACCCTCAGCTCCCAGTCATTTGGAGTGGTGAAAGAATATATAAAATGCTGAAGGGCTCAAATCCACCTACTGATGAGCTGTGCAACTCTGGACAAAGGCCTTAACCTCTCTGTCTATTTTTTCTTTCTTTTCTTTTTCCTTGTTTCTTTCTCTCTTTCTTCCTTTTTCCTTCTTTTTCTTGTTCTTTCTCTCTCTTCCTTTCTTCCTTCCTTTTTTCTTTTTCTTCCTTCCTTCCCTTATTTTCTTCCTTCCTTTCTTCCTTCCTCTCATTTTCTTTATTTCTTCCTTCCTTTCTTTTTCTTCCTTCCTTCCTCCCTTTATTTTCCTTTCTTTCTTCCTTCCTTTTTTCCTTTCTTTCTTTCTTTCCCTAAGATTTCTTTATTCTACTCAACTGGGATGCAGATCTGCCTCCCATACCTGGAGCTCTCTATAGGGTTCTCTTTACTGTTCCTCTAAAGGAAGTCTTCCTGATGGTAAGATCATGGGCCCTCTCTGCCTAAGGAACCCCTTTGTTTTTATTTTTGTGAAGATATTTTATTTTACTAATTACATGTACTAAAAATCTTCCACATGATGTTTCTGAAGTGTGGAGATTGGATTTATCTCGATGAAGATACTTAGTTTAACAAAATCAGGAATTTCTTGGGAACTTTAAAATTACTCCACCCTACTTAGACTGTACTTTAGGGGAAGATAAAGTTGTAATCTCCTGATTGAAAAATGAAGGTACTTAACTCTTACCTTATAATGAAGCTAGAATTTTAAGTTAAATCTATTTTAAGATCTTAATACAAAAAGATGTTAAGTAACTATAAAGGTTAAATTAATCACAAAAAGGTCAAGTAACTAACAAAAGGTGAACTTAACAAAGAAGTGTTAAGTAATTCTAAAGATATAATCTAATCAAAAGAAGATGAGAACTAAAAGTATGGGCAGTCTTGGAGAAAACCTTTGATGTGATTGGTAGATGTGAAAATTTAGAGGAGACACAAGGGTGAAAGATCTATATATTTGGATCACTTCCTCTCTCTGGCACCCCTTTTCAGCGGAGAATTGCCTGATGGCAGCATGCTGGCCTTTCAGCATCTTAGTGTGGCTACAAGCTATTGTCCAGTTCGGTGGTGAGTTTCTGGCTGAGTTTCCCTCCTTTATTTTTCCAACTTTAACCCCGTAGAAGCCTCTAATCTTATTCAGAGACCTAGAGGCAGGGATTTAAAAACTCCCCCTGGCACAGGCCAGGCAGAAGAATCCTATATCCTCTTCCCTCCTTCTCCTTAAATTCCTTCCCTCTATGTTAATTAAATTACCATAAATTTCCAGACTGACTTGGGGACTTTATTTGGAATTTTCCCCAGCGACCAATTAAATCTAGATTTTAAGTCACAACCCTAAAATTATCTTGACAGAAGTTATATGATCCAAACTGCCTCCCTCCCTCTCTTCCTTCCCCTTTCCCAGAGAAGATAAGCAATTTGATCTAGTTTATGCATGTATTATCATGCAAAACTTATTTTAAGGAACCCCTTGATAATGGTGTGATCTTTCTAGGCCTACAACATGTAGAGCAAGGACTTCAAAAGTCACTGTGGTCCAGACCCTTCCTTTTACAGATGAAGAAACTAAGGCCCTAAGAAGAGATGGTTCTGGTGCAAAGTCACCTGGCATCAATGATCTTTCTTCAATTCAACTCAGTCAACATCTACTATTTTTATGGAACTATGAAGCTAGATCACAAGGGAACAGCTAGGTGGTACCAGAGAGCACTGGACCTGAAGCAAGATCCAAGTTCAAATCCAGCCTCAGATGTTTTTTAGCTATGTGAACTTGAGCATGTGTACCTCAGGTTTTCTCAGCTGAAAAATGGGGATCATAATAGTTCTACCTCCCAGGGTTATTGTGAAAATCAAATGAGACAATAATTGTAAAGAGTGTCGCAAATCTTAAAGGGCTAAGTCACTGCTAGCTATTCTCATTAACAATAACTAACTGCAAAATATTTTAATATTAACATAATATTTTAAGACTTTCAAAACACTTTCTGAGTGACTAGTCCCTGGCAAATCAGTGATACCAGTATTATTATCCCATTTTATATATGGAGAAACTGAGGTGGGGAGTGGTGGTGGGAATAAATTTGCCTAAATCATACAGCTAGTTAATAGCAGAGCAGAGATTCATGCTTGGGTGTTCATCCACTCCAACCCAGTGCCTCCCTCTCCATTACCTGAGAATTATCCAGATCATAGCTTCCTTTTATTGACATTTATCATCAAGAGAGGATTGTATTAAATTGTACCTTATTATCTTATCCTTGGAAAGTGCCTGGGACTTGGATTCAGAAAGAATCCACTTAACAAGCATGTGACCTAAGGCAAGTCACTTTCCCTCCCTGAACCTCAGTTTCTGCATCTATGAAATGGGAACAATAACACTACCTATTTCATTAGGGCTATTAGTAAAGCAATTTGTGGATTCTCAAATGTTATATAAATCAGTCAGACATTAATGAGCATTTGTTAAGTGCCTACTATATGCTGAGGGCAGCTAGAAGGTGTAGTGAATAGATTGCCAGGCCTACAGTCTGGGAGACTTATCTTCCTGAGTTAAAATCTGGCCTCAGACACTTCCTGGCTGTGTGACCTTGGGCAAGTCACCGAACCCAGTTTGCCTCAGTTTCCTCATCTGTAAAATGAGCTGGAGAATGAAATGGCCAACCACTCTGGTATCTTTGCCAAGAAAACCCCAAACCAGGTCACAAAGAGTCAAGTAAGACAGAAAAGTGACTCAACAACTGAAACTGTATGCTGGAGCTTCCTAGCTTTAGGGCTGAATTATACTGGGGGGGGGGGGGGCAGGGAACAGCATGGATACAATAGTAGATTTTTAAAAAACGAATGCAAGGAACTTGAAGTTGAGGGAAGATTCTAGAAGGGATCAGGAAAGTAGGAGGTGAAGAGTGAGCTGAGTTTTAAAAGAAAAGCAGGAGTCGAAGGCAGATTTTCCCCCCACAATCCAAGAATCTTTTATTTTTCTTTTTTAGGGTCATTTGTGCCATAAATTCCTTGGGGTTTGGTTCTAACAGCTCAGGTTCCTTTACCATTGGTTCACACAAAGTCTGCTTCTCTCAGAGGAGCAGGCTGATGTTTTAGTTGAACCCAGATGCCTTTTTCTTTGGCTTCCGTCCTTTTCTGATCATTTTCCTTCTCTCTCTTCAGAAAGCCATCTCTGCTCTTAGAGTACTTAATATGCTCGATATGTACATTCCGGGCATGAGGGACAGCCTGTACAAAGGACTGGAAAACGAAGATGGAAAGCCCTCTGTAAAAAATTAAAGCTGTTTGAAGAAGAGAAGGAAGGGGGGCTTCAGTATAGAGAAGAGACTGAGGATCTCAAAGCCCTCTCCAGCTTCCCTAGGCTTTGAGCCTCTGAGCCACAGGAGGCTGGTGCCTGCCTGACAACCAGCTGCAATTTCCCTCCATCTCTGTCCCCATGGGGACTCCCTGGGAATGACCAGGCTCCCTGGTGGTCCTGGCGGCTCCCAATGACTTCTTGCAGCCAGCTAATTGGCACAGCATCCGGGCGCCTGCTAATTGGCTTCATTAACCAATGCACCGCTCAGGGACCCAGAAAGAAGGCATCTCTAGGAAAACACTAGAGAAGCCTTGGCACAGCCCCACCCCCATGTGGGCATGGGGGTAGGGGGAAGGGTGCCAGCTAATTGCCCATAGAATGAGACAATTAGGTCTGCTCACTTTGTTATCTACTGGAGCTAATTAATGACAGAGACAGAGACATAGAGACAGAGAAACAGAGACAGGAGAGTGAGGGAGGGAGAAAGAGAGAAAAAAAGAGGGAGGGAGAGAGGGGGAGGGAGGGGAGGGAGAGATGGGGAGAGAGGGGAAAGGGAAGGAGGGAGAGAAAAGGAGGGGGGAGAGATAGAGTAACAGGCTGAGAGAAAAGGAGGGAGGGAGAGGGAGAGAAACAGAGAGAGAAAGGGAGGGAGAGAAGGAGGGAGAGAGGAGAAAGGAGGGAAAGAGAGAGAGGAGAGGGAGAGTAGGTGAGGGAGAGAGAGAGAAAGAGAGAGAGACAGAGAGAGAAAAAGAGACAGAGAGAGACAGAGAGAGAGGGAGGGAGAAAGAGAGAAAGAAAGAAAGAGGGAGGAAGGGGGGAGGGAGAGATGGGGAGAGAGAGGGGAAAGGGAAGGAGAGAGAAAAGGAGGGGGGAGAGATAGAGTAACAGGCTGAGAGAAAAGGAGGGAGGGAGAGGGAGAGAAACAGATAAAGAGAGGGAGGGGAGGAGGGAGAGAGGAGAAAGGGAAAGAGAGAGAGGAGAGGGAGAGTAGGTGAGGAGAGAGAGACAGAGAGAAAGAGAGACAGATAGAGACAGACAGACAGACAGACACAGACAGACACAGACCGAGACAGACAGACAGACAGACAGACAGACAGACAGACAGACAGACAGACAGACAGAAGCTAAGAGCTTGTCCCCACAACCTTGACTCAGGAGTAAAATCTACTCATTTGGCCACTGCCCTCTCCTCATCCCAAGCTCTGGAAGAGACATTTCTGGACCTAGCTCAGGTCCCATCTCCTCCAGGAAGCTTTCACTGACCATCCCAGACCACTCTGATCATTCCAATTTGTCATTGTACTGACTAGCCATTTGTACTATTCAATTAGACACCTCACCACACTCAGTCCTACTCATTGTCTGTAATGCCCAGGAACTCACTTTATGTCACGAAGACTCATTGTTTCCAGTGGGAGACCCCTGTGCTCTCCAGGCTGGGGATTTCCTGAGGATAGAACAGCTGGTCTCCTCCTTTGTCTCCTTTCCCAGGAACTCCATGAGGTCAGGGCCTGGGTCTGCTCTTTCTCTAACCACTACCCGCATCCAAACTGGGAGGTCCCCCGATTAGAGTTTGGAATTAGAAGCTCAAACCCAAGGCTTCTCCCTCTAAACGATTCCTCTCCTGTACTAAAGAGTCATAGTGGGACAGCTAGGTGCAGGAGAGCACCAGGCATAAAGTTGGGAAGACCTGGGTTCAAATCCAGCCTCAGACATTTCCTAGCTATGTGACCTACCCCTTACTGCTCTTCTGCCTTAGAATGAATACTTAGGAAGGTAAGAGTTTTTAAAATAAATAAAAAGACATAGAAAGAGCTTTGGACTTTCCTGTCTAACTTTTACTAGTGTTATGTCCATGAGGAAGACATCATTTAAGTTTCTCTGAGCCTCAGTTTCTTCATCTGTAAAGTGGGACTATTAATAGCCATAGTACTCATCTCATAGGTTCTCCTGAGGCTCAAATAAGATAATATACAGAAAACACTTTGCCAAAGTGCTCTATAAATGTCAGGTATCGTTAAGGAAGTGGAAAATTAGGGAATAATGGACTTTGAGAACTGAAAGGGACTGTAGAGTTCAATAAGTCCAATTCCCTTTAGTTTACAAAGGAGGAAACTGGAGCCAAAAAAGAGGAAGGTCACAAAGGCCACGTGGCAAATCTGGAATTAAAGTCCAATGCTCTGAACTCTCAGTCTGGGAAGAAAAGGCAAGTCAAGGGAATCAACCAGCAAATCCATCACCAAGTAGTTATTAAGCACCTGCTATGTGACAGGCATTTTATGAGACTCTGGATACAACTATAAAGGAACGATGAGATGGGAACCTGCTCCCAAGGAGCTTGCTGGAAAGGAAAAGATTTGGGATGAGGGAAGGAAAGAGTCGACAGCAAGAAGGATTGATTGTTCATGTCCAGTTCCTATACCAGGACTACACCAGACCTAAAAGAGAAAGAAAGAGCAAGAGTTGGAGTGAGAAATTTGGGGCCACCCAAACTCTGCCCCAGTGCCCTGGAGGGAAAGTCTGGATATCCATCCGCAGGGCACCGAGGACCCTTATGGCCCCAGAGACGGAAGCAGACAGGCAGCCCTGGAGTAGCAAGTGGCATGGCAGTGGGAAAGGGGAAGGAGGATTTCCTGAACAAACAGGGACATTCTTGGAACAAGCGTGCTGGACCCAGAAGACAAGTTTCTAGACGAAGTGGGAGCCAGGGCCACAAGGGACACAACACAGCAAGGGAGAGAGCCATGATCTGGCAGAGCCAGTCTAGGATGTGTCCTCCATTGCTACTGAGGTTAGGAGGTCTAGGGAGGAGGAGTGACTTCTACTTTCTATCACCTCTGAGAAAGGGGACCCAACCAAAGCACTGGAATTTAGGCACCGACTGGCCCTGCATCACCCTGGATGTCTGTGCCAGAGACAATCACATCTTCCTAAAGGGCAACCTCCTCAAGGCAATGTTCCACTGAGTTAAAGAGAAACAAGATAATGGATAGAGAATAGAGTGGTTGGGTAGAAAGCTGAGAGATAGAGAGATGCTGAAATCTCTGAGATGTACCCATTGTAGGACCCTTGGCAAATCGGTTAAACCTCCAGAGCCTGAGGGAAGAGCACAGCTGGCAGAACAGCTACCTATCTGCTTTGATAGTGGGAATTTCCTCCCTGGAAGACCCCTAACTAGAGGAAATCCCTGAGCCAAGTCCGGAACCAAATAAACAAGTAAATACACATAAGAGATATTTTTAAAGGGTTTACCAGGTGTCCCCCCCACCCCCCAGCATGCCCTCCTCCATATACTTATCCTTTCCCCATTTGATTATAAACTCCTTGAGGGCAACACAGACTGAGCTACCTTTCATCTTTGCATCCCCAGAGCCCTGCAAAATAAATGTTGGATTGAAATAGGAAACAGAATCCTGATTTTTTTTTTTTTTACAGCTGGGAAACTGCATCTCAGAATAGAGAAGGGACTTATCACATGGCAAAGCAGGGATTTGAATCCAGTTCTCCCCAACCAGAGACATAACTGGGAATTCCACCATCTGAGGCCAATTCATTTAGGGTAAGGGTGGTGGGAGGGGAAGAGAGGGTGGTGGTGTTCTCCAGCAGTTTCTGACTCTTCGTGACCCCATTTCGTATTTTCTTGGCAAAGAGACTGAAGTGGTTTGCCATTTCCTTGTCCAGCTCGACCCCAGTATATCCTGATTTCAAGCATGTGGTATGCCACCATCTTTTTCCAATTTCAGGCATCTGGTGTGATGAAAGTTCCCAGGTGGCATAAAGACTTCCCACTCTGGTCCAGGAAACTTGTGCCAGGACAGATGGAAGAAGGAGGGTCACACCCAAATCCTGGGCAGAGGGATTTGCCCCTCTGGGCAATGAAGAAAGAAGAGCATACATCATGTACGCCAGGGAAGCCTGCTTCCTCTTCACAGTATACATCCCTGTCTTAGTTTTTGTTTTTCTTTTAACTCTCATCTTGTCTTAGAATACAAGTAGCTAAGACTGGAGAGTAGCAAGGGCTAGACAATTGGAGTTAAGTGACTTGCCCAGGGTCACAAAACTAGATTTGAATCCAGAACCTCTGGTCTCTATCCATGAAGCCACCTAGCTGCCCCCATGTCTCAGTATTTCCCCTCCATCTTCACATCAACCCCCTGGGACAATTTCCAGTGGGCTTGGAATGGTGACACCCCCATTCCCGATTCCAAGTGTCCCCTTCTTCCAGCTCCTTCACCCTGGGAAGAGGTGCTATCTCCCAAGGCTGAGCATCGACAGACTGAAGCTCTGGGCTCTGTGACCCAGCCTGAACCCTCCTCCCAGCAGCCCAATCTCTGAAGCCAGCAGGAACTCTGCTGCCCTTGAGGTCTAAATTCCAGAAATAAGGGCACTGCCGGAAGCTGCTGATGGCTCCTCTCCCCAGGCCCTGAGCTGTTTGACAATTACCAAGTGTAATTACACACAATCGGGGGCCATAATTGCTGAGCCAGCAGGCAGGGTATTTACCGGCAAACACTATTAATTTACTGTGCAATTAGGGAGCTCCAGAGAGGACTGGGTGGTACCTCCTGGCCTCGCTCCCTGGCCAGAGTCTGGGCCCCTGAGCTTCTCTCCATTTCCACCCGGCTCCCAGAGCCCTAAGTGCCTGGAGCCCTCCTCAGAGGTCTGGCCTTGTGACACCTCTCTTCTTGGAGCTTTGGACAATTTCAAACTTTTATTGGAATATGGCTCTTCCCTTTGGGATGTTTTGTCTCTCCAGCCCCTCAGGGAGGTCACAATCTTCTGCTTCCATCAAAGATTAGCTGAACGCAGAACAGGGCTCCAGAAAGATGTGTGTCTTTGACCCAGAAGACACTGCAGAAATCTTCTAGTTCTACTCTTTCATTTTTCAGAGGAGGAAATTCTTGCCTGGAGCAGTTAAGGGACTTGCATAAGATCACATGGAGAAATAATACAAACCTAGGGCTAGAGCTAGGTCTCTAGGCCAATGCTCCGTGTTTCTACTATCTCAAATATAAATTCATTACAAAGTCTTTTGGAAAACACTAAAATATCTCTCTTGTCTAGAGATTCCACTTTGAGGCACAAACCCAAGGGGTTCATTGCTTAAAAGAAAGGTCTCATTTCTACCAAAATGTTTATAGCAGGATATTTTGTAGAAGCAAAGAATCAGAGACAAAGAAAATGCCCATCAATAGGGGGATGGCCCAACCAATTGTGATACATGATTGTAGTGGAATATTGCTGGCTGTAAGTTGAACATGGAGAAGCATGGAAGGCTTATGTGAGCTGATGCAATGTGAAGTTTGCAAAACCTAGAAAACAACATATTCCACTATGTCAAATGTAAATTGATTGCAAAGATTTCCTGAAAACCCGAAAATATCCCTATCCTCTAGCTTAGAGATTCCACTGTTAGACATATACCCAAGGGGCTCATTGTGCAAAAGAAAGATCTCATTTCCACTGAAATGTGGAATGCAAACTATGACCGAATGATTAATACTGAATGCTGCCCAATTACCATAACCAAGATTGATCCCAAAGAAGAGAGGTGAGAAGGCACCTTCTTCCACCTCTGGATGACCCTTTGTAGAGGTGGGGATTTGGAGTATGGAATATAATACGATGCACATATAATATAGTACATATAATATACAGACTTTAGATGTCAGACAATCCAGGCATCTTCATGCCAAAGGAGCTGGGGGTTATCCAAGCTCTCCAGTGGGAGACCTGTACCATCTTGCCTGTTGATTTTCTCTCAGGTCCTTGGTCACTGTCATCTAGACCTTTAGGATTTCTGGGCTTTGCTATTCTTATCCTGAAACTGGGTTTTGACACATGTCGTCTTTACTAATTATTGTGGAAGCTCCTCAAGAGTGAAGACTATCTCTTTTTTTTCTGTTTGCATCCCTAGGACTTAGGAAATATGCATTTTCATTTATTCATTCATTTAATATGTAAGTGTTGGTGAATTGTTCTTGCTCTACCTTTTTACTCTTTGCTATAAGGCATGATTCTCTGAAGAGGAAATAGGGAAAAATAAACAGGAAAGGTAGATAATGTAAAAACAGAAAATATCAATAAAATTATCTTTTAAATAGAATTTTTTAAATCCTTCTTAAGATTATTTCCCAAATGAGCTACTCTGGAATTAACTAGTACCCCTTAGTTAACAGTACTCCTCCCTGAGAGGAGTGAATGGCCATCGACTTGCTAATAAACTCCCAACATCCATCTTCACTAAGAGGATACTTGGTCTTTGTACCTAGCTCAAGGAGCAAAACTATATTGTCCCTCTCTTTGCTCTCCTCTCTCAAATGGAATCATAATGCCAGAGAATATAGAATAGAAAGGGATTTCATTCCTTCCAAACCTCTCAATTTGACAGACGAAGAAACTGAGTACCACAGCAGATAAGACAACTACCCATGACTGCCAACAAAGTAAGTGGCAAGGGTCAGATTCAAAGCCACATGTTCTGACTTAGAATCCAAGGCTCTTTTCACCTTATTCAGCCCCTGACCCTCTCAGTGACCTTTCTCTGGACCCGCCCCAGTAATATTTGGCTGGTGTAAGCTAATTTTTGGACATAGCTCATGGGAAGCCTTGTAGTAACTAGAACACAAGGGTCAAACATATGGTTATGGACTACATGAGGCTCCCAACACTCCCAAGTGTCTCTCAAATTGGATTAAAAAGTAATTGGGGAAAACTTAACACAATAAATAAAAATACAACAAAATAGAGATAATATTAATGTGTATTTTTTCAAGTCAGTCTGCACCCACAGGAATCCTTCTCTCTGATTTAGTTCAATTTAAGTTGGACATTACTGTACTGGGGGGACTAGAAACCAGGGCATCCACAGGGCAGTTGAAGATAGATGGAGAAGTCGGATGGGGAATGTAACAGCCAGCTTCAATATTAGAAGTATTGTCATGTGGAAGAGGGAAATGTTTCTACTCTAAATAGTATAAAACTTCCTTATAATAATTAGAACTTTCCAGGGAAAAGCTAGACAGCTCAGTGGATTGAGAGCCAAGCCTAGAGACAAGAGGTCCTAGGTTTAAATACTTCCTAGCTGGGTGACCCTGAATAAGTCATTTAATCCTCATTAGCTAGCCCTTACCACTCTGCTTCCTTGGAACCAATACACAGTATTAATTCTAAGACAGAAGGTAAGGATTTATTTTAAAATAAAATAACAATAATTAAAACTGCCCTAAAGTGGAAGGGATTGCTTTGAGAGACAGTTCAAACAAAGCCTGGATAATAAATTATCAAAAATGTCATAGAGGGGATTGCTATTTAGATACAATTTGGACTAGACCCTGAGAATCCTTCTAATTTTGAGATCCTGTGGCTCCTTTCACAAAACAGAAAATCCTTTTTTGGAAAGTAAAGAATAAAATCAAGTCAACAAGCACTTAAATGCTCACAGTGTTCTAGGACCTGTGCTAAGAATTAGATCCTTTCCTAATCTATCATCTCACAAAGATGGAATAAAGCTTCAATAAAGAAGATGAACTTAAAATGTGACTTATCACTGGAGAGGCCTAAATCCCTAAAGAGATCAAACAAAAAAGAGAAGACCCATTGGGTGCAGAAATTTTCATAGCAACTTTTGTGGTGGCAAAGAGATGAAAATTGAAGGGGTGCCCATGAATTGAGAAATGTCTGAACAAATTATGGCAAATTGTTTTATTGGAACACTATTGGGCTATAAGAAATGGAAGGTAATGGTTTCAGAGAAACCTGGGAAGATTTATATGAACTGATATAAAGTGAGCAGAACTAGGAGAACAATGTATATGATATTGTAAAAAGCAAACTTTGAAAGACTTAAGAATTACATTTGATGTAATGATTACTCATGATCCCAGAGGTAATAGATTCGGGATGTAGAATGAGATATATTGAACATAGCTAATGCAAGAATTTATTTAGTTTAGCTCTGCATGTTTGTTACAAAGATTCTGTTTTCCTTTCTTATTTCAGGGAGGTAAAGAGGTGGGCCAAAGGAGAGAATATATTTTTGTTAAAAGCATAAAATTTAATTTAATTTTTTACAACTATGATTCACTCAGACTCTGTCACTCTAAAGTTTATTGCTCAATTTTATATCTCAGCTGTCAAAAGCTGCTGGCTCTTAACATTCTGGCCAAACTCCAGGTCATAGCTGACTTTATCCCAGATGTGATGAGGTCAGAAGGCTAGAAAGGGAAGATAACATTCTAGGAGGGAGCAGAAAAATGGACATTTGTTTGAGCCCTTGAGTGTTTGCTACAGGGTTGGGGTGGGGCCTAAGCCTGGATTGGTGGAGAGAGGGGCATCTGAAATGCCAGGTAGAGGAGAACAGAGTATTCCATCTATCTTTACCTTTACTCTGAAAGACCCTGGGGCTTAATGACAAGTAAGGAAAGGCTGTCAAGACATGGGTGTGTTTATTAAAGGTCCTTGGAGCATCATTTTCTATTGGGGGACAGGAGGCACACCAAAAATCAAGCCTAAAGATACTTAGATACAGTCATAGCAGCAGCAAGTCATTATGAAGTACATACTATTGCCTGCCAGGCACTGCACTAAGGAAGCCCTAAGAATACAAATAAAGGGGGAAAATTGTCCCTGCCCTCAAGGAGCTTACATTCTTATGGAGTAGACAACAAGCAAACAACCATGTCTCTATAAGAGCTATATAGTGTAAATGGGAAGTCCAGTCAGGACTTTGTTGTTCAGTTGTGTCCTATTCTTCATTATTCATGGTTATCCATGGAGTTTTCTTGGCAAGAATACTGGAGTGGTTTGCCATTTCCTTCTCCAGTGGTTCCTCTTGTCAGGCAATCAGAGGTTGTGACTTGGCCACAATTTCCATTTTTAGCACATCCAAAGAGCCAAAAAAAGAAAAGTGACTTGCCCAGGGTCACATAGTAAGAAGTCTCTGGGGATAAAATTAAACTCAAGTCTTCCACACACCAGGCCTAATGCTCTCTCCACTGAACCACCTAGCAGCCTACCTTGGTCTTACTATCAGCTCTTTTATGGATGTGACCTCAAGACAGTCACTAATCATCTCCAGACTTCAGGCTCCGAATTTTAAAAAATAGAAGGTTAGGGAGGCAGTTGGATTGAGACTCAGGCCTAGAGATAGGAGGTCCTAGGTTCAAATATGGCCTCAGGCACTTCCTAGCTGTGTGACCCTGGGCAAGTCACTTAACCCCCATTGCCTAGCCCTTACCACTCTGGCCTTGGAACCAATACACAGTATTGATTCTAAGATGTGTAATAATTAAAAGTGATTTTGACAAATATAAGAATTTTAAAAATTATGTTGTGGTCACGTTTATAAAAATAATTAGCTTCTTAAGTCAAAATGACTGTTAGCAGCTTTTAATTACAGCAAGGTAGAGATATTAAAATGGGAAATATAGGAAAGAGGTAAAATATAATTGCCTAGCTATAAATACCCTAAGTCCTAATCCTAGTGCCTTGAGACCAGTGCTTGTGATCTTTGGGGGTGTGAACTTTTTTTTCTAGTAAGTGACTTATGAAGTCTCTTACTTAGTAACTTACTAAGTGTTAAGTAGGGATACTTTTAGTTCTTGATTAACTCAAAATAGACAAAGGGAATTAAAAAATCCTTTCACAGATGGAAATTAAGAATTTTTAATAAAAATTAAAAAGGGTTAGTCAAATAATAATAATAGTAATAATAATTTCCATTATTATGGTGCTTTAAGGATTACAAATTCCTTTTTTTTTTGTATCAACTCCATGAAGGAGAGAGTGGAAGAATAAACTAGCCCAGCCTTCAAGGAGATTATACTCCACTACTAAATGTCGGAGTCTACACTTGAATCCAGGTCTCTCTCTTGCCTAGATAATCATCTAAGGATCTCTTCATTTCTAAGTTTAGGAACTTATCTATGATACCAGATGCTTCTCATTTGCTGACCTGCAATGCTCTGGGTTCTCTCCCTCTCCCACCATGAGACCATCTCTCTGAATAGAATGGATCTCAGTCATTTAGCCCTCTGAGCTGGTAGTTCTGTTCCAAAGGCTCATTTCCCAGGAGCTTTTTAAATCTAAACCTGATGATCTGTCACTGGGGAATGAACAACTCAAAGGGATTTCAGGACATAAGTCAGAATGTACAGGAGAGTTATTGTTGTTTTACTTTGCAGGGCAGGAATAGTTGTCTTGATGTCCCTGAAGAGTCTGCTCCCTGCCAAGAGGAACAGGGACAATCTCTGGGTGAGGAGACCAGGGAACAAAGTTTTCATTCCAGCAATATTACTGTGTTGGCTGTGGGTCTTATGTGAATTCTCTGGGCCTTAATTAACATTTATGAAATGGGGAGGACTAAATGGTAACTAATTGTTCCATGGGGGGAAATCCTGTCTTCATCTTAGTCATTCTGGATGCTCTCAGAAGGCATCAGTTTTCCTACCTAGACTCTGCTTCTAAGATCAGAAGCAGGACCCCTTGTCTCCTCCAGATTGTTAGGCCCCTGAAATCCAAGACCCAAGGTTTGCTCCTCTTCCATGTCTTCCAGATTGTGAACTCCTTGAGGGCAGGGCTTAGACTTCTCCTTCCATTCCCTGGCTTCCCTGAAGTGCTCTCCTATCCACAGGTTGAACAAAGTCCAAAGCTCAGTACCTGGGCCAGTTGTTGGCTTGGTGAATGAAAGGGAGCCTGGGCATCTTGCTTTGAAGGAACAAAAGGCAAGGAGGACTACAGAAATGAGAATTTAGCCCAGGGAGCACCACAATGAATAAAAACTTTCCAGGTTGTTGAATCAACTGAAAGGTTAATGGCCTCCAAATCATATCATATGAGGATCAGTTGAAGGATCTTAAAAATGTTTTGCCTATAGAAGAGAAGAGAGGCAGGTAACACAGTGAATAGAGAGCTGGGTTTAGAGTCAGAAAGACCTAAGTTCAAATCCCACTTCAGACACTTATTAGCTGAGTAACCTTGTAGAAGTTGATTAATCTCTTTGTCTGCCTCAGTTTCCTCATCTATAAAATGAAGGACTTGGACTAACAGATAATGTAGGTGATTTGGGTTGGTTCACAGAATCAGATAATTTAGAGGGAGAAGAGACCTTAGAGACCATCGTTAAGTTCCCTCTTCTCCAATTTTAAAAATGAGGAAGATGAAGGCCAGAGAGAGAAGAAACTTACCCCAAATCATATAGGTAGTAAGTAGCAGAGCCAGAATTGGAATCTGGGTTTTCTGACTCAAAATCCAGAAGTCTGTTTATTATACTCAATGGATAGACCACTGGCCCCAGAGCCAAGAGGACCTGAGTTCAAATCGGGCTTCAGATACTTCCCAATTGTGTGACCCTGAACAAGTCACTTAACCTTGCTTGGCTCAGTCTCCTCATCTATAAAATGGGCTAGAGAAGGAAATGGCAAACCACTCCAGTATCTTCACCAAGAAAACCCCAAATGGGGTCTTAAAGAGTTGAATATGACTGAGACAACTGAATAGCAACAACTCCTTTACTAAGCAGCAGGGAAATTACCTTGCATGACTATAATGAATACTTCAAGGGATTCAAAGTACTTTACATACACAATCTCATTTGATCCTAACTACAACCCATTTTGCAGTTAGTAATACTGAATCTCAGTAAGGTTATATGATTTACTCAGGATCACACATCTAGTAAGCATCTGAAGAACAGACCATCAGCTTTGAGGAAGACCAATAATAAATAGAGAATTATATGTCCTGAAGTCAGTGTCCTGGTGTTCTTCCAACAGATAGCAGGCATTAAGCAGTTAAGGACTGGGACTCAGAGCTAGAACTTTAGTCCCTAGGAGGACCAGGGGATCAAGAAAACGTAAAACATGGTCCCACCTCTCTGAGCCTCTCTATGTACCTAAAATAGCTCTGGTGGAGAATTATTGTGTCATTTTAATAGGTTTAACCTTTAGTATAGGGAATCATATCCTTCTCAAACTATGCCCCCTCCATGGACTGTGAACTAATAATAATAGTAGTAGCTAACATTTATATAGTTGGTGCTTTAAGATTTACAAAGCATTTCTGCATATTTATATATATATATATATGTATATAATTTCATTTGGTCCTTATTTTTGCCTCTCTAAAATGGGCTGGAGAAGGAAAAGGTAAACCATTCTAGTATCTTTGCCAAGAAAACTCCAACTGGGGTCACGAAGAGTTGGACAGACTAAAACAACCAAACAAGACCGAGGTCCTGCCACTCTAGCCCATTCTCTCTCTTTTGTGCCACATTATGCCTTAGAAGGGGTACGGTGTAGAGGCAAGGGAGTTCTGGGGCCATAGAGACAAATACCACAACTAGGTTGAGGTATGGGCCATTTCTAACCTTATCTAGAACCTCCCCTGGCTAGACTCTGGGGTGGGAACTTTTTGAGCATTTAAACAAATGGTGACAAAATGGCCCTATATTTTCCACTAATCAAATGCGATTCCCAGAACGCTTCTGGTCAGTTGCAGGAATTAACACAGAGGGCAAGGATCCAGGGAAGTGGGTATCTCTGTTATACCCATATTACAAATGAAGTAACTGAGGCTAATAGGCTAAATGCCTTGCCCAGAGTCATAAGTCGAGGGTCTGGGGCAAGATTATTAATTCAAGTCTTTCTGACTCTGCACCCAGAGCTCTATCAGTCACAGCCCCTAGAAATCAGAGGAAGGAGGAATTAAAGTGGCCCGAAGAAACAAGAACCTTGAGATGGAACTTGTAAAACTTAGAACTTAGAAAAGTAGGATTTAGATCTGAAAGGCCAGGAGCTAGAGATGGAAAGAGATCTTCCTGGTTGTAATGGTCCATAGCATCATAGAACTTAGTACTAGGAAGACCTTAGAAATCATGCGATTCAGAAGAAAAACATATGATTGATTACATGGTTTGATGGACATATGACTGGAGTCTTGGCTTTAGAAGAACACTGTTACAAATTTGAATAATATGGAAATAGGTTTTGAACAATGACATATGTAAAACCCAGTGGAATTTCTTGTCAGCTCCGGAAGAGGGGAGGGAAAAGAGGAGGGAAAGAACATGAATCTTGTCAACATGGAAAAATATTCTAAATTAATTTCAAAAAAAATTTTTTAATAAAAAAAAGAAATCATGCGATTAATTTCATTCATTCTATTGCTTAGAAAACTAAAACCCTGAGTAATAGATTAGCTTGCCCATAGTCACACAAATAGTGAGTGGGGAAAGCCAGGCTCTAAATCAAGTCCTTCAACTCTTAAATCTAGTGATTTTCCCCACTATTTCCCAGGGAAAGTTCCCCCCAGAAAGATTCCTTTGGAGGCATTGGATAAAAGGGAAGGATCAGGATTGTTTGGACCCCTGGCCAAATTATTTCCATCCATGTTGTCAGTTCTACAACTGAGAAGTCATGGGTTCCCAAGGAGACATTTGCTTTGAGCTTGGATATCACAGAACCCCAACCTTCATCCATAGATGCAAATCTCCTAAGATTTTTAACCAAATTGGCAAGCTCACATAACAATATAGTTTACTGTTTTGTGGAGAGAGAGCCTTATACAGAGATAGAAGAAACCTGAGTTCAGATCCTGCCCATGATATTTACAAGTCATTAGACCTACCAAATAGGGCCATAGTAAGCATCAAATAAAAGAGTGCTTGGAAAGCATTTTCCAATTATACTAGCCACTCACATTACATACATTACCATTACTAAAAAGAGATGAGCATTTGATGTTGTAGCAGGATTACTACCAGCAGGTAACCGTTATTTTTTGTAGGGCTTTGCCTGATTAATAACAGAACTGGAAGGGAGGGTGGGTGGGTGGCACAGTGGGACCTGAAGTCAGAAAGACCCATCTTCCTAAGTTCAAATCTGACTTTACACACTTCCTAGCTGTATGACCCAGAGCAAGTCATTTAACCGTGCTTGCCTCAATTTCCTCATCAATAACATGAGCTAGAGAAAGGAAATGGTAAGCCACTCCAGTATCTTTGCAGAAAAACAAAACAAAATACCCAAATTGGATCATGGACAGATAAAACTGAAAAAAAAAATTAATGGAGCTGGAACTATGTTGATTGGCTCAGAAGGCATGTGGGCATAGGGAAATTTCATTCTAAAACGACTAATGATTTATGGAAGCAACTGAGATAGGAGCAAGAAGCAGATGGCAGTGGCCACCACAGACAAGGAGCAGCAGATTCTGGGTGAAACATCAGTAGCAGAACTGTGGGGAAGTCCAGCCAGCCAGTTAGTGAGCAATTATGAAACACCAGCTGTGTGCCACCCACTATGCCAAGCACTGTAGATACAAAGAAAGGGCAAAAGTCCCTGCTCTTCAGGAGCCCATAGCCCATAACTAAGGGGAAGGTGGAAAATTCCTGGGTCAAGTGATCCAGGAAGATGAGCTGGATGTAGACCATAACAAATAATTCCTCGTTCTGTTTGAAAACTAGGAAGACTTGAGGAAAAGTCAAGAACAGAGTCAGAAAAGGGAGGAACAAACCTGGATTTTGCCTTTCATAGGAATTGTCAGTTATGTGGACTGGGCAGATCCAGAGGTAGAAGAGCAAACCCTCTAATAACCCCAAGTTCCTTATGGTTACAGAGAACCCTATCTGGAGTAGTTCTCTAAGTCCAAAGGTCCCAAAGGATGGGACAAATCATCTGAAAAAGTTCTCTGAACCTCTAGAAATCCCGATTTCTTTCCTTTTGCAAAGAGGGAGACACAAGCAGATAATAGTAAAAACTGGGAAATGTTTATAACCTGATGAGGTAGAGGTTCCTATGAAAAGGCTCCTTCATACCACCAAGTTCTTTTCTCTTGAGGGAGGGAGGACACTACAAATTTAGAAAAGAAGAGAAATAGAATAAATATTATTTCCCCATTTTATAAATGAAGAAACTGAGGCACAGAGAGATTAAAGAAACTTTCCCAAGGTTCCATAGCTAATTAGCAGCAGAGCCAGGCTTGGGATTCAAGACTTCTGAGTACAATTCCAGGGTTCTTTTCACTATGCCAAGCATCCTTTTACATAAGTTAGTCAGCAGTTAATGACTTGGAATTTCTGGTTTGGGTTTTGTGGCCAGACTTGGGGCAATCCTTGGGTCCTTCAGGCTCCAGGAAAGCCTATCTTCTTTCATCAAGGTTCTGAAATTAAAGCTGAAACATTAATGATGAAATTCTGGTGTTAGAACTGAGATATACCAGAATAAACATATCCCACCATTACTGAGATGAGCTCAATCTGTTAAATTGTCAGTCATTCAAAAACCTTTTATTAAGCACATACTATGTGCTGAATTCTGGGAATACAAATGTGGGGGGGGGAGTCTCTGCCCTCAAGGAGCTTATGGTCTAATGGGGAAGACAATACACCAAAAGAAGCTGAAGAAGGATGGAGGTAGGGAAGGAAAGTACCTGCTAAGGGGGGGGGGGGAGGGTGGCATGATGGAGTAGCCCAGAGAAGAATAGCAGGGTGGGAAATGAAGGCTTGGATACCCACCTTAGATAGAAGCTTTAAGAGGAGCTCTCTATCCTCCAATCAAAAGTGTTAGTGATGGGGTGCAACTTTGGGGGTTGAAGTGATCCTGTAGGATGTCAACATTCCTGGGACATGTTGAAGTCCAGAGGAATATAGTAGGGTATGAAATGTGAAGACTAATGACTTTGATCACTACTGGTCAATAATCAATATTAAACCTATAACTAGATTCTGCCAGAAGATCAAAATTGGAGTTGGAAGGAGTCTCAAAGGCCATGTAGACCAATGAACCAGGAATCTGCCCTATGATATCCTTGGCAAATGGTCTTCCTGCCTTCCCCTGAAAACCTTCAAGAAAGAAGAACAAGTTGGCCTCAGACACTTCCCAGCTGTGTGACCCTGGACAAGTCACTTGACCCCCATTGCCTAGCCCTTACCACTCTTCTGCCTTGGAGCCAATACACAGTATTGACTCCAAGACGGAAGGTAAGGGTTTTTATAAAAAAAATTTTTAAAAAAGAAAGAAGAACAAGTCTTACTATTAAGTAGATTTTCCTTATATCAAGTCTCTCTCCAATCCCAAGCATCAGAAATCTGGGGTATGAATAAACTTCCTTGCAGACCACTTTTGTATCACAGCTAAATTCATGATTTAAAAATAGGTAACATACTTCCCTTCATGGAGTTGTGGATTTAAGTGGCCATATACATGTAAATATTTTTAAATGTGTCTAAGCCTTGTTTTGAGGGATTCGCTTCAATTTACAAAGCACCTACTACAGGAAAAACTTTGGGGACAATTTTTAAATGGCATCATCCTTGCCCTCTAGGTGTTTACATTCTAGAAGAGTGGAAAAGGATGCCTCCTATATGCAGAGAAAAATAACACAAAGTGGGAGCAACTAGGTGGCTCACTGGATTGAGAGCCAAGCCTGGAGATGAGAGGTCCTGGGTTCAAATTTGACCTCAGACACTTTCTACCTGTTTGACCCTGGGCAAATCACTTAATTCCCATTGCCTATCCCCTACTGTTTTTCTGCCTTAGAACCTGCACATAGCAAATTAAGTTAATAATAGGTAAAATTTTAAAAGAGCATCAAGGTCTAAGCAATTCATAGTATTGACTCTAAGGCAGAAGGCAAGAGTTTAGGGGAAAATTTAATATAAAACACAAAGTAAGTCTTGATAGAGACTAAGGAGAGATCCAGGCAGAACATCAAGGCTAGGAGACATATAATAATGACTCTAAGGCAGAAGGCAAGAGTTTGGGGGAAAATAAATAAATAATATTAATAATAATAAATAAAATAAAAAATAAGTATTTTTTAAACCCTTACCTTCTGTCTTAGAATCAATACTGTGTATTGGTTCCAAGTGTGAGATTTAAAAGAGTGGGAGCCTTAAACTGTAATAGTTAAAATGGTGGAAGACTTAATTTGTGGCCACTAAAAGAGTGGGTGAGTAAATTGTGACCACAGGAAATATGTTTTCACTACAGTGTCTTGTTTTTAAATCAATATATAAGGTGGTCACCAGGGAAATATTCCCAATTATGAAATATACCCAAGTCAACTGGGTTTTATAGAGATTTTAATTAATAATACAATGAGGAATTAAAGAAAGAGAGAAAGAGAGAAAAATAGGGAATAATGAGAAAGGGATAAGCCGGCCCTGGCCAGTCCTGGCCAACCCAGGCCTAAGCTTTAAGAGAAAAGATCAGTCAGTCCTTAATCACTCACCACAAGATCTGTCCAAGCAAGGATTCTAGTGACACCAGGCCAACTCCATCTCAGCTGACTTCACCAGCTCAATCCTTTATCTGAATGTCCCCTAGAGAGTCTTGAGAGAGACCCTTCAAGGCAGCCTTTTCCCAGCTGATTGTGTCTAGAGAGAGCTTTTTTAAGTCTCTTTTTAAAGGGCATTTTCTCCTATGTCACCTCCCCTAAGTCCTTATATCTACCAATCACAGTAGACGTTTAAAAGACAGACCATTCTTAGTTCACACCTGAGTAAACTAATCTTTTGAGTAATTTACACCAGGAAAGCTCTGAGTAAGTTTCCACCTCTTTGCTCCTTGTAAGTTCACAAGTTGCCTGAACTTTATAGGTACTTAGCACCCCTTTGTATTAGTTCTAAAAATAGGCATGGCTTAAGTATGGGTGTAAGTATTTTTCATTGTTCAGCAAGGAGTTTTCTCCCCTAAAGCAGGCTTAAGTATGGGTGGAGTAGAGGTCTTCACATTTCTGATCTAAGTAGAGTTCTCACATTTTAGATATAAGTAGCTTCACTGTTTAAAATGGGGAATCGTCCCAATAGGGAATTGTCCCAATAAAAAATTCCCCAATGGGGAATTTTTTAACATTCACAAGTCTGAGAAATTTCAAGATTCACAATCCCCCCTGATGATCATTGGGAGACTAGTCTCCCCATTGATCATTTAACATAATCAATTTGTAATCCTAAATGCACTTCTAACTATGGATATACAAAATATTCGAATTTCTAAGAGGAAAATAGAGTAGTGAGGGAGGAAATAGAAAAGAAAGAAAGCAAAACCAATGTTTTGCTGGGCACATTGACAGAAAGCCAAATTAGGGGCAGTCCCTTTTGGCATAAATGTGTACATTTACAATACATGTTCAATCAAAGTTCAGTTCAATAAACCATATCCAAAGTTCATTCTTGATCTTCTTGATGTAGTGTGGATTTTCTGGCATCTTTCTGCAACAATTCATTCTCTGAATATAAGAGTTTTAAGCTTCTTTCTTGAAGATATTTTCTCAAACAAAATCAAAATTCTTGGATTTTCATAAAAAATACAATCTCAAACAAAAAATCAAAATTCTTAGATTTTAAATTAAAATACACAAGGCAGAAAAGAGGTAAGGGCTAGGTAATGGGGGTTAAGTGACTTGCCCAGGGTCACATAGCTGGAAAGTGTCTGAGGTCACATTTGAACCCAGGACCTCCCATCTCTGGGCCTGACTCTCAATCCACTCAGCCACCCAGCTGCCCCCACAAAATAAGTCTTGATAGGGACTAAGGAGACATCCAGGCAAAGTTAGTGGTGAAGACTTGGTAAAGGAAAGGTAAGAGAATGGTCTTCCTCATGCAAAAGAGCGTGTAGCCAGAGCCAGGCATGTGATAGGATCGGATTGTCCAAGCTCAGCTCTAATCCTTCCTGAAATGAAGATTAGATTGGTTTTTGTTGCTGCCCATCCCGTGGCCAATAGGATCATAGTTCTGGAGGAAGGAGATGCGATTCTTAATCTTTTGGGTGTTGCTGACCCCTTCGGCAATCTGGCAAAGTCCATGGACCCCTTCCCAGAGTCCCATTTTTAAATGTCTAACATACAGCAACACAATGAACCAAGAGAATCCATCATGAAGGACTCGATGAAAAATGCTAGCCATCTCCAGAGGAAAAAAACTGGAGTCTGAATGCAGATCAAAGTGGACCATTTTTCACTTTATTTATTTAAAAACTCACTTCATGAGTTTTTAAAAAATATGCCTTCTTCCACGACATGACAAATATGAAAATGTTTTCTACGATAGCACCTATCTAACCAATATCAAATTGCTTACCCTCTCAGGGGAAGGGAAAAGGTAGGAGGGAGAAAGAAAATTTGGAACTCAAAATGTTATAAAAAGAATGCCAAAAAATTTTTCTACACAAAATTAGGCAGGAAAAATAAAATATTACTAAAAGAAAAATAAATGCCTAAAATAATGGGATAGAATTGAAAATTCTATTGAAATAGAATAATCAAAAAAAATTTAAGCCACCAGGTTATGAATAACTGCTGGGATCTGTGAACTTATTCTTCTTTTTAAAATTTTTGTAATATTTCCATATGATTGGCTTCCTTGGTAATCTGCTATATTTTATCTTATGCATTTAAAAACATTCACCATAACATTTCTACAACCCAGTGGAATTGCTTGTCAGCTATGAGAGGGGGGAGGAAAGAGGGGAGAGAGAGAAAATGAACCATGAAAACATGTAAAAATGCTTTTTAAAAAATAAAAATTTTAAATGCAAAAAAATTAAAAATAAAAATAAAAAGCTTCACCAGATACTGCCCAAGGGGTCTCTGACACCAAAAAGGTTAGGAAGTTCTATTAAAATGCATCCCACACATATCAGCTATTAGTATCATTATTTAAAAGGTCAAGTGAACTGGATTCTTTTTTTTTAATGCTTTGAAAACTGTAAAGTGTCTTACCAATGTATAGGGCTACTGTCATTTGCTCAAAGTTCTAGACAAGGGACTGGGGATCGAGTGTGAGATTTTTCTGTTGGAATGGGGAGGGGGGTGGGAAGGGGGTGATGGCTATGACGCAGCCTTTGTCACCACCCTCCAGACCTGGCCAGTCCTCCTGGTGTCTGGTTTCCTGACCCTCTTGGATACTTGGTATGATGGTATCAGGATTTCTACCCGCCTTCCTCCACCCCCCCTGAGGGCTGAGAACAGATCCAGGCTGAGGGGGCAGCTGCCCACAGCTCCAGCCTATGGGGAGAGGGGTGGGGATCAGGGACCAGAGCCAAGTACCCAAGAGCTGCCCAAGCAGAGGGCAGCTGGGTGCCAGGGCACTTCGGGCAGAGGAAGGGATCATGCTAGAACATAAAGAGGAGATAGTGTGGGATGATGGAAAGAATGCTAGATTTGGGGTCAGAGGACTTGAGGTTAAGTCCCTTCTATGCCACTTGCTATATAACTGGATGACTTTGAACAAGTCATTCTTTTCTCTAAGTCTCAGTTTCCCCATCTGTAAAATGAGGGAGCTGGACTGGATGACCTCTAACTGTACGATTCTATGATCTCCTGGCCATCTTCCATTCCTCTAGGCTCATTCCTGCCTCTTTCTTGGCTAGCCTCTGAGATTGCTTCCTTGTTCCTCCCCACATACCCGACTTCTTGTTTAACTCAAGACTCTTCACTTCAATGAAGTTTTCCTGCTCCTTCCCTCCTCTGCACTCCTACATCACTTATTGTCAGTGCCACTTAAGGACAAATGTTCCCTAAACTCAATGATTCATATCTAGAAATCTTTCCCATCATCCACCTCCAATTAGACTAAGGTTCTTGAGGACAGGGACCCTGCCTCCTCCTCCTCTCTCTCCTGACATTCATTCATTTATTCATTCAACAAATATTTATTAAGGCCCTACTGGATGCAGGACCCAAACTAGGCAATGGAGGAGATTGTAGGATCACAGATATAGAGCTAAAAATCCATCTAATTAGTCCCTTCATTTTACAGATGAGGAAACTGAGGCATCAGGAGTTCACACACATACTCAATTCAAAGGCAAGATTTGAACTCGTGTCCTTTGACTCCAAAACCTGTGCTGTAACTGATGTATTCAGTTGTATTAGATATAAACATCAGATAAAATTCAGTCCCTGCTTTCATAGAGCACACAGACTAGCAGAAGATTTGAGGTATGTGAGGTGATGCCTTCATAATTAAGTCATGATCATTCATTTCTCCCAGGCTCTGACATTCTAAGGGACCTGCTTGCTTCCTCCCTCAGGAGTAGAGGAGAATCCCAGAAAGTTGATACAAGATAATTAAAAAAAAAAACTAATGAGGATAGTGTCCCTTAAAAAGAGTGGCCCCTTTGGAATAGAGATAGTCCTGGGCCAAGAAAGGTTAACATCATCCCCATCACTTTTGTCTGAGAGAGGGAATGATTTAGGAGCTTCGGTTCTCTAGGGAAGGAATATTTCTCTGGACCTTATTTCATCTGTTGGGAAGATACTTCAGAATCTTTTATTCTCTGGGAACAAGACTAAGAATACTGGATGGAAGAGGGAGACTTCCATCACGCTACAGTTCTCTATCAGAGGAAATGATTCAAGAACCATAAGCAGTGGGCAGGAGAGCCATCTCCCAGCCTCCAAATCCCCATTTCTGTCCTCACCCCTCCATCGACAGCTAAAGGAACTTCTGGTGTCAGAAATTCTAGTTAAGTCTCTTCGAGATGATTCAGGCTTTCTAGTTTCAGGGAACTTGGTTTAACAATCTGATTGACTAATTTCCCTTCTCCTAACGTCATATTTGAAAGAACAACTGGGCAGAGAACAGGTGGATCATCACAGCTGGTGAGAATGTGATGTCTTAGTGAATGATCATTTCCTTCTCCCAAAGATGGAGAAATCAATGAAAAGAACTGCTAGCCCTAACATTATTACAACCAAAAAGGAGTAACCAATTGCTGGACCAGAGATGCTTGGAATCGTGGAACACGTGACTTCTCAAGATCTTAGCAACTGGATTTTCCCAATCTACTCCCTTCTCTCAGACTTTCTTTGTGTCTTCTGGGTCAGACTTCAAGCTCAACGTGACCAGAAGAGAACTCATTATCTTTCCACCCCTGTTCCAGAGAACACTGAGTCTCCCTGGTTCCAGGGCACCACTAGTCACTCAGGTTTAAAACATCCATGTCATCCTTGACGCCTCCCTCTGACTCACTCCACAGATTCATTCAGTTGACAAATCATTTTTCTTTCTTCCTGACATCTCTTAAATACATCCTCTTCTCTCTTGGTTCAGGCCCTTATCACCTTTCACCTGGACTATTGTACAAGCCTAATTGATCTCTTCTGCCTCAAGTTTCTCCCCACTCTATCCATCTGTCACATAGCTGCCAAAGTTTTCTAAAATGCTACTCTGTCCCTGTCAGCACCTGGTATTCCTTCTTAATTCTAAAGATTATATTCTCTGTTTGACATCAGAGGTGATTCAGTGGATAGAGTCCTGATCCTGGAGTCATGAAGACCTGAGTTCAAATCTGAATTCAGGCACTTACTGACTGTGTGACCCTGGGCAAGGTACATAACCTCAGTTTTTCAACTGTAAAATGGGGGAAATTATACCTTCTGCTTACCAGGGTAGTGGTGAGAGATCCAATAAGATAATATTTGTAAAGTACCTACCATAGTGTAGCCAGGTGGTACAATGAATAGAGTACCAGGCCTGGAGTCCAGAGTACCAGAATTCAAATCTAACTTCAGACACTCCCTAGCTCCTAAGTCACCTGAACCTATTTGCCTCACTTTTCTTATTTGTAATATGAGCTACAGAAGGAAATGGCAAAGCATTCCAGGATCTTTGCTATGAAAATCCCAAATGAGGTCATGAAGAGTCAGACACAGCTAAAAACCAACTAAACCTGCCACATAGTAGGTTCCATATAAAGATCGGCTATTCTTAAAGCCTTTTACAAATTAGTCCTCTTCCTATCTTCTTTTTTTTTTTCCTTCAAACCCTTAACTTCCATCTTGGAACCAATACTGTGTATTGGTTCCAAGGTAGATGGGCTGTAAGGACTGGGCAATGGGGGTCAAGTGACTTTCCCAGAGTCACACAGCTAAGAAGTGTCTGAGGCTAGATTTGAACCCAAGAACTCAAGTCTCTAAACTTGGTTCTCAATCCACTGAGCTGCCCCTCTTTCTAGTCTTCTTATAAGTGACTCTCCTCTATGTTCCAGCAGCCTATTGACTATTCCACATACAGGATGCTCCATCTCTCATCTTCATGCTTTCCCATTGACTGTCTCCCTCATCCTCCCAATCTTAGCCTCTCAGAGTTTTTGATTCATGCTTCATGCATCATGGCCACCTCTTTTCCTAGTTCCCCAGCTGCTAGAGCCTTCCCTTCTTAGTTCCCTGCCATCTACTATTCAACCCGTATATCTTAGGATCTTATATTTTTAGGTATGTGTTGCCTTTACACAAACGTGCACACACACACACACACACACACACACACACACACACACACACTCTTTGATCTAGCACCATCAGGGTCAAGAGACAAGGCAAAGAAAGGAGAGGATTCTTCTTGAGCATGGAAGGGATGATAATGAAGTCCAGTAGAGAGAAGTCAGAGCTACATAGCTTCTACTCTGTGTGTTTCCTCTACCCATCTTTGAACTGAGCAAACACAAATGGCAAAGATGGAGTTGAAGCACAAACTACATGAGCTGTCCAATCTAGTTTTCACCTATAATTCCCAGGTTTATTTCTTGGGACTGCCCTTCACACTCTGAATGCCATGGGCAAATTGACCTGTTCCTTAAACCTTGACATTCCCACTGCTATATCCATGCCCAGGATAATCTCCTTGCCTAGAATTCATACCCTCTTCTACCTCAGCCTCTTCAAATTCCCCACCACCTACTTCCTGGTCCCTATCATTGTAGCACTCTCTCCCTTCTCCATTTTGTAGGATTCAATTGAGATGTTTATCAATTTTCCTACAGTTTTCTTTTTTGATTCTTACATTTTCTTGGATTTTTTTGTAACAAGAACAAAGGTTCTTAAACTGTGTTCTGTATGTAAACTTGTGTATATATATTTTTAATGTATTTAATTAATTAGTTTTGAATATTTTTTCCATGGTTACAAGATTCATGTTCTTTCCTCCCCTCCTCCCACTCCCTCCTGGAGCTGACAAGCAATTCCACTGGGTTTTACACATATCATTGTTCCAAACCTATTTCCATATTATTAATATTTGCAATAGAGTGATCATTTAAGGTCAACATCCCCAGTCATAAACCCATTGAACTATGTGATCGATCCTATTTTTTTTTTCTGTGTTTCTACTCCCACAGTTCTTTCTCTGAATGTGGATAGCGTTCTTTCTCATAAGTCCCTCAGAATTGTCCTGAATTACTGCATTGCTGCTAGTAGAGAAGTCCATTACATTTGATTGTGCCTTGTGTGTATATTTTAAATTTTTTTGATAATTGTCTTTCCTTGTAATTAGTTTCCTTTGTAATCCTAGATATTTTGGTTTATGTATTTAAAAACATGATTGTGAGACTGGGTGCAGAGACTTCACCAGACACTTCCCAAGGGTCCATGAGATGGTGAGCTCCTTGAAAGTAGAAACTTGCTTTGTATTCTTCAGCCTTGTACATAGAGTTTAAGTTGACCTATAAAAAAAAATGGTTGAGGATCCTTGCTCTGTGGCGAGAAGGGGAGGGATGTGTTTGAAAATGAAGATGATATAAAAACGAAAAACAGAGAAGTGGGGAGAGACAGGGAACATCGGTCCATGGAGCAGTCAGGATACACACACATTTATCAATTAATTTGCTATCTTAAATGCCCCAAACAATTACAATAATAACATCAAAGATCACTGACCACAGGACACCAATACATGTAATAATAATGAAAAAGTTTGGAATATTGTGAGAATTACAAGTATCCAGGACAAGATCCCAAAAAATGATAATAATTTTAAATATTTTGGGTTTGTTTGTTTTTTTAATACTGAAGGGTAGTCAAACCAAGGTCAGATATCCATTACCCAGAACTGCTTCTCAAAATATCTCCAGAGGAAAAAGGCAGAGTTCATGGATGCTTCTAGGATCCCCATCTGTGACTCATAGCGGAAGAAGCAAACTTAAGGAGAAATGTATACCACCAAGTGGCAAAGCTGAGATACGAACCCACTCTCCACTTCTCCTTTTACTATACCACACTGAAACCCCAAAAGGAAAGCCGAGAAAATATAGACAGGTCCCCCTCCACAAGCCAGATATATTTTAGAGCTTCCCAATCCAATGTCACAGTGAAAGATGCCAAAGACACCAACAGTCTGATAAGATTGAGAGGAGGAATAGGGGCTCTCCAGGATGGGGTGTATATAACTGACTGGGAGAGAGGAACTCCATCCCCTTAGAAGGTTTCCCCACAATGCTTCCCTCCCTTTCCTTTTCAGGGAAATGTGGCCTTTCCTTCAAGCTGCTGATCTCCTCCTCCTCCTCCTCTTCCTTTGGGCTCTCTCTCCTAGTACCCGCTGGGCATGCTGTAATTGGGACTATTTTTAGATAGCTCTCACGATCTGGGGGAACTGCAAGCCTATAAGACAAGGGAAAACCAGTTTTACACACACACACACACACACACACACACACACACACACACACACACACACACACCCATTTAGTTGTTGATGGCAGAAAGTGATTGAGATCCAAAGGTTTGGGGCTGGGGGACTGGGTGCCCTGCCTGCCCACACCTTGAAGCCTCTTCCTGCCACCTGATTCAGATACCCCCTCCCATAACCATCACCACCATCAGATTCACCTTCCATCTTGGAATCAATACTGTGTATTGGTTCTAAGGCAGAAGAGTGGTAAGGGCTAGGCAATGGGGGTCAAGTGACTTGCCCAGGGTCACACAGCTAAGAAGTGTTGTTCCAGTGATTTTTGATGTTACTATTGTAATTGTTTGGGGGCACCATGCACGGGACCCATAGAAGATGGCAAGCAATCTACAAATATTCAGGGTGTTCTGACTGCTCCACTCACTAGCCATTTCCAGTCTCTCCCTCTTCTCTGGCCTCCCCATTCCCTGAAACACAACAATATTGAGGAATACTATGTATATTTAGTTGATAAAGCAGTGGCAATGATTAAGAGGACTGACTCCAATTTTGAAAGAAGTTTCACAGTAGGTAAAATGCTATCAAACAGCATCACACATCAAGAAAGAGAAATCTTTCTTGAATAGAAGAGTCAGTCGACAAGACAAACTTCATTGTTTTATTTTTTCCCCCAGCCTTCTGCAACCACCACCCTGATTTGTCAGCAGCCATCAACATGGAGGCAAGACCCTCCAGCAGCAAAAAGATGACATCTAGCTGAAGACTCGGGTGATGGCTGGCATTTTCTAATTAAGTTAAGTGCATTGTTTCTTAAGACATAATACTATTGCACACTTAATAGACTACGACATAATGTAAACATAACTTTGATATGCTCTGAGAAACCAAAAAATTCACTTAATTTCCTTTATTGTAATAATTTGATTTGTAGAGGTGATGTGGAATGAAACCAGAGATATCTCCAAGGTAAACCTATAATAAGTGGTCATTCCATCTTTGACTAAAGACCTCTAGGTAAGTGTTTAATAAATGCTTGTTGTTGGGGTAGCTAGGTACCCCAGTGGATTGAGAGCCGAGTTCTGGGTACAAATCTGATCTCAGATATTTCCTAGCTGTGTGCCTAGCCCTTACCATTTTTCTGCCTTGGGACCAATACACACTATTGATTATAAGATAGAAGGTAAGAGTTTTAATCATTAAATAAATAAAAATAAATGCTTGTTGATTGCTTGACTGACCACCTCCCAGGGCAGCCCATCCTAATTTGGGGGTTAATTGTTAGGAAGTTTTTTTTCCTTTTATCAAGCTGAAATCTGCCTTTCCACACTTTCAGCCCATTGCTCCTTCTCAGGAGTTAATCTGTCCCTGTGATCCCTAAATCATCTGAAACAACTCCATTTTTAGAAGTGAAAAACAAGGTCCAGAGGGTTTGAGTGACTGGATTCAGAAGTATTACATAGCAGAGATGAGATATAAATTCAGGTCTTTTGATTCCAAATCCAAGATTCTGTCCACCTCACTGCACTGCCCCTCAGGCCAAGTCTATCTCATTGTCTAGATCTAAAAGCTTCCCTCTCTGTCTTCTCTGCTCCCAAGAACTCATAGGACAAGGCCTCCTATTGGAAGGGAGGAGAAGTTGAGGCTCAAATTAAAAAAAAAATGTTAGAAATTGTTTTTACAGGTGAGATCAGGCACATTCAGGGTGGTATGGGATTGTGCTGAAAAGAATAATGAACTGGAGGAATTCCATGTGAATTGGAAAGACCTCCAGGAAGTGATGCAGAGTGAAAGGAGCAGAACATTGTACACAGAGACAGATACACTGTGGCACAATTGAATGTAATGGACTTCTCTATGAGCAGCAATGCAATGACCCAATACAACTTGGAGGGATCTATGAGAAAGAACACTATCCACATCCAAAGAAAGAACTGAGGGAGTCGAAACATAGAAGAAAAACATCTGCTTGATCACTTGGGTCAAAGGGATATGATTGGGGATGTAGACTCTAATCAGTCACTCCAGACCAAATATCAACAATATGGAAATAGATCTTGATCAATGACATGTAAAACCCAGTGGAATTGATCATTGGCTGAGGGGGAGGGAAGGGAAAGAACATGAATCATGTAACCATGGAAAAATATTCTAAATTAATTAATTAAATAACTTTTTTAATTCAAAAAATTGTTTTTACATATAATGGGGGGGGAGGAATTAAGAATTTTTAAAAGAATATGGTAGTCACCATTGCTGGGACTGCAACATGTAGAAAACTCAACGTAGGGAGGGCTCATGTTCTCCAAACCCAGGAAGGGCCTCATGTCACATGAGTTTAACTTTGTCTTAGAGTAGTACCTCATGGGGAAAAGGCTTCAGAAAACTGAGAATAATTTTACATTAGGATAATTTTGACAAACTGAACTACTCTCCTTCCCCCATTCTCATCCTCCCCTGTCTAGGTCCATATTCCTCATCTGATGCAGTGGGTTACTCAGAGTCTGCAGGTTCAATCAAATAGTCAGTCCTTTGACTAAAATCATAGGGAGAAGCAGTACATTCCCTGGGATCTACTTGGCCCCTTGTGATACCTCTCCCCATGTAACTTCCTCAGCAGGATGTCCATAATCTTCTTATGTTCTATCACTTTGCCCTTCCCCTTCACCCAGGACTTCCATGAGACAGGAGTCAACAATTGGATTCCTTCTAAAGAGATGGAGAATGGCCAGATCTTTACCTGCCACAGCCTCCTAATGTCCTCCAGGCTTTATCATCTATCCTGCCTCAATACCCTTCTGTATCCTTTCCCCTCCACTGAGATCTTAACTGTGTACCCTAAGGATATCTCAGCCTTGTCAAATGCCCCCAGCTGAACCCTTAGGCCTTTGGGTCTTGCCATCAGCCTTGCAGCTGAACTTTCCTTTCTGTGTTGTCTTTCCTAATTAGAGTGATTTCTTGTGAGCTCCTCTGTCTCCATTTTTCTGTTTTATATCCTCAGTGCTTAGCACACAGCAAGCATTTAATAGATGTATTTTCTTTCATTCAGAGTGAATTGAACATAATAGTCACATATAAATAAATGTTGGTCAAATTGCCACATATGACTTTGAATCTATGGCATGTAGAGAAGACAGCAATTTGAGAACCACTGCAGAAATGTAGAACAAATGTTCCAACCCATGACCTGCTAAATAAAGTTCCAGGGGATATGCATTATATTAATGTTAATCACCAGGAGCATGAAGGGAGTTGAAAGGAATTTACTCACCCAAACTCCAATAGAAAGAGGACATGATGGGAATTAGCAGTGAAAAGGATTAAAAAGCATTTCAAAAGGCAAATTCCAACTAAAATTCTCTCTCTTTCTCTCTCTCTTTCTCTCTCTCTCTCTGTTTCTGTGTCTGTGTCTGTGTCTGTCTATCTCTGTCCCTCCCTCTGTCTGTCTGTTTATGTCTCTGTCTCTGTCTTTCTCTCTGTCTGTGTGTCTCTCCCCACCTCCCCTCACTCCTCCATCTGACTGAGAGAAAAGGTTGCATTTGCCCAGAGGTTATGGTCCAGAGACACACACACACACACACACACACACAAAGAAAAGTTCCTTTCACAGGTTGCCTATCAGCTGTAATTCACAAGAAAGCCAGTAGATGTCAGCCCAGTGGAGGATCTGCAAATGGCACCCAGGTAGAGGAAGCAGCCCAGCAGATGACATCAACAGCTCCAAAGGGAGATTGAAATTTGCAGGTTAAAGTAATCAAGCAATTCATAGGCACTTATTAAGGACTTATCACCAAGATACCTTCCCAACCACAAGGGCGACAGAAAAAAAAAACATTTCTAGTCCTCTAGGAGCACACATTCTAATGTGGAAGACAGTATGTTCATAAATTGGCCAGGATGAGATCAAGTCAAAGTAAATAGAAGATATCCTTGGAAGGGAGGACACCAGCAGCAGCTAAGGGGACTGGAAAAGGCCTCCTAAAGGAAGCGACTTTTGAACAGTCTGCAAAGAAGCCAAACTTATACAAGGCTGAAATTCATAAGGAAAACGTTCTAGGCATAAGGGACAACCAGCATAAAGTCACGGAGATAGAAAATGGAATGGCATACTAAAAGGAGCAAAAACTAGGCCATGCTAGTGAACAGCTTTCAATACCAAAGAGAGGAATGTCTAATGGAGAGCCCTTAGAGTTTATTGAATAGGGAAAGATACAGTCAGATTTGCTGTAATAAAATGATTACCAACTGCACCATGTGGGTTGGATTACTTTTTGGGGTTGTTTTGTTTCCCCTGAAAGGTGAGGAAGCTTTGGCCTAAGGGCTAAGGTTTAAATTACAAACTAGACTCTACTGAGACAGCTTTCTGGTGACCTATGACCATGTTGTCAACAGCTCCCTGGTCCTTGAAAGGACTTGGGGCCCTTCAGACCTGGCATATGTCCTGAGACCTCCAGTTACCAAACCCTCCCCTGCTGATCAAGCACATTTTGGAGGAAAGGGGAACAGTCTACCTCAGCTAAGTGCCTCAGAATCCTTATTGAATAGACTTTCTCTAATATGTCTAAATAAACCTCCTTTTGTAAATCATGGAATGACCCACAGGTGTTTCATTTCCTTCCAATCCTAAACTTAAATCAACAGGAGACCCTCAGTCCTTTTTATTATATCTACATTTCAGGAAGTTAGGAAGCAGAAGCAGAAGCTTTACAATCTGGATATAGCCCTATAAACGTGTTGCCTGGACTACCTCCTATTATTGGTGTAGAAATCAGTGATTAAGTGTGTTCCTCTATATGGGGCAGAGAGATGGGCAATATTTTCCTTGTTATTTAGTTTGAGATTTTGTCTTTGTTTTGAGCTAATGTGTCCCTTGGCTTAGTCTGACGAAAAGAAAACAAAATCATTGGATGGGAACTTGTAAGCTATGCTTTTCAACAGATGTTAACCCACTACTTGATGGTCACTGTGACTTTTGCAATCATCCCCTGTATATAGACGATTTTATTGTACTATTTTTCTTCCAAGGGAAAATAAAATAAACTTCTAGGAGGGAAAATAGGCTTCATACTTTCATAGGATGATGATAAGGAGGATGTAGCCATCAAACCTTGTCCAGGGCATGCATGTGTCTTATCTCAGCTGTGGTTCCTGGTCATGCCTAGGTGTCTTGTTAGTACTGGCCCAGTTGCCAGTGCTAGTTGGCAAGTTGTTCCTAGAAAAGGACCCCTTACCCTACATATGCCCTCCACCAGTGTGTTCATGCTTGATGCCCTTATACAATATATGACAGATCTTCCTTCAGTTTAAGAAGGGAATTGGAAAAGAAGAGAGACACTGAGCTATTTAATTCATCTTCCTAAAGCATTAGTGTAACCACATCACTCTCTTAGTCAGTAAAGCCCAGTGACTCATTATCCCCAGGATCAAACACAGAATCCAAGCCTCTTTCCGCTTTTCCAGTTCTCTAACACTTTACTCTCTTCCACTCTACTATCAAGTGGCAATGACATCCTTACACATACATCCTTCCCAGCTCTGGGCATTTTCACAGCTTGTCCTCTATGTCTCTTCTTCTTTGCCTCCTGGCTTCCTTCAAGTCTCAGCTGAAGTCCCACTTTTTGCAAGAGACCTTTCCCAGTTCTCCTCAACCTTTGAGATTGTCTCCAGTTTATCCTGACTATATCTCGTTTGAACATAATTGTTTACATGTTGTCTCCCTCATTAGACTGAGAGCTCCTTGAGAAGAAGGTCTATTTTTTTTTATTCCCCCAAGGGCCTAGCACAGTGCCTGGCACTGGGTAGTAGGTTCTTGATTAATGTTTGCTGACTTGGCTTTCTGTTCAAGGAACTATATCCCACCTGTTACCCCTAGCAGGAATTCCACCACTAGGGTTCCATTTCTTTGTTTTAAGACCCTAACAGTGTTTGTGCTAATGCTTTCCTATGAAATCCACCAAATCCTTCCCAATAAAGAGATAAGATAGAAAAAAGCTCTGAGTTGTTGCATTTAGAACCTACAAGATTCGTTTGGGTTCTAGTCCTGTCTCTGCCACTTGTGTGACCTTAGGCAAACCTTTTAATGCTTTGGCCCTAGTATCTTCATCTGTAAAGTGAAGAGGCTGAACTAGACTATTTCAGAAGGCCCTTCCAGCTCTAAAATTTATGGCCCTATTCAATTAGCTGAGAGCATAGTCTGGTAGAGGCAAGTAGGGGAGAAGAGAGCTGGAAATGGTGGCTCTTAACCAGCTCCTTCTTTCTTGTGGGGAACAAAGCCCTCTCAGATAGTTTGGCAGCAGGCTCAAACTAAGGTGGGGAGGGGGAAACAACAGATGAACCCCTGCTTTCACATTCTTTGTCCTCGAAGACCTAATCACCACAGTGGCTGGGAAGTTTTGGTAGACCTTGGTGGAGTCCTACCCTATTATTGCTACACCTATGGCCCATCATAGACCAGTGCAGTTTTTTGTGCTGTTGCCTGACCACAGCTGGTCCCAGAAGACCAGGCATGTTGGCCATGTGTCCAGGGGCCCTCTAGAATCACTGATCCCCATCCCTTCCTCAGTGGGCCATGTCCCTTCAAGAGAGCCCCATCCTGAAACATTCTACAGGCAAGCCAAAATGGCCTTCTTCCACTCTCACCCATCACATAGCTCTCATCTCCATCCCTTTGCACCAGCCATCCCCTATCCCTGTAGTACCCTCCTCCCTTCTCACCTCTGCCTCTTAGAATCCCTGGTTTTATGCAGAACTCAGCTCATATATCACTTCCTCCAAGGTGCCTTGGTTGATCCCCAGCTGCTAATTCTCCATTGTCCCCTTTCCTTTGCTTTTATTTAGCATACATTTTGTATGTCCCTGTAGATGTTCCTCATAGAATATGAGCTCCCTGAAGGCAGGGATTGCTTCATTCTTGTCTTTGTAATCCTCAGTTCCTAGCCCGGTGCATAAATTATACGGTAGGCAGATATTTATACATACATGCACATGTACAAGTGGCTGAGACAGGACTAGAACCCAAACCAATCTTGTAGGTTCTAAATCTCTTCTCCCGGTATAGATGCTTTGTGGATGGATGAATGAATGGACGGGTGGAAAGCCTGGATGATTTTCAGGTATGTTACCAAAAGGATGTTTCAGGCAGGTGCAAGGTTTACTTAATGGCCTCTGAGGTCCCTGATGATTTGGTGAATCTTTGGGTCTGATGAAAGGAGAGGGGTGAGTTGCCATGGAGATAACTCTTGCAGAGAGCAGGCAAGCCAGAGGAAGCTATTTGGGGCAGGGAAGAGATAAGGGCGATCTTCCCTTCATTCATTTTTCTTTTTTCTATCCTGTATTGTTTTTAAAAAATCCCCAGTGAAATCCTCAGCTGGCTTGGTCTTATTTTCATTCAAGGATTGCAGTCCCTCCCCAATCACTGTCAAGAACTCTAGTGGGCAAAGATTGTCTGCCAGTTATTCTGCTTTTTTTATCTTGTTCTTTTCATTTATCTCTCATTTCCTACCCCACTCCTTTCCTTCATTCAGACAGCACAGCCATTCATCTCCCTCCTCTGTTTACAGGGCCACACTACTCTGAGAGGTTAGCTCTGGAAATCCCACTGGGAATGGGAAGAGTTAAGCCTTTGGTCTTAATTTCCAGTGACCAGGCCCTAGGTGGTCAGAGCTTCCTCCCTTACCCAACCCTTCTTCCACCTCTTGCCCCTTCCTGGTCTAAATCAAGTAAGAAGAGAGTAGAAGGGAAAGGAAGAAAATAGAGGTCATGGGGGCTGCAGAGAAGTCCTTTTTTTTTAATCTTTTTTTAGCCCTTATCTTCTGTCTTAGAATTAATACTAAGTATTGATTTCAGGGCAGAAAAATGGTAAGGACTAGCCAATTGAGACTGTTTGAGGTCAGATTTGAATCTGGGGCCTCCTGTCTCCAGGCCTGGCTCTCTACCTGATGAGCTACCTAGCTGGTTATTTACAAAAGCAGTATCTGGCCCTTTGCCTGGATCAGGGGGGATTATCAGGAGACAGAAGACATGACTGGTAGGTCTTTCCCCTTTCTAGACCCTCAGCTCAACCCTATACAATGTGGACATGACACTAGATCATTTCCAAGGTTGGTTCCAACTTTGACCTTTTATGTCCCATCCCAGTGACTCTTTCCAAGGGTTTCCCAGTTCCTGGAACTCCCCCAACCAAAAGGGACTTTGCCTTTTTTGAGTCTCTTAGTATTTAGTATTGCACATGGGTGGGAAAAGAAAATATTTAAAATAAAAATAAACAAAAAGTCAATGAATCTCTTACTTAGGTTATTCTCTGATCTTATGAATTTATCATTCCAAACCTACAGTTCTATCCACATTTCTAAGGATAATTGGTAGTATATTAATTTATATTCCTCTTGTCTCAGACTAGTAGAGTATAAGGTCCCTTAAGGCCAGTCCTGTTTCTTATTCATCTCTGTATCCCCAAGGCCAACAAGGCTCTCAAAGACTTTAGGTGCCTTAAAATGTTTGCTGAATGAACTGTAATTGGGATTTCTCTACTGGC
The DNA here is from genome assembly GCF_027887165.1 of Monodelphis domestica. Lineage (NCBI taxonomy): Eukaryota > Metazoa > Chordata > Mammalia > Didelphimorphia > Didelphidae > Monodelphis > Monodelphis domestica. The sequence goes on from NC_077233.1 coordinate 87,726,754, forward strand.
ATGCTTCCCTTTAGTTCCAAGCTCCTTCCCAGACCTCCCAGGAAAGGGCTACCACTTCCCATCCAAGTGAAAGCCACCAGTCTCAAGTTCTCCCAAAGGTCCAGGTTAGCCCAGAGCATTCCTCTACCTAGGATGCTAGACTTTTGGAGTCCAACCTAAAGCACAAAGCTTCAATCCTTCCTTCTTTCTTTCCCCTACTCGTGGGGCTGGGAGAATTGGGAGCACACAGGGAAGAGGAAGAAAAGACACAAAAAAGGAGCAAGCCTGGGCCTTGCCTACAGGGTAATAAGGAGGGAAGGAGAGGAGGCCTAGTTCTCTGGGAGTACTTAGTCTGCCATAGAAACTGGACTCAAACAGGAGACAGTGAGAAAACATAAAAGATAGGGTTGCAGCCAGAGGGAAAGATGTCTGTTCCAGATGAGAGAGCAAAGTGAAGGACTTCTCTCAAAGCATCCCTTTAAAGAGGGCTCCCAAGCCAGCCATCTCTTCATTTCCCTCTGCAGTGGACCTCATCATGCCTCATACCAGTACCTGCCCCCTACTCTCTTCAGCTTCCTGTTATATATTGTCTTCCCTCCTTAGATGGTAAACTCCCTGAGGGCAGGGACTATCTTTCTTTTTTCATATTTCATCCCCAGCATATGTTCGATGCTTAATGTTTTTTGACTGACAGACAGACTATAAGTGCTATCAAATTAGGGAGGTTTCTTAGAAAAAGTCATCTTATTCCATCCAAATGCTATTCCATCTCTACATCACCTAACATTGGATCAGAGATTTAGAATGAGAAAAGGGATCATCTAGTCCAACTTCCTCATTTTACAGGTGCATAAATTTGAGTCAGAGGAGGACTCACATAGAGATGTAAGTGGGAATTCTGAGTACGAAAAAAAGTTCATTTGGCAAAGAACAGTGATCATAAACCTACAGATACAATTCCTGATTTGATTCCTGATTTCCTGTCCATTGATGCTCCCAAGGCTCCTCAAGAACTGTGCTATCCCTCTTCCCAGACTGACTGTAGCGCTGAAAAGCGCATCTTCCTCCCCGCCAGCATCCAATGGAGAGACCTCAGAGGTACCTTCCTCATCCCCTTCTATCTTTGGTCTAAGCCTTCTCCAGCTCTCAGAGCAGTTCCTATCTTACCTCAGGAGGGCTAGAGGTAAAGGGTTTTAGATCGTAGAATTAGAGCTGCCAGGGCCATAGAAGCCAATCAAATCTACTGAACTAAAGAGAAGTTATATTTTTAAAAAGTTTAAAGTGTGAGGGAGAAAGAGAGAGAGATTAAATGATTGGCCCAAGGTCCCACACAGAGCTAGAAAGTATTTGAGGCCAAATTTGAATCCAGAACTTCCCATCTCTAGGCCCAGTACTCTATCCACTATGCCACCTAGCTGCCCCCTTCCTTCTCCTTTTATCAGTGTCTCTGTCTCTTAATTCATCCTTCCTTGTCTTTCTGTAATTTCATGATTTTTATTGTTTGGGAAGCCTAGGAAAAAAAATAAATTATCTTTACCTGTTTAAATTTCCTTTCCTTGGGAAGGATTTATTTAATCTGATAAAGGCCAGTAAGACCAGAAGTTAGCAGAGTACTTTGCACATAATAAGTTTAGGGAATGCTTGTTTATGATTAATTGATTGGTCTCTGAAGACTGGTTCTTTCTTGCCTGGAGGGGTGGAGGCTGGAGGTTGGTTAAGGAGATAATGCACCCAGACCTGGGAGACTCAACCCTATCTCCTTCCCCAGGGACCCTTCCCCTTCACACCAATACATTTCCCACAAGGGAACACTTTTCAGTTTTATTGATCTCCAGATTCACAAGATGCTGGCTGAATCTAGCCTAGCCTCAGTCGACCCCTGCAGGATTTACAGCCAAAGCTTGACCCCAGGAAGGGAGATTCTCCCATAAGCCTGAGCTAGTTTAGTTCTAAGCACTGGGGAGAATGAGCATCACCAACTAGGCTGGTCCAAGAAGGCCTCCCAGGGATGTGGCTTTGAAGCGAGAAATGGACAAAATCTCCTCCACTCCTCAATTACCTTTAACTACCCTGGAAAACATGGCAGGAGGTGGAGGGAGCTATGGGGGGAAAGAGAGATCAAAGACTGTTATTGACCTCTCCCAATCCTAGACTATCACAATTCAAAACCAAAGGACCTCAGTTCAACCCCTTCATCAAACATATAGGGAAAGAGAAGCCCAAAGTAAGAAAGCAACTGCCTCACGATTATCCTGATGGACAATGGCAGACCTGAGAGTAGAAAACAGGCTCCTCTGATCACTTAGCAGATCATTTCCTCCCCTTGGGAATAAGGGCGCTCTGGCCTCAGTACTGGGGAAGTAGAAGATGAGGAGACACCCTGCCAGTGTATTGGAGAGATGAGGAACATTCGAGACCATAGGAAGGAACCCTGATTCCTTCCAAATATGTGATAGCAAGTTAAAAACCCTGTGGTTTGTGGGAAGCGGGATGTCAGGAAAGGCTTTTTGGCCAAGGCAGGATGGAGATGGACTCTGAAGGATGCGCACAGCAAAGAACAGGGTCGGAATCAATGATGGAGACAAGAGAGACAGAGACATAGAAAGGCAGAGGTATATTCTGGATACTGTGCCTGGAATAGGAAGGGAATGAGAGACAAAGAGAACCAGAATTAGGAACAGGGAGAAAGGGAAATGCAACAAGGTAGCAGAGAGACCTAGAGAGAAACAAAGACAGAAAGATCATTTATTAAGCCCTTACTCTATGCTAGACACGGATACCGAGCCCTCCTTTAGAAGGCTCAGCTGCTGGCTTTAGGAAAAGACTGACCGAGAAAAAGAAGACCACTGCGATAGCCTGGGAGGAAAGGCTGGACGATCCTGGGACCCCAGAGGCCAGAGAGACAGTTGCACAAAGCCAGCTCCTAGAAGCTTGGGACCTACAAGGGAGTGCATGTGAGAGGTTCCATTCCTGGCCCAACAGTGCCACCAAGTGAGAAAACCAGAGCATGGATGGCCCCTACCTGGCCATTTCTATCTCCCTGTGCTGAGGACTTAACCTCCACTCTCACACTGGGAACTCCCTAAAGACAAGACTCAGAGGGTCTCCTCAGACTGGACATCCCCTGAGAATCACAGAATCGTGAAGTTGGAAAGAGCCTTAGAAGTCATCTGAACCTAAACTGTTGGAGTTGGAAGGATGCGGATCAAAGCGTACTATCTTTCACATCAATATATTTAGAGTTTGATTTGGGGTTTTGGTTATATATGAGCACATAAATATATATGTGCTCTTACAACAATGACCAATATGAACGTGTGTTTTATATGATGATAAAAACTAAAAAAAAATAAGTCATCCAGTCCAAATCCTACCCTAAAAGAATTCTAATATAATTAACATACTATATCATGATATGACATGACAGGGTAGGATATGGTGGGATACAATATGATTATAATATAATAGACTGGGGAACATCCAGCCTTTGTCTTGGGGTGGGAGAATTCACTAGGTCTGAAATCTGCCTAAATCCTACTTTTGGATCAATTAATTCCCAACATTACCCTGAAATTACTTCATTGCAAGTTCCATTATTCCAGTCTTCCTTCCCAGTCAAATGAAACAAATCAAATTCCTTTTCTACTGGTCAGCCCTTTAAATACTTGAAAACATCCATCATTTGCCCCTGTTCCCTCACATGCTGCCAGGCATCCCCAAGTTTTGTCTTCTCGGGGCAAGCATCCTCATACGATATGGATGTAAGGCTCTCCACCACTCTGCTCCCTTTGGACACCTTCCCAGATTACGATTATCCTTCTTAAACCATCACACCTGCAACTACAAATGACACTCCAGACTGGTTGTTGTTTGTCCTTCGTTTCAAAGAAGACCAATGACATTGCTGGGGGATGTCTTGACTTGTGAGTGAGTTGTTGAGAGTCTCACAAAGTTGTCAGCCTCGCTCTCTTCCAAAGTCATCCAAGTCTGGTGGCAAAACAGAAGTCAAGATGACTGGTGATGGTCTGAGATTCAGTGGGTAGCCTTGGCGCCTTCCAAGTCTAACCAAGCTCTAAGATCTACACAGTGCCTGCTTCAGAAGCCTTTGTGGAACAAATTGCTCTCATCTCACGTGCTTGGGTAGACATCCACCTAAGTCACCGATGGGTTTAAGAGTCAGTGGTTACCCTCAGCCTAGTTTAGCTCATCTGCTGAGACAGTTTTACCAAGGTGTGGTTGCTTCCCATGCCAGAGTTTCTTGGAGCCACAGGGGAGAGTTAGGTGACACCAAAGGCGATGAACAGCCCTGAAAATGGCTCAGTAAGCCCTCACACCAGAGGCACTAGTCTTCTCTGAATACCCCTGACCAAAATAGAAGATAGAGAGAATATCATCTTTTTAATTTTTTTTTAAGAAAACTATAGAGGGGGAACTGGGTAGCTCAGTGGATGGAGAGCAAGGCCTGGAGATGGGAGGTCCTGGATTCAAGTCTGGCTTCAGACACTTTCTAGCCATATGATCCTGGGCAAGTCCCTTAACTCTCATTGCTCAGCCCTTACCACCACTGCCTTAGAACTCATACATAGTATTAATTCTAGGATGGAAGGTAAGGGTTATTTTTTAAAAATGGGGGGAGACAACTAGGTGGCTCAGTGGCTAGAGAACTAGGTCAAGAAACAGGAGATCTTTGTTTCAAATCTGGCCTCAGACACTTCCTAGCTGTGTGACCTTGGGCAAGTCATTTAACTCGCATTGCCTATCCCTTACCACTTTTCTGCCTTAGAACCAACACACAGTATTAATTCTAATCCAAAAGTTCAGGTTTAAAAAAAAAAAACTTTTAAAATTTAAACTAAAAAAAGGAAAGAAATAATGAAAGGGATAGTGAAACCTGGGAAGACTTGTATGAACTGATACAAAGTGAAATGAAAAGAACCAAGAGACTAATTTAAATGATAACAATGTTGTAAATTCAAACCATTTTGAAAGACAAAAGAATTTTGATCAACACAATAACCAACCACAGTTCCAGAGGACTCATGTTGAAACATGTTCTCAGTAGAGAGATGGTGGACTCAAAATGTAAATTAAGATATATATTTTAGGGGGCAGCTGGGTAGCTCAGTGAATTGAGAGCCAGACCTAGAGATAGGGAGGTCCTAGGTTCAAATCTGGCCTCAGCCACTTCCTAGCTGTGTGACCCTGGGCAAGTCACTTGACCCCCATTGCCTAGCCCTTACCACTCTTCTGCCTTGGAGCCAATACACAGTACACAGTATATATATATATATATATATATATATATATATATATATATATATATATATATAACATATATATAAATAATATATATAATATTTATATTATATAATATATATAATATAAAAATATAATATATAATAATAAATAAAATAAATAAAGTATATAAAAAGGGTTTTAAAAAAAGATATATATTTTATTAAATGGCATGGTGAGCTCTGTTTGCTTGACTCTACATGTTTGTAATAGGCTTTGTTTTTCTTACTTTATCAGTGAGGATAATAAGGGAGTAGACAAATGGTAGGGAGAGGATGTAGTCCTGAAAATAAAAATTGACTTTAAAACTTAAAATTTTAAAATATGATATCAAATTGGAAACACAGTTTGGACCAGACTATAGATGGGCATAAGTGTCAAGGAGAGGAATTTGGATTTTACTCAATAAGCATCAGAAACCTCTAAATATTTGTAGACGTTTTCCCATGTTTATACATAGGCATTGAGGACTTGTCCTTCTTCCTCTGAGTCACAGACCCCTGCACCTGGAATAGCCAATGAAAACTTCAAATTCTACCTTTCTATCTCCAATTTGGAGATTTCCAAAGAAGCATCTCCAAGTAATTTGCATAGCCTGGCCCAGTTAGCCTGAAGGAAGGCTGGAAGCCAGAGTGCCTTCCAAATTCCAAGTGATTCCATGGGACCAGATGGCATGACCACCCAGGAGGCATATAGTTTTGGCACTGAGGGATAGAGTCGATAAAACACCTAAGGACTCGCCGTGAGTTGCCTTGAAGTGAAAAATAGAGATTTGTTTGATTTGACAAAGAAATAGATAGTCTCACAACTGAGCTCATGGTACAACCAATTGTGCAACCACCAATTAAAAACAATGAAAAGTCTAAATAGGCTGGAAGCACTTGATGCTTCAGGGAGATGGAAGAGTTATATGCTACCTGGTGATGCTCCAGTTCTGGTACCCAGAGAAGAGAACAGTGACAGACACCACCTGCTGGAGGAGAACTAAACAACATTGGCAAAGAGCAAAGCTAAGCCAAAAGCATGACTTCTTGTCAGACCTAAAATATCTGTTGTGAATGCAGGTCAATGTAAGAAGCAAGGATGGGAGCTAAATTGCTAGTGGAAACACATTTCAACATAGAGCAGTGGAGGAGTGAATCTCTACCTTCACTGTTGTCAAAGCCCTAAAACTGGCCAGCTCTAGAAATCATCTGGTCTGTATAGGTTTCTTCTTTTTTTTTTTAAACTTATACTTTCTATCTTGGTAACTCTAAGACAGAAGGACAAGAATTAAGTGAGGTTAAGTGATTTGCCCAGGATCACACAGCTAGGAAGTATCTGAGGCCAGATTTAAACCCAGATCCTTCCCACTCCAGGCCTGGTGCTCTATCCACTGAGCCATCTGTCCCCTTGGTATAGATTTTTTTTAATTTTTAAATAAAAACCCTTACCTTTCATCTTAGAATCAATAATATATATTGGTTCCAAGGCAGAAGAGCTGGTGAGGGCTAGACAAATGGGAGGGTACAAGACACAAGCCCTTTAATGTTTTATGTTGAAATGCTTTCTAAGCCTGAGTAATTTTTTTTTATTTAATTAGTTGATTTTAGAATATTTTTCCATGGCTACATGATTCGCGTTTTTTCCCTCCCATCCTCCCCCACCCCTGAAGCCAAAGAGCAATTCCACTGGGTTTTACATGTGTCATTGATCAAGACCTATTTCCATATTATTGATATTTGCAATAGGGTGATTGTTTAGAGTCTACATCCCCAATCATGTCCCCATCGACCCATGTGAGGAAGCAGTTGCTTTTCTTCTGTGTTTCTGCTCCCTCAATTCTTCCTCTGAATGTAGATAGTATTCTTACTCATAAGTCCCTCCGAATAGTTCAGGATCATTTGCATTGCTGCTAGTAGAGAAGTCCATTACGTTTGATTGTACCACAGTGTGTCAGTCTCTGTGTACAATGTTTTCCTGGTTCTGTTCCTTTCACTCTGCATCACTTCCTGGAGGTTGTTCCAGTTCACATGGAACTCCTCCACTTTATTGTTCCTTTTAGCACAATAGTATTCCATCACCAACATATACCACAATTTGCTCAGCCATTCCCCAATTGAAGAGCATCCCCTCATTTTCCAATTTTTTGCCACCACAAAGAGCACGTAAGCCTGAGCTGGTGGCTGTCCTTCAGAAAGTACCATAAATTCGTGTTCCCAGGTCCCACTTGGATGGGGACAAGTCAGAAAAATTTGAGGTCTTCAAAGCCTATGCAGATCCTTTAGTCATAACAGAACTTGAGGCAGCCATGGAACATCTAAATGGAAATATTGATTCTTAAATTACAAATTCTTTGATTTTAGGAACTGTTACTTTACATATTTGTATGTAAAATTATCTGGTGCATTGTAAGTACTTAATAAATGTTTATTGCATTTTACTTGAATAGTGAAAGGGAATGAGCATTTATATAGCTTTCACTATATTCCAGGCACTAAGGACTTTACAAATATCACCTCATTTGATTCTCACAACAACTTGAAGGGTAGATGCTATTATTATTCCCACTTTATAGCTGAGGAAACTGAGGCAAAGAGGTTAAATGACTCGGCCAAGGTCACACTGATAACAAGTGTCTGAGGACAAATTTTGAACTCAGATCTTCCTCACTTCTAATCTGGCTCTCTGTTCATTGTACCACCCACCTAGCTGCCTTTAAGGTAATAGAAATGTGGACCTAGAGTCCCACACTGTTCTTCCAAAGACAAATGACATTTATGTAGAAAGAATAATAGCATCACCAACTCTGCCCAATCCCTTTGGGGAAGAGGGGACGATATAGATTAGATAGATAGATAGATAGATAGATAGATAGATAGATAGATAGATAGATAGATAGATAGATAGATCAGTAATATCAATGAAGTGGAAAGAAGATGAAAGGAATTTTCCAACCCCAAACCCCACAATAGAACAGGGTCAAGGAGTGACAGCTGAAGCACTTGAAATCGTCACCACAAATATCAATTTCTTCATCTGGAAAATGATGAAAATGAAAATTAAAGCAGCTTCATTCATTCCTCATTAAGATTCTACTGTCAGGGGGCAGTAGGTGGCTCAGTGGATTGAAAGCCAAGCTAGAGACTGGAGGTCCTGGGTTCAAATTTGACCTCAGACATTTCCCAGCTGTGTGATCCTGGGCAAGTCATTTAACCCCCACTGCCCAGCCCTTACCACTCTTCTGCCTTGGAGCCAATACACAGTACTGATTCTAAGACTAAAGGTAAGGAATTGTTTTAATGACCCTACTGTGCTAGGTGCTGGAATAGGACACAGCACATGCCACCATGGAATTTATGTATTATGGGATTTCTAGGATTCCTCCTAGCTCTGACATTCTTTTATATTTCTGGGATTGGTCTCAGCAGGAAGAGTAGGCAATTTCTAATCCTCCTATTTTGCAGCTTTTGGTAAAGTGGAAGACATGCCAAACTCGACTGAAAAGTGAGTTTTACATTCTTTGTGGATTTCAACTGTCTGTGGGCTCTACAACTAAGAGTAAGAGGTCACTGAGATTTAAGGGAGGCCCCGAAAAATGGAGGACGATGGAGATTCCTGCATTCACCCAGAATGATGCCTTCTTAGATCTTTTCTGACTGAAATTCTGATATCTGTCAACATGGAGAATGGGATTTGGGGATCTGAAAGAAAATGACACGCATTAGACCTAAGTGTAGCCTGTCAGATACGGGAGAGAACTTGGAACGTAGAACAGAGAATGTCCCCATCAGCAATATGGGTGCTTTCTTGTTAGCAACTCATTTCACAGATGGGGAAATCGAGGCAGTCTCTAGCCTTGCCTCTAAAAGACAAGCTGTCAGGCCTACGGAAGGGTCTTCCTGGACACCTGATCCAACCCCTTGTTTAGCAGATGGGGAAACTGAGGACAAGTTAGGCTCGTGCACTGCGAGCTGAAAAGGGTCCGCCAAAACCAACTCGCCCATTTTACAGGTGGGAAAACGTAGGTTCGGTAAGGTTCGGCCAATCTCTCAATATCATGCAGCTGGATTCAAAGCACAAGTGTGCCCCTACACTTTTCACCGAAGACAAGAATTGCCGAGGACAGGGGCGGGGGGGGGGGGGGGGGGGGAGGGTAAGGGCGGATCGACTTCCGGGGTTTCCGAGGCCCCGGCTTAATTAGGTCCCCCGGCTGAAGAGCGCCGTAAGGAACCTTTCTTCTAGGAACCTTTCTACTCAGGAGTCAGAACTACGCGAGGAGTGTCTTTCCGGTGGACCTTCCTCCCACGCGGCTTTATTTCCCACAGTGCTCCGCGTTTTTTTCCTCTTTCTCTCTCTCTTTCTCTTCCGGTTTGTGGAGTACCTGTTAGCGCAGGCTTCGGTAAGAGGTTTTGGGAGGTAGTATCCGGCGCCATCCGTGGCCTGGATGGGTCATAGGGGGAGTGTGTCTATCGTTCTGGGACAGAGGAAGAATTCTCAGAGCTGGCGATGGGGATGGGAGGCGGGGACCAGGCCGGGCCGGGGCAGGGGGGCAGAGCTGAGAATGGGCCTGGTGGGAGAGTCGGAGGAGGCTTGGGCCCGGGGTTGGCACCGTTGTGGGACGGGTAGAGCCTATAGGGAGGGCTAGGTTCAGGGACCGAAGCATGGAGGAGGGAAGCACGGGTGAACTGGCCTGTGTCTCGGCGGGATTTGGAAAGAACTCGGGCCCGATGAAGGGTTGGGAGGCCACGCAGATCTTGGAAGACTTAAGGATTCAGGGCCCACTCTTAACTGGGGAACCCCAACCTTACCTATCTCTGACAAATACAACCATTGCTCTGCACACCGGGGGCCGATTAAAGCAAACCCAGTATTCCCGTCCACGGGAAGCTGCCTCTCAAATTCTTGGAAGGTTTCTCCAGGCTAAGGTTCATCAACTGATTTTTTTTCTCGTTTTCTCACCATCTGTTTAAGGGTTTTTAGAAGCACAAAAGAGAACCTTAAAAGCCCCGTAGTAATATTGTGCCTTTTTATTTTATCCTTAATTTTCATCAATATTGGTTCCAGAAGAGCTGTAAGGGCTAGTTAGGTAAGGGGAATTAGTGACTTGCCCAGGGTCACGCAACTAGGGAAATGTCTGAGTCCATATTTGAACCCAGGATCTCCTATCTGCAGCCCTGGTTTCTATCAATCTACCGAGCCATTTAGTATTTCCCCGTTGTGCCGGTTTTTATAGACCAACTGTTGGGCAGTATCCTTTCCAAAGTATGGTGCCCAAAATTGATCACAGTACTCCATTAACTTTTTTTTTTTTAACCCTTATCTACTGTGTATTGGTTCCAAGGCAGAAGAGTGGTAAGGGTAGGCAATGGGGGTTAATAGTGCTTTTACATTTTAAAAAATTCTTAATTAAATTTCAGCTGACTAGATTATGAGGCTTGACTGAAAAAAAGGTATTATCAATAAATATATATTAATCGCTGGGGATAGTCAAAAAGGCAAAAGAGTCCTTGCCCTCATGAAGCTTAGGGAACAACATTTAGACAAATTCAAGATAAATAGGAAATACCCAGGAGAGTACTAGAATGAAGGCTTCCAGATGATGCAATTTTAGTTAGAACTAGACTTGGAAGTTGGGAAGTATGGATTCAAATCCTGCTTTATAATGAGCTTATTTAGTTTTGTAACCCAGGAAAAATTCATTTTAAGTACTCTGCAAAAGTGAAAGGATTGGGTCTTGTGAAATCATAGATCCATGGAAATATATTTAGCTCTTGTTATCCAAACCTTAACCATCTCACTTCTTCCTTACAGGTGTAAAGATGGCTAAGTCTAAGAACCACACCACCCACAACCAATGTAAGTTCTCCAGACCACCCTCATAAATGAGAGGTAGCCTATGATGTAGCTGGATTGAGTATTAAGACCATTTATTGGCTGTATTTGGGCAGTACTAACATCGGAGCCTTTTTTCTCATTTTAAAAAGGGATGGCAATTGTGCTACTCCACAGGAATGAGGAACAGTTACTTATATTTATCTAAATGTAGAACTCTATAACCATGGGAGGTTATAACTGTTTGCTGTGTAAAATCAGACTGCCTGATTTTTGTTTTTCCCCCCTTTGTCTATAGCACGGAAATGGCACAGAAATGGCATCAAGAAACCTAGGTCACAGAGATATGAGTCTCTGAAAGGGGTGAGTGTACATGTACTATGGATTGAATGTGGTTCATTGGTGTGATTCCTTAGAAGGCCAATTTTGTGACATTGCTTTATGCCCATGGCCTATATCAGCAAGAATGTTAGCACTGGAGGCAAGGACTCAGATTCCGTCTGAGACCTTGGATGAGTTACTTAACTTTGCTGGGATCTAAATTTCCTTACCTGTAAAATGTGGGATTAAACTAGAAGACCTCTGTGATCTGTGATCTTCTGCAGAACATTAACCTGTGGGTTCACAGTCTTCTTAGAGAGAAGACAAAAGATGTACACAGCACCGTGTTTTTACATAATAGGGGCTTGACAAAAGTTTGAATTAAATAGATGACATCATCTTGTTCCCACAGTATAGTTAAATGTGTGACCCAGGTGTGCTGCTGTTGGGACCATATACCATCCAATTTATCTTGTTAATAATTGGGTTACATGAACTAAAGTTGGACCTTGGTTTGGAGGATTAATATTAGTCCTTTAACCATTAAGTCACTTGCCCTCAGAAATTCTGAAGTCTTGTAGGAAGCAAAAATCATGCATACAAATGACTATATAAATATGCAATATTCATTCAAGTAAACTGTTCACTAATTGAGTCATATAGTTTCTCCATAAATAACTATCAAACTGTTTGTCCAGTGCAAAGATATATAAAAGCCAGATTTTGATGCCACCTTTGAGTGGCGGTCATTTAGCTAAATATCCCTAATTTGTTTTATCCTTGTACCGAGGTACCTTTTTTTTTTTAGTTCTAAATTCTCTTCCCTCCACCCACTGAAAAGTTGAAAAATATGATACTTATACATTTTAATATGCAAAACATTTCTAGCCATGTTAAAAAAAATGGAAAAATAAACACTAAAATGTGCATTCTTGAGTCTACTAGTTCTCTATATGGAAGTGGATAGCATTTTTTCATTTTGAGTCCTTTGGAACTGATGGATCGATTAGTTACTAAATCACAGCTTAACAGTATTGCTGTTCTCCTGAGTTCTCCTGGCTCTGCTCATTTTGAATGAGATTTTTCTGAAATCATCTCCTTTGTCATTACTACAGCTCAGTATTCCATCACAGTGATATACCATAACTTATTCAGCTATTCTTCAATTGATGGGCATTACCTCAGACTGGTTCTTTGCCACCACAAGAAGAGCTTCTATAAATGTTTTTGTACATATAGGTCCTCTTCTCTTCTCCTCCCCCCCCCCCCCCCCCACACACACACACACCTTTTTTGGGGGGAGGACATGATAGGATAGCTGGGTCACTATGTATACACAGTTTTTTAGCACACAGTTCCAAATCATTCTCTAGAACAATTGGATGTTAATGTAAAATATGGGAGTCTGGAGGTTTTTAATCATTTATTAGAAAGGAAAAGAGAGAGGAAATAGATAATTTATAAAGAAAGGATTACTATATAGGCTCTATTTAGCCCACTATTCTGCAACAGCCCAGGCAGTCATTCTCATCAAGTGTAGAAGTAGAGAAGCCTCATGCATTACAGCTCTGGTTGACCCCACGCCATTAGATACAGTGGGTGGGAGCTATTTTTCCTCACATATGGACTAATTCCCACGTCCCTTCTAACATTTATTATTCTCCTTTTCTGTCACCTGTCAAACTGATGGGTGTGACATTGTACCTCAAGAATTATTTTTAGTCTGCATTTTTCTAAATTATTATGATTTAAGTCTGATTTTTTTTTTTAGCCCTTACCTTCCATCTTAGAATCAATACTGTGCATTGGTTCCAAGGCAGAAGAGTGGTATGAGCTAGGCAATGGGGATGAAGTGACTTGCTCAGGGTCACATAGCTAGGAAGTGTCTTGAGGTCAGTTTTGAACCCAAGACCTCCTGTTTATGGGCCTGGCTCTCAATGCACTGAGCCACCTAGCTAACCCCCTTCCCCCCATTATGAATTTTAGCAGACCTGGACTGGACGCTGGGTCATGACTATTAAGTTCTTTAGTCCCATTTCCAAGCATTTAAGTGCAAACTATACTAGGGAATCTCCCAAGAGGAAAGACTAGTCAGTAAACATTTTTTAAGCACCTGCTCTATGCAAGACACTTAAGTTCTCAAGTTGTACACTGCTGGGGAAGACAACATGCAAACAAGCTATGTATAGATAAATTGGAATTGAGCTCAGGAAATTTGAACTGAATCCTGAAAGCAGGAAGGGAAATTTAAGAGTCAGAGGTCAAAAAGAACATTTCAGGTTTGAGGGACAGATGATACAAAGGCATGGAAGTGGAGAAAACAATGAGAAAGGGAGGCTGCAAAAATATTAGAAAATAACTGAGGATAGATTACTGTTTTAAATGATGAGCAAAACACTTGATAGATCCTGAATTTAAGGAAATCTCTTTGGCTGCCAGTTGAAGTGAGGAGAGACTTGGTTAGACTGTAGCATTTTGCATTAGATAGGAAAGTAGGGGTGAGAGTCAGAACTGAGAGGAGAGAAGGACTTAGGATACTATGAAGATCTGATCTGGTGATGTCTTGACAGCAGCAGGGTAGTTGGGGAAAAGAATGAATTCTGTTTCAGGGAAGTTGTATTAGAGATGTTCTGAATGTAACTCTTGATGCAGTACTGGAATTTCAGAGTGAAAGTAGGCCTGGATCAAATATATAGAGGTGATCATTGAATTTGTGGGAGCTGCTAAGAGGTTTGGGGGAACACCTGAGGTTGTCAAATGTAATATGGATGGAGGTATCCAGCTAAATCAGCAGTCAGATAAGAGCTGAGAGAGAAAACAGGGTCACAAACCTAGGGAGGAAAGGACCAAGGATTTAATAATTACAGCATCTTGGGCCTTCTGCCCAGAGTCAAAGTATTAAGACATTGCTTATCTTCCAGGTTGACCCCAAGTTTCTGAGAAACATGCGCTTTGCCAAGAAACACAACAAGAAGGGACTGAAGAAGATGCAGGCCAACAACGCCAAAGCCATCAAGGCCCGAGCAGAGGCCATCAAGGCTCTGAGCACCAAGGCCTCCAAGGCCAAGCTTCTCAGGCCCAAGATCTCCAAGGCCAATGCTCGGCGTGCTGGCCATAAGATGGCCACCAAGCGTCCAGGCCCAAGGGTTGGCATCAAACGTCCAGGCTCCAAGATCACAAAGCCTGACTCCAAGGTTGCCAGAACCACTGACCCCAAGAATGCCAAGCCCACCGACCCCAAGGCTGCCAAGCCCACTGATCCCAAGGCTGCCAAGTCTGCTGCCCCCAAGGTCACCAAGTCTGACTCCAAGGTCGCCAAGTCTGACCCCAAGGCCGCCAAGTCTGGCTCCAAGGCTACTAAATCTGATACCAAGGTCACCAAGGCTACCAAGTCTGACACCAAGGTCACCAAGTCTGATCCCAAAGCAGCCAAGGCCGCCAAGTCTGATTCTAAGGTTACAAAGCCCACTGATGCCAAGGCTGCTAAGCCTGCTGAGTCCACTGACTCTAAGGGCGCCAAACCAAAAGATGCTGGGGCTAAAGCTTCTAGTCCCAAGCCTTCAAAATAGATGCTTTAGGACAGAAGGACTTGTTTAAACCCTAAATCACCACTTTTTCTCAGCCAGGGTATGATTATTCACTATTTTGTACAAATAAAGGAAATGGTGAGTCAAGAACCATTGGTCTTTGTGTTGTTAAATCTAGGGGTGGAATTAGGGAGCTGTCACTAGGGCCATGAAGATTTTCAAAGCACTTTGCTCCTATTAATGCCTTAAAGGAGAAAAGTATCACCATTTTGTAGATGAGCCCCCAAGGGCTTAAGTAGATAATCAGGGGATAGACTGGTATGACTTAGAGCAAGTCCACTTCTTCAACTACAAAATGTGAGTGATTTAGACTGCATAAGGACGTTTCAAGCTTCAAATACATAGTTCATTGTCATGATCTCATCAAATTGGGAACTAGAAGCTCTTAAAAGATGAGGGGAAACCATACAGAGGAACATCCAATTGAGGTGACCAACAGAAAACAGGTGGTCTTAGTGGGAAGAGTACTGGATTTGGTGTCCAAGGACATGGTTTTGTGTTCTATGTCACCTTATCTGAACCAGTCCTTCACCTCCATGCCAGGCCTCTCTTCATCTTCACTGAGGGTAGAGTAGCTGATCCAAGCAATCAACCTTAGGCAACCACAGTTTTGAGTTGTAGTTCCCCTAATTCCATGCCAATCTCAATGCGGGTTCAAGGATCTTGTTCCTCCTTTGCTTAGCCCCATAAGCAATGGAGAAACATTGAACAAGAATTGTACCATCGTAAAAGCCCGTGATGGAATTACTCCAGTGCATGTCTTTACCTTCTCTATTATGAGTCAAATTTGGATGAGCTCTAAGGTGTCTTAGGAAATCTGCCCTGAGTCTTAGTGGCTGTTGGGGCTGTACAGTGAAGCTGACTGTCCAGGGAAAGGGAGCAAGCAAGGAGCCTGTGTTAAGTAACTTCTTCCATGGGCCAATGTCCTGGGAAGCTCTGAAGAGGAATGTGGAGACTTGGTGTTCTAGTCGTGAACATTAACTCCAAATGGGTCACTAAGTCACTCGCCAACCCCCTCTGGGCCTCTCACTGATGTTCTACCCTCCCTTTCTGGGTCCTTGTGAATGTTCTTACTTTGGGCTTGGGATTTTTATAGACTATTTGAATAGTGAATATATTGAATAGGACCTGTCTGGTACCAGAGCTATCCCCCGCAGTTCTAGATCAGTATGTTGGCTTGGAGTGAATTTTGTGACTCCCCAACCCTTGCACCTGTCTTCTCAAGTCTGGGAAGCTTTTGCGTCAGAAATGGTAATACTCATGCCGCTGTTGGACCCAAACCCCCAAGAGTCCAGAAGTCAAGCTCTGGGGGAAATTAACTTGCTAGATTCTCTTGAGATTCTCGGGACAGTACCGAAAGACTTCCCTTGGGTCCCTGCTTTCTCTGGGGCAGCTGGTAGTGAGCTGAAAGGCACCTGGCCTAGGGGGCTGTTACTTTGCCTACAATTTGTACTGTGGACTGAGGGTGGCATTCCTTTTGGATGGGGATGATAGTGAAGGAAACCTGAGGCTTGGGCCCTTGAACCCTAATGTGTCCTGGCGACTTGGCTCAAAGAAATCTGTTCCCTTTTGTAGGAAACCACTAATCCTGGTCCCCTACCTAGCAGCTTCACCTCTGAGCTGCTTCAGTTACTCCGGGAAGCCTCCCAGTCACAGGTGGCCTGTGTCTGACTGCCCTCAGTGTGGGCTGCTCTACTCACATCCAGGACCAAGCCAAGGCAAAGCTCTGGGCTGGAACCAAGCTGCCTCACACAAGGTACCCTCTGTCCCAGGCCCCTTGGTGTTGGTTGATTCTTGAGTTAATTTTTACTGTCTTGTGCCAGGGATCCTGGAAGGAGCATCTGAGTCTGTCCTTCAGTCCTCCAGAGGGATGTTTATTGGCACTAAGGTCATGGATTCTTCCTTGGATCTCCCTCTAGATGCCTAAAGCCTGACATCTGCCCCTGTCACTTGGGCCCTTGCATGCCTCTTACACTGGCCTTGCAGGATTCCCCAAGGGAATGCCCCCTTTCGTCTCCCCAGTAGGAAATCCGGGTGGTGCTTTTCAAACCCTCAGGGCTGGGCAGCAGGCAAGTGGAGCCCTGGTGCCATCTCAACAAACGGCAGCCAAGCACCCGACTCCCAAGGCTTCAGTTTCCGCATCAGTTGGAATTCATTCAGCCTGCAGCACCCCTCCCAGCTCTGATCTTCAGGAGAGATTTTGTGATCGTTTGTAGGGTGACAGTCAGTCTTGGCTTCCAGATAGCATCTCTGCTCTCCTTTCCCTTTGAAGGCAATTCCCTAGCGTTTATTATGTACCAGGTGCCAGGCTGGACCCCAATGCCCCGCTCCTCCAGAAGCTTACCCTGAGTACACGGGGTGGCTTGGGGAGACTAACAACTACTTCTGCCATTTGTATGGCATTAGGCAAGGAAAAGGCTGCGTTTGAGAAAAATGGAGTCTCCTCTGGGGAAAGGGAGGAGAAAAGCATTCTAGACTTGGGCTCCAGAAGCACTGACCCAGAAGAGATGGAGTAACAACCAGGCCCATTTGGCCTAAGTCAGTCCTCCACATGAGAGGGAGGTCTGGGCAATCTTTGTCTACAGGACAAATCTCTTGAGGGCTGTCACTTCCTTACTGAATAAATTCCCAATTATCTCTAGGATCTGGTCCCAGCCTGCTTTCCCTTTGCATCCCACATCCAGCCAAACTGGACCTTCTAGTCCTCGCTCAAGACACTCCCATCTCCTGCTCTGCTTGCCCAGAAGACTGGCCACCTTTCAGAATTGCTTCCTAAGTGATTTAGTCACTGGCTATAGGATGCCTTTCCTGATGCTGCCAGCTGTTCGTGCCCTCCAACAAAAACCCTCACCTGCAATTTTGCCCGTCCTTATTGTGTGTATATGTGTGGGTATGGTCGCCCAAATGAATGTAAGCTTCTTGAGGGCAAAGCCTCCCCCCCCCCCCCCCACTGGGTATCCTCAGCACCCAGTACAGTGCTTGGTCAGGTGCACTGTAGATGTTTGCTTAATGATTAGCACAGGATGTTTGTTTAATTACTGGATTCCCAGCTCCATGGTGTACAAAGTACTTTTCACTACAACTTCTTTGGGAGATAAACGCTGTCAAGTTAATGATTGCAAATGACTGCAGAGGCTCCAGGAGCTTCATAACACATCCTTGGCCGGGGTCACAGAGCTAGGAGTCTCTCCTAGCTCCCATCCCAGCCTTGCACCATTCAGAAAGCTGGGGTTCAGAGTACAGACATTCCAGGCACTCTCCCCTCCCCCCCAGCTGGATCTCTTCCAGGAGGATGGGAAAATGCATGATTCTCCTCAGAAGCCTCCAAGACCACCCTGTGCCCACAGGGCACAAATCCCCCCAGTGAGACTCCAACCCACCATCGCCATTTCCACCCCAAAGCTTTTTTCTCTGGAACACCTTTCCCCTCCTCTACCCAAATCCTGTCTCCCCTCTCCTCAAGGCCTTGGACTTCATTCAGCACCAACCAAGCTCTCCTCTGGACTCCCAACTGCTTGTTCCTCAGAACTATTTTCTATACAGGGGATATTTCTCTCTGGCCCAGCCCTCCACACCTGCCTTTGGGTTCCTCTCATTTAAAACCCACTTCAAGTGCCATTTTCTTCATAAGGTTTTCTCTGATCCCTGAGGATCCCCCTCAGTCACCCCATAGTTTTGTCTGGGCCCGTATCTCCAAGGCACTTGATAAAAATCATTTTATTGATTTTTTTTCAATATTACTGTCATTTTGCACAGTCCCTCTTTTTGTAAATAACAGATCAAGCAAAAACACGTTGGCCAGATCTGTAACTGGATGCCTCATCTCACACCTCTTTGCCTCTAAATAATACGACCCCATCAAGTCCTCTGAAGTCATAACGGATAGCTGCACTGACCCAAGTTCTGAAGTCCTTCGGTGTTTTTCTTTATGCTTCTGTGGCCATTGTAAAAATCAATGCAGTAGAGAGTGCCAGGCCGGCAGTCAGGAAAACCCGAGTTCAAATCTGGCCTTTTAGTGACCCTGGGAGTCACTTCACCTCTGTTCTGCCTGTTTCCTTGTTTGTAAAATGGGAATAATATCATCTACCTTGCAGGGTTGTTGTGGGAATCTAACATTATATAAACGTACGCTACTATTAGCTGTTAAACAGCTCTCCTGGTTCTGGTTTGTTCTGTATCAGTTCACATGAGTCTGCCCAAGTTTCTCTCAATTTTTTAAAAAGTATTTTTGGGTCCATCTCTCCTGTTTTTATATGGCTCTCATTTGGGAGCAATCTCTGAATCCTTCCCATTTCTACTTTCTTCGGGCACGAGGACCACGTTTGATCGTTCTCCAATCAACAGGGATCTACCTTCACTTCAGTCCTTTGCTACTACCAAAAAGGGCCCCAGAATATGTGTGTCTAAGAGCTTTCCTTCAGTCGCCAGTCATCTTGGCAAATGCCCAGGAGAGGCAGCTCTCCTTGTACGACTCCAGTCATTTCCATGGTTGGACCCATGGAGAGCTCCACCAAACCGAGGCGCATCGGTGCGGGTGCCTGTCTTCTTTGCTGAGGCGTTTCCCCCTCCTACCCCTCACCGACTACGAGAGGCTATGCATTCCAGGAGAGGCACTGCTATTCTGCGTTCTGGACCTCAGCCCCATTCTGACTTTCATTAATACTCCCTGAATGGCCACCATCTCTCCCCTCTCTCCCGCCAGAACTTGGCTCACACTTGTAGTCTTTGATTGCGTCTTGCCTTCCACTCACTCACAGAACAGCCAGAGGCAGCCGAGGGTACACCGGGGAAAAGTCCCGAGCCTGGACTCAGATGGGACCTCCAGCACCGAGCAAGTCACTGAAGCCATCTGCCTCCGTTTCCTCGACTGTAAAACGGGGTCATTGAATAGCGCTCCATCCCAGAGTCGTCATGAAGATCAGGCGAGATACTTGGACAAAATAGATACCCGGCACATCACACACACCGGACAGCTCAGCACCAAAACAAGGCTTTATTTTGACCCGGGTCTTTGGCATGAACGTTCCTAAATGGGCTCCTAAGGGGAGGTGTCCCTGGGCCTGAGCAGTGGGGGAGGGGAAGGCACTAGGAAAAGCCAGAGGCTGCTGCGGATGGGAACCAGGACCCGGAAGCATTAGCGCTCATGGGGCAGGGCCGGCACGCTGGCCAGCGCAGGCAGCAGTCGGACATAGATGTCGATGCCCCGAAGAAACACGGCTTCGTTCAGGAACTCGTTGTGGTCGTGCAGCAGGACCGGGGTCAGGTTCATCGGCGAGAAGCCCAGGGCTGGGACCCCTGCCTGCACACATGCGGGTGGCATCAGGAGGGGGGCGACCCCCCCAACCTGGAGGAAGGAGGCGCAGACAGGGAGAAGCAGCGCCCCCTCCTCCCCACCCCCCGACCAGGGCCCCAGAGGATGCCTCTACCTTCCCCTCAGGGCCCTTCCTAAGCCCAACACCAGCGAGCTGGCTCCCCGTCTCAAGCGGGAGGGCAGAGATACTCACGGCGCGTAGATAGCGGCTGTCAGTGGCAGCGGGGAAGATCTCGGGCTTCACGGCGAGACTCCTGGCGGGAGCAGGGGAAACACAAAGGTATTTCTCAGGGGGGACCTCAGAAGTGGGCCGTGTCAAAGGGAAGAAACAGAAGGAAAAATGGAGAGGGAAAGACCTTACTTACATCTCTCTACAGACTCTGCTGAACTCGGCCCACCATGGGTTAGAGTCATCCGTGGCTGTAATTCGGGGCTCTGTCCATTTCTGAGGGGCCCAGATAAGGCAAGGAAGGGTCAGGAACAGGGGCTCTCCCATCCCTGTTTCAGGGAAAGGACACACCCACAGAGGCACACACGGGAACCTAGGTGCAAGGACAAGAACTCCCCAGCGGCATCCCCCCACCAAGGCCCACAAATCCTCAGCCAGACGTCCTCTCACCTTCACATCTCCAGACACACAAAACACACTGACATTCTCTCATCCACACAGACATGAATCCAGATGGCCCAGACCACCCGGGCTCCTATTCTGAAGCTTAAGAAAAAGCTCCGTCTAGGGGGAGCCCGGGGGGCCTACGTACCTGCTGAAACTGGTAGGTGACCCCTTCACCGGCATCCTGACACCAGCCCTGAATCCGTTTCTCAAAGGCCTGGCAGACGCAAGCATGAGGAAGAGGTGGCACCCCCACTTCTGACATGTCACCCCCAGAACCAGTGCTAAGAAGTGGGGAGATCCTAGAGGGATCATTTCGATTCCCACGTCTATCGCGCTTTTAAGCAAAATGCTTTCCTAACAGCCCCGTGATTGATATGGCAAGAATGACTCTCGTCAGATGATGGATGGGGAAACCGAGATGTAGGGGAGGCTCACTCTCACGCTTATGCAAATGCTGAAGCTGAGGTTGGACCCAGACCTCTTAGAAGGCAGGGGCTACCCAGGGCCTTGGGAAACTGGGGGGAAGGCCCTCCCTACCCCCAGCGCCCACCTTGAGGTCCACATCTGGAGCAACTCGAAAGTCGAAGCTGGCGCTCATGGTGGCCGGGACCACGTTGTAGGCGACTCCTCCCTGCAGGACAGTCAGGTTCACCGAAGTCACAGCCCCCAAAGTCAGGCTGGGGTCCGACTGCAGCCTGGAGAAGGGACAACGCTCAACCCCAACCCCTCCCAGCAGTCCCAAGGGCCCCCAAGCAAAGAGGAGGTGGGTGAATGTCCGGGCAAGGGACAAAAACCAGGAAGGGGGAAAGGTAAGCTCTCACCGAAGCTTCTCCTGCTCTCGGAACTCCAAGACGGAAGCAACCACCCTGTGCTGAGAGCCACCCCAGAGGATGGGGGGGAGGGAAGTCAGCCAGGGGGCTCCACTGACAGCGCACCCCCATCTCCCAGGCTTCCCGGGACTCTGGACTCACCAGCTTCTCTGCTGCTGTGTTCTCAATGAAACGGGAGCCATGGCCTGGGTTCCCAGAGCTTGTGATCCGGAGCCCTGCTTGCCAGAGGAGGCCCAGAGGGCAGTCTTATTTTATTCCCACTCCCAGCAGATAAAGGGTTCCCCTTGGGAAGGGATATGTCTCCACCTTGGACTTGGGCTCTTTCTCCTTCCTCCTTCTCCCCCAACTTCACCCAAACCAGGCCAGGGGCTCTACTCACACCAAGGGCTCCGTTCACTGTAGAAGACTACAAAGGTCTCTGTCGGGCTAGCCAAGCCTAGGGAGTGGGAAGTTAGTGGAGCATCTGCTCTAGGCCAGTCCCAGGTCCTCTGGACCCCCAGCCCAGGGTCAGGACTCACCCTCATCGAGGGCAAAGCCAGCTCGTAGCGCCTGAAACTCCGGCCTTTTCACGAAGAGCTCCATGCCCTTGTGTCCTCCGATCTCCTCATCTGAGCAGACAACAAAGAACTCTGAAGCATAGGCTCCCTCCACACATGTGTGCACACACACTTCCTGCCCCACATCCCTCTCTTCCCTGTAGGGTGAGAGGAGCCCATCATCCCCCAGGTGGGATGGAGCCAGGGAAGCAGTTGTCACCTTGGTCTCCAGCCCTTTGCACCCCAACCCCTGCCACAGCCCTACCAGGGACGAACGTCAGGTGAATGGTCCTGGGAAGACGCTTCCCTTCTCCCTTCAGCCTCCGAATCGCCTCCAGGTACCTGGAGGGACACATGACGATGAATCTCATGCATGGAGTCCACTGAAGGGTCAGGTCCAAGATTCCACAGCTGACCACCCAAGAATCTCACGTGATCAAAGGATCTGGGTTGGAAGGAACCTTGGTAGCGATCTAGTTCTAAGTATTTTTTTTAACATCCCAAAGGTTTGTTAAAATAAGGATTAATGGTAATCCTCATACAACCCAGTGGGATTTTGCTTGTCAGCTCCAGGACAGGGGAGGGAGACATGAATCATGTAACCTTGGGAAAATACTTAAAAATAAATAAATGTAATTTTTTTTTTTAAAAAAAGGATCAATGAGGTGGCACCTATTAGATTGTGGGATCCTTGACAGCAGGCCACTGTCTTTTGCCTTCCTCAGTGTCCAGAACATAGTAGGTGCTTAATAAATATTTGTTGACTAGTTCCAAATTCAGTCTGAAGAGGGGAAAGAACCTCCCTCCTTCTGAACAATATAGCCTAAAATTCCATTAGCAGCACAGCAACCTGCCATTGCCCGTTGCAAACTCATAAAAAGCTTCCAGTCTGCCAAAAACCCTGCAACTGGTTTATAGGATCAAAAAGCAACTTAAGGACAGGGCCTATTTCCCCATCCTTTAAGAGTACCTCTTTGTGAGCCCAATTGGGGTTTTCCTGGCAAAGAATCTAGAGTGCTTTCTATTTCCTTCGCCAGCTCGTTTTACAGAAGGGGAAACTGAGGCAAACAACGTTAAGTGATTTGCTCAGGATTACACAGCTAGAAAATGTCTGTGACCCAATTTGAACTCAGAAAGATGACTCTTCCTGATTCTAGAGCTAACGTTTGATCCACATTGCCACCTAAGCTTCCCTTTCTTGTACTTGTACAGTTTTTTTTGATATAAATAGGATTTAGATTTGCCTCCTATTAAATTTCATCTTCTGAAATTGCCACATATCATTTTGAGAACCTGATTCTTTTTTCCTCATTTTTAAACTCTTACTTTCTGTCTTAGTAGCAACTCTAGTTGTCAGTAACAACAGCAAGGGCTCGGGTCTTATAGCTTGCCCAGCGTCTCATAGCTAGGAAATGTCTGAGGCCAGATTTGAACCCAGAACTTTCCATCTCTAGACTTGGCACTCTATCCACTGTGCCACCTAGCTGCCCCTTGGAACCTGATTCTGTCGCCCAACAAGTGAACTCTCTCCTAACTTTGTGTTGTCCGCAACCCTGCTAAGCACAGGATCTGTGCTTTCTCTCAAGTCATTAGTAAACATGTTGAGTGGTACCAGACAGAATAAAGACACACCAAAGGGTTCTGTAATCAGTAGCAGCCAGTTAGGTCTGCAAGTTCATGGAGAATCAGCCAGAGAAGTCCCCCAAAGCGAACACTGTCCTCAAAGGCCCTGAGAAGTCAAGGGCCTATTACTAGACAGAGAACAGTCTCCCTTCCCATCAGGAATCTGTCTTCGGACACTAGCTGAGTGACCCCAGGCAGGCCATTTAATCTGGAGGCCAGAGTTTCCTCAACTGTAAAATAGGGATTAAAATAGCATTTTCCTCCCCGGGTAGTTAGGAGAATCAAATGAGATCGTATTCATAAAACAATTAGCACAGTGTCATATAGTAAGTGCTAAAGAATTGCTTTTTTAAAAATTAGTTTAGTCCAAAGAAGATTAGACCAGTTTTGCCTGGCCTAGGAAGACAGATCTTGCATCAGATATCTGCTGAAGCTGACTTTGATCCATTACAAGGAAAAACCAAGAACTGGTTTTCTTATGTCCAAAGGGAAAGAGCTTCCTCCCCCACCCCAAGGAAGCCTTGAGTTCCCTCTCCCTATAGATATAAGCTCCAGCTGATCCTGGAGGAATCCTCCATGCTTAAAATAAAAGACTGCAAGCTGGAAAGGACATGAACCCATAATCTCCTGTTTGGTGGGGGCATTGGGCTCAATGAGGGGGTGGGGATGGGACTCTTCTGACTCCCAGATTCTAGGATTCGTTCCTCTAGTCCTCTCATGGCCAGAGAGGGAAACCAAAGCCCAGAAAAGAGATGGAGCCCTCTGGGGAAGGTACAAAAGCCAGAGAGAAGAGAGGAATGGGAGTGTCCAGTCTCCCCCAGAGGGACTCACTGAATGCCAACACATTTCATGTCTTGGGCACCCCGAGCATAAATGTTTCCTTGAGGGTCCTTGAAGGCTTCAAAGGGATCATGACTCCAGTGTTCCTGAGGACAAAAAGAACAAAGGGTTAGATGGAAAATTCCTTCTCACCTTGATCCTGTCCAATTCCACTCCTGTGACCTCTCCAGAATACCCTTCCTCTATATTGGGGTCCCCAGATGCCACTCTAAACATAAATGGCCCTTGAGGGTCCACCTCCTTCAGGAAGCCTCCCCTAGATTGCTAGGCCTCCTGGCTATGGACCTCCAGCAAGGTCCTGCCATCTTTCACACTGTGCCCCTAGGGCTGTGTCTTAATGCATGCCCTGTAACCTCAGTGACAGGAGAACATCTGCTCTCCCTCATCCCACACCCAACCAGCATTCCTTCTCCAAACCCTTCCTAGCTCTCCATCCAGGCCAGGTTCCCTCCTGATCTCTGCACATTCTAAGTGGCTTCCTGTCCCCTCAGCCCTCATTTACCAGGTTCCCAAGGAGAGTTTTATAATCATGAGCAAGTCACTTAAGTTCTGTCTGTGGTTCTTCATTTGAATTGAATTCAACAAGCATTTATTGAATGCCATACGTGTGTGTGTTTGCAAGGCAAAAACAAAAACACAACAGCCCTCAAAGAAGCCCACGTTCTCCTGGCCCAAATACAACATATATAAAGAAACATACAAAAAGAACTATTGAGCTAATAAATATGACTAGGAGCTGGTATTTTGAAAAAACAAAATAGATAAAATATTGATTCATTTAATAATATTTAATTTATATATATTAATATATTATATTAATATATAAATAAAATTTAATAATATATAATATAAATACAATATATCTAAAGAAAAAGAAAAGACAAAATATAAACGAGGTAAATATCATTTAAAGAGGAGAAAACTCCACAATTTGGGAGATCAGGAAATGGCCTTGTTTAGACTTTAAAGCTGCCTCATTTAGGGGACCCCACATGCTGTAAAGAAAGCTAGGGATGCTAAGGGCTAGCCATGAGGAGACAGGGCAACCCTGAGCAAAAGGAGGGAGGAAGAGGATGGAATAGTGGATAAAGAGAACACAGAACACACAAAGGGGATGAATGTAAAATGAGACTAGGGGAAAGGTAGGTGAGAGCCAATTTTCAGAGGGCTTTTAATGACACACACAAGTTTGTATTTTATCCTAGGAACAACAAAGAGAAGGAGACAGTGGAAAGATATTGCATTGGCACTCTGAGCAGACAGGTTCAAGTCCCAGTGGCCTTGCCACTAAATCTCTCTGGGCCTCCACTTCCTCATCTGTAAAATTAGGGAACTGTACTAGAGAGCCTCTTCTGGTTTTAAATCTGTGATCCTCCGATCAGTGAGGAGCTATTGAAGATTGTGGCACTGGAAAGTGGGGATAGCCCTGCTGCCTCCTTCATGGAGCTGTTGTGAGTCTCCAGTGAGATAGTGTACAGAGCATACTTTGCCAAACTCACATCACTTAGCTGTTGCTTTTACTACTGTTCCCCAAACCTTTGAACATTCCAAGTTAAATGGTACTGCCTCCATAAAGCCTCTGTTTAGAACTCCAACTCACTGGGATCTTTCTTGTTGTCTCCATACTCTTCTCTGCTGTGGGTTTCTCTCTCTAGTCCCCACATTCCAGACTATGAGCTCTTGGTCTTTGTCATATGCTTACAGTTAGTTGCAAGACCCAAGTTTAAGTCTCGGCTTTGAAACCTAAGCCTCAATTGCATCATCTATAAAATGGGAATCATATGTGCACAACCTGTTTCGTGAGGTGGTTGTTAGAGATTTTATCACTAGTTGTACTTACTTGCCACACTTTCCTGAGTGACAAGGAAAAGCTTCTTTTGAGTAGGTAAAAGGTAGAGATTTCTCCAGAGCCTTCTCCCCACCCCTCCATTTCTGGCTCCCCGATAGCTACCTCAAAGACAGGCACCACATCAGTATGGGAGTTGAGCACCAAGGACTGGAGTCTGGGATCTGTGCCTTGCCAGGTCAATATTGTCACTACTCGGCCCGGGGCCACCTGGCAAAAAAGAGAAAATGGTGGGAAGACTGTAGGGGGACAAGGAGGGCATGAGGAAGAAATATCCCACTCCCAGGCCTCTGAGCATTCCCAATCGCCCTTCACCTACACCCTCATATCCTTCTCTTCTCTTCTATCTTCTGGCATCCAAAGCTCAGGTCAAACCACTGATGCCCACCATCTACTCACCTCCACCTTCTGACAATCAAGGCCCAAGTCACTGGCTATCTTCTCCAAAAAAAGCACAACTTCATCTACAGGGAAGACAGAAGTTCCTGACGGGATGGGAAAGGGAGAAGAGGCAGACCCGCCCCAGCATCTGGCCAGGGATTTCTTTCTCCTCAGGGCCCCTGCCATAGTCCACAGTCAACTAGGGACAGTCAAGTTCCAAATATCAGAGGGCAGCTGCTCTGAGTCCAGAAATGAGGGACAGACCATTCTCTTCAAGAGGTAGCCGGATTCAGAGGCCTGATCTACCATTTCTGCAGTTCTTGGACCAGCCAAAGTGGAGGCCTTGAAAGCTGGCTGTCCATAGACAGGGAAAGGTCCCAGAGCCTGCTTCTAGCACTCATGCCTGGGAAACCCTCACCCCAATCTATTTAGAGATACAGTGCCCACCCTGCAAGGAAACCTCATCTGAGCTTCCTTACCATAGTTGGGCTCTGGCTGCACAGTCCGGATTCGGAGGTACTGGCGAAACAGTGTCACACTTGGATGCTCCCCCTGATGGGGCTGGTGGTGATCTTGGCCAGGCATCATAGCCCTCTATGCCTTGTACTCTGACCCTGCTAAGACAGAAGTCAGGGGTTCTTTGGAGATGGCTCCAAGCTAGCTTTCAAAGGTCCAAGGACTAGCCCCTGCACCCTGGGACCTCCCATTGACCAACAAAGGAACCCAAGATCTTGATCCCTTGAGCTGTTAAGGCAGGAAGCCCAAGGAATGAGTAGATCCAAGGGTCAACTTCCTTTTTGGCCCAGTAATGGAGAAACATCTCAGATTCCTCCATCTTGGATCACCTAACCCAACTCAACCTCCATCCCCTAAAAGAGGACTCCAATTCTTGGTGCCATCTAAGTCTTCCCACCTCTCCCTGCCTTAGCCTTAGAGACTCTTAGACCTCTTTCCTGGGTCTATATTCTTTCCTGCTCTCCCTCCAGAACCCTTCTAGGACCTCTCCTTATCCCCATCCCATCGCCACCTCCCACCATCTCTTTGTTGCGGGTACATAGCAGATTCTTAGCACTTGTTGCGTGCGCCCCTGGAAGCCTGTGGCTCTCTCGGCTCCACCTGCAGGACTCCCCACGGTCGCTCGGCCCTCTTTTTCCCCAGAGTTCCCTTTCAATTCTCATAGACCCCAGGATTCCTTCCCACAGCTCTCTGCCGCCTCGGGGATCGGCCCCAGTAAGTCCTCCACCCCTAACCCCGGCTTTAATCGAAAGCCTGAATTGGAGGCACGCGACCATCCTGTCTGGGTTCCACCCATGTCAGCACATCTGGCCCGAGCAGGTAGGCACCACCCCGCCGCCTGCAGCGCAGTCGCGGGCCCAAGGGACTGGGGGGTTGGGGGGGCGGGCTCTCCGCGGCACGTGGAGGCCTGCGGGGGCTGGCTGCTGCGACTTCTGCGGCGGTGGTCGCCTCGACCTGGTCCGCTGCCCCTCTGGGCTTCTCTTCCCACCCCCGTCCCCACCCCGACCCGTTACCCCGTTATTCGGGTGAGCAAAGAGCCCTGGCAGCCAGTCTCGACGCCGCAATCCGGTCTGCGGGGCCTGCCCCGAAGCTGTCCAATTATTGGAAGAGACTCCGCCTCGCCCCGGCAGACCCCGCCCCTGGGCCGGGCTGGGGGCGGGGCCCGGGGGCGTGGACCTAAGTCTGGATGAGGATCCTCGGGGGAGCGCATCGCTGTCTGTCCCACATCCATATGTAAGTGTCACCGCGTCGGTAAAGCCACTGTAACCATGCCGCCGTGACAATGTATCCTTGCGCTTCCCCCCCAGAGCGCTCTTCTTCCATTCTCCCGTCCTTGGCGCAGGCACCGGCTCGCGGGGTTCTATAATGACCTTTTAGCGCGGGGGCCCCCACCCGTCTCTCTCCTAAGCCCAGGTCTACACTGCCAGTTGCTTGGACATCTCTCCTCCTCTCTATCTGTTATTAAGCATCTCACAGCCAACATTTCCAAACCAGAACTCATGCCTACGTCCCCCAACGCTGTCCTTCCTCCAAACTTCCCTTTTCTGCCAATCCCTCCAGGGAATTTAGCTTTGAAACCTTGGAGTCTTCCTTCATTCTTCCCCCTCTCCATTATCTCCCACATATAATCAGCTGCCAAGTCTTGCCTGCACCCACAAACTGGCCTCAGTTTCCCATGAAGATTTTTTCTCTGTGCCTTTAAACAGGAATGCACTCCTCATCTCTGCCTCTTATAACCACTAAGGTGCTATCTCCTACACTGGTCCTCTCTAGATCCCAACTTTTTCTTTTTTAGACATTCTCCCCCTTTCAATGACTTTGCCTTGTGTTATAGGTGCCTTACATTTACTCATCTGTGCACATTTCCAATTCTCAACTTCCCCTACCAGATTGTAAACTCCTTGAGGGCAGGAGCTATTCTGATTTTGTCCCCAAGGTCGAACCCAGAGCTTTGCACAGAGCAGGTACTTAATGTTTCTCAAATTCAATTAAATGTCTGTCTACATATTTGTGTGTGACTTTGTCATTGGACATGACAGCATCTCCCACTCTTGAGTATAACCTATAATATTGTCAAATAATAGTGTGGCAGCACAAGGGATCCCTGAACAGATATGAGATGCACACACTGTGTCACTAAATGCATGTGACGTGGACTGTGTATGACCCTAAGCAAGATGCTGTGAAGATTCAATTTGGCTCTCCCCTGATTGTAACAATGACAATACTGAGCTCTTCCTTGATTGTGAAGATTAAATTGTAATCCCCTGTATTTGTTGATTTAATCCCCTAAAATGTAAGCACAGTATTAAAGTTGAGTGGGAAGATCTGCCCATGTTAGATCTAATCATCAAAGGTGTAAATATCCCACTTAATCATGAAGTGGGAGGTCTGTGACCCAAGTGTGTGATAGTGAATAACGAATTAGAATCAAATTAGAATAGACTAACTGCCTTCTGGGCAGTCCGAGAGCAGAGGGCCAGTGTGATTGGTAGACGTGGAATTAGGGGAAGTGACCCAAGAAAAAAGGTCTTTAAAAGAAAGAGACAAGGGCCTGAGCGTTGGTCTTCTGGGGTTTTTGTAGTGGTTGGTTCTTCTAGGAGTTTGAAAGAGACACACTTGGAGTGGAGCCTCCTGTAAGAAGCACGCTACTGGAAGAACTCTACTGGAGTTGAGGCTGATGCAGAATCTGCTGATTGAACTGACACATGATGAGTGTAAAGGCTGACTTCCTTTCCTTGGCCTTTTAAAGGCCCATCGTCTTGAGACTCCTTTCCCCTGACTGGGGCCTTAGAATTGCTACCTGGCTCAGAGGAAGCCGGAGTTCGCACTCTCTCTCTTTCTCTCTTTCTCCCCCTTTTTCTTCTTTCTCTCTTCCTTAATATCTTCCCTCTATTGTAAAACAAACTACCATAAATTCCATTTGACTTTAGTAATTCATTTTTGGGATTTAGAAATTAAATCCCTGGCGACCAGTTAAATATACTCAGTCCAACCATAAAATTAACAACACTAAATCCTGCCCACCTCAGTTTCCTCGCCTGTAAAACAGGGATAATAGCACCAACTTCCCAGGGTTGTTATGAGGGTCAAATGTGAGATTGGCCAGATATTTTACAGACTTTCAGGTGTTTTGTATAAACTCTAGCCATTATGATTTTGTGAAGCTAGGTGCACCGGTGTTCATTGAGGACATTTCTGCTGCCACCTGGGCAACAGTGCACCCATGGTCCCTTGCAGGGTTGTTGGATGGGCACCCCATTCTGTGAGTGGCTTTGGTTCAGCTTGAACCAAGTTCATGAAATTCTCCTTGCAGCAGACCCCAGGAGACTGGACATTGCCAGGCTTCAAGACTGTAGTGGAGGTAAGTCCACAGACAGGTGCAAGAGGGTGTGACAGACAGTGTGCAGAAGGTGCCCTTTGTTCTTTTACAAGATCACAGATTACTCGAAGTGGGGACTGAATGGCCAGTTCACCCCTGGTCCTTTGAACTCTCTCTCCTTCCCCCACTCCTGCCCAGTGCCAGGTGCTGAGTCAGTTCCCCCAGGCTACACTTCCACTGGAGAGGCAGTCAAGTACATTTGTGGAGGTAGGGGAGACACTTCCCCACTGGGCACAATCTAGATGAGCTGGAAAGAGTCCACCTGCCCTGACCTCTCCCCCACCTCCAAATCCCAAGCTTCTTTGTGCAGAAGCTCTTCCCCTTGGCTCCCCAGACTCTACTGAACATGCTAGGTGAGCTTAACCACTTAGCTCCCCAACACACACACCCCAGTCAAAAGCCACAGAACCACAGGCCAGAAGGGAACAAGTCTCTCTGCATGTCTGTCCTCCCTACTCTTTCCCTCCTGGCCCCTGCCCCGCTCCAAGTGATGAGCAGGATCTCACAAGCTCCATTTGCAAAAAACAGGGCACATACCCTCATCAGAGGGAGCCTGGCCACCCTGAGAGGAGAGGTCACAAGAAAGAAGATGAAGCTCCCATCCTTTATGGTCTCCCCTGGCCCTGGCTATAGCTGTTCCTTCAACTGCTCACCACCCTTGGGGTCCTCGCTTCCCAAGTCATGGATGGAGATGGGAGAAGGAAGGAAAGTGAGGGTTATCTATGATAGCTGTTCCATGCCTTTAGGGGTCCTGAATAGGCACAATGTGTCATCTGCCTTTCTATTTAACCCTAGACAAGCCTCCTTTTGCAGTCTCCTGATTTTCTCTTCAGTCATCTTTGGTCATATCTGACTCTTTGTGGTTTTCTGGGTAGAGACCCTGGAATGGTTTGCTTTTTCCTTCTCCAGTTCATTTTACAGATGAGAAAACTGAGGCAAGCAGAGTTAAGTGATTTGATCAGGAACACATGGCTCGCAAGTATCTGAGATCAGATTTGAACTCAAGAAGAGGAATGTTCCTGACTCCAAGCCTGGCACTCTCTCCATTGTGCCACCTCACTACCCCCAGGCTCCTGATGCCACACTGGATCTGAGATAGAAACAAGGTTATCCTTTGGGTACTGTGATAAAGGATGAAAAGGTTTGCCATTTGCAAAACTGTGCAAAAAACTGAGAAATGCAAACCTAGGAATGATTGACAGTGGCATGTCACATGGACAAAGGTCACATGGGAGCAGGAGCCTGAGGGATCTAAGTGAAGATTCCATCTTTCCAACTGACTGTCTTCTCTCCTGAGGAAGTTTAGATGAAGGCTTAAGAAGATTTTCCCTGTGATCAAACTGTAGAAGGAGCTTTTTCCCTGTATCTGGCTGCTGGCAGCATTAGTCTTACTTGGACATTATTGGACATCTAACAACAAAAGATCCTGGCTCTATTTGATTTTGGACTCCTGCTGTGAGAATTGGGGTATTTGGTTAAGTTTTAGTTTAGTAACATAGTTAATCGTTAGTTTTAAGAATAAGTGTATCCCTATGCCCTTATTCCTTTCCCTTCCCAAACAATAAAACAGATTTTTATATTTTTTCTTCTTGTGTTTCCATTGCAAACCTTTTCATCCTTTATCACATTACCCTATCTGAAGAATCCTCTAAATTGCCCTAGCCAGCCATTGCTGGGGGCCATATGCCTTTGGCTGTTGAAAAGTTTCTTGGTCTAAGCAGTTAGGGGACATAGAGGGCTAGACTGAGCAACAGGAAAAAGTAAGTTCAAACACTGTCAACTGCTTGCTACTGTGTGGGCAAAGCACTTAAATTCTCTCTCAGCCTCAGTTTCCTTACTTGGGAAATGGGGGAATAACCACACCTTTCCTTACAGTGGTTTAGAGAATCCAGTAATATTCATGAAGTGCCTTGCAAACCTCAGAAGGCACGCTAGTATTATTATTATTCCAAAGTAACTGGTTTTCCCAAAGCTGAATAGAACCTTCTCATTTATGTTTAGAGGGGATTCTTTGGGGAGTAGAAGTTGTTCTAGAGAGCTACTAGCTCCAAGATTCTGTGATTTGTCTAAAAGAAGAAAGGACTTGCCCAGGGATATACATCCAGTTTGGGGCAGAAGTCTACCGGGGAAAGACCCTTTAAGTTGGGGCTCTCTGCCTCTAGCTCAGGCCTTGGGTCATCTCATCCCCATCCTCAGAAGCCAGTCTGATGCTGGATGGGAGAGGGAAGAACTGTCTCAGAAGCCATCCTTCCCCTTCACTTCATGCCTCACCAACCCCAAACAAAATGGGTACCTCATAAGCAGATGAAGTTCATTTATTAAAGTCCAAGAGAGTGGGAGTTGGAAGGACCCCAAGAGGGCAAGCAGGCATTCCCAGTACCACCAGGCTTCTGCCTTGGCTCCCTCTGGGATTGGAGGGACAGGAACACACGGACTTGCAAGGAGCCTCTGCACCACATCCTGGTCTCTTGAGATTCCTGGGGACCAGCCTGTCTTCCAGGGTCAGGACGGTCATGGCACAGATGCAGGCTTCAGGACAGCTTGTCAAGGAAGTCCAATAGGATATAATGGAAGTCACGGGGCCGCTGGAGGTAACAAGCATGGCCAGCATTTTGCAGCTTCGCTATCGAGTGGTTGGGGAGGTACTGAAGCTTCCTCAGAGACTCCCGAGCCAGGCCTTGGTCTAGAGCTCCATATATAATAAGTGTGGGTGTCTGTAGGGGGATGGTGATGGAGAGGGAGGAAAAAGTCTTGAGCTGGAAGAGACCTAGACCAGGGAGCCCCAAAGGCCACCAGGAAGCTGGCCCCACTAGCCTGCAGCCCTGTCTTCTGGGCTTCCTGTCTCAAAGTCTTGATCCTTGGCCAACTTCCTCAACACCACCTACTAGCTTCAACCAAGGCCCCTTGTCCTCCTCCAGGGCTGGGTTCAAAGTATACCTCCACTGGGAAGTCTTCCCAGAATAGTTCTACCAAATAATTTATGACCTGGATTTTTTGTATAGAGTAACATCTAGAGCTGTGCCTACTTAGTATGGTGGCCAGTAAGCTTCCCCAAGACCATGGATAGAGCCCATTTCCCTGCCTAGATCAGAGGCTCCCTGAGGGCAGGTTGAACTATGTCTCCCCCCACCCCCATTAGGGAGAGATCATAGGATGAAGAAAGTGACATCCATAAAGATTTCATGGTTTGGTAATAAGGGGAACATTCTCCAACTCCAATCCCACCATGCTACTTAGAATTCATGTCTCCTCTTCAACCCAAGGCCTTCTTGAGCACAGGATATCAAAAAGGGGTCCACAGAATAGAGTGACTCTAGCATCAGAGGTCTGGGTTCAAATCCTATCTCTAGCACTTCCTGACCCACCCAGGGCCAGAGCCTCAGTTCTCTCACTTAAAAAATGAAGGGGTTGGACTAAATGTCCTCAGAGGACATCATGTTCCCCCAACCCATGGCACCCAGCCTTGAAACTTACTTTGATGGCTGAGAACTGCTTGAATGTATAGTTTTCAGTGAAGGTGGGCGCAATGGACACAAATCCACGAAGCTGCTGGTGCATGCGCATCAGAAAGGGCAGAGAGTACTGACCGCTCACCGAGGGACTGATCAACACTGGGTTTTTCACCTCGAGGTCTAGCAGGACTTGATCCAGGAGATCTGCCCGTCCGGCCTCTGTTTGGGCTGCTGGTGAGGGGGAGGAATTCCCAAAACCTGGGATAGAGGGATGGAGTGAGGGGAAGGGGAAAACACAGAGAAGGTAGGAGATGGAGGCTTCGCATGGCCATCCTGAGCTTCCCCCTGTCATTTCCCGACCCTTATCTCAGCCCTAGAGCCATTGGGCCTCAAGCCTTCTTTTTCTTACAGAATCCCTCTTGGGGATGCTGGGTCTCACCAGGGAGATCCAGAGCGATGGCTCGGTAGCCCCTTTGGGACAACATCTCCAGTGTCCCCAGTTTCTGCCAGATGTGTGAGCTGAAGGCTTTTCCATGGAGTAACAGCACCTCAACCCTGTGGAAAGACAGAAGACATGAATCTGAGGTTCAAAGAGTCGTGTGTCCGTACCTCTGAGAAGGGGAAGAAAATCCAGGTGGAGACGAGAAAGGTCTCCTCCACCATACTGACTTTCTGAGGCTTTCCATTCATTTTGGAGACAGCCTTCCCCAATCGTCCCAAGGGGCTCCCGCCCTCTCCCCAGGGGATGGGGTATCAAGATTTGAATCGGCCCTTTGGGGTTGGGGGACTGGCATGAAGAGATGGGTCTGAGAAATGGGCTTAGCCTCACTGGGCCAGTAACTCACTCACATTTCTAGAGTACGTTTACAAAAGCATTTAGTCCTATACACTTTCTCATCCGAACCCACGAGGCAGACAATGCCAAAATTATGATCCCCGTTTCACAGATGGGAAAACTGATGCTGAGAGAGGTCGAAGGATTCCTAGGATATCAGGAGTCACAGCTGGAGTGGTCCTTAGAGATTATCTAATCCAACCCCTTGATATTTTAGATAAGGAAACCTATTCTCTGAGAGGACGAATCACTTACTCGTGATCACCCAGGGAGTAAGATGGGGAGCTGGGATTTGGATGCCAAATGGAGAGGCCATGCAGTGAGTTCACAGCAAAGCTAGGATTCAAATCTAGGGGTGATGACTGTCAGCCTGGAGATCTTCTCACACAACCCACCAGCCAGAAGGATCCATGAGGGTGACCCTAGGAAGCCAGGGCCATGACAAAGGGCCTAGGAGAAAGGACACGCACCTGTGTGGCTTGTGCACAGGCAGCACCTCCCTGTAGAAGAGTGAGGAGTTGGGTGTAACGCCAGCTGTGATGGTGACATTGCCTTTGTCCAAGGTCCAGATGAGGGGGTAGTGGAGACTGGGTAGTCCCAGGTACAGCAGTATAGTAAGGAGCAAGCCCAGGGCCAGCAAGACCCCCTTGGGCAGTTTTGGGGTGCCCTGCATGCCCTGTAGGGAACAGAATGGCTGAGAGTCAGGGAAGGGATTCCCACACACACTTCTCAACAGACTCTACACCTAACTGACCCCACTAGAACCTCTGGCTAGGGAAAAGGTTCCGGCCCATCCCCCAAAGGTAGGAAGAATCAAGATTTGTTTTGGGGTGGTCTGGCTAGCTCTGGGGTCCAAGAACTCCAAACTGAGGTTCCTGGCTGCCCCCTCATTCTCCCAGACTTGGAGTGTAAAGAGACACCATTAGGTTGGGATTCTTAATCTTTCCAGGGATCTTCCCCAACAGTTAAAGGCTTCTGGGTTCTTAAGGCATACATACTAAGATCCATGGGCACCCCCTCTGTACATATTGGGCATCCCAATGGAACAGGGACCCTGCCCTTACTTGCCAACAAAGTGACCCATAGCTGCATTGGAGGGTCCCCCAGTGGTGGCTGGATGATCATTTGTGCTAGGTGCCCTCTGAGGCCCCTTCCAACGATGACTGCTGGATTCCATGCCTCTTCCTTAGGCACACACAGTGCCCCTTACAGATATTGTTACAGTCAGGCTTTAGTATGCAAACACAGACATGTCCCTCTTACATTCATTCTCTCTCACTCACACACACACACACACACACACACACATCTCATATCATCTCCCTTATACATCCCTTAGACAGAGAGACACCATGTTTCTGTTCCCCAGGCCACCCCCTGAATTATAGACACATTTTCCATTGAGCCCAAAAGATGCTCTGTGCCCTCCATATGCCCCTGTGCTCCTTGTATATCTACACACATCCTAGTGTCCTTTGGGCTCACTGGCCCAAATCACAGAAACTCCTTTTCATCCCAAAGCACCTTGGTCCCTCCCCTCGCTTGGTCTCTACCCCCTCCTGCCTAAAATAGGGGTCAGTCCAGTCCCTACTGCCACTACACACAGTCAACAGAGGTATTCTACCCTGCTCTGCTCCCTTTAGAATTCAGGGTTGGAAAGGGGAGAAACCCCTATCCCCCCTCAGGAGCGACATGGGTAGAGTTTTACCAAAGGAACTTTTACTAATAGGAAAAGGGAAAATTGGGAAACAAAGACCATCAAACCATGACCATGAACAAGATAATTCCCCTTGTCTTCTTGAACTTGACTTCTCCTTTATGTCTGTGTCCTAAAACACAGTGGAATAATCTGACAGATTCTTGGTTATTGCTCTTCAGTCATTGGGTCTGCCCAAGAGCATCTATCCCTTTATATGCATCATATCCCAGTGTTCCAGCTGCTGGCATACAAGCCTTGTTCTTTATCCCCTTTACCCCCTAATTTGCTACATCATTACTGTTCTCTAGTCCTGCTTCACAATGCCCCAGTTCATCTCTGCCCACCCCATCTATTATGCTCTCTGAAATGCCTGCTTCACAACTGATATACTTCCTTTCATTTCAAGTCTCTTCCCTTGTCCCCTTTTCCATCTTCTGGCCCTCACTGAGACCTGGCCCCCTCCTGATGAAATCCACTTTCTTCAACACCCTTTCCAGTATTTGCTCCACTTTCTTTCATATACCTCAGTCATTATACTGGAGAAGTGGAAATGGTCCTAGATCCTTATTGCTGGCTTAAATTCACCCTCTCTTGCTTTCATTGTATAATTTTTCCTCCTCTAAAATTCACTATTCTAATTTATTATGGAATCTAGATCCTGTTGGCATTCTATGTGTTCCTAGGATCTTATCATTTTCCATGGGATCTTTTCCACATTTTCTTGTCTTTCATCAGTCCCTGAATGGCACTCCCTCCCCATACCCTCTGGGTAAAGAATCTGGATTCATACTTCATAGACAAGAATGAAAACATTTGCTGACAGCTTTCCTTTCACCCTCCTCTTTATTTCACATTATACAGATATCTTACCCCACTATCTCCTCCTTCACTCTGGCCTTTGATAAAGAGGTAGTCTTCCTCTGTGAATTTTAGATTTTACTCCTCCACCCTGCTTAGTCTTTAGAATTCTAGCAACCAGAAATGTATACACCCCCACTTAAGGATTAAGTGTCAGGGAGGAAGGTCTATGACCTGCATGTGCTAGCAATTGACAAATCAGAAAAAACTGACACCCCACCCCCCCACCCCCGGCTGTCCTAAGCAAAGTTTAAGCCACCATTGGTACATGTGAGACACAGGAAATGATGTAAAGAACTGCCTTTATATTTCAGGTCACTTCCTATGAGAGGCATGCTCAGCAACATTGGGAGCTTTTGGCGGCATTTGGCTTGCTTGCGGCTTTGGCGGACTTTGGCAGTGGAGGTCACTGGAAGGAGCTCTGTAGCGTGGTTTAGGTGATGCAGTTTCCCTAAAGGACCTTGGTGAGTGAGAAGGCTGACTCCCCTTTTCCTTGACTTTCTGAAGGCACTATCCTCTGAGGAGGCCCCTCATCTTGGAGAAGGCCTCACAGCTGGAAGCCAAGCTAGATTTAATCTTCTGAGAAGGCCCCTTGGCTGAGGCCTCTGAACTCCCCTTGGCTTAGGCCAGGTCAGAGCAGATCTTCTACCCTTTCCCTCTTCTCCTTCTTAATTTCTTCCTTTTATTATAAATAAACCACCATAAAATCTTGAGTATTTCATTGGGATTAAATTTAAATCCCTGGTGACCACCAATATAATATATTCAGCCTCAACCCCAAATTTTACCCCTAACACCTCCTTGCCAAAGTCAACCCCTCTGTATGTACCCTTCATCTCATTCCTTTATGTCTTCTCCAGAAGAATTTCCCCTCCATCATCCCCACTCTATAATTTATCTCCAATCTTTTCCTATCTACTAGCTCCTTCCCTACTGCCTATAAATTGTCTAGGTCCTCCTGATCCTTAACAAACTTCCTCTTCTTGATTTTTCCAGCTCTGTTAGCGGGAATCCTTTTTCTTCTTTTCTCTTTGTGGTTAACCTCCTTGAGAAAGCCATCTACATTAAATGCCTCTACTCCCTGTCCTCTCTTCTAAACTCTCAGCAATTTCTTCTCACTTCTCCCCAAACAGTCTCTACTATCTAGGTTTTCATAGCACTGTATTCTGGTTATGCTTCCATCTGTCTCACTAATCCTCAGTCTTTGCTAGTTTTTCATCTATGCTGTTTCCACTAATCATGGTGCTTCTCAAGGCTCTGCCCTATGCCTCTTCTTCCCTTCCTTAATATACATCCCCTTTTCACCACACATACAGACACAACCTGTAAAAGAGGTGCTACCATTATCCCCATTTTATAGACAAGGAAATTGAAGCAGAGGTTAAGTGACTTGCCGCACCAGGGTCACAGAATGAGTAAATAAATGTTGAAGATAGGATTTGAACTCAGGTCGTTCTGTCTTCAGGCCCAGAGTTCTACCCATTGCATCACCTTACTTCCACATGGTATAGTGGATGGAAAACTAGGTCTGGAGTCAGAGAACTTGAGGTAAAATCCTGGCTATATTATTTGTAATTTGTGTGATCTTAACTAAGCTCCTTCCTCTCTTCCTAGGCACTCAGTTTCCTTTTCTATAAACTAGGACAGATGAACTAATCTATAATTCCTGCCAACCCTACAATCTAAGGAACACACACACACACACACACACACACACACAAATTGGGATAATAACAATAATAACAGCTAATATTTATATGGTATTTTAAGACTTGTAAAGAATTTTACATATAATTTTTTCATTTACCTCACAGCAACCCTATGAGATAGACATTATTATTATCCCCATTTTACAACCTAGCAAACTAAGGTTGAAAAGTTAAGTGACTCCCCCCCCCCCACTCCCCCACCCCCAGGGAACACGAGTAATCATCTGAGGCAGAATGAATCCAAGTCCAGCAGTCTATTCACTAGATCACTTAGCTGTAGAAAGAACATTGGATTTTCAGAGCAAAGATCTGGGATTGAATTGTAGCTGCTACTTGCTAGCTACTAGAACTTGGAAAAGTCACTTAACTTCCTTGGAGGTAATAAATACTTAGCACAGATATCTCTGGGTAACAGATATCCCCCTAGCCAGGAATCTTATGTAAAGTGGAAAGACTAAGCCTCATTCTAAGCTTCTTTCCCTCCTTCCATTCTCCTGGCTTCTCCACCTCCACTCCACCCCTAGCCTCCTAATCCCAAAGACTCTTAATCTAGTTAAGGCCTACTTACTCAACCAGTGTCAGGAATGTCCATAACCAAACAGTTATTAAGCATACTACTCCTTGCCAGTTACTGTGCTAAGAGCCAGGAGAGCTAAAGAAAGGCAAAAGCCTCCTAGCCTTGAAGGAGGTCCTCCTGGCCCTTCACATGCTAACAGGGGAGGCAGCATGGAAGACCATTTACATAGATCTAGGCAGGGAAATCATTGGAGGGGAGGGAGGTGGAATTAGGAAAAGCCTCCTGCAGAGGTGAGATTTGAGATGAGTCTTGAAGAAAGACAAGCAAGAGAAGCTAAGAGGCCAGAGGAGAAGGGGAGATGGGAACATGACAGGCATGGGGGAGGTGGCAGCCAATGTCAAGTCAAGGGGATGAAGACAGAGCGGAATGTTTAAGGACGAGGACGGTGTGATGGGATTGTTGTGAGGGGAAGAAGGTAAAGTATGAGAAATGTAAGGAAGTACAGCTAAGGAGGAGAAATGGAGAGCTTGATATTTGTTCCTGAAGGTAATAGGAAGCTACAGAAGTTTATTGAGCAGGCTGATGGCATCATCAGACCTATACTTTCTAACCCACCCACCCACCCCTCAGAGATTCTTCAGTCTAATCTGTTTGTACCTTTATATGCTACTTGGCACAGCAGATAGACTACTGGGTCTGGACTCAAAAAGACTTGAGTTCACATCTAACCTCAGATTCACCTCTAATCTATATCAGCTGTGTGATTCTGGGCAAATGATTTAAAACTGTCAGCCTCAGTTTCCTCAACTGTAAAATAGAGATAGTAATGGCATACCTATCTGCTAGAAATATTGTGAGAATCAAATGAGATATTTCTAAGGTTCTTACAACAGTGCCTGGAACACAGTATTGAATGTATCCTTCTTCCTTCCCCCCTTCCATTCTTTTTTCCCTTCCTCCTTCTCTCCTTCCTTCTTTCCTCCTTCCTTCCCTTCTTCCCTCCCTCCTTCCTTCTTTCCCTCCTTTCTACTTCCCTCTCTCCCTCCCTCTGTCCTTCCTTTCTCCCTCCCTTCCTTCTTTTTATTGACTGATGTGAACTTGGAAATTACTCCACCCTAATTAGACATACTTTAGGGGAAGATAAAGTTATAAACTCCTGATTGAACAATGAAGGTACTTAACTCATACCTTATAGTGAAGCTAAAACTTAAGCTAAGTTTATTTTTAGATCTAATACAAAAGGGTGTTAAGTACCTATAAAGGTTAAATTAATCACAAAAAGGTCAAGTAACTCACAAAAGGTAAGCTTAACAAAGAAGTGTGAAGTACCTCAGAAGATATAATCTAACCAGAGAAGGTGAGAACGAAAGAGTGGGCAGTCCTGGAGAAAATCTAATCAAAGAAGGCGAGAACTAAAGAATAGACAGTCCTGGGGAAAATCGTCTACTGTGATTGGTAGATGTGAAAATTTAGGGGAGGTGACATAAGAGAAAATTTCTTTAAAAGGAGACTAAAAAAGTCAGTTCAGGCAATTCAGTAAGGATTGAATTCAGTTGGGAGTGCAATTGGATTTGGAGTTCAGTTCAGTTCAGTAAGGACTGGAAATCAGCCTGGAGGATCTCACTCAGACAGCTTCCTTGGAGATTGTCTCATGGTGAGTGATAAGACTGACTCCCTTTCCCTTAGGCTCAGGGAGGCCACTTTGGCCAAGGCCTGGCTCAGCCCTAGCCAGAGCAGTTTAAATTAATTTCTCTCTCTCTCTCTCTCTCTCTCTCTCTCTCTCTCTCTCTCTCTCTCTCTCTCTCTCTCTCTCTCTCTCTCTCTCTCTCTCTCTCTCTCTTTTCCTTAATTCCTTTTCTCTATATTAATTAAAATCACCAAAATTCCCAGCTGACTTGGGTATTTTATTATTTGGGAAATTTTCCCTGGTGACCAATTATTTAGATTTCAAGTCACAAAGCTAAAATCATCTTTACACTGACTAGAGGATGGATTGGAATAGAGAGAGAATTAAAGCAGGGAGACCAATTAGTCCTGGCAAGAAGTAGTAAGGTCCTGAACTAAAGGAGGTAGCAAAGTGAAAAAAGAGAAGGAACCTACTGTTTGTGTCTGTGTGTTTTTTTAAACCCTTATCTTCTGTTTTAGAATTAATACCAAGTATCAGTTCCAAGGCAAAAGGGTGGTAAGGGCTAGGCAACTAGAAATATCCTATATCAGATTTGAACCTAGTCTTGTTTACAGAACTGGCTCTCTATCCACCGAGCCACTAGCTGCCCCCTCCATATTTGTTGTAAAAGAAAACACACTGGGACAGCTAGGGGACAGCTAGTGGCTCGGTGGCTAGAGAGCCAGTTCTGTAGACAAGACTGGGTTCAAATCTGCCCTCAGATATTTCCTTGTTCTGTGACCCTGGGCAAGTCACTTGACTCCCAGTGCCTAGCTCTTTACTGCTCTTCTGCCTTGGAACCAATACACAGTATTGATTCTAAGACAGAAGGTAAGGGTTTCAAAAAATGGTAATATGTTTTGCATGACTGCAAATGTATTACCTATATCTAATTGCTTGTCTTCTCAATGAAAGGCAAGGGGAGGGAGAGAAGATGGGAGAGAATTTGGAACTCTCCATTTAAAAAAAAGAATGTTAAAAACTGTTCTTACATGTAATTGGGAAACAATAGATTTAGAGGAACATTTAACATGATGAGCTCCAATTTGCTGCACAGCCTAAAGGTAGGTTACATCATAAAGAAAAATTAAAGGACAGGAGATGGTACCTTTCACAACTATGACTAGGGATGGTGTTGGGATTCTTAATCAAACAAGGGATAGAAGTGATGAAAAAACTTTAAACAGACAATTTCAGTTACATAAAATTTTGAAATTAAATCAATGCAACTAGAATAAGAGAGACTATTTATTAAGCAGGAAAAAAAATTTTGGCCTTAATTTCTCTGACAAATAAAAGGGCATTCAAATATGACCATTCTCTGAGAGGTAAGCTGTTAAAGGCTATGAATGAACAATTTGCAGTTTGGGGAGAGGAAACTATCAGCAACTGTGTGGTAAAATAATCTCTGAATCAGTTATAAGAGGAATGCAAATTAAAAGAACCCTGTCCTGGGTTCAAATTTAACCTCAGGCACTTCCCAGCTGGATGACCCTGGGCAAGTCACTTAACCCCCATTGCCTAGCACTCTTCTGCCTTGGAACCAATATATTGTATTGATTCTAGGATGGAAGGTAAGGGTTTAAAAAAAAAATACAACCTGGCATTTTACCTCAAAGTGGCAAAGATGATAAAAGATGTTAGAAAGACTACAGGAAGACAAGCATACTAATACATTTTTGGTGGAGTTGTGACTTGATTCAAACATTCTGGGAAATGATTTGGAGTTATAAAGGAAAAGTCACTAAAATGTTCATTACCTTTACCCTAAAAAACAACAGCAACAACAGAAAGGTCTCATATATAATATCAAAATATTCATAGCAGCACTTTTTGTGGTAACAATTAAAGGAGGCAGTGGATGGGGTGCCAGGCCTGGGAGTGGGAAAAGACCTGAGTTCAAATTTAATCTTATTTACTAGCTATATGACCCTGGACAAATCGATTTGCCCATTTGCCTCAGCTTCCTCATCTGTAAGATAGGGATAACAAAGTTCCTAACACAGTGGTTTATACATAGTTTAGTGTTATATAAATATTAGCTATTTATTCTCATTATTATAGAAAAAAACTGGAAAGAAAATGCATGCCCATCTATCTACTGGGAAATGATAACAGTGACACATGAACTGAATGAAATACAACTTTGATGTAAGAAACTAGAAATATGAAGACTTAACTGATGCTGGGAAATATGCAAAATCTGGCAACAATAACTCCCACTAGTACTAACTGAAAACAACAGGATCTCAAAGCTAAACTGTGAATCCTTAGCAAAAATTAGATCTTTCTTAAGTAGAAACGGGGGAAGGCGTCAAGCCATCACAATAATAATTTGGAACGAGGAACTCTACAAACACCCTGAGAACAATCTTGGGCGATGAGTACTATTATTCTCCTCATTTTACAGACATTTGTCCAAAGTATATTGTGAGGCTGGATTTGAACTGTGTCAAACCGGCGCCTTCCAGGCTCAGTCTGGTGCTCTACTCACTAGGCAACCTCGCTTTCTC
This sequence comes from Monodelphis domestica, assembly GCF_027887165.1. Classification (NCBI taxonomy): domain Eukaryota; kingdom Metazoa; phylum Chordata; class Mammalia; order Didelphimorphia; family Didelphidae; genus Monodelphis; species Monodelphis domestica. Next base: position 87,770,880 of record NC_077233.1, read on the forward strand.
CTCGCAGATTGTGACAGAATCCGATGCTGGAGCTGTTTGCTGTGTGGTTGGTTTCGCTTAACTTCTTTGTTTAAAGGGAAGAACTGTTAGGAAAATGCATGCCCATCTACTGGGAAATGGCTATTGTGGCATATGAACTGAATGGAAGACATTTGGTTAAAGGGGAAGTGTACCTGGAAACTCGGGGTCTGTAACAAAAAACGATCGATAAAAGTGTTTTTCTTTTAAACAAAGGCAGTTGGACTTCTCGGGTCCTTTCCAGTTCTAAATCTAGGGTCTTAAGCCTCGGTACTCTTCGTGCGGGCATAAATTACGTCACTTGCAAACTAAAGGCACCCCTCGCAAGGCCCCGTAACCCCAGCCCATTGGCTGCCCCCCCAAACAGTACCCAGCGCCTATGCAAGAATTCCTCTTAAAGGGACCCAGACAGTATCCATTGCTCACACGGTTCCCTTCACACACGCACAATAACAGCGTCCCCCTTCCCCCCCCCCCTCTGCCATACACGCTTGGTAGGTAGCTCCCACAAATGCACCACACCCCACGCACGCTTGTACGCCTATGCGCAAACACACGTCTCCACCACCAAGGGCCAGCTCAGAAAGCTGCAGGGTCAGACCTCCCCGGGACTCAGAGCTGTCCCCAGGTCCCCCCCCTCCCCTGGGACACTCACACTCACCGGGCCCCACCCCGCCCCAAGAGCCAAGCAGAGGCCGGGCAGGGTCCGCAGCAGCGCTAATTTCCTGGGGGGGCGGGACAGGTAGCAGCCAATGAGGACGCCGGATGGCGGCGCGTCATCGGGCCCTGGAAAACAGTTCCAGAATGGGCTACTCAATTGCCCTGCCCCTCCGCCGCTGCCTCCTTGGATCCCCCCGCCCCCAGCCTCTGGGGCGGATGGCGGGGCGCTGAAGGGGGGGCGGGTCTCATAGGTTAAACCCAGCCTCTGTTGGATGGGGCAATGCTAACCCCACTTCCTTTGCGCAGGCTCTCCAGATTGGACCGGGAAGAGCTAGAGGAGGGGCCCAGGCCGGGCGGGTCCACGGGCTCCGCCTCCCCACCGCTATGCTAGCTCGGGTGCAGCCACCAGAGGGCTCGCGCGAGGGCCCGGGGCCCCTGCATCCTTTCGCTGGGGCGGGCCCCTGCCTCTGCCCCTGCCCTTTTCCCTGCTTCCCCGCCCACCCCAGCCCCAGGCCCTCCTGCCTGCACAATCACCCTGGCCCTGGCCCGCCTGCACACAGCCCTCTGAGCCCACCAGGTATCTCCTCGGCTCTTCGGTCCATCAGGCCTAGCTCTCTCCGACCTCCCTGAAGACCCAGGTCCCGCCTTACCCAGCCCCTCCTCCCCCAGTCCCCTGGTCACTTCCCACCCCCCACTGCACCCCAGGCCTTCCCAGCCCTCTCCTCCAATATCTGGTCCCCAAGTCCCTTGGTCTCACTCCACCCTGGTCCTTCCCCCACCCCAATCCTGAGGGCACCCAGCCCCGTGGCCTCTCTCCCCTCCCCCACACCACCCTGGTCCTGCCCCCCACTTTCCTCCAATTCCTGATCCCCTTCCTGCGCCTCCAACTCTCTGTCTTTTTCGGAACCCCTTTCCCACCCCCACCCCCAGGGCCTTCTCTGCCCTCCCTCCCCCTTGGTGGGGCCCCAGGCTGAACTTAGGCCAGAATGTGAGTCCTGGGAGGGAGGAGCAGTCTGTTGTGTCCTTGGCCACCTGCCAGCCCAGCTTGGGACAAGCAGAATCAGCAGCCATGATTTGTCCCAGAATAGGCCTGTGTGGCAGATGTACCTGTGTTCAGGGCCTTGGTGTGCCCTCCATTCAACAAGCATCCCCCCTTGGTGTTGGAGCAGCCCTGTGTCCTGAGCGTGGTGCAGGCAAACACCTGCGGCTTTGGGTTGGGCTTTGGAAGGAGGGGGCAGCCGTGTGGCTTCAGGGGCCCCAGTCAAACAGACCTCAGTCCAGCCTCATAAACTAATCGATGATCCTGGAGAAGTCCCCTAACCTCTGTCAGCCTCAGTTTCTTCAGCTGTAAACTAGGGGCGATCATGGTACCTTTCCTATGGGTCAGTTTCCTCTCTGTCCTAGGGCCTGTTGCTTGTCCCCCTCAGGTCCTCTTCACCCCTCACCCCCCTGTGCCCTGTGCCCCAGCAGAGCCAACACTGGAGGTGAAACATGACCAGTGTGCAGTCCAGTGAAGGCACCATCCCCGTGCTGGGGCAGAAGCTCTTCTACCGGGAGGCCCGGCCTGGTAGTGGGCAGAACCCTCGTCTCTCTGTGCTCCTACTCCACGGCATCCGCTTCTCCTCGGAGACTTGGCTTAAGCTGGGCACGCTGGACAAACTGGCCCAGGCTGGCTACCGGGCTGTGGGCATTGATCTGCCAGGTATGGCCCGGAGTTTCCTGGAGGAGGCAGGTTTAATGCCTTCATTCAGTGGGAAATGGGGGAGGGAGAAAGGGGAACCCTAGGTGGCTCTGGGTGCTGAATTCGAATGTTGTCAGAAGGTGAGATGAGTTAGAATACATTCAGTCAACAGGAGATACGAACAGTGATTAGGAAAACTGGAGTTCAAGACACAATTTTAGAACCTTCTAAAGAGATGTAAGCAGAGGCTCAAGAAGTCTTGTGTCTTGACTTCTGAGTCTGGAAAACACACACAAGTCTACACAGCTGCTATTTCCACCCACCCTGACGAAAGAGAAGGGACCAATTTTATGGAATGTCAAAGTTAGAGAGGACTTCAGGGATCATCTAGTGCAATTCCTTCATTTAAAGGATGATAAAATCAGGCCCAGAGAAGAGAACTGAAATTGTCTGTTTAAAAATTTTTGATCACTTCTGTCCCTTGTTTGGTTAAGAATCCCAACACCATCCTTCCTTTCCCCTAGTCAAAGCCGTGAAAGGCATCACCTCCCGTCCTTTAGCTTTTCTTTATGGTGTAACCATAAACCTTTAGGCTGTGCAGCAAATTGGATCTCATCTTGTTAGGTGTTCATCTAAGTCTTCATTTTTGCCAGTCTGCTTTCCAGTTTTCCCAGCTCTCTTGGTGGGATAGGGAGTTCTTCCCCAAGATTTTGTGTTTGGAGTTTATGAGGCCAGCTACCCTTTATTTTCCAGAGGAAGAAACCAAGGTTGAGTGACTTACCTAAGATCACATAGCTTGTAAGTGGCCAAGCTGTATTCAAGTCCATGTATTTGGATTCCAGATCATGTGTTCTTTCTGGTAGAAGACCTTCCCCTCTTTGGAATTTTCCAGTCCTATCATCCCCTTCCTAAGTCACCCTGTCCTACCACCCTGGTGTCATCCCTAACTCCTCTCTCATACTCATTCCACATGTCCAGTCTGTTGCCAGATCTTATCATTTGGATCTTTATAGCATCTCTCCTCTAGAATCCCCCTTTTTTTTTTACTTTTAAATTTTTTAAATAATTAATTTTTTAAATTCACATTTAAATTTCCTGTGGATAAAACCCTAGGCTGTGGGGCAACTGATCTTGGAACTAGGACTTGGATTCATGAGTCCAAATCCAGCCTCAAATATTTCCTAGCTGTGTGATCTTGGGCAAGTCTCTTAACCCCTTTTGCCCAAGTTTCTTCATCTGTAAATGAGCTATAGAAAAAAGTGGTTCCAGTATTTGGTGCCAAGAAAAGCCCAAATGGGATCACAGTGACTGCAAAAGAGACCCCCACCCCAGTGAAGAGGGCAGCACTCTTGAATGAAATAAAAATCTAATGGCTGTTTGCATATACAGATACCCAAGCCATTGTCTCCATGCAGATAATTTCCAGATCTTGTGTTCAACCCTAATCTCTCTCTGCTGAGCTGCCTTCTCATATTTCCAACTGGATGTCCCACATCCAGACATCCCCAACTCAAAGACCTGGCTGTCTTCTAGTGCCTGTTCTTGTTTTGTGTCCACAACTAAACCCCAACACAGTCATCTCCCAACTTCCCTCCTAGGCCAAGGGCACCTCTGTCTCCCATCTCCTAGGCTGGTACCACTCATGGCCAAATCTTGTCATTTCTACCTTCCCAACATCTCCCCCCTTTCTTCTCTCTTGGCCACCATCCTACTTCAGACCCCCATCACTTCTCACCCAGGCTACAGCCTTCTAATGGCTCTCCCTTTCTCCAGTCTCTCCCCCGTCTAATACACCCTCTAATTAGCTGCCAAATCACCCCTCCTTAACCCAGTGGCTTTCCGTGGCTGCCTGTTGCCTTCAGGATCTAATATAAACTCTTTTTGACATTTAAACTCTCTTTTTTTTAAACCTGGCCCCTTCCTACCTTTCCAATGTAGCACAATAGAGAAGATGCTTACTAAATGCTTATTCCCTTTCCTGGCCCATAGTAAGCACTTAATATTCTTATTTGATTTTTACAAGAACCTGGTAAGATAAATAAATTGATGCGGTCTCTATTTTACACATGGGACCAACGAGGCTTAGGAAGGTCACATCTTTACCAATGGTCACACAGCTAGTTAGTGGTGGAGACATAGCTCTATCCTCACTTTGAGGCCAACACACTTCTTGCTTTTTTTTTTAACTGTTACCTTCCATCTTAGAATCAATACTGTGTATTGGTTTCAAAGCAGAAGAGTGGCAAGGGCTAGGCAGTGGGGGTTAAGTGACTTGGCCAGGGTCACACAGATAGAAAGTAGCTAAGGCTACATTTATGTCTGTAATCCCTTTTAGCTCTAAATCCTAGCTGATACAAAATAGCTGATTGACCAGAGTAGGCTGGGAACAAAACAGTCAGGGAAGGTTTCTCGCAGTAGATGGATGAACCATTGGTTCTCCAGTTTACCTTCTCTCTCCTTCCCTTCCTCCAGGTCTAGGCCAGTCCAAGGAGGCATTGGCCCCCACCCCCATTGGAGAGCCGGCCCCCAGCAGCTTTCTGCAGGCTGTGTTGGAGGCCCTGGAGATGGGTCCCACTGCTCTGGTCAGCCCCTCTCTGAGCGGAATGTACTCACTGCCCTTCCTCGTCGCACCCAGCTCCCAGCTCCGTGGCTATGTGCCTGTCGCCCCAATCTGCACCGATACAGTCAGCCCCGCTGACTATGGCCGTGTTAAGGTATGTGTGCATGTGGGAAAGTGGGAAGAAACTGGGGCAAGAAAGCCCCCCGACCCTGGCAGGACGGGACCCCTGGGGCTGGTGACGACCGTCCCCTACTAAAGTGGAAGCTCCGTGAGCCGAGTCTTGGGGACTCCATCACTTACCGAGCACTTATTTTCTCCCCCACCTTGCCAGTGGGGAAAAGAAATCCCTTGTAACAAACAGGAAGAGTCAGTTATCCAAACACTTTCTTTTCCCGTGCGCCCTGCAAACTAGAGGCATCGAGGCAATAATTGTGGAATGTAGAGTGGGAAGGGGAAGGGCTGACCAGAGCTGGAGGACGCTAGCCACTCTGGGTCTGATCTTTATGGTCCCTTAATTAGGGTCCTGAGCCCCCGCCTGTGTTTCTCATCCAACTAGCCCACAAGATACGAGGGAGGCGGCCCTCCCGGGAGATGAAGTTAGGGTGAGGGGCTCTGGGGGTCGGGGGGGGGGTTTAGGACTGGTCCTCGATGGCTTCTCCACCCTTCCTCTGCTCCCCCCAGACTCCCACTCTGATCGTGTATGGGGACCAGGATCCCATGGGGGTGTCGAGCCTCAAGGACCTGCAGCACCTACCTAACCACAAGGTGATGGTGATGGCGGGAGCGGGACACCCCTGCTACCTGGACAAGCCGGATGAATGGCACTCGGGGCTCCTGGATTTCCTGAGTGGGCTCTCGTAAGGGCTAAGCTAGCCCAGGCCTACCCTGGACCCATCCCCTATTGATTAAGGGAGGAGGGATTGAGAGCCAAATCCCCGTCCCATTTACCCTGCTTTTCTGGCCTGCCTGTCTGCCTGTCTGTCTGTCTAGCGCTTGGTCTCCCGTCCTTCCTGTTTGGGAGCGGGAGGCCTGCTTTGGGTCTGTCTGCCTCTGCTTGGATGCTCGTCCTCTTTCTGGAACCTTCCTGTCTGCTGGGGGCCTGTCTCTCTCTTTCTCTCCCTCCTCCGAGCTCTGGGCGGATGAGAAGAATCAGAAAGAACGGAACACAAGGAAGGGATGGAAGCCACAGAGGGTAATTGGGTACTTGGGTGGCCGCCTCTCTCATCCCCCCAGCCCTTCCGAGCTCCTTCCCTTTTCCTCCCTCACGCCCCACTAGAAGAGTCCCTGCACACACCTATCCCCACGTGGCAGCGCCATCCTGGACCCACACGTACGCTTGCCAGGGAGGTCTCCAGGAGCAAAGGGGCTCCCTGGGACGGAGGGGAGCGTGCAGGGAGCGTGCAGGGAGCGTGCAGGGAGTGTGCAGCTTGGGGCCTCTCCTTAAGCAGACCCTGCCGGGGACAGGAGGGGATAGTAAGCAGCGGCCGAGGGGGGTCTTCCTCATGCCTGTCGCGTCTGCCTCTCGCTGCCCTTGAATCATGGGAAAGAAACAGAAAAATAAAGCATTCAGACGGTCAAGCCGCGCGTCCTTGTCTCAGCGGCTCCGTCCCCTTCCTCACGGCGGCAGCAGGCGGCCTTGTGACCCTGGTCTTCCTGTCCAGATGGAGGGTGGACTTGGGCTCTTCTCCACCCCCCTCCGAGGGCCCAGGAGGCTCAGCTGGGGGCAAGATCAGGGCACCCAGGATGATCCGCTTACCTTGCAGGGAATTTGCCAAGGCGGGAGGAGGGCTGTAAGGAAAACACTTGGAAGCCTTCAAGAACGTTTAGTTTATAGCCAGACCTGTGAATTCACTGGCCTAGGAAACTCCTGGTGAGGCTCTTCCCTCCCCCCAAGGGAGAGCACCTGCCTTACCTGCACAGGGTGGGGTGGGTTCAAGTGAGATATTGGCACCTCTTGGGCACATAATAGATGCCAGATAAATGCTTATTCCTCTCCCCCCGCCTTTTTTAAACCTATACTTTCTTAGTATCCATTCTAAGACAGAAGAGTGGAAAGTGCTAAGCAATGGAAGTTAAGTGACTTGGCCAGGGTCACACAGTTAGGACGTATCTGACGCCAGATTCGAACCCCTGACCTCCCATTTCCAGCCCTGGCTCTATGCACTGTGTGCCTCTTCCCTTTCCAAAAAAGGTCCCTTCATTCCCTGCTCCCTAATTCTGAGGCCCTTAAAGATGAAGTGATTTGCCCAATCTTTCAGTCTCATGATCAGTATGTGCCAGGGACGAGCCTTGAACCTCCTGACACAGAGGCCGCAGAGGCCGTCCATCCCCTGGACGATGAAGGCTCTTGAAATGTTTATTTTTATTGACAATGAAAAGGGGGGCATTTCCAGGAGAAACTGAGGCCGAGCGAGTTCTTTCCGGTCAAGGAGGAAAGGTGGGGCTCCCTTCTGGGACCCCTGGAAACAGGTCCACAGCCTTCCCGGGAGATGGAAGCCCCCCACTTCCCTTCTCCCCCTCCTCCCCTCGGTACACCCCAAACTCAGCGTTCCAGCCAGAGTGGCGGACACACACAGGGACTCCAGGCTCCTGGGAAACAGGTTTTGAATTTGGAGCACAAAGAGAAACGTGTCGCGGTTTAGGTCTAAAACCGTTCTGGGGGGGGGTACCCCCACGCCCCCACACCCATGCCCACGCCCAGAGCGGGGGACCAGAGAGATTCCTTGGAAATCCTCTAGTCCGAGTCCTTCCTTCTAAAGCTGAGGGAACTGAGGGCGAGGAGGAGAAATGGGAGAGGAGAAGAAGCCGCCCGAGGCAGCCAGGCAGGAGGCGCAGGCTGCTCCCTCCGAGGGGGTCAGAGGAGGATGGGAGCCCACAAGGGCAGGGAGCTGAGCAGGAAGGAGACAGTGGCCTGGACAGAAGCAGGTGGGTGCGAGGGAGGGGGCGCTGGGCATCCCTTGCCAGCCCGGACGGGGCATCCCTGGGGAGGGGGCAGCCCTGGCCTCCCTGGCATCTGGGCTGGGCTGGAGGCTAGGCTGCGGCATTGTTGGGGCCCTGGCGCCTTTATCTGCTGTAATCGGATCCCAGAGGGAGGGGAGGGGGCTGGGGGGAGGGGAGGGGCTGGCAGGCGGGCAGGCCGAGGGGAGGGAGGCTGGGCGAGGGGGGGGGCACACAGATTCCCGTGCTCCTGGCCCGGCTCGGGCTCGCCTGTCAAACACTTCATTGTTCGCAGCTGATGTCACTAGCAGTTGTGAGCGGCCGCCTCTCCCGGGGACAATGTGGAACTGAGAGGCCCAGCCACCCCCCCAGCGCTGCAGGACAGACCCCAGAGGTACCGGCAAGCTGGGCTGGGCTGGGCTGGGCCGGGCTGGGCTGGGCTGGGCTGGGCCGGGCCGGGGAGGGGAGGGGGAAGGGGCAGGGACCCTGGTTGGGGAGGGGAGGGACGGCACCCTGGGCTGGGCAGACGGGCAGGGGGCACCTCAGGCACCGGGCCCTGGGGGGGGGGGCACGAGAGACCCTCCTCCCAGCAGGTGACCCCGGGGCCCCGGCGGGCTGGGGCGTCCACCGCAGCCCCAAGCCAGGCCCTGGGGAAAGTTGGAGCCGGGGTGGGGGCCGTTGTTAGGGGTCCGGGTCTCGGGGGGGGGGGGGGGGGGGGAAGAGGCCGCAGTGCCGGACTTGGGGCTGCAGGGAACACACCCTGCTGGCCCCCGAGGGACAGGGCAGAACCAAGGGCGCTTGCGCAGGCGGGGCTGGGATGGGGGGCAGGGAGGGGTGGGCCCGGCAGGCCAGGTGCTGATTTGGTTGGTGTCCAGGGCCCTGCACCCCCCCCCCCCCCCCGGGTCCTTTGATTCCATCCCTCCGACTGTCTCTACCTCAGCTTCGTCATCCCACCCCCTGAGCCCCGGCTCTGCCTTCCATTCTAACACCCAGACACCTGTAATACTCACAGGCCAGCGCCCCCCCTCGGGCCCCTGGGTCCCATCCCCCACCCATTCTCGGGCGGCCTGGCCTGAGCTCTCCTGGCCCCCTGGACACCCTCCCTTTTTTATCCGAGGCCTCCTCTGGTCCAGCCTTGTTGACAAGCCCAGACCCCCACCTCGCCTCCCAGCCTCTCCTGGCTGCCCGGCCCTGGACCCCATTTCCTCCGGCCGAGTAGCCTTTGGATCCTGGGTGTCCAGCGTAGGGCAGGGATGGAGCTCTGGGCATCTTCCCCCGTTGTCTCTCCCACACCCTGGCGTCCGAGGCTCCTCCGGTCCTTTCCCCCAACTTTTGAGGTTTCCCAGCTTAACTTGGATTTGGCGGCCCCCCACCACGCAGGGCCCTGGCTAGCCCGAGCGAATGCAGGGAGGTGCCCGCCGCCGCCTGGTCCCCTCTGACTGCCATCTTATGACCTGTAGCATTTCAGGGCCCCGTTCTTGCCATTCCCCCTGAGGAAAGTGGAAGTAGCGTTCAGCAGGGGGGACCCTGGGCACCCAGAAATGCCAGGGCTTCAGCTCCCTGCCACCTCCATGCCTAGCCCTCCTAGGCTTGGCACCCTCACCCAGGCCACCCCACTTCTCCTCCCCGTTCCAAGGCGCCCGTCCTCTGGAGGAATAGCCTCCTTGAGGTCCCAGCTTCTACCCTGCCCCGGGGCCTGGATCCCCTACCTCAGATTCCCCCCAGAGGACACCCCCGGGCCCTGGCTGCCCACTGTCCTTACTCCCTTCCCCCAACAGCCCCCCTTCATCAGCATGCAGAGCCGGATGGTCCAAACACAAGGGGATTGTTCTCCCTGGTTGCTCAGAGAGGGGGGCCTGGTGGGGGGAGCCCTCGGCCCACACACCCCAGCCAGGCCCAGGCCAAGGCAGAGGGAGGGACGGAGGCAGACAGCCCGTGCGGAGACCCAGCCCTTCTGCCCCCTAGCTCCACGGCTGCCCCTTCTTCCAGCGCCTGATCCCTTAGCAGCCTCTCCCATCACAGTCCCGGCGGCTCTAGGTTGGCCCAAGAGAAGGCCACTTGGGTTGTGCATCAGACCTAGGCTCTAGGCATGGCTTTCTCCCTGCCTTGTTATGTGACCTTGAGCAAGTCATGGAATCTCATGGCCCGCGTCCTCCTCTATGAAACGGGGGGCATCGATGGGATCAGCCTTCAAGGCCGGAGGAGCCCCGAGATTTGTTTGAGTGAGATCACGAGCCCTTGGGCCACCCCAGGCCTGAGGGTGGCCCAAGCAGGAGGCACCCACTTCCCTGCCCCCCAACCCTTGGGATCCATTTCCTGCCCGCCAACGCTTGCCCTCAGCCTACTCCCTGTTTCTTGGCTCTTTCCTAGCCTCTCCCTCTCGTGTATGGGATAGTCTATCTCCTGTACGGGTTCGAGCCTCTCCCATCCATATGTTGGCTCCCGAGAGGGGAGGTGGGGGGATAAGGGCGCTCGAGACACCCAGGCCTTTGGTCTCCCCTCCACCCTCGGGAGTGCGGGAAGGAATCACCCGAGGATGGTCGGGTTAATACCCTAAAGAGCTTGAAGCATCTCTCAGGGTGTTCCGTCCCTCCCTACCTTCATGGCCTCCCTGTCTGGAGCTGAGCCCGAGACACAGACCTGAGAGCCAAGAGGCCAAGGGAAATGGCTTCGTGGGTCTGACCGGCCCTCCCCATCCCCCGGGGCCTGGGATGCGCCGGGCCCTCACTGTCGGGGGGTGCAGATGGAACAGCCATTTCTGGGAAAGTTCAGCGGAGAGAGGAAAACCGAGGCTCCAAAACCCTTATCTGGAGAGCCCAGGAAACGGGATCAAAGATGCAGAGCCAAAACGCACCTTAGAAACCATCCAGTCCAAACCCCCTCATTTTACCCAAGAGGAAGTCAAAAGTTACTTACAAATTACCCAAGGTAACAGGGAGGGAGTGGCAGATAGGATTTGAACTCGGGTCTTCTAACCCTCCATCCAGAGCTCTTGCCACCGGGCCACCGGGCCACTGGATAACCCATAATGGTCAATTCTCCCCAGTTCCCGGATGGTAGCTTCAGAATGTTCTCTATTCCCATTTCTGAATATTGGGAGAAAACGATGACTTGTTCTTTCTTCTTTCATGAATTTTATCGTTGATGAATAATGAAGTCTGGTTAAAGAAGTGTTAGTTGGACACAGAAAAAATAGCAGTGGAGGGTTCCATAAATAACTGTAATGACAACTAATTTAGAGGATTCTTAGCCATGCAGACCAATATATATATGTGTGTGTGTGTGATTACATATATATATATATATGTGTGTGTGTGTGTGTGATTACATATATATATATATATGTGTGTGTGTGTGTGTGTGTGATTATATATATATACATATATATATATATATATATTTTTTTTTTTTTTAAGAATCCATTGGGCTAGTGAGGGGCGGTGTGCCGGCCCATTCCCCACTTTTCCTCTGCCCGAGGGACTTCCTCCGATGCTTTCCCCCTGGGCCCCCCGGTTTTCCGTGGTCCTAGCAGAGGGCCCGAGGGCACTGCCTGGCCTGACTGGGCCCAGGCTCCATAGAGTGGGGTCCTGAGCCCGGCAGGAGCTAGGAGGCGGCCTCTGGGAGATGCTAAACAAGAGCCGGGGAAAATCACTCCAGTCAAGGCCAGCCCAGCTCAAAGCAGTTGCCAGTGGCCGGGCGTCCCTGGGGCTGGTGAGGGGTGTGAGGCTGGCAAAAGAGGAGTTTGGGGAAGGGGGCCTCCGAAAGGAATCCGGGGTGAAGAGCTGCCTCCAGGGGCCGGCCTGAGCCCTGCAGCCAAGCCCAGAAGCCCACCCTGACTCCAGGCCAGGGATCGGCCTCCTTCTGGAGCCTGAACGGAAGGGGATAGACTCCAGAGAGGGAGAGGGAGGGAATCCCTCCATGGGCCCTTTGGAGTCAACCCACCCCCACTCCCTAGCCCCAAGAGCCTTCTCCCCCCCCCTTCCCGCCCCGCTGGATTGTTCTGCCCTAGAACAAAGCCTGGGTGGACACTCAATCTGAGAGGGAGGGGGGCTAGCTAAGCCCCCAGCCCTTTGCTAGGGCAGCTGTCACGGGAGAGAGACAGCTGGAGGGGGGAGGGGCAGGCATGGAGGGGGAGGGGAAGGGGGGGTCAGGCTGCTTACACAGCTGTCACCCCTGTGCCCCATCCGGCTGCGGGGGTGGGGAGTGGGAGTGGGAGAAGGCTAGAGGAACAGGGGGCGCTGGGGGCTTGGGAGGAGACCCTGGGAGCTGAGTCCGTGGGGGTCGGGGGCCCATGGGGAGAATTTCCTAGACAAGCGGAGAGTGGGAGCGAGATCCGGGGTCTCTTGCCGACAGGGGAGCTATAAAGGGGGAGCTGTGCCCCCCAAGTCCCCGAGGTGAGGGTGAGGTCAGTCTGTCCTGACGCGTGGCAGCCACATGGCCCTGGGCAGAGGCCCAACGCCCACTGTCACCCTGCCCGACCTGGCCAGAGCAATAAATAACTGCCGAAAGCTAGGCCTGGAATGACTGATAAGCAGTGGGCCCCCACGTCCCAAGGGCCCTGAAGGAGCTGGTCCCGCGGGGCCTGCCCTCCTGGAGAGGGTCCACCCTGAAAGATCCCAGATCCTGTCGCGGCCAGACTCGAGGTTCCTAGATGAGGGAAGCGCCCAGAGAACGCAAGGCAGGGAGGGCAGGGATGGAGAGAAGGAGCAAGCCCGGGCCATTTCTCTGAGCCCTCCCCATCCCGTCCTCTGGCCCTCGGGGGCCCCAGCCTGGGAAGGGGGACCCCCCCAGGAGGCCACTGGGCCGCCATCCATTACATTGTGAAGTCTGGCCCGTACCTGGGGGCAGGAGGGTAAGATACAAAGAACCAGATCTGTGGAATGGCTCCCTTGGATGAGAGGCCCGGTGTGAGAAGGACGGGGTCTGGCGGACCAGACATGAGGCTCTGGTTGGATTTGACGGGTCAGAGCTCAGGGTGGGTGACTAGAGTTAGGGTTCGGTCTGGGGGCTGCCTTCTCCGCCACCCCTGGGAGCTGTGACTCCCTCGCCGGCTGTGTTCACCTCACCCCAGGGCCCTCGGCTGTCTTAATCTTCGGGCTGCTTGGTTTGTTTCAGGGGCGGGGGCTTGGCCAAGGCAGGCTGGGCAAGGATTTCCAAGCAGGATTAAGGTCCAGGATTAAAGCTGGGGGGGGGGCAGGACTTGGGAGGGGCAGGTGGCCAGGAGGGGCTTTGAACAGTTTAATCCTGGCCTTATGCTCAGCCCATCTTTTTCGGGGGGTCTTGGTAATAGTATTAATCACCCGACATTTATACGGCGCTCTCTGCTCCTCTCCAGAAGTACTTCTAGATTTCATAGTTTGATGGGGTGATAACGCAGTCAGTAAACCTTTATTAAGTAGCCTCCATGTGCCAGGCACTGTGCTAAGTGCGGGCGATGCCGAGAAAGTCAAGAGACAGTCCCTGCCCTTGAAGAGCTCCCAGTCTAATGGGGAAGATGACGCATCAACAACCAGGAACAAAGATCTAGAGAGGGGAAATTGTCATGGAGGGAAGGTCCTGGCTTGAAGGGGAACTGGGGAAGGCTTCCCATCTGAGGTCCGGGGGAGGCCCCAAGCCAGTGGTCCAAAGTCACCCGATGAGTTAGGGCTAGAACCACCGTCTACTGACCCACAGGCGAGGATTTCTAACAACATGGCCTGGACCTGCGACTTCTTTGGTCTAGGGAGGTCATCAGAAATCACCAAGAAGGGGCAGCGGGGTGGCTCAATGGATAGAGAGCCAGGCCCAGAGATGGGAGGTCCTGGGTGTAAGTCTGGCCTCAGACACTTCCTCACTGCGTGACCCTGGGCAAGTCACTTAACCCCTACTGCCTAGCCCTTACAGCTATTCTAGGGAGGAAACTCCCTCTACTAAGGCACCGTTTATGGTCGAGTTACCTAGACCTCTGTGAGGCTCCGTGACTTGTCCAGCCTCACAGTCAGTAGATCAGAGGAGGGACTTGAATCTAGCTCTTTCCGGCTATACAGCCAGCTTTTTATTCAGCACACCACACGGCTGGTCAAACCAAATCATGAGGCAGGACATAGATTTCCTCCTATAGTTGCATTAGTTGTTTTTTTTTTTAAGCCCTAGACTAGGAACCCAGAGATTTGGGTTCTAGAAAATGGGTGAAGCCCTCACCAGGTGGGGGAGATAGAGGAGGGTGGGTGGCAAGCCCTGCATTTATAGAATTCCCATTGTGGGGGAGACCAAACCCAAAAGTTGTACCTCAGTGCGGCGGGCAAGAGACTTGCTCCAAGGCTTGTAGGTTGAAGGAATGAGTTTAGGTTGGGGTGCCCTAGGAGGGCTTCACAGAGGAGGTGGTCTCTGAGCTGTATTATGAAGGATGAAGAAGATGGAGAAATAGATAGGAAAGCATTGCAGGACATGTGCAAACAAAGATGTGGAGGCAGGAAACCTGGAATGCGTGAGAGAGAAAGAGGGATCATACAAGGGGGAGTGGGAGAGGGAGATCTAGAAGTTGGAGCCCTATCACAGAGGGCTTCCCACCAGGCTGAGGAGTTTGGATTTTATCCAGTAGGCTTTAGGGAGCTCTGGAAGGATCCTGAGAAAAGAGCCAATGGGAGTCCCATAAGTGATGCTAGTTATTGGTAGAATGGCTCCCACCTCTAACTATTTGGTTAAAGACTCCACGTGTCCTGCCTTTGGAAGGTTGGCAAGAGCACCTATCTTGGGAATATGGAAAACACAACCCCTCCTGTCAGTGCTAGGGATTTCCCCAATTCCCCTCCTCAGCGATGGTCATCAGAAATCACCAAGAAGGGGCAGCGGGGTGGCTCAATGGATAGAGAGCCAGGCCCAGAGATGGGAGGTCCTGGGTGTAAGTCTGGCCTCAGACACTTCCTCACTGCGTGACCCTGGGCAAGTCACTTAACCCCTACTGCCTCGCCCTTACAGCTATTCTGCCTTGGAACCAATACACAGTATTGATTCTAAGATAGAAGGTGAAAGTTTGGGGGGATTTTTTTAAAGTCACTAAGAGGTGATTCTACCATTAGTCTGCCCTGATGATGATGGCACTAGTAGGAAGCATTATTATATGTCGTGGTTATGATATGTATAATCATCTCTCACAATTCTACAGAGCTTTACATCTGACAAAACTCAGTTTTGTCTCCTTTCATTTCATGCTCACCAACTCCCGGGAAAGGCTACGAGAGAGGTAAGGCCAATCTAGGGCCAGAGCCAGACTGAGAATGGGTTTGCTGACTCCCCAAGGACGCCCCCTTTCCGTTGCCCTGAGGCTTGGCACCAGAATGGAAGGGGCCCGGGGAATCCTCTGCCATCTTCTCTCTCCTGTGCCATTGTAGAGCCGGCGGCCATCAGGCCAGGTGGATGCACTGTCGGGCCACCTCCTTGGTGGCAGTCTCCCCAGACAGGATGAGTGGCTCTGACCCAGGGCTCGAAGAGGAGCCGGAGCTGAGCATCACCCTCACGCTGCGCATGATCATGCACGGAAAGGCAAGGCACTGTATTGACTCGGCGCTGACTGTGTGCGAGGCAGGGACTGTCCGAAGAGCCAAAAATACAAATGTTGCAAAAAAAGAAAAGTCAGCCCCCCCCCCCCCGGCAGAGAACTGGCCTTCTGGGGGGAGGACCACACTTCACAGGGAGCTGAAAAGTGAGAAGAGGGCAAGATGAAGCTCCCCTGGCGTGGGGGCAGGATGTTGAAGGAAGCACCCCCAAGAGGGGAATAATGGTTGGCCAGCCTCTGCCCCTTTCCAAAATGGAGGTCCTGGAAGGAAAGGTCCAGTTTGGGGGCAAGGGAATAGGGAGAATGGGCCAGGGGAGAACATCTGGGAGCTGGCGGGTAGGGAGTGTTGGATGGGCCAGAAGAACAAACAGCAGCATCATTTCAAAATCAATACATCAGAAGTGGGAGGGCTCTTGGAGACCATCTCTCTTATTTTACTTGGAGAAACTGAGGTCCAAAGGAGGGGTAGGGTTTGTCCCAGGTCCTAGAGTTACCAACGTTCTTCTTTTGGGGAAAATGGAAGCTGGGGGTGGAGGTGGGACACCCATGGACTGGGACTCTGAGGGGCTATAGGGCTGGGGTAGCATTGTGGTTCCAGAAGTCAAAACACCCCAGATCTACTACAACAGACCAGACTTTTTTCAATTGATTACTAAGGCCTGGTTAGACTCTAGGTGCCTCAGTGCTAATAGGAGGGAAGAGAGAAACTTGGTGCCCAGAAATAGGGGATGGCTAAGAGAGAGGGAGGTCGGAGCTTCTCTGATCCAGGCTTGTCCCCTTGTGTTGACAGGAGGTGGGCAGCATCATTGGAAAGGTAAGTGATGGTCATCATCAGCCTTGAGGGTCCTGGTACCATTCCCTCCGTGCCGGCCGGAGCAGGGGATTGTACTTTCCTTTCTTCCTTCCTTTCACAGAAAGGGGAGACGGTAAAGAGGATCCGAGAGCAGGTGAGTAGCTGAGAGTACCGGAGCCTGAGAGCCTCCAACTTTCCCACCTCTCTGGGGTGAGGACAGACGGACACACACAGCCGTCCTTCTCCAGGGCTGGAAACAAGAGGCTCCTGAAGAGAAAAGAGGGATTTCCCAGTCTCTGTAAAGGGGTGGGGGAGGAGTGGGGTTCAAGGGCAGAAAGGGCGCTTCCTGCCTCCCTCCTGGTGCTTTGGCCCTTGCTGCCCTTGTCCTGTCGTCCTTCTTCCCTCCCCCCACTCTAGAGCAGTGCCCGGATCACAATCTCAGAGGGCTCCTGTCCAGAGCGGATCACCACCATCACTGGCTCCACGGGTGCCGTCTTCCATGCTGTGTCCATGATTGCCTTCAAACTGGATGAGGTGGGCTACTGGGATCCAAGGTCCTGGGGTTTCTCTGTCCCACCTCCCTCCATCCCAGAGTTGGGCGCTGAAAGATCTGAATTATGAGACCCAGACTGAGAACTAAATTAAGGAGACAAGGGAAGGAGCTAGAGAGACACGGTCCCTGGTGTGATGGGGGAGCCTGTGGTAGAAGGGGAGGACAGTCCCTATCCTCTGGGTTCCTTGGTCTTAGAAGGAAGAAGCCCACCCTTCCTGGAGCCCCTGGCCTGTAAGGGAAATCAAGTCTACCTTTCAGGAGCCCTTTGTCTAAAGGAGAGATAGACTACTTCCTCCTTATTCTTTATTTTTTTAAAACTCTAACCTTCTGTCTTAGAATAAATACCACATATTGGTTCTACGGCAGAGGAGCAGTAAGGGTTAGGCAATGGGGATTCAGTGACTTGCCCAGGGTCACCCAGCTAGGAAGAATCTGAGGCTAGATTTGGACCCAGGACATCCTGTCTCTGGGCCTGGCTCTCTGACCTCTAAGACATCTAGCTGTCCCCACACTATTCTTTTAAAACTACCTGAGCAATGTCAATCTATGTATATGGTCCTGAGTGCTTTGGGCTCCAGGGGATGAGCAGTAGGAGGGCAGGGATTGAAGGGGAGAATATTCTCCAGAGAGAGCTTCCTGGAAGAAGGAATTGGATTGAATGAATGGATTGCATTTTCAAAAGCTGAGGAGAGATGGAGAATAAGGGAAATAATGAAGCCTGGAGATGAAGTATGTGTGTATATATATATATTTGGGGGGGGGTGGCTGACTAATCCCCTCCTTGTTCTCTAGGACCTATGTACAGGCCCCCCAAATGGTGGCAGCATCTCTAAACCCCCAGTTACCCTTCGGCTGGTCATTCCAGCCAGTCAGTGTGGTTCCCTCATTGGGAAGGCAGGGACCAAGATTAAGGAGATCCGGGAGGTATGGAAGCCCTCTTGGGGTAAGTCCAGGGAAAGGTTGGCTTTCCCAGCCTTGCCCAGGGTGATGTCTCTCCCTTTCCACTCCTACGAACCCCATACCTACCAAGGGGAAGTCCAGGGGTCACGACCTCCCAGAATGGATAGGCTGGGCAGAACACTCCCTTCCATTCCCATCTCAGACAGCAAGAGTCTGAGTCATTCCTTTTCCCTGCCCTAGACTACAGGGGCTCAGGTCCAGGTGGCTGGAGACCTGCTTCCCAACTCTACAGAGCGGGCAGTCACCGTTTCTGGTGTCCCCGATGCCATCATCCTCTGTGTGCGCCAGATCTGTGCAGTGATTCTAGAGGTACTGGAGGGAGGGACCCTCTTTGTCCTCCCCACCACCCCCACAGCCTCCTGGGGATTGCTGCTGGTTGTGTTGTGAAAACAGCAGACTGTGGGCATGGCAACCAGAGAGGCCTTGTCAGAGGTCCTGATTGGGGTGTGGGGAATGGGGGAGGCAGCTAGATGGCTGATGAGGTCCCAGAGAGTGAGAGTGGGACATTTCTGAGCTAAGTCTGAGGACCAGCTCTTCCGCACCCAGGACTGAGGCCAACAGCTCTTCCCTTACACCCGTGGCGTGGGGTTGTGGTGGGTGCTGTAGGACAGGACATTGAAGGGGAGGAATATGGCATAGGGAGGGGGGTGTCTCTGAATTGTCCTAGGTTAGGGGCGGGCATGGTCGGGGAACATCTTAGAAAAGTTCATAGAGGTTGGGGTTGTGCCTGTGGGAGGATACTGGATAAGTCAGTAGGAGATTAAGTGGGGTATTGGGGTTAGTAGGGAACTCAGTGAGGATTTAGGGATCAGTGAGGTTTTGAGGTATAGCAGGGTAATTGGCAAAGCATTGGGGAATCGTTAAATGTCATGGGGGGGTCAGTTGGGTATGGTCACTGGGGACCTTGTCCAAATACCCCTCCCCATCCCCTCCAGTCCCCTCCCAAAGGAGCTACCATCCCTTACCACCCCAGCCTCTCCCTGGGCACCGTCCTGCTCTCCGCCAACCAGGTAACAAGGAGGGGGTACAGTGGAGGGGGGGTACAAGGGGAAGGGAGATCTGTGCTGTGGGTCCAAGGAATGGGGTGGGGGTAGGGAACATGCTTGGATTCCCCAAATATCCCCTCCCTAGCCTGAGCATCTTGCCCCCACTACCCCAGAGAGATGGAGAGGCAGAGAGAAAAGGAGGTTGGCTGTTACCATGGTAACTGCCACCCTCCCCCCACACAGGGTTTCTCTGTTCAGGGCCAGTATGGGACAGTGACTCCAGCAGAGGTGAGTGGGGCCAGGCCCCCTTACCCCTGCTCTCTCCTTGCCTTCCATATTCTCTCCCCTTCCCCGAAGTCGGGCCTGGCAGGCTGGCAGAGGGAAAATGGATTAAGGCTGGGCCATGGCCAGGGGTGGGGGCAAGATCAAGGGCTCGAGGCAGGCCAGGGGGACAGCCTTGCTTACCTCCCTTTCCCTTCTCCTCGGCTCAGGTCAGCAAGCTCCAGCAACTGTCAGGCCATCCTGTACCTTTTGCTTCACCCAGTGTGGTGCCAGGTAAGCCAGTGCCTCTTGGGGCTGGGAGAAGGGCCAGACGCCTTGAAAAATAGGGTTCGCCCAGCTTCTGGACACACGTCAGTCCCGGGCTTGGCAGCTGCACGGGACCTTGGAGTTTTCTGCTCCCGCTTCCCATTTTACAGAGGGCACGCCCAGAAATGGGGAAGGGGCTGGCCCAGATCCCCTAGATGGTGAAGTAGCGGAGGAGCCCATCAATCCCGAAGCCGGCCCTCTTCGGGCCCCAGCTAAGCTGTAGGGTCTCTGTCAAGAGGCCGCATGGGATAGCGGGAGGGACGGTCACAGGAGGGGATGTGGGTCCTGTGGGTCTCAGCAATGGGCTTCCCAGGATCCCCCGAGGCCTTGGGTCAGGGCTGGAGTCAAGTGACTCGGCCGGGATGCCCAGGCTGTGCCCGGCCTTTGAGGTCAAGACTCTCTTCTCTCCTTTAGGCCTGGATCCCAGTGCCCAGACCAGCTCCCAGGAATTCCTGGTTCCCAATGACGTGAGCCCAGTGTGGGCAGGGGGGCTGGGGGTGGGGGCGGTGGTACCTTGGGAAATGGAGAGATGAGGATGGAGCCTGAGGGTCAGGGCTCTAGTGCTTCTCGGTCCCATTTCTGTCCGGCCCGGCGGGGTCTGGGGAGGGGAGGCAAGGGAGGGGGAGAGGCTGCCCTAATGCCAGCCTGGGTCCAAGGTGAAGGGCTGACCGCCGCTCCGTCTCCTATAGCTGATTGGCTGCGTGATCGGACGTCAGGGCAGCAAGATCAGTGAGATCCGGCAAATGTCGGGGGCGCACATCAAGATTGGGAATCAGGCGGAGGGCTCCGGGGAGCGGCACGTCACCATTACGGGCTCCCCGGTCTCCATCGCCCTGGCCCAGTACCTCATCACTGCCTGGTGAGCCTTGGGAAGCAGGAGGGGGAATGAGGGGAGCCCCTGGGGAAGGCAAGAAGCCCCGGGGCATCTGGCCCCTGCCGGGATGGGGCCGTGGCCAGGCTGACTTTGTCTCTCCCTTGCCGCTCCCTCCATCCTCTCGGTTCTCTCTCTCCTCGTCCGGCCTCCTTCTTCATGCCGTCTTCCCAGTCTCTGCTCTGCCCTTGGGGCCCCTCTGCTCTCCTGCTCTCTTCCCACCCATCCCCCCTTCTCTCATCTGGTCGTCTCTTTGGCACCTCTGCCTCTCCCGTCCCTCGCCTGGCACCTGCCCTCCTTTCCCATCTCTTGTGTCTCCTTAGTGCCCTCCTGACGTCTCCCTTCTCTGCCTCCCTCCAGTTTAGAGACGGCCAAGTCTACCTCAGGAGGGACGCCAGGCTCGGGTACTGCAGACCTGTCAGCCCCCTTCTCCCCGCCCCTGGCCCCGTCACCAGCCCTGACCGCCCTGCCTGCGGCCCCTCCCGGCCTTCTGGGCACCCCCTACGCCATCTCCCTTTCCAACTTCATCGGCCTCAAGCCCGTGCCCTTCCTGGCTCTGCCCCCGTCCTCACCCGGGCCACCTCCCAGTGGCCTCACTGCCTACACCGCCAAGATGGCAGCTGCCAATGGCAACAAGAAGTCAGAGAGGCAGAAGTTCTCCCCTTACTAAAGCCAGGGAAGGAGCCTGGAGCCGGGAGCCAGGGAGCGACACCGCAGGGCGGGAAACAGCTCTGACTCCTGCTCCTTGGGAGCCCCATCCTGCTTATCCTCGACCCCCACCCCAACACATACACACTAGGGGCCAAGGCAGTTCCCTAGCCCTGTTGACACCCATACGCATGGATTTTAGGGCCCCCTTGGCCTCCGCTAGTGCCGTCCAACCAGGATCTCTTATCTCAGGCCAAGCTGTGGGGTGGGGGGGAGGTGCTGACCCAATTCTAGGAAGCCAGAGGGAGATGGCAGAGACAGTTATGTAGCCCCCAAACAACTGCCTGCCCAAAGGGGACGACCCCTTTCCCTTTCCCTGTCTCCTGCTCCTCCCTGGCTGGGATACGGGACATCCCCGGGGAGAGAAGACCCTCCAGTGCCTCCCTTTCTGAGGGGCTCACTCACACAGGCCCCCCACATCCTGCAGGGAATGAGAGTTCCAAGAAGGCTCCCCCCTGTTTTCCACCCACATAGGGCTCCTGCTGCTTAAGCAACACTCTCTTGACTGGAACAGGCTGGTGGGGTAGGGGCATAGTGGGGGGGTGGGGTAGGGGCCAGGATTGGGGGGCACTGCCAGGCAGCTGGGGGGGGGAAGGGGGGGAGGGGGGACGGGCGCGCTCTCAGCAGCCAAGACTCTGTACAGTTTTTTTCAATCCAGTTTTTGAATAAATATTCTCAGTGACCCGGATGTCTCCAGTTTGAATTGGGGAAAGGGCAAGGCTAAGGGGAAGGTGGGGCTGAAGTCATCTTTAAGAACACACTTCCCAGGCCGTCCTCGTGGCCCAAGGACGGTCCTTGGCTGAGGGCCACCGAGGAGGATGCATCCGCGCCTTGAGACGGACCCCCATCCTCCTCCGTGTCCCCAGCCCAGCCCAGGGATTCCTGGTCCTGCAGTCTTGGCCCCGCCGGCCTGGCTTCTTCTGCTTCTCCCAGCCATTGATCCTCTGGGTGCCAGGGACTGACTTCAAGGTCGTCCCGTCCAGGCTCCTGCGCCAGCCGCTGACTCGTTCCTGGAACATGCTGGAGGCAGCCCTGACCCAGAGAAGGCTCCGCTCCCTCCTTGGGGCGGTCCATCGGGCCGCGAGGGAAATGGGGGTGTGGGCCCAAGTCTCTGACTCCCTCACCCGTCCCCCATGGCCAGGTTCGGCAAAGAAGGGGCTTTGTGTGGTGCCAGGGAAGGCCCGGGGCCAGACTAAAGGAGAGCGCGGACACAGCGCGAGAACCCTGTGACTGCCGGGGGGTGCCTGCCATCTCCACTACGGCAGGATCTCCTCCTCGCCCCCCGCCCCCGGCCCCCTTTCAGGTGGGCTCCCCGTGGGCCGGGCCGGGCCCCTCTGCAGTCATCGTGCTGGCTTCCTGGCCGGCAGACGGATCCAGGGCCGGGCTCTCTGGGTCTCCCCGGAGGAGCTTCAGGAAGCTTTGGGGGAGCCAGGCTCCCGGGGGGCAGTGCCAGGGGCCTGGCACTGCTTGGAGCCAGGCTCGCGCCAGACGGCTCAGCTCCTCGCGCACGGGCCGCTGCAGGAGGCCATAGAGGAAAGGGTGGGCGGCGAAGGAAGAGTAGGCCAGCCAGGTGAGGGCCACCTCCACGCCTAGGCTCCACCGCCCGGGCAACAGACACGCGGCAAAGAAAGGCAGCCAGCAGCCAAGGAACTGGCCCACGACCAGCGCCAACGTGAGGGCCGCCTTGCCCCCCACCAGGTGGGGACTGGCCAGCCGGGGTGGCAGGATGGACAGACGGCTGTCCAGGGAGTCCGAGCGGGGCCGGGGGCCGGGCGCAGGGGGGGGTGGGCGAAGGGCCGCCAGTCTTGCCACGCGGAAGATGCTGCCATAGGAGACGAGGAGGAGCAGAGCAGGCAGAGCAAAAGCTACGATGGCCCAGAGGGGCCGGAAAGGTCCTGGGGGCCCAGCCACCAGGGAGCAGTTTGGAGAAGGCCGACCCAGGAGGGAGAGCCCCCCCAGGAGGCCAGACACCCCCCAGACGACCCCCAGCACCAAGGCCGGCGGGGGCCGGGGCCGCGGCCTCAGCGGGTGCAGGATGTAGCGGTAGCGCTCCAGGCCGAGAGCCGCCAACGTCAGCGTGCAGGCCGACACCAAGGTGGCCGTAACGAAGCGGGCAGCTCTGCACTGGCCCCGGCTCAGGTACACCGTGCCCAGGCCTGGGGGCGCCGCAAGCAGGCCCAGGGGCATCACAGAGGCGGCGGCCAAAAGGTCCACCAGGCAGAGGTGGGCCAGGTAGATGGCCTTCCGGAGGGCAGGGGTGCGGAGGACGACCGCCAGTACGGTTCCGTTGCCCAGAAGGGTCACCACCTCCAGAAAGGCAGCCGGGATGAGCCCCACCAGGCGGGACGACGGGGACCCTGCCCCCAGTGTCTCATTTAGCTCAGTCCTGTTGGCCATCTGCCCCCGCGGGCTATGCCATGGCCCCGGGCATCCAGGTGGCCGGTGG
This sequence comes from Monodelphis domestica, assembly GCF_027887165.1. Classification (NCBI taxonomy): domain Eukaryota; kingdom Metazoa; phylum Chordata; class Mammalia; order Didelphimorphia; family Didelphidae; genus Monodelphis; species Monodelphis domestica. Next base: position 87,794,175 of record NC_077233.1, read on the forward strand.
GAGCCCCAGTATCCGTGGCGACATCAAGCTGGGCCCCAGGAGGGAAAAGGAGAAAAGACAGCGCTGAGTTCCAGGCCTGTGCCTTGGCCCGTAACTGGGGAGACTGACGGGAAGGTGGTGCCCCCCCAAAAGCTCTGGAGATAGTCATGGGGTCTGGTTTCAGGATTCAGTTCTGGTACTTACAGAGCTCCATGACGTGGGACAGATGTCCGACTTCTCTGAGCCTCGGTTTACTTCTCTGTAAAATGAAGGGAACAGACTAGGGGGTCTCCAGGGGGTCATTTGGGTCTCAAGCCGATGATGCTGTCGGTCTCCTCGACCCATCCATCCCTCGTCCCTGAGCCCACCCTCCCGTTCCCCAAGGCCCGCTGGGAAGATCTCACCTCAGCCCCTGCCCAGGAAGAGGTAGGGGGGAGCCAGAGCTGGCGCGTCCCTGGGGGCCGCCGTCTTGCCCGGGCACACAATGAGGAAGGCCAGCCCCGGGGGCTCATCTTCGCCCCCCTCTACCCAGGGCTGCGGCTGCTCTTCCCCGGAGATGGTACAGGCTGTCACTCTTGGAGCTGCCCTTTAAAGAGCACCCGATCCCGAGGGGGGGGGGGCTGGGGAGGCCACCCCTGGGTCCTAGCAGCAGCCTGCTTGCCCTGGATTGCAGCAGCAGCAGATGTTCTTCTGAGGTCTGGGTCACTCTCTGGGGTGAGGGGCACAGGTTGGTCTGGGCATCAAGAAGAGAACCACAGACCCCCAGGATCTGATGGGTCCCCAAGACGCTTGGCATGCCCAGGCCACAATGCACTACTCAAGTGGTTATCTGCCTTCACTTGGAGACCTAGAGTGATGGGGAGCTCATTCCCTACCAAAATAGCTAGAACATTTCCCCTTCAATTGAATAGAAATCTAGCCCCCTGTAACTTCCTGTGGCTGCCTTTAATTCTGTTTTCTGGAGTCAAGAAGCCCAAATCAGGAGGGCTCCTTGCAGGGGACAACCCTCAGATGCCTGAAGCCAGCCCCCTGAGCCTTCTCTTCTCCAGGATAAGCCTCCCCAGGCCCCCCACCCGTCTGGTCACCCTCCCTCCCTTAACTTCACCCTAGCCCCCTCTGCCTCTGACACCCTGTCATCTCCATAAGATGGGAGAGTCATTCCTGTTGGCTCTTCCCAAGGACGGCTGGAGGATCCCATGCAAGGGGCCCCGGCCCGGCGTCCTGGGCATCGCGTGTCCCCCATCACGCCGGCCATGGGAGAGAGAGCAGGAAGGCCCGGCCTCTCTTGGCCTCGCTCAGGGAGGTGGCAATTTGGGCACCAAAGCCGAGGCAGGGAGGAGGAGAAGCGGCTCACTGCTTCCCCAGGGGGATCTCCAAGCACTGAGTCACGGAGTCAGAGTGAGAGCGGCACCCACAGACTTTAATGCCTAACTGCCCCCCAGGCGCACACTTTACAGCCAAGGAAGCCGAAGCTCTGGGAGGGGGCACGACTTGTGCGCTCCTACAGGCGGTCGTGGAGGGGGGCTTGGAGCCAAAGGCTCCAGGAATCTTCCCACTGTAACCCTCGGCCCCCTCCCAGCCCTGGGCACAGCTGCCAGCCGCCCAGGATACCATCCACTTCTGATGCTCCAGAGAGGGAGACACAAGCAGAGGGAGAGGAGGGCCGCCGACGGGCAGCCCCAGAGGCTTTCACCCTGTTCTCTTTGCAAGCGAGGCGCAGGCCCTGCACCCAGGCTGGGAGCAGGGCGAAAGGGCCCCCTGGCCCCTCAGAAATGCAGCTGCAGCAAGTAGCGGAGCCGGCACTGGCTCTCCTGGTAGATCAGATACTCGCTCTGCCAGAACGAGGACTCTTGAAAGCTGGGCAGGATCACGGGCGGGCCTTGGGGCACCACCACCTTGTGCCCTTCCAGCTCCAGCTCCACGTCCTGGGAGGGGTCTGCGGGCACAAGACCAGGGAGTCATTCCCACTCCCCTCCCTGCCTCCCGCCCTCTCCCCGCCCCCGGCCCGCCCCTCGGGCTTCCCAGGAGAGATCTTGGGTTGTGGGAGCACAGACACGATGTAGAATCCTACAGTGTAGACCACCAGGCCTGGGAGGAATCGTAGAGAGGGGCAGCCAGCTCCACTCCTTCTTAAACAAATGGGGAAGCCGAGGCTCAGTTAGGAGAAGGGGCTTGCTCCGGCTCATAAGCCAAGTTAATAAGACAAAACCTAGGTGGCTCGGCGGAGAGAGAGCCAGGCCCAGAGACAGGAGGTCCTGGGTAAGTCACTTAACCCTCCCTGCCTCGCCCTTGCCACTCTTCTGGCTTGGAACCAGCACTTGGTATTGATTCCAAGATGGAAGATGGGGGTGGGGTGGAGAGACAGAGACAGAGACGGTCAGCAACAGACAGAAGGGGGGAGAAATAGGGATTCCCCAGCACCCCCTTTCCCAAGATCCCTCCTCTATGTCCATTCTAGCTTCCCACAGCTGTTCCCACCTTCCCTCCGGCCCTCTCCTCCCCACGATCTCCATTTCTCCCTGTCTCTATCCCTCCTCCCTGGCTTCTGCTTCCCCCAGTGATCCTGAATAAATAATTCCAACTACCATTGTCTAAATGAAGAGAACAATAAAGCCAAATGAAGGCCAGAGATCCATCTTTGGGGGAAATAAGGCAAGGGGCCCCTGTGCTTCCTGGGGAGAGGCAGGGCCTGCAGACTCTCCCCTCTCCTTTAGCTTTCTTTGTTAGAAGGAAAGGCTCACGGTGGGCTGGAGGGGGGCAGCTAGCTATGCATGATGTAAAGCAAATGAAAACCTAAATGAAGGTGGAAAGGACGTGAAACGTGACAGGTGGATACGGGGTGGCCGAAGGGCCAGGCCTGCCTCTGGCACCCCCCGGGAAGTCGCTCCCCCTAAAGGGGCCAGGTCCAGAGGAAGGCCACCCCTGGGGGAGTTTCCTAGACCCATGCATCAGTTCTGGTTCATCAAAGGAAGATGCTTCTACCCAGAAAACGAAAAGAAGGCGTCCAGCCTTCCTGAGTCTCCGGTTCCTTCTCTATAAAAGGAGGAGCAGCTGCTGGGCGGCTCTTAGGGACCCTCCGTGGTGACACATCCTAAGGCCTCTCCTCTCACAGATGGAACCTTGTAGCTTCGAAGGCGGCTCTCTCTCTCAGCTTCCCATCCTTCCCCTCAGCCCTATGCCTAGCTAGCGATGGTGGCACTCACCTGGCTCTGTGCGGCCCCGAGCAATGACACTGTGATAGCCTGATGGAGGCTCCCTGAGGGAAGGGTCATCCCCAGTAATGTGGTGCACCTGGCCCAGAACCACCTCACTCAGGAACATGAGGCCGATCTTTTGGGACGTGCAGCCCACTGCAAGACAGGGAATGCTGGTCAGCGGCCCAGGCGCGGGCCTGGCCTGGCCTACCTGGGGCACAAGGACACTGTTGGGAGAAAAAATCTGAAGAGGATTAAACCCATTTGTTTTCCTTGTTGTTACTTCTTTTGTTATGGGGGTAGGTAACGCATCTATTGAGGAATGGTGGGAGTCATGTGGATGTTCAAAAAAAATCCACAAAATATTGAAGTAGGAGACGAGACTGGAAAAGAAGGAGGGACCCGACTGTAGAGGGCCTCGAATGACAGGCTAAAAACGTTGGACATCCCCTCTGGGCAAGACAGAATCCTTTTTCCACAGAGGAGTGACGTGACCCGCTCTACACTGAGAAAGGCTGTTCTGGTAGCACCTGAAGGACGAGGTGGAGGAGGGAGGGAGTGGAGATGGGGCTGGGGGCTGGGGGGCAGCTAGAGCAGAGGGAAGCAGAAGGGACAGAAGCTGGTGGTCTGAGATCTGAGAGGTCCCGGAGAGAGCAGCGCCAAAGATTTCCCACAACGGAAGAGCAGGCTTAGGGGAAAGGCGGCAAGACTGGTTTTGAGTGTGGATAGGCTGAATCTGAGGCGGAGCCTCGGAGACACACCTAGAGAGGAATCAGAGGCCCTGGTGTCTTCCCGTTCCCTCCCCTGAGGTTCGGGGAGGGTGCAGAGATCTCTCACCATAAGAAGCTGACTTGCTGTTCTCAGAAGCAAAGTAGATCCCCTTCCCCACACGCCCACCCGAGTGGGGCATGATGCGGAGGCCACTCTTGAGGATAGCCGCCACCACGGCTACATTGGTTCCATGCCACAGCAGCCGCCGGTTCCCTATCTGGGCATGGGCCTGGAAGCGATCTCCCTGGAAGACAGTGTGGAGAATGGGTCAGCACGAAGCTCCAGGTTCGGGGCTCCTCTCTAACTGCTCCTGGGGGGAAACGAGGGCCCAGGCCGCAGGCAGGGACGGGACTTGGATGTCTGCGACAGGCGCCTCCACGGCCTCCCACCGACACACAAAACCAGGACTTTCTGCGTGCCGGGGTCCTTTTCTGGGCCCATTTCCTCATCTGTAAAATGGCAGAGATGAACGGATTGGTTTTTGAAGTCTCTCCCAGCTCTAACTTCTACGGTTCTATGTATAAACCGGCTGTGGACCAGGAAAAAAGTGTTTGGCAAGGCTTAAGAGAAATGAGGCAACATATTTTCGTGTTGTCTCCTCCAGCTGTCTTCTCTCTGGGAGGGGGTGCGGAGAGGAGGCCGGGGTGGTGGGTGGCCTTGACTCCTCTCACCTCCCCCTCTCGATTCACTTTCCAGACATGGAGAATGCGGAGATGGGACCAGCCTGTCTTCTCCACGTAGGTCTGAATCAGCTGTGGAGAGAAGGGGAAAAGCTGAGGCCCAGAGGAGTGGAAGGCTGGGGGAGCTGGAGTGAGAAGGGCGAGAGTCTGGAGGGGGCACTGGGTGAGGGAGCCTGGCCGCAAAGACTGCCTCAAGCAGCCCTATTGAGGTTTCAAGGTTCAAGTGACTCAGGACTGCCCTTCAGCCTCAGCTTCCAGGGCCGGCTGGCCAGAAGTCTCTTTTCCCCAAAGAACGGTGTCTGGTGGCAGCTAGAGCCAATACAAACCAATTTAGGATTGTAGATCATAGCGTCAGCATGGAAGGACCTCAAAAGCCACCAGAGCCAACCCCCTCATTGTTCATTGGGTAACTGAGGGCCCAGAGACATGGGATTGCTCCAAAGTGAGTCTGGGGCAGCCAGGGCAAGACCCCAACTCTGACCTCCTAAGCCAGGGCCTCCTTCCCCTCCCGTGGAATCTGGAAGGCATACCAGGCGGGGGCCACAAGGGATAAAGACAGAAGGGTGAGCTCTGTCTGTCGGGGGAGCAGAAGCCCCCCACCCCGACGACATTTCTTCTGCCCAGGGCCAGGGGGAGCCAAGGCTGGTAGGGGCCAGGCAGCTGGCCAGGAGCTTCCTGAGCACTCTCCGCCGTCGTCCTCTGTTCCAGCCACACACCTTGTACTCATGGGTGTCCGTTGCCAGCGGCTGCAGCTGGCATTTCAAGAGCTGATAATCACGGTCCAGGGGGTGAGGCACTTCCTCCACCTTCGCCTTCTTTTCATCTTCCCCTGCTGCCTGCAGGGACTTGGCCAGTTCGATGTCGGCCAGGACCTGGGGGTGATGTGTGGGATGGCACCCGGGGCCCCGCGTTCTTCTGCCTACTCTGTGCCATCCTTTTCTCGCCCCCCTGCACCCTCTCTGCCTCTCCAGCATCTTCTGTCTAAGCACCTCATTGGGCTACCTCGAGTCATCTCTCGTCCCTATCGATTTGCCTTTCCTTCGCCTATCTGTCTCCTACCACCTGCCTCCCCAACCATCTGTTCCCTGTGCCCCCTCCATCTGTCTCTTCATCTCCAACCCGCAAGTGTCCAGATCTTTGATCCTGTCCATCTGCCTCCTCCATCTCCATCCATCTATCTCCCTTTCTCTGTCGGTCTGTCCCTTGCTTCTATCCCTCTCTGTAGCGGTTCATGCGCTCAGCACCCCCTTATCCGTGCGTCCTTCCACCCGCAGCCGCCTCTGTCCTTCGCATCCCTCCCAGGTGCCCGTCTGTCTCCCGGGTCTCACCAACAGCATGTCCTTCTTGGTCTGAAGGATCTCCTGAGAGCAGATGCACGGGGGCTTGGCCCTGCCAAAGTTGTGGGGGATGATTGTGTAGAAGCGGGAGGAGAGCTCCTCCAGCTGTCCTTCCTGGGCGCCCTTCTGCAGGGCATCCTCCAGGGCCTCCAAGGCCTCAAAGCCCTTGGCAATCTGCTTCTTGCTCAGCTTGCCCAGCGGCATCTTCCTGATATCTGTGGGGCAGGGGAGGGGCACAAGGAGGGGAGGATGAAGCCCAGGGTCTGAGTGCGGCCACCCCAACCCCCATCCCTCCCTGCCTCACCAAGGTTCATGCACTTCATCGCATCTTTGAACATGTCGCTGCTGAAGATGAGCTCCACCAGCTTCTGGGTGGCTGGATCCAGGGTGCACGGCTTGACGATCTGCTCGACAGCTTGGACGCCATCCACACTCTCCACCTGGGAAGGGAAGGGCCCAGTGGCGAGCGGGGCTCACGCCAGGGCCGGCCGCTGCCCTCGTCCCCTCGTGGGACGGCCCGGGGCCGTCGCAGGCCGTTCAGCAAAGGGAGATCTACGTCCCAGGAACGCACCGCCACAGCCCCGATTCTCCGATGTCTGCAGGCTCAGGAAGTCTTTCCTTCCCAACAGCTCCATGAGGCCCGTGCCAAGATGACCCTTTTATCTCACAGAGGCCCAAAGGGAAGCCCCTGCTCAAGACCACCTAGCCAGAAGGCGTTAGACAGCGTCCTGCCTGCTCTCTGCTCAGCTCCTCTGAATGGACTGCCCACTGCCTAGAAGAGAAGGTCCAACGGCCCAAGCCAGGGGTGCCCCAGCCTCATCCCCATCTCCTTGTAGAAGAGGGAAAGCGCTCTGTGTCCTGCCCTAGCCCCTCTCTCCCTGGAAGACCAGGATCCCTCCCTGGTTTGCCTGGAAGGACCCTTCCTCCCTTCCCTCCGTCCCTGGCAGGCTATCATCGTTCACTATGTTGTAGGCTCAGAGAATTTATAGCTGGAGGGACTTGGGAGGTCATCTAGTCTAACCTCAATTTACAGAGGCAGAAATGGAAACCCGGAGGATAGAAGTGACTTGCCCAAGGTCACTCAGCTACTAAATTAACAGAGATAGAAATTGAATCCAGGTTTGTTTTTTGGGGAGTTTTTTTTTGTTTTTTACATTTTCTTTCTTAAGTGAGATGTTTTATATGTATATAGATTGATTGATATCATTATATATAGAAAGATATCAGATTATTTCATTCATTAACAGAGCTCTACCCATATCTGTCTACAAAGAAGGTAAGCCCAGCCAAACCTCTCCCTTCTCCATCCAGTTTTAGTTTCCTGATTCTCTTTTCTCCTGAGGACAGATGTGTACTTAGGGCCACTAGGAAAACAGGTTGTCCGGTGTTCCCCGCGTGGAAGTCTCCCTAAAACCTGACTTTAACCAAATGACACCCTGGCTCCAAGGGCTCCCTCCTCTGGTATCCAGCACCAATCTACTTTCCCGGGTTTTTCCCACACATTTTTTTTCCAAAAAAATTCTCCAAATTGTCCTTTTTCTGTGCCTGGAATGTCCTCCTACCACAACTGCAACTGCTAACACTGTCCCTCTCTTTCATGGCCCAGCTCAAATATCACCTCCTCCAGGAAGCCTCCTCAGATACCAGTAAACAAAGACACTTCTTGCTTCTGCATATCCACAGAACTCCGGCTGGCTTATTCCTATGACCTCCGTCCTAAGGTGCCTTGCTGTGTAATTGTGTCTGTGCCTGATCCCCACCAGGGATGGCGAGTTTCTGGGGAGGTTCATCTCTGTTTACTTCTCTGCTTGCCTCAGCACGGAGCTCTGTACACGGAAGGAGGTCAGGAAATATTTGGTGAATGAGTGAATGAAGAAGAGCCGGAAAGGGAAGGGAGTGGGTCAGACCGGATCGCAGAGCCATGGAGAACTGAGCTGGATGCCTTAATCATCTCCAGATGGAGGGACCAGAAATCGTTCTTCTCAAAAGAATTGGATCATTTTGAATCTCTCCTCTCTTTATTCTATGGAATCTTGGACTCTTAGCACTGGAAAGTCAAAAGGATTCATAGACATGAGGCATCGAGGCAGCTCAGTGGATAGAGAGCCAGGCCTAGAGTTGGAAAATCCTGGATTCAAATCTTGCTTCGAACACTGCCTAGCTGAGTGGCCCTGGAAAAGTCATTTAACCCCAATGGCTTAGCCCTTACTTTTGTCTTAGAATTGTTACTTAGTCAGAAAGTAAGGTTTTTGGGTTGTTTTTTTAAAGATCCCTAGACTGTCAGAGCTAAAGGAACCTTGGACATTACACAGTTCAATCTCATTTGACCAAACAGGAAAGTAAGGCCCAGAGAGAAGGACAAGGTCACAGTCAGTAAATGACACAATCAGGATTTGAACCCAGGTCATCTGACTCCAAGCCCAAAGCTCTTTTTGGCCTGTTCCAAACTTGGTTAGGACAAGGGTCTACTTTACAGCTCCTTTAACAGGCATTAAGACAATGGTGAGATTTCTTCAGTGACAGGGACCTCACTACTCCTCAGAGTAGCCTATTCTTCTGCTGGGTTATTCTGTTCATTAGAAAATACTTGAACAGAACTGCAGAAAAAAATTAGAAGACAGTTTGGCAAAAAATAGGTTTAAATCAGCATCTTACATAATTGATCACAGTATGTTCCAAATGGACACTTGGTTTAAATGAATAAAAGGCCTTGAGAGAAAAATAGGCAGAGGGATCCTTCAGACTATAACCTCAGGGAAATTCTTAACCAATTCTGTATAGAGGTGATCACAAAAGAGAAAATCATTGACTTTGATGACATAAAATTGATAAGAAAGGAGGCAGCTGACCGGGAAAAAAGAAATCTCTGTATCTAATGTCTCCCATCAGGGTCTACTATCTATGCTATGTGGGTATTTAACACAAATAGATACAGACCAATAGGGCTAAAGCATATAAAAACAGTTCTCAGGGGCATCTGGGTGGCACAGTGGATAAAGCGCCAGGACTAGAGACAGGAGGTCCTGGGTCCAAATCTGTCCTCAGACACTTCCTAGCTGGGTGACCCTGGGCAAGTCACTTAACCCCCCGTTGCCTAGCCCTTACCCTTCTGTCTTAGAATCGTTACTGAGACAGATGGTAAACGTTTAAAAAAACATAAAGATACAATAAAAACCGCTCTCCAAAGAAGAACTACAAACTATTCATCCTCCTTGTGAATAATTGCTCCTCTAATTACTAATAAGGGAAATGCAAATCAAAACAACTCTCAAGTTTTACTTCATACCCAATCAATTGGGATACGAGACAAGGATGGAAATTATAAATTCCAAAGACGCCACAGGAAGAAAGGAACACTGATAGACCCTCAGTGGAGCTAAGGATTGGCCCAATCCATTTCTATTCTCTTTGATCCAGAGATCCCACCGCTGGGCATATACCCAAAGAGAAGGAACAAAGGTAGAAAAAAAGACTTATCTGAATCAAACTATTCAGTGTAGCATTTTTTTGGTGGTAATGATGACCTGGAAATAAGAGGAGGGGGCCACTGGCTAGGAAATGCCCTCCAAAATTGTGAATTTTCTGAATATAATGAAAAATTATTGAGCCATAAGAAATAAGGAATATGAAAAATTCAGAGAAACATGAAATTTATATGAACTGATTCAGAATAAGGCAGATCCAGGAAAGTAATAGGCACAATGATTACAATGAGAATGTCTGAGAATGAGAAAATAAGACAGAGAGCTGGTCTTAGAGTCAAGAAAATGTGGGTTCAAGTCCCACTTCTGACACATAGTGACTGTGTGACTATGATCAAATCAGGGTGGGGGGCAGCTAAGGGACTAAGTGGATTGAGGGTCAGGGTCCCGTCAGAGACGGGAAGTTCCGGGTTCAAATCTGGCCTCAGACACTTCCTAGCTGGGTGACCCTGGGCAAGTCACTTAACCCCCATTGCCCACCCTTACCACTCTTCTGCCTTGGAACCAATCACAATATTGATTCCAAGATGGAAGGTGAGGGTTTAGGGAAAAAAAAAGGATATAGACAAGTCACTAATCTCCCAATGTGCCAGGCAATTCTCTAAAACTACAAGTTGTAGAAGGAGTTCCTTATACCAATGAAACCATAGATCCACTACCCTCAAGGTGATAAACAGTAACTATAAAAAATTAAAATATTATCTATAATAGAAAAATCCTATGAGTTCCCAATAACATCAAGAATAAAGGGGGCAGCTGGGTAGCTCTGGACTGAGAGCTAGGCCTAGAGGTGGGAGGTCCTGGGTTCAAATTTGACTATAAATACTTCCCAGCTGTGTGACCCTGGGCAAGTCATTTAAGCCCCATTGTCTAGCCCTTTCCAATCTTCTGCCTTGGAACCAATACATAGAATTGATTCTAAGGTGGAAGGTGAGGGTTTAAAAAAACCCATCAGGAATAAAGCAAGAATATCTATCATCACCACCATTATTTAATATAGTTCTAGAAATGCTAGCTAAAGTAATAATAGAGGGCATGTAGGCTGCTTAATGAATTGAGAGCCAGACTGGGATTCAGGATTACTTGGGTTCAAATCTGGCCTCAAACATTTCCTGGCTATATGACCCTGGGCAAGTCACTTGACCCCAACTGCCTAGCCTTTACCACTCTTCTTGCATTGGAACTGATATTTAGTTTCAATTCTAAGACAGAAAGTAAGGGTTTAAAAAAAATAAAGTAATAAGAAAAGAAAAAGAAACTGAGGAAATAAACATGCACAGAAGAAAAAAATTTTGATATTTTGAAGTGATGTGATGGTTTACTCAAAAAATCCTAGAGATACAAATAAAAATTAAATTGAAAAAATAATCTCAGTAAAGCATCAGGATGTAAAATAAACCCACAAAAATGATTAGCCTTTCTATATGTCACTAACAAAACAAAACAAAAAAGCTGGAAGAGATAGAAAAAGAAATCCTGTTCAAAGTAAATACAGAATGTATACAGTGTTTTGAGGTTGCTCTGCCACAATACACTTAGAATTTATATGGATAAAACTACAAAATGCTTTTTATAGAAATGATGACAAACAATTGGCGAGGGATTAATTGCTCTTTGTTGGGCAATGTCAATATAATATATATGGCCCAAATAATTTATAGTTTAAGTGACATGTCACACTTTCAAGGGTTATGTTATAGATCTAGACAAAAGAACAAAACTCATCTAGTAGAACAAAAGGTTAAAAATTCTCAAGTTAAATTTAAAAAAATAAAGAAATGAAGGGGGATTAACAGTATTCATTTTCAAAACAATATTATTAGTCAGTAATTATCAAAGTAATTTGGTACTAGATTAAAAAACCAGAATGCAACTGATTAGATTAACAAGAACCAGAAGCAATCAAATACGATTGCATAGTGTTTGATAAATCCAAACATACTTATTATCGAGGAAAGGACTCCCTATTTTAAAATAACTTCTGGGAAATTAGAATGTAGTCTGGCAGAAATTAAGTTTAGACTAGCATGTGACTCCATAAACCACAATGAACTCCAAATGAAACAATGACCTAAACATAAAAAATTATGGAGGAAGAGGAACTAGACTTGTGATTTAAATGGTATAGGAAACTCCGTAGTGAAGAAACTCCCTCTACCAATGATGGCTGGCACCTTTCCTGCTACTTAGGGTCTTAGGGAATTAATTACCTAGGGTACTAAGAAGCTAAGTGACTTCCCATGTTCACCCAGCCAATGAGGCAACTTTTCTAGGCTTCAAGTTGACTCTTATCAACTATAATATACTACCTCTCATAAAAGATTATATCATTAAAACATTTTAAAGAAAAAAGGAAGAAAATACCTTTTACAGCTATGGCTAGGGTCAGCATTTTTTTTTTAACCCTTACCTTCCATCTTAGAATCAATACTGTGTATTGGTTCTAAGACAGAAGAGCAGTAAGGGCTAGGCAATGGAGGTTAAGAGACTCACCCATAGTCACAAAGCTAGGAAGTGTCTGTGGTTAGATTTGAACCCAGGACCTCCTATCTCTGAACCTGGCTCTCAATCCACTGAGCTACCCAGCTCAGTTGCTCTTCTGTGTTAGAATTGACACTGAGACAGAAAGTAAGAGTTTAAGAAGAAAAGGGGAAAGAAGACCTCACATTAGGGAACCATCTGAGTTTCCAAATGAATAGGCCTTTGCACCATTTTTCTATATCGTGAAAGGAAGGCAAGGTAAATTCTCCGAGTCTTCAGGACGAATGGCAAGGTCAGGCCAGAAATGTCCCATCTAGTAGATTTTCATCTTATAAGCTCAGAGATGGCATCTAAGTACCCTCTGAACTGTGAGAGAATGGAACTCACAAAAGAGTTCCTCTGTAGGGATTAGCCTTCAATATCCTTATTGCAAACATAAAATAGGATGGTCATCCGAAGGATGCTGGGATGGAGAGGACCAGAGAGTAGGCCATACAGGAATCAGCTGGAGGGCCGAGGATATTAACACAGGAAATATATGAGGGGGCGGGAGGGATGACAGCTGACTTCAAAGCTTTTAAAGTCTGTCAGGAGGAACTGAAAAAGACTTACTCTGCTTGACTTCAGGTCAACAAGGAACAATGCAAAGATGTTGAAATTTTAGGGGGGGACACAACAGCAATCTTCAAGTGTTTGAAGGGCGTCACAAGGAGAATGGATTAGATTTGCTCTGCTCCAGGACAGATCAAAGAGCAAGAGGGGAAGAGGCAAAAAGATCAGTTTGGGGCTAGCTGTTAAGGAACATCTTGGCGATATTCAGTGACCCAAGTAGAATGGGCTGCTTTTCTTCCCCTGCTTCCATAGCACAAGGCCTGACTCATAGCAGAATGTTCACGGAGTGCCTGGGTTGGGGAGGAGCTCCCTGGAAGCCAGAAAATCACAGATTTAGAGCTGAACAAGGGCTCAGAAGCCATTCCATTCAACCTCATTTTATAGATGAGAAAACCGAGGCCAAGAGAGGTTTGGTGACTAAAGATTTATTGTTTCGATTGTCTGGACTCTTCTAAGAAAGGGATGGAGAAAATGTTAATAAGGCAGATTAAATTTAAAAGTGTCCTGCCTTTTTTTTGGAGAGTTGACTGGAGCAGAGCAATGGTCCAAGAAGCTTGGCAGCACGACTGAGGAAAAATAGAAGTTCTCCAGTGGCAGGAGGAGATAGGGTGGCACAGGTAAGGGAGGGAGCCTTGTCTTATCTCTTATGTCTTTGACTTCCATAACCTCTCCCCTCACAGAGCCTCTACCCTAGCTCAGGCCATCACCTCTCACCTGGATTATTGCAGCAAACCCCTAATTGTTTCCCTGCCTCTAGGTCTTCCCCTCTTCAGTCGGTCCATATAACTGCCAAACCAATAGTCCTAAAACACAGATCTGCCTTTCACTTCTCTGCTTCAGAATCTCCAGTGGCTCCCTATTGCCTTTGACCTCAGCTGGTCACTTTAAGCCTCTGGTCTATCTTTTGCCTGTTTATTGCATATTATTCTCTTTCACGTATGCTCTACTCCAGTCAAACCAATCTGCTAGTGGTTCCCCATTCCCAGCTGCCATTCTGGAACACTCCCCAACAGTCCCTTTCACCTCTAATGATTCCTGGCCTCCTTCAGAACATGGCTTGGGGGACAGCTTCTGATCCCCTCCATTGTTAGCATCCTTTCCCTGCTAAGATTTTTGCAAATTCCTTATAGTAAGCTCCTTGAGGTCGGGGCTGCTTCCTGTTTGCCTTTGTATTGGAGAATCCATGGCCCTTGACTCAGACGTTTAACAAATGTTCATTTGAAATGAGATCTGAACCCTGGAATCCTAGTCACAAACCAGAGTAACGAACAGAGAAAGTGGGGGGCAGAGGGAGAAGCACAGCCAGTGGGCCAGAGGGGGACGGGAGAACACAGGAAAGCACGGCGAGCCGGCCTCCTTAGCTCATTCTCCAAGGTTGGATCCACCAAGCACGTATTAAATGGCTTCTAGGCTAGCCCTGTGCCCTTAGGCATCAGAGATTCAGTTAACAATGAAACAGTGTGGGCCTCAAGAACTTCTGTTCTTTGTACTCTTTGAGTTCTTCTCTGGACAGAGGTTCAGCAGTCAGCGGGGACCTGGAGCCCCATTTCCTGTCTCTGCTCTGACCCCAGCCTCCTCTGCAGGAAGTCCCAGGCCTCCTAGAGGCCTGGAGGAGAAGAGGAGAAGGCCCCAAGCCCCAGGAGCAGGGCCCACAGCAAGCAGAGCCTCACAGCGGTTCTCAACCTCTCAATGTGTAACAATGAGAATACATAATGCCAATCAGGTATTTACATTCCGAATCATAACTGTAGCAAAATTACAGTTTTGAAGGAGCCACCAAAATAATTTTTTGGTTTGGGGTCACTGCAACCTGAGGAACTGTACTGCGGGGTCCCGGCATTAGAAAGGTTGAGAACCACTGCTAGGAGGAAGTGAACAGAACTTGCCCAAGGCAGTGCACAAGGGCTGCTTTTCAAGTCAGAAGATCGGATTCTAGTCTAATCTCAACTGCTGACTGGTTCAGCTCATCCTCCCTGTGCTGCCTCTTCTCTCCCCGTAGGATCAAATGATAATAACAGCATTTCTGTAATGCTTTACAGGATGCCGACCTTATTACACAGGTATTGAGGGCATTTTTTTTAACTTAGCAAAACTTCTCTGATGTCCGCTATTACAAGAATTAATCATGTCATTTATGATTACAGATGAGGAAACTGAGGTCCAGAGACGTACATGCCCATAGTAACCCAATGCTAGAGTTGGGATTTGAACCCACGTCTTCCTGACTAAATCCAACACTTCAGGGACTCCTATGTAGCTCCTGCGGCCTTGACAATCGTGTATGGGAGGCGCTTTGCAAACCTCCGTCATAAAGCCCCACCTGTTCCATCATCGGAGGATGGTAGACCCTGCTCTTACCAGATGACACAGCATGGGCCCCCAGGAACATCTGGTGAGACCCTCTCGTTTCACACACGGGGATCCAGGCCAAGAGAAGCTTGGTCATGGCCCAAGGAGCCCAGGGAGGTGGGACTGGATTTCAGCTCTCCCTGGAAGTCTAGAACTCTATTTGGTTCTCTGTCCACAGGGTTTGGGTCACCTTGCTGGACCTGGGACGAGGGGCGCTAGGTTTCCTGCCTGGGCCCTGAGTGAGGACTTGGGGGGCAACACCTGGCTGGGCCTCACCTTGACGGTGCCTTCCTGGCCCTCCTGGCCATCGTCAGCCTGCACTTCGATAAGCGTATACTTGCCCTGGTGGGCCACAAAGTTGTCCCGATCAGCCCATCGGTTCTTGGTTTTTTCCTGGAACTTCTTCTCAAAATCTTTCTTCGCGTCATCCAAGGAGGAGAAAGGTTTTAGCTTGGACTGGCCGACCTCTCCCTGGACAGATGAAGGCAGGGATATGCTCTGTTCAGGCCCTGGATCCCTCTGCTCCTCTTCCTGCCCTCCCACTTGGAGGGCCAGGGCTCTCTCCGGCCCTCAGGGTAAGCAGGTGCCCCTCAGCCCCCCAGGCATTGTGGCCACTTACCACTCGACCCCAGCGGTTCCAGCACTGGTACTGACCACCTTCATCCAACAGCTGGATGAGATAGAATTTGTTATTGTTATTTCCTATGTTGGTCTGGTTCAGGGTGCAGTCATAGTCCTCGTACACCTAGGGATGGAAGGGGGTGATAAGGAGGGAAGAGAGCGCCCCAGATCCCAGTGTTAGGGCTCACACCACTCAAGGACCCTCGGACTGAGGAGAGATGTAGCCATTAGGCAGGCTTCCTTCCCTCTCCTCCCGCCCTGGCTTCGGGTCTTACAGAAGGCTTGGAATGCTTCCAGTCCTGCAGCATTCTCCTTTCCCTGCTTTCCCAGCTCCCTACCCTGAGACCCAGAGACTGGTGTTCTTCTGAATCTCAGGGCCTGCTTGATTCATTGCGTTAAGAAATCAGCAGCTTCCAATTTCCAATTCCCTTGGCCCTTCGGGTATTGCTACCTCGCTGTTACGGCCCAGGGCATCAGGCAGAGCCATTCCCGATTCCTTAGAGGAGGGAGATGCTCTGGGACCTGGGCTCACCTGGACATCTGGGTTATTGCTGAGCGGACACAAGGAGTCCACCTGAGCTTTTCGTGCCTCCTTGGGCGCAGCTTTAAGGGCCTCTTTGGCCAAGTGGAAGTTATCTTCTGTTGCTGGTTTCTCCTTCTTTGTCTTGGGACTTTTAGTGCTTGCAGAAGCTGCCTTGCGCTTGGAAGCCATTGATGAAGCCTAGGGACATGGAAAAGATGTTCAGAAACTCCACCTTTATCCTAGGCCAAGGCCTGGCTCCTGACTTCTCAGAGAAAGTATGGTATAGTGAATAGAGAGCTGGTCTTGGAGCCAGGAAGATCTGAATTCAAATTCTACCTCATATATACTAGTTGTATAACCCTGAGCAAATGACTTAACCTCTGCCTCACTTTCCTCATACATAAAAGGAGGGAGTTGAATTTGATGGCTTTTAATGTTCCTTCCAGCTCTAAATCCTTTGTACTTCTGTTTTGTTGTTGTTTTACTTATAAATTTTATTTTATTTTTAAAAGTATTTTTCCATGACTTCATGATTCATGTTCCCTCCCTCCCCTTTTCCTTCCCCGCTCCTGGAGCTGACAAGCAATTTCCTTTGTACTTCTGGCTGAGCCTCTCTAGCCTGGCACCAAGGTACTTTATAATCAATCCCATCCTACCTTTCCAGCTTCTTCAACACATACCCTCTGATCAGCCCAAGAAGACACTTCCTTGTCCTTGAACCCACAAAGTCCATTCATCCCATCCTCTGCCACAGGCTGGAGCATTTCCCCCTCCTTTCAGCTCATATCAAGTCCACCTCTTCTAGGAAGCCCTTCCTGACTAAGCCGATCGTTATTAAGCTCTCTAACCTCTAAAATGCAAGAGCATATAGGTGCAAGAATCCCAGTATGACATTTAATTCTAACGGGTGTGGGCCTCTGCTTCCCAGTTGACTGTAAGCTTCATGTGGGCTGGAAGTTGTGTCTTGCCCATTCCCATGTCAAGGATAGGCATTTAGTCAATATTCAGTGAAGCCTCTTTGACCAGGACTTTGCAGACCTTTCCTAAGACACAAGGGCCAAGGCCCAATACAGGGGCCAAGTTGTGAGCAAACTCAGTAGAAGGGCAAAGCTGAGGCCCCGGAAGATTGTGACTTGCTCAAGATCTCACAGCAACAGGTAAGCAGTCAACAGCAAACCTTTAGTTTTAAGTAACTAGATGTTAAGCACAGTGCTTGGCACATAGTAGGTACTACCTAAATGTTGATTGATTGATAATGTTACAATATTTTGATAAAACATGGTCCCTGCCCCCTTTTGGAAAAGGCCTATAAAACACAACATTAAGGGATTTTCATATTATTATGTATTTATAATTATTAAAATTATTTATAATATATTATGTATTTATTATATTAAATTATAAAATAGTAAAACATTGTTAAGAGAGCAAGGTTTCTTCCATTGTATTCTGCTGCCTGTATTTCCTACAGGAAAATCTATCTTTACTTGACAGATTAGAGGCTGGGTTAATCATTTTAGAGATTGGATAGTTGGGTGGTAAAGTGCATAGCACTCTAGAGGGCCCTGATTTAGGAAGAACTGAGTTCATATTTGATTTCAAACACATATTAGCTGTGGGTCCTTGAGTAAGTCATTTAACTGTAATAATTAAAATTAAATTATGAGGCGGCTAGTAGCTTTAATAACTTTATTAAATCAAAGTAGTAGTAAAGAGAGGGAAAGATAGCAGAGAGGCAGAAAGTTACTTAGCTTACTCTTTTGGCTACCATGATGGATTGAAGCTCACCACCAAGAGTTCATTCAGGTTCCTTTCTCCAGCCAGAAAAGAACCAAGACCTCCTGGTCTTCCATTTATAAGCTGTTTTCTTCACCCACTAGCTCTCACATGTCACATCTCAGGAACCAACCAGTTTCTTGATTTTCCTGGGCCACCCAGAGGGGCAGTGTCTGTGGAATCAGCTCCCTGTCTTCTTCGTTCTTGGGTTCTCTAACTTCCTTTCTCTGAGGGCCTGTCTATATCTACATATCTCAGTAATCTTTGACTTCCAGGTTACTGAGAGCTGACATTAAGCAAAGCCACATAATAGAGAGAGAAATTCTCTTCCAACATAAGCTTTGCCTCAATTTCTTCATCTATAAGGTCAGGATAACAATATCATCCTCTTTACCATCTTACACTTAGCAGACTGGTCAATATGGTAACAAAGGAAAATGACAAATGTTGGAGGGCATGTGGCATAATTGGGACACTAATACACTGCTGGGGGAATTATGAATTATCCAACCATCCTAGAAGGCAATTTGGAACTATGCCCAAAGGACTTTAAAAGAATACCTACCCTTTGATCCAGCCATACGACTTCTGGGTTTGTACCCCAAAGAGATAATAAGGAAAAAGACTTGTACAAGAATATTCATAGCTGCGCTCTTTGTGGTGGCAAAAAATTGGAAAATGAGGGGATGCCCTTCAATTGGAGAATGGCTGAACAAATTGTGGTATATGTTGGTGATGGAATACTATTGTGCTCAAAGGAACAATGAACTGGAGGAATTCTATGTGAACTGGAACGACTTCCAGGAATGGTTGCAGAGTGGGAGGAGCAGAACCAGGAGAACCTTATACACAGAGACTGATACACTGTGGTACAATCGAATGTAATGGGCTTCTCTACTAGCAGCAATGCAATCTAGAGGAACTTAGGAGAAAGAATGTTATCCACATCCAGAGAAAGAAATGTGAAAATTGAATTGCATTAGAAAAATATGTGATCCATCACATAGTGCAATAGGGATATGATTGGGGTTTTGATGTTAAAGGATCATTTTCCTGCAGATATGAATAACATGGAAATAGGTTTTGAACAATGAAACATGTGTAACCCAGCAGAGCTGCTTGTCCACTTCAGGAGTGGGGAGGGGAAATCACGAATCATATAACCATGGAAAATATTCTAAGTAAAAACATTTTTTTTAAATACACACATAAAAAAAATTATATCATCCTCCTCCCAGGGTTGGAACACATAGTATAATGCTTGGTCCACAGAAAGCATTAATTAATGTTTTGCTGGTACTGATGTTTAGTCATATTCAACTCTTTGTGACCCCATTTGGGGTTTTCTTGGCAAAAATACTTGTGTGGTTGTTCATTTCCTTCTCGAGCTCATTTTAGGGATGAGGAAACATCCCTAAACATAAAGCAAACAGAGTTAAATGACTTGCCCAGTCACCCAGCTAGTGTCTGAGGCTGTATTTGAACTTCCTGAATCCTAGAATCAATGTGCAATCTATTGCACCACCTAGGTGCCCCTAACAAATGTTAGCTATTATTATTATTATTGTTATTGTTATTACAGAGGAACTCTTTCCTCTATAAGAATTTCCATAGGGAGACAGGAAAAAAAGGGTACCAAATTTGGAATCAGGACACCTGGGTTCCAATTACCCATTTGATAGCTATGATTCAACTTCTGTTTTCGACAAATCCAGATTTGTCATTGTCAAAAAGGAAATAATACAAAGTGGGAATAGTGATGATAGTTGCTGGCATCTGAAATTTTACATAATTTTCTCATTTGATCCCCACAACAATCCTGTGCAGTAGATATTATTTACCTTGTTTTACAGACAGGGACAATTAAATTTGATGGCTTGCAGGAACCAGATCCTAAAACTAGAGAGTCCCAGAGGCAGGCTGCAACCCATCTTCCTTAAGTCTCAGCCTAAGTGCCACCTCCTCTATGAAGCCTCCTTCATAACCCTCAGCTAAAAATGTTCTCTTGATCTCATTTTTCTATAGCTTTTGGATCTTTCCTTTGTGTCATAACATTCTTTCTTGTATCATACCTATTTGTGTACATGTAGTAATCCTCCTAACAGGCTGGAAGCTCCTTTAGGGCAGGGCTTATATATAAACCCAGGGAAGAAATTGCACACAAAAGGAATTCAATAAGTATATGGTGAATTGAACTAGTCTTTTAATTAATGCTCAGGATCATTCATTTGACAAGTATTTATTTATTGTTTGTTTATTTATTTATTTATTTATTTATTTATTTATAGGCCCCCTTATTTTCTTTCTTATAATTAATACTAAGTACTGATTCCAAAGCAGAAGAGCAGTAAGAGCTAGGCAATTGGGACTAAGTGACTTTTGCCTAGGGTCACACAGCTATCTGAGGTTCCCTTTGAATCCAGGACCTCCCCTCCCCAGGCCTGGCTCTCCACCCCCTGAGCTACTTGGCTGCTCCCTGACAAATATTTATTAGCACCAACTACTATGGTGGGGGGGGACATAATGCCAAAAAATGGAAAAAACAATTTCTCCCTTCTGGCAGTTTGAATTGTGGTCAGGGTGGTGGATAGAATGTTCTCACAGAAAAGGAAATTCAAGAAAATCTCAAATGAGCAGTTGAGGACCCACAAGTCTCAGAAAATGCTGCTAGGGGCATCTGGTTTGAGCTTTGAAGAAAGGAAGGATGCTTAAAGGCCCAGAGGAAAGAGGACATTCCAGGCACAAGGGACAGTGTGTCCAAAGGTATAAAGGCAGGGAGATGGAATGTCAAGTTTGAGGGATAGTAAATAGGCCAGTCTGACCAGAATGTAAACTATGTGAAGGGTTGTAATGAGCAATAAGCTCTAAGAGGTAGTATCGTAGATTTAGAGTAGGCAGGGACCTTGGGCCTTATAAACACTGAGGCTTAGGGATCAAGTAATTAATTTGCCCAAGGGATCATAGATATAGCCTTGGAAGGGATCTCAGAGGCCACCTGGTCCAGCCCTTTCATTTTACAGAGAACAAAACCTAGAGAAATTAAGTCCAAGGTCAGAGGTAATAAGCATCAGAGGTAGGAATTGAATCCAGACCCACTTGATTCAAAAGCCACAGTTTTTGCCACGTTAATTACCCCACTGCCCCTTGCTATTAGCAGACTATGAAGGGCTTTGAATGTGATGCCAAGGACTTTGCATGTTATTTTAGGGGTAAATAATAAGGGGCCACAGAAGATTTTTAAATAGGAGAGTGACATAGACTTGTGCTTTAAGAAGATTAGTTTGGCTCTGTGAAGGATGGTTTGGAGCAGGGAGAAAATAGAAGCAAGGGAACCAATTAGGAGGCTGTTGCCATAGTCCTGGTGAGAGGTGATAAAGGCCTAACCAGCAGGGGAGCCTTGCTAGTGGAAAGAAAGGAACAGGTGTAGAGGTGGGATCAACAAGACTTGGTAACTGACTAGATGGAGGGGGGGGGGTGAAGGGTACTGGGGGGGGGCTCAGAGGTGGGAGAAGAAAGAGTTGAGGATAACTTTAAGGTTTCAATCTTATATGGTTGGAAAGATGGTGGCACCTTGGATAAAATTAAGGAAATTCAGAGGAGGGGGAGATGTGGGGAACTAAATGAGTTCCATTTTGTACAAGCTGAGCTTGAGCAGCCAAAGGAAGAAGAAAGTGGAAAGAGATGTCCAATAGATGGTGCTGCAGGAGGGAGATGAAGTTAAATAGAGACATCACAGCCATACCTGGGAATTCTTTTACCTGGGTAATAATACTCCAGATGTGTATGGTGGTCTGCCCCGTTCCTTTCCACACTTGTCACTTCAATCTGACTAGATCAAGAGGACCTAGAGGCTGTGGCTAGGGATTGGGCAAGGGGGATCTAAGACATTGTATACGAGAAATCTAGGCTTGAGGCCTGTGAACAGTAGTGTCTGGACTGTATTGAGAAGGAAGGACATCAGTCAGGAGAAATAGCATTTCCTCCCTCCATGCTAATGCTCTTACTTTTAAAAAGAGCAATAATCATCCCTCCTAAGTTATATCTTTGATATATAAAACTAAGAGGATATCTAGTTCAGTCCTTTAGAGTTAGAGACGAGGAAAGTGAAGGCCAGAGTTAACTGTGCCTTCTAGTAGGCTGTGAGCACTCTGAGACTATCTTTGTATTTCTCCAGACACAAAGTACAGGGCCCTACATCCAATAAATGCTTAATAAATAATTATTTTATGAATGAAAAACATAAATCTGATAGCCTTAAGTCATATCTTTCTGGCTGTGAGCAAGAAAGGGTTAATCTTAGGGTAAAGTCATGCCTCTACCTCCCTGGGGTTCAGAGATTAAGAGGCTAGACTGGATCTCCATCATCTCCTAGGTAGCAACAAACACTGGGCTCAAAAGAACTCTGGACTGTGCAATCTAGACTCTAAGGGGTTAAAGGAAACTAAATAAGTAGAGAGACATCACTTTTAGGGAAAGAGGGCTCTTTCTTTTTGTGGGTAAAAGACTTTCCTCCTGTCTCCACCTCATTAGCCCTTCCCATAGAAAGAATAGAAAGGGCATTCCCCCCCCCCCCCCCTGCTTTCTAGCTCACAAACTCCTTCCCAAGCTGTCTAGGCCTAGCCTACATTCTCTTTTCTCTTCCCTTTTCTGTCAATTCCAGGAAATGCTCAGCTCCCAAAAGCTTGGCATGGGGCTGAGGTTGAGTCACCATCACGGGTTCGGATAGTGCAGGGGGGTAAGCCTTGGGGGAGGGAGGGTGCTTTTTTTTGGGGGGGGGGGAATCAGAGCAGGATGGCAGAAGACACAAGCCAGGTTGAAGGAAAGGTTCCCTTCCCATCTAGGATCCTGAAAGAAGATGGGCATGACAGTGATACCAACCTAGACCGGAAAATCATGCCCATCTCTCTGGCCGAGGGCTGTGCCTACTAACCCTTTTCCCTGGAGTTACGCCCACCCAGAGTTTTTGCCCCAGAGTCTAAAATCTGAGACCCTCCCCACCTCCCACGACCCTCTAGATCTTGCCCACCCTGCTTTGCCCTATGGTGGGGTTCCTGGCACTCACCTCTGGGCAGTCAGTTCTCGAAGGAGTTGTGGGGCAGGGAAACACTAGGGTTGGACTTTTACAGCAGTTTCTCCTCCCCTAGCCCTATCACCTCCGCCACCTCCCTGCCCTCTTCCCCCCCCCCCCCTTTCTCTTCTCAGTCCTAGAGTGACCTCAGTAAGAAATTCAAGCAGTAGGCGGAGACACCAGGCTCCCAGGGCAACAGCCAGTCTAATCTGCCCAGATGCTGGGGAGGCCTAGAGGAAAGGATAGAGCTCAGCTGGCACCTCAATAACAGATTGGCTCCATGGTTATTAACATGCCCTTTGGGCCAAGGAAAGGCCTTCAGAGACTGACACACCCCTTTTCATTACTGCTTCCTGCCCTTAAGGGGGAAGAAGAGGGTGGTTAGGGAACACTGAAATGTATGTATCTGCCCGGAGGAAGTTCTGCTCTGGAAAGGATGGCATCATTCCTAGGGTCTAGCTGGCACTGTCAATAACCTCAGACTCTGCAAAGCATCCTGGGGATCCCTATTGTCTGGTGGGCATTATCCAGTCATCTCAGTTCCCAGCTGGCACTGTCAACCCCAGGCTTTTAGTGTCTGGTTGTTTCGTCCCATCACCCTGGGGGTCCCTACTGTCTGGTGGGCATTGCCTCGACACCCTAGTGTCCAGTTGTCACAGTTAATAGCCCCAGGCTCTCCCTGTCACCCTGGAGGTTCCTACTCTGGCAGGCACTAACGGGAACCCAGCAGGCATTGCCACGCCCAAATCACCCTCTCTGTGCCTGCTGGCCCCACCCAAGCTTCTTCTCCGTGTCCAGCTGGCACCATCATTCGTTTCAGACGCTTTGGTGCCTAAGGGCCGCGATGGCTCATCCCAGGCTTGCTTGGGCCCAATGGCTGCCTGCTCTTCTACCTCTATCAAGTCCCTGGCGCCCCTATAAAGACCCCCGGGTGTGTCTCGGGCGCCCCCTAGAAGCCCCGGAAGCACAGCATTCTCACTCCTCTCACTCCCCCTCCCGGTCTCTTCCCCGATCCATTGGGTAGCCAGCATGCGCAATAACCACTGAGAAACAGGAAGCGGCAGCTACGAACTTCCTATTTCATCTTACTCCGTCAGCGAGAAGACCCTCCCCTTGGGGGGTGTGGCCACCCCTATTGACCTATGAGAGTTCGGAGGGCGTGCCCATACTTGTAGTCGCACCCTATGAGGGGAGAAGAAAGGCTCGGCCTGGCGGAAGGACCCTATCAGCGCGTAGGGGGCGTGGTCTAGGCCTTCCCTGTCCGCCACCACGTGAGCTCGGTGCTGTTCTGGCTGAAGTGTGGAGGTAACATGTCTGCTACTGTATCCTCAGGAAAGCGGGGGAAGCTGACAGGCTCGGGTGCAGGGAAGCGGCGGCGGAAGGTAAGGCCAAGCACTTTTCCTCTCCTCAGCCGATGGGTCCAGCCTGGGCTTTTCCCTCTCCTCCTTTCTCCTGGGTCCCGACCCTGGGTCTCCTCTCTGTCTTGCTGGGGCTCGCCTCGCCGCTCCGTCCAGCGTCGGGGGTCCCAGAGGCGGGCAGGGCCTCTGACCCCTTCTTCTTGTAGACCGACGTAGACGGGGAGCCAACCCGGACCAAAGTGGGCACCAAGAAGAGACCAAAGCTGAGCGAGGAAATTTCCAGCGACTCGGAGCCAGAGAGGTGTGTGGTCCGGGGCCCAGGGGGCGGGCTCCGGAGAGACGACCTTCAGTCCCAGGGTCTCTGTGGCCCCCATGCTTGGGAGGCGCTCCTTCTTTCCCTCTGCTGGCTTCCCTAGCTTCCTTCCACTCTCGCCTGGACTCCACACACACCCCTTTCCCTCCAGCTCCAGAAGTCATAATAGCACTTATTTCTATGTAGCGTTTTAGGGATTGCAAAGCGCTCTACAAGTGCTGGCTCATTGGAGCCTTATGCAAACTTGGAAGTTATGTGCTTTTACATATGAGGAAAGGGTCAGGCAGGCAGAGGTTCAGTGGTTGCCTCAGGATCACACAGCTAATTTCTGAGGCTAGATCCTGATGCTTGGGCTGGTGCTCTCTGGCCTCAAGGTTTTCAGAATTACTCTGTGTGTAATTTTCTTTGTACCTGTTGTTTACCTGCAGTGTGTGTGTATTGTGTGTATGTTTGTATGTATATATATAATTTTTATTTGTACATGTTGTTTACCCCCTAGACTCATTTAGGCTCTTAAGGTCACGAACTATTAATTTTTATCTTTGTATCTCTAGCATCAGCTGGCCTCTACATTCTCTGACCCATCCCAGCTGACACATTAGGTACTTAATAAATGCTTGTTAACTTGAACACTAGTTTGTGAATGAGTCATTGATGTCTTAATTGATAAATCTTAACAGCCTTTTCTGGATTTTCTCTTTCTTGAGCTCTCTGTAACTTTTGTCACTACTGATGACCTTCTGAAACTCTTACCTTCTGTCTTAGAAGAGCATAAAGATCTAGGCAATTGGGGTTAAATGACTTACCCATGGTCACACAGCTAGGAAGTGTCTTGAGGACAGATTTGGACCCAGATCCTTCCAACTCTCAGTTTCAGTACTCTTATCTACTGTGCTACCTAGCTGCTCCTCTCTCTCAGTTCTCATCCTACTTTTCTCACTGCTCATTCCAATCCTTCTTTACTGAATTGTCTTCCACCCCATGAGTGATTTCCCCCAAGGATCTCTTCTGAGAACTTTTCACTTCTCACAATACATTGTCTATCATACTTGGTAATCTCTTTAGCATCTATGAATTCAGTTATCATCTCTGTGTAGATGATTCTCAGATTTTTTTATCCACCTCTGACTATCTCCTGACCTCCAGTTTTTTGGACATCTCCAAATGGATGTGTCATAGACATTTCAAATTCAGCATGTCCCTCCAAAACTTATTATCTTTCCTCCAAACCCGCTTTTAAACTTTCCTATTAGTTTAAAAAGAAAAAAAAAACCTTTCCTTCCTGCTTGGAATCAGTACTATGTATTGGTTCCAAGGCAGAAGAGCAGTAAAGGCAAGGTAAAAAGTTGCCCAGGTTCATACAGCTAGGAAATATCAGAGGCCAAATTTGAACCTAGCCCATCTCCAGGATTGGTTCTCCATCCACTGAGCCACCTAGCTGCACCCCCCCCCCAAAAAAAAAAAAAGTTGTTTCAAGAGTATGACCATTTTCCATCTCCTAGCTACTTAGGCTTGCAACATTGGTGGCTTCTTTGACTCTCATTCTCATCCCACATATCCAATCTCTTGACAGTCTTCTCATTCTACCATCATAACATCTCTTGTATGTATAGCCCTTCTTTCTACTTATATAGCTACTCTTCTAGTGCAGGCTCTTATTGCCTAATACCTGAATTATTTGCAAAAGCTTTCTGGTTGGTCACTGTTTCAAGTCTCTCCCAATGTCATTCTATCTTTTACATAGCTGAACTTTGTAAAGTGCTGCAGATCTGACTATAGAATCCTGTTTTAGCCCCTCTCCAATCAAGAAACTCCAGGGGCTCCTTATGATCTCTGAGATTAAGTATAAAGTAAATATAAAATATTCAGTTTGGCTTTCAAAGCCCTTGTGATCTGACTCCCACTTTAACTTTACAAACCTCTATGTATAATCCAGCAGCATCAACCTTTTTTGCTGTTCCTCAAACACGACCTCCATCTCCTGACTCCATCTTTGCCCTTTTTTTTTTAGTCCCTTATCTTTTGTCTTAGAATCAAGTATTAAGTATCTGTTATAAGACAAAAGAGTGTTAAGGGCTAGGCAGTTAGGGTTAAATGACTTACTCAAAGTCATCCAACTAGAAAGGTTCTGAAGTCAGATTTGAATCCAGTTCCTCTCATTTCCAGGCCTGGCGCTTTATCCACCAAGCCACTTAGATGCCCATCATCCATGCCTTTTCCATGGCTGTCTCCCAAGCCTGGAATTTCCTCTGTCCTCACCTTCATTTTTTTAGGAGGTCTTTCCCTGTCCCTTCTGTAGTTTAGTATCTTCTCTCTGAAATTATTTTCCATTTACACTGTATGTATCTTGTATATACAGTTTTTTGCATATTGTATTTTTGTTTTTGTCATTAGAACATGACCTTTTGGAGGGCAGGAACTGTGTTTTTGCCCTTCTCTGTTTCCTAGCCAAGGACTTAGCATAGTCCTTGGCACATAATAAACACTTAGTAAATATTTATTGACTGGCATTTTTTGATAAAAGAATGAACCGACTTCAATCCTTCATTAGTACAAAGGGGAAAATATGTCCCTCAAAAATGGAACTGACTTTCCCAAGATCAATCTAACAAGTATCTGTTAAGTTTCTATTCTGTGTTAGGTAATTGGGATATAGGGACAAAAATGAAACCATTTCTCCCCTCTTACATTTTGCTGGGGAGAGAAGGGGGATACAATTTATATATAAAGTAAACAAAAGACATATTCCTAAATACCCAAAGGGATCTCTGCCCTCTTATGATAGAGACATTTCCTGCAACTGTGCATTGCAGTCAGTTGAGCATTTATTTATTTATTTTAAACAATTTTTTATTTGATCATTTCCAAACATTCATTGGAGACAAAAATAATTTTCTTTTCCTCCCCCCCCACCTCTCCCATAGCCAACATGTGATTCCACTGGGTATCACATGTGTTCTTGATTCGAACCCATTTCCATGTTGTTGGTATTTGCATTAGAATGTTCATTTAGAGTCTCTCCTCAGTCATATTCCCTCAACCCCTGTAGTCAAGCAGTTGCTTTTCCTCAGTGTTTTTACTCCCACAGTTTGTCCTCTGCTTGTGGATAGTGTTTTTCTCCTAGATCCCTGCAGATTGTTTAGGGACATTGCATTGACACTAATGGAGAATTCCATTACGTTCGATTGTACCACAGTGTATCAGTCTCTGTGTACAATGTTTTCCTGGTTCTGCTCCTTTCACTTTGCATCACTTCCTGGAGGTTGTTCCAGTCTCCATGGAATTCCTCCACTTTATTATTCCTTTTAGCACAATAGTATTCCATCACCAACATATACCACAATTTGTTCAGCCATTCTCCAATTGAAGGGCATCCCCTCATTTTCCAATTTTTTGCCACCACAAAGAGTGCAGCTATGAATATTCTTGTACAAGTCTTTTTCCTTATTATCTCTTTGGGGTACAAACCCAGCAGTGCTATGGATGGATCAAAGGGCAGACAGTCTTTTGGGCATAGTTCCAAATTGCCCTCCAGAATGGTTAGATCAATTCACAACCCCACCAACAATGAATTAATGTCCTTACTTTACCACATCCCCTCCAGCATTCACTACTTTCCTCTGCTGTCATGTTAGCCAATCTGCTAGGTGTGAGGTGATATCTCAGAGTTGTTTTGATTTGCATCTCTCTGATTATAAGAGATTTAGAACACTTTTTCATGTGCTTATTAATAGTTTTGATTTCTTTATCTGAAAACTGATATGTCCCTTGCCCATTTATCAATTGGAGAATGGCTTGATTTTTTGTACAATTGATTTAGCTCTTTGTAAATTTGAGTAATTAAACCTTTGTCAGAGGTTTTTATGAAGATTGTTTCCCAATTTGTTGCTTCCCTTCTGATTTTAGTTACATTGGTTTTGTTTGTACAAAAGCTTTTTAATTTGATGTAGTCAAAATTATTTATTTTACATTTTGTGACTCTTTCTAAGTCTTGCTTGGTTTTAAAGTCTTTCCCTTCCCAAAGGTCTGACATGAATACTATTCTGTGTTCACCTAATTTACTTATAGTTTCCTTCTTTATGTTCAAGTCATTCACCCATTTTGAATTTATCTTGGTGTAGGGTGTGAGGTGTTGATCCAAACCTAATCTCTCCCACACTGTCTTCCAATTTTCCCAGCAGTTTTTATCGATTAGTGGATTTTTGTCCCAAAAGCTGGGATCTTTGAGTTTATCATATACTGTCTTGCTGAGATCACTTGCCCCAAGTCTATTCCACTGATCCTCCTTTTTATCTCTTAGCCAGTACCAAATTGTTTTGATGATTGCTGCTTTGTAATATACTTTGAGATCTGGGACTGCAAGGCCCCCTTCCTTTGTATTGTTTTTTCATTATTTCCCTAGATATCCTCGATCCTTTGTTCTTCCAAATGAACTTTGTTATGGTTTTTTCTAAATCAGTAAAGAATTTTTTTGGAAGTTCAATGGGTATGGCACTAAATAGATAAATAACTTTGGGTAGGATGTTCATTTTTATCATATTGGTTCGTCCTACCCATGAGCAGTTAATGTTTTTCCAATTGCTCAAGTCTAGTTTTAGTTGTGTGGAGAGTGTTTTGTAGTTGTGTTCATATAGTTCCTGTGTTTGTCTTGGGAGATAGATCCCTAAGTATTTTATTTTGTCTAAGGTGATTTTGAATGGAATTTCTCTTTCTAGTTCTTGCTGCTGAGCTGTGTTGGAGATATATAGAAATGCTGATGACTTATGCAGGTTTATTTTATATCCTGCAACTTTGCTAAAGTTGTTGATTATTTCGATTAGCTTTTTGATTGAAGCTCTAGGATTCTTTAAGTAGACCATAATGTCATCCGCAAATAGCAATAACTTGGTCTCCTCCTTGCCTATTTTAATGCCTTCAATTTCTTTTTCTTCTCTAATTGCTACTGCTAGTGTTTCTAGTACAATGTCAAATAATAGAAGTGATAATGGGCATCCTTGTTTCACTCCTGATCTTATTGGGACTGCATCTAGTTTATCCCCATTGCAGATGATATTAGCTGATGGTTTTTTATATATATATATATATATATATATATATATATATATATATATATATATATATACTGTTTATTATTTTTAGGAATGACCCTTCTATTCCTATGCTTTCTAGTGTTTTTAATAGGAATGAGTGTTGTATTTTATCAAAGGCTTTTTCTGCATCTATTGAAATAACCATGTGATTTTTGTTGGTTTGCTTGTTGATATGGTCAATTATGTGGATGGTTTTCCTAATATTGAACCAGCCCTGCATCCCTGGTATAAATCCTACTTGATCATGGTGGATAACCCTTCTGATCACTTGCTGGAGTCTTTTTGCTAGTATCCTATTTAAGATTTTTGCATCTATATTCACTAGGGAGATTGGTCTATAATTTTCTTTCTCTGTTTTTGACCTGCCTGGTTTTGGAATCAGTACCATGTTTGTGTCATAAAAGGAGTTTGGTAGAACTTCCTCTTTGCTTATTATGTCAAATAGTTTGTATAATATTGAGATTAACTATTCTCTGAATGTTTGATAGAATTCACTTGTGAATCCATCAGGCCCTGAGGATTTTTTCTTAGGGAGTTCTTTGATGGCCTGTTGGATTTCATTTTCTGATATGGGATTATTTAAGAATTCTTCTGTTAATCTAGGCAGTTTATAGTTTTGTATATATTCGTTCATTGAGCATTTATTAAATACCTACTATGTGCCAGTTACTGTACTGAGTGCTGGAGATAAAGTACCAGCTATCCCTGCCTTTAAGAAGCTTACATTTTAATGAGGGAGATGTGTTTGTAGTTAGGCATTTACAAGCTATATATAGACTAGATGGAAGGTAACGTTAGAGAGAAAGATGGCCCATTCCTGCCTGCCAATCTTGTCTGACTTTTGTATATGGCGTCCCATCATGTTGCAGGCTTTTCTTGATTTCTCTTGGTGTGAGGATAACAATTAGAGCATACAAGCAACCCAGTGGATGTCTCTTGCAAGAGACCAGCTCATCTTACTCATAAAATACAAAAGTATATACCAAGTGATATCCAGGGACAAGAAATTGGAGGAGGAATCTTAACAAGTAAAGGAGAATTTTTGTAGAGGATGTGACCTCTGATCTAAGCCTTTAAAGAGTTAGGGATCCCAAAAGGCAGAGAGAAGGGTGGGAGAGCATTTCAGGCATGGAGGAAATTCTCTTTGAAGACACAGTGGGAAGGAACAGATACCATCTACATGAAACAGATGGGAATGTGGGGTACCTGAGATGGAAAATGATGTCTGACAAAATAGGGTGGAGTCAGATCGTGGAAGACTAAATAACTGAACAAAGAAGTTTATCTTTTAGTATAAAGACAATAGGGAACCACACAAGGATCTTAAGGAGGGGAAGGACATGGTCAGAGTTTTAAACATGCTTGGATTTTAGAAATATTCATTTGGTAGTTTTGTAGAGAATGACTTTGAGAGAACTTGGAAGAAGGGAGACCTAGAGGCAATATGGCATAATGGATGAACTTGCAACTCTGAATTTGCAAGCAGGAAAACCTGAATTGAATTCCACCTCAGAAATAACTTGCTGGCTCTGTGATTCTGGGCTATAGAGTTAATTTCTCTACTCTTTAGTTTCCTCATTTGTAAAATGAGGGAGTTGGATTAAATTTCCTTTGTTTTTCCTTCCAGTTCTGAATCTGTGATCCTATAGTCCATTTTGGGAGAGGCTTTTGTAATGGACCTGGCAAGACAAAATGAAGACTTATACCAGGGTGGGACCCATGTCATTTGAAGAGAGTGGGCAGATGTAAAGGACATTGTGGAGGTAGAATCAATAAGACTGCCAAGTGATTTAATATGGGAGTGGGCAAGTGTGAAGAATTAAGAAAGATTAGGAGTTTGGGATCCCAATTGACTGAAGGGGTCATGGAACCATAAAATCTTAGAAGAGATCCCAGCATCAATCTCTTCCAATGCATGCTCTAAAAGGAAGCTTTATACTATATGTTATAATATGTAATATTATAGTAACGTGACAATATAATATTAATATGTTGCAGTATTATATATCATAATATACCAAATGGCTGATCATCTAGTCTTTCTTGAAGATCTCCAGTGAAGGGAAACCCACCTCTTCGTGAGACAGCCCATTTCACTTTTGAACAGCTCATATTATTAGGAAATTTTTCCTTAAATTTAGCTCTTTACAACTTACAACCATTATTTGTGGTTCTGAACTCAAGAACCAAATAGAACAAGTCTTATCCCTTTTCTGATTGACAATCTTTCATATAGTTGAAGGTAATACCTCATATCTCTTCTGACTCCTTTTTAGAGTAAATACTTTCAGTTCTTTCACCTATTCCTTCTATCAGAAATAGACTTAGTCTCCTTCACTGCTCTGGCCTCCCTCTTCTGGATACTCTTCAGCTTCTCAGACTTTAACATGGTGTCTAGAATTGAATATAGGGAAGAAAATAGGAAATTAGCACTTAAGTGCCTCCTATATACCAAGTATCATCTCATTCAATCCTTGCACCTCTGAGAGGGAGGTACTGTTATTATCTCCACTTTTCATTTGGGGAAAATCAAGGTACACATTGCCCAGAATCACACAGGTAGTGTCCAAGGTCAAATCTGAACTCACGTTCCTAATTTCAAGTCCAGAGCTCTGTCCACTGCACCACCTAGCTCCCTTGTAATGCTCCAGAGTGTGATCTGAGCAGGGGCACCGTATAGAAGGATTTCACCTTCTTGTTCCCAGAAGTTATATCCCTATTAATGAAGCAGTATTAGCATTTTTGGCTGCCACATGACTTTGCTGACTCACTTTGAGTTTGCAGTCATTCAGTTAATTAACAAACATTTATTAAGTGCCTACTGTGTGTGCCAGGAGCCAGGACCAGCATGAAATGTGCCTGCTGTCTGGAATAAAGGCCCTCTCCAGTTAACGGGGCAGATTGTTCAAATGGATTAAAACAGCTGTAAGGAGCCCCAGTTTTCTGAGGGGACCTCCAAGTGGGGTCAGAATTACAAAATTAGACAACAGCAGGAAAAGAGCAAGTGACTAGAATAGGCAGGAGCAAGATCTCTGTTGCTAACATTTCTGATCACAGAGTTATGGAACAGCTTGTTTTTCCTGAGAAGGGAGAGAAAACCAGATTTGTACATGATAATGAAGGGCAGCTTACAGAGATGGGAGCACTTTTGCAAAGCTTGATTCTACAATGTCATGTCTTAAGGGAGTTTTTTTGTAATCAACTTACAAAAATATAGGGGAGGGGAGGCATGGATAGACAGCAGTTTGAAAGAGATCTGCTATTCTCAGGGCTTATACCTTTCTTCAGTCTCCCATACTCTCAGCAGAGGACCTCACCTCTTACTTTACTGAAAAAATAGAGGCCATTTACCAGGAGGCTCCTCTTCCCATTTTCTCTACATCAGGATATAGAGCCAACCATAGATCCCTGGAGACCTGCCAATATGACTAAACTGTTAACAATCACCCTTTGAGTTTGGGTCTGTACTATAGCACTTCTCAATCTTACTAGCTTAATAACCCCATGATAAAAAGGAAATAAGGTTAGCCTGGAATGACATGCCAGTTCTTGGTAAATCCCACTTTTTTCCTAGGTGTTCATGAAATATTTTTTCCATGTTCCATTCTGGAATTTCCTAGGAATCCAAGTCTTAGTCTAAATCCAAATCTGAGTCTTATTGTTTGAAAACTATTTTCTTCTCTTTTGAAAATATGGGACATTTACTCTTTTGAAAATTTAGGACATTTACCCTTCTTTGGACCTTTAGTATTTTTCCCATTCTCCATTATCTTTCAGATTATCATTGACAGTTGGCTCAGAAATCACATCTTACCCATTTCTGTCAGTATCCAAGAGTGGAATTTATCTAGATCAGGTGGCTTGAATTTATCAAGAGCAGCTAGATTCTCTTTTATTCTGCCATTATTTGTCTTGGGTGTCACCTTCCTGTTAACTGTTTTTGCTCTATTAGTGGGAAAGTTCTCCTTATTAGAAAAAATGGAAGGGAAAATAAGAGGTGTTGTCAGTTACTATCTCATGTGCCCCAATCAGGAGAACCATCTATCTCTTTTGGTCTGCCTTCTCCATTGTCCCCCCCCCCCCCCCCCCCCCCATGGAGGTTTAAAAAATTTATTGTCCTTAGCCTCCTTGCCAGTCTCAGCCCATTTAGAGCCCAAGTACTTGTGGCACTATTGTGATCGGACCATGCTGTCACACTCTTTTATTCCTTCCCTGTACATGGCTTTTTTTTAAAGGAAGTTTTTATTGATGTCTTATTTTTTGTATCACCTCTATTTCTCACTATTTCTCATCTTTCCAGAGAGGCATCTGTTGTAATAACAAATAAAATAGAGGGGAGACGGGGGCAGCTGGGTGGATCGGTGTATTGAGAGCCAGGCCTAGAGATGGGAATTCCGTTTGGGTTCAAATCTGACTTCAGAATCTTCCTAGCTATGTGACCCTGGGCAAGTCACTTAACCCCCATTGCCTAGCCCTTACCACTCTTCTGCCTTGGAACCAATACACAGTATTGATTCTAAAATGGAAGGTAAGGATTAAAAAGTGGGGGGAGGGAAATTCAGCCAAACATTGAAAAAGTCAGGTGTTTTATACAACATTTCAAATCTATTGGTTCCCTATTTCTGCAAAGAAATGGGGAGAAGTACCTTCTCATAGCTCTTCTTTGGGACCAAACTTGGTCATTATAGACTGGCAGGGTCCAGTTTGGAATGTTTATTTCAGGAGTCAGATGGGTCACCTGTTTTTGTCTAGCCTGGGAGGTAAGAATGGCTTTTACATTTTGAAACAAGGTTTTATTGGATTTTAAACTGTAGAAGCCATTCTTCACTCATAGGCAGCTGACTGGTTGCAGTTTGTCAACCCCTGGTTGCTGTTCTTTTGTAATTGTTCATGTTACATTAGAGGTTCTATTTATTTCACATTACATTAGTTCTCTGTACAACTTTTTAAAATCCTTAGTAGTTTGGCGAGTTCCCTGTACATCCATATTGATCTCTTAAGACAAGTCCTATTTTCCCCCTCATTAGAATTGTTTTTCTCTTGTCTTCAGAATTCCTTTCCTGAAAGTTTCCCATTTCTCCTGGGCTGACATTCCCTGTAGAATTTTAATTCATTGAACCTTTTGAAATCTGCTATCACAAATTTAGGGTTCTAGCATTTAGCATAATACCTGGTATATAGCAAGGGCTTAGAAATGTTTCTTGACTAACCATAGCCAGCTTTCCTCTCCTCTGTCTCAAATTCTAGGAAGGTGAGTTCCTCCTAAGATCCCAGTCATTTTCACATCAGCAACCAGTCCTTCCTTGTTAATAAAAATCAATTGCATAAAATTTCTCTTAATTGGTTCTTTCATTTTCTTGAAGGATGAAATTATTGTCATTAGCAGTGTTCTCTGTCTGGTAATATTTATTTAAAGAAGTTAGTACTCATACTTCTAATTTTAGAAGTCTCTCTGTTGATTTATCTGCTTATGGAATTTTTCTTTGTCCTATCCCCCTCACTTTTGGACTTTCCCTCCCCTTTTCTTTCTTTTTTTTTAAACCCTTACCTTCTGCCTTAGAATCAATACTGTGTATTGGTTCCAAGGCAGAAGAATGGTAAGGGCTAGGCAATGAGATTTAAGTTACCTTCCCAGGGTTGCACAGCTAGGAAATGTCTGAGGCCAGAATTGAATCCAGGACCATCTATCTCTAGGCCTGACTCTTTATCAGTGCCTAGCTGCCCCACATTTCCTCCCTTTTGATGATGTGTTGCACCTGAATGCTAGACTTCAAAGCTGCTTCAGCTACTCTCATGTTGGGGAATTTATTCTTTACAAGTTTCACTCCCTGTCCTAAGTAGTTTGAAAAGGGGGCAAGGGCAGTGGAGAATATAACACTGATCCTAGTCCCCTTTCCTTTAGACCCTGTAAAACCACTTAAAGCTGACCCTCTGCCCCAGTTATGGTTGGGGGGCAGATTCAGCGTTGGAGTTCTATACTCTAGGGACTTCCCCAGGCAGAAGAAACCTGATGTGACCAGAGGCAGTGAATTTCTGTAGCTTATTGTGATTGGGCTGGGAGCTGGATAGGTAAGATACACTGTTAGAATCTCTGCAGCAAGAGCATGGTCTCTGTGCCTCTCAAGCCCAAGGTGGGGGGGGTGGGGTCAGTTTATGTATTTCATGGTTTTGTGGTGGCTGCTTAGGGGAAAGTACTGAGTGAACATCTTAAAAATGAAAAGTTCCAATTCCAGAGTTAATTCATAAGGCTGCTACCTTTCCCCTTTCCCCTCCTTCCTCGAGTTTGGGAGGAACTCAGGTCTTGGCAGCCTGAGCCCCCTGAGAGAAAGTCAGGTTGACTCACCCCTGGGCAACAGGAACTGAGGTAAAGTCTGCCCAGGTTTCTCTTCAGAAGTCCCTTCAATTGGGAAGTGTTGGGAAAGATTTCCAGTCACCAGCATGAAAAATGGGTAACCCTCAGGAGAAAGTCTGTTTCCCAACTTCTCTCTTCGGCTTCTCAAGACCGAGAGACCCTCACTGCTCTCCCAGCCAGCGTCCTCTCCTATGGATTCCATTCCTGGGGTCTCTCCCCTGTTGAGGTGATCAATTTCACATACTCTTCAGCCTGGCACTTTTTCTCTAGTGCCCGCCTCTGTCACATACCTTGTTGGGGTTTTTGCCTTCTTTTTTTTGTAGATTCAATCTAATTCCACTCCTATCCCTGACACATAATTGTTCTTTTGGGGAGTTTTTGAGAGTTATTGTAGTTTGGAGTAAATCTCTAGTCCTCTGGTGGTGAATCTATGGCACAAGTGGGCACATGCACCATTGCCCCTGCCCCAGAACAGAGTTTGCCAGAATTTGTTACTAGAAAGCTAGAGGGACACAGGGTTGGGCTACCCCCTTCCCCCCCTTTGCCCAGTAGACAAATGGGAGTGATTCCTCCCTCGCCTGTCTGGGATAAGGTGGAGGAGAGGGCTGGCTCACATGCCTCATGAGGGTTGCAGTTTGGGTACTCGTTCGCCATCACTGCTCTAGTCCATCATCTTGTCAGTGACGTGCCTAAGTGCAGTCAGAGGAGCCCTTATCTGCTCACTGCCATTGTGGCAGGCAGTCTCCAGTGTAATACCCCAGGGATCCATGGCCTAGTCCTGCTCAACCTTTTTTCCCTTCAGTGTCTTGAAAAGGCATACTCATCACATTCGCAATTGGTACAAAGCTTGGAGGGTTAACTAACAATACTGGATGACAAAATCTAGATCCAAAAGGATCTTGACAGGTTAGAGCATTAGGACAAACCTAAAAATATGAAATTCAATAGGGATAAATGTAAGTCTTACAGATGTATAGTATGAAGGAAGTATGGGTAAACAGCAGTTGTTCCAAAACAACCAACCAAAGATCTTTGGGGTTTCAGTGGATTGCAAGATATAGTCAGCATTATGATATGGAAGTAATCACAAGCTTCAGGCATGGGGAGGCAGTGGTCCCTTTACGCTCTGCCTTCCTCAGCCTCATTTGCAGGGGGATCTTCATCTCTCTGCAGTATGGTTTTAGGAGGACATGGGTAAATTGGGGAATGGCCAGAGGAGGACAACAAATATGATGACAAGCCCTGAGACCATACACATGAGGGTTGGTTGAAGGAGCTGTGTAGTAGCCTCTGAATTGGTCTCTCAGCATCTCATTTGCCTCCAAGTCATTCTCCCCACAGTTGCCAAGTCTGTATCTTGAAGCATAGCTCCCACCACATTACTTGCCTGCTGGAGAAGTTTCAGTGTTTCCAAGTGCCTCTAAGATAAAGCTCCTCAGCTGGACCTTTGCAGCCTTTCAGTCTGGCCCCAGCCTGTCCTTCAAGTCTCTCCCCACTCTCTGCTCCAGTCAAACCTGCCTCCTGCTTGTTCCCCAAATGGGACATTTCATCTGCCCCAATAATGCCTTGGTACAGTCTGTTCCCATGCCTGGACTACTCTCCCCAGTTTCTTTCACAGGTGCTCAGGTGCCACCTCTTGCAGAAGACCATCTCTGTTGTTAGAGCTGTCCCAGCCTTTAGCACCCAGAATACTTAATGTTATTTTCTGTGCATTTCATATAATTTTGCCATGCACATGCTGTTTACCTCCAGTAGAAGAGGGCCTGAGCTCCTTGTACAGTGCCTAGAAGAGACTCTTTGTAAATGCTTTTAGAATCTGTCCTTGGTGCCCAGCCCGTCTGCCTACAGCTGCCTATGAGCTGTAGCAGTGACTTCCTGGAGTGAGAGGCAAACAACCCATTCTGTCTTGTGTCCCCAGCCCTGAGGACACAAGAAAGAAGGAAGAGGAAGATGAGGAGCTGGAAGAGACTGCCCAGGAGAAGAAGCTCCGGCTAGCCAAGCTTTACTTAGAGCAGTTGAGACAGCAAGGTAAGGCCATGTGTTGGGGAATCTGGGTCCTCTCCCTGCCTTGGGGGAAAGCCATCTTCTGCCTTCTCTGGGCTTCACTAGGTCACTCAGAACTGCTGGCATTTTCCTAGGTATTGCTGCCGTAAGGCTTCTGGGGTGAGGAAGCCAGCATGAAGCTCTGGGAGCCACCTGCCTTCCCCCAAACAACACCACTCTCCTCTCCTTCTCTGTCTCCACCCCCTGCCATCTCCACACTTCCGTAGGTGGCTGGGCCAGGACCACCTGGTGGGTGATTGATACCAGTGCTGGCATTTAGCCTGGCAGGGAGGCAGCCTAAATCCCTGAGTTAACTTCTTTGTGAGGTAGAGATGGGAAGATTTTAATAGGCCTCCTGAAGGGCAGAAACCCCAGGGGCCTGTAGCTATATAAACAGACTGAAGCTATGAAGTGGCTTTGGACAGGATCAGGGGCAGCCTTTATATCCACAAGAAGAGATGGGCCCTGGGAGAATGGGGGGAACCTGTGGCAAGTGTCCAGGCCCTGCCCTTCTCCATAGGCAGACTTTGGGTTGAGAATGAATATACTTTTATGGATTCATTTCCTGCCTATGTTGAGTGCCTTGGCTGTGGCTTACTTGGTCTGTGTTCTTTCCTGACCAGAGGAGGAAAAAGCTGAAGAAGAGGCCTTTGGCGATGACCAAGTGGCTGGGCGGCTAAAGGAGGATGTGGTAAGTGGAGGATGAGCTTGGTGGGTGGGTCTGTCCCCTGCCTGTGGGGCTCCAGAGAGTATCATCTTCTTTCTTCTTCTTCCCTTTAGCTTGAGCAGAGGGGTCGACTTCAGAAGCTGGTGGCAAAGGAGGTGAGTCGGGATGGCGGTGAGGGGTGGGTTGGGGAAAGAGCCCAGCATTAACTCTTATTCTACTCAGTGGATGATCTTGGGCACTTCTCCCTTCTGAACCTCAATTTCCTTATTCATTAAATGGGAGTGATGTTTGCACTATCCACCTCCTAGTGCTATGGTGGAGGGAAATGCTTTGTAAGTACCCTTAAAGAGATAAATTGTGAGGTAATCTTTAGCCCTGACTCCACCATGACTATAACCCAACTTGGAGTATATCCCTCCTCATTCTCTGGGCCTCTTTTCTCATCTGCAAAGCAGGAGTTGATATTCTCTTGTGTGACTTACTCAGGGTTCCATAGCTAATAAGTATCCATGCTTCAGACCCAGGTATCCTGGTTCTGAGTCATGTCCTCTAGCCACTGTCCCATCCTCTGTTGGGCCCTGCTGCCTGCTGAGCTAAAGTACTTCTATTTTAAAAATTGTTTTTGCAATAGTGGAACATGACCTTCTGTTTCTCTCTGGGAACTTAATGACAACAATGGCTTTCTTTACCAATCAGAGGATGTTCAAGTTTTCTATGCCTGGGAAGGTGTTACTAACCTTTAGAAACCAGCTCGACCTAAAGGATCTTTCAGAGACCCTTAAGTGCCTTGTTTTTTCCCAAATTGGCTGCCTTATTCCTTGCTTCTGCAACCAAAAGCTGTCCCAGTTTTGATATTCTGGATCTAATAGACATCCTGTCCCCTCACCTGTGAAGCTTTCTCCTCCTAATTTATTGATATACAAACAGATACCTTGAGCACTAAAAGGGCCGCAAGAGCCTCTACTCATTACTGTCTGATAAAACTTTGAGCGATCTGACCTACTTAGCAGAGGAGCGGTCTTTATTTCTTTGCTACCTTTGCAGACCTGGATATAGTTTCCATTTCAGCTAGAAGTGGAGAATGAGGCATAAGATTATTGGGAACTTTGGAACTCCTGTGGAGTTTATTGATTCCTCTTAGCCTCAGCTGACAAGGTCTCCTATCCTTGGTAGATCCAGGCCCCAGTGGCTGCAGACATACGGGTGCTTCGGGGCCACCAGCTGCCCATCACATGCCTGGTCATCACCCCTGACAACTCGGCCATCTTCTCTGGAGCCAAAGACTGCACCATTATCAAATGTGAGTGACCAGGGAGGCCCAAAGTAGGGATTGTCCTGTGCACCGGAGACCAGGCCATCTTTCTTCCTCCCTTCTCCTCCCATCTCAGTTGGCAGAACCTGGGAAGAACCCCTTCCTCTACAACCAGGGCCATTCAAGTGGGTGGGAAGATCTGGAAGGTGAGACTCTTGGGTCCCTTCTCATTTATGCCCTTCGGCTTTCTCTTCTGTCTGCTATCAGAAGAGAGCCACCAGCCAGGATCAGCCCCTCAGCAATCCTCTCTTCTTATACCTTCCTCACTATTACAGGGAGTGTAGCAAGTGGGAAGAAGCTGCATCGGATTCAAAGGGTGAAGAAGGGAACTGAGGGCCAGCCAGCCGGGCACACTGACCACATCCTCTGCATGGCCATCTCCTCAGATGGCAAATACCTGGTAAGGGAACGGAGTGGATAGGTAGACCTGCTGGAAGCTTTAGAGACGGGGAGAGCAGGCAGGGGTCCTAGGCCCCAGGGACTCCTAGAATTGAATTCTTGTTCCCCTAGGCCACAGGAGACAAGAATAAACTCATCCTGATCTGGGCAGTAGATACCTGCAAGCACCTCTATACCTTCACAGGACACCGGGATGCAGTGTCGGTAAGAGGGTGGGGAATTGGGGAGAAGGTTTTAGGAGGACCCCATCTCCCCTAAACTTGGTTCCAGGGGGCTTATTCTAGAACCTTCCAGCTGGACATAGGATTTATAAGGTGATTAAGGCTATCCTCCTGTCTTGGATAGGGCCAGTACCCCTATTAATGACAAACAATCTTAGGAAAGTCCTTCCTACTTTGTCTAACCTTTTCTCTGCAGTCTGGGCCCCTAGGCTCTGGCTGCCCTAACACTTGACTCTCCCTGTGCCTTATATAGGGCCTGGCATTTCGGAAGGGCACCCACCAGCTGTACAGCACATCCCATGACCGCTCTGTGAAGGTGTGGAACGTGGCCGAGAATGCCTACATAGAGACCCTGTGAGTGGGAGATCTGGCAGTCTGGAACAGTGCTTACTATGGGGAGAAACTTGTCCGTGCTGGGTCTGCACTGGGAGGTGGACATCCTAAACCCTTAGCCTGCCTTTCAGTGCCCTTGTCATTCTCCCCCCACATCCTCCCTCGCCTCTAGCCTTATCTCCCCTGGGTTCTTGGCACAGGTCAATCACATCGTCATTACGTGTAAAGGCGAGGGGGCTTTAAAGGTCTTCATTTGGTAGAGAAGAAATCTGAAGCCCATGGAGAGGAAGTTTCTAAGATTTAGTGCTAGAAAGGACCTTAAAGATCATTCCCCTAATTTTACAGAGGGAGATACTAACACCTAGAGGTGCTGTGAATTTCCCAAGAGCACAAAGATGCACTCCTAGAACCCCTCTCAGCCTCGTTTCACTTTTCTCCTGCTTGTGTCTTGGCTCGATTGCTGGACTCTTAAGCTTCCTGAAGACAATAGTGGATTCTGATTCAAGGCAAGGCTTAGCCCACAGGAGAGAAGCGAGGATCATAGATCTGGAGTTGGAAACAGGCTTACAGAGAAGGGACTTGTCCAAGAGCATGGAGCCAGCAAGTGGCCGAGCCAGCTTCACACTTGGGCCTTCTTACTAGACGGGGGGCTGCTCAGGGTGCTCCACACTGTAGATGCTGCTTTGGGGCTGATGTATTCTTTTCTTTTTGCCCCAGTTTTGGCCACCAGGATGCTGTGACGGCCCTGGATGGACTGAGCCGGGAGAGCTGTGTGACAGCAGGTGGCCGTGATGGCACTGTTCGTGTCTGGAAGATTCCAGAGGAGTCACAGTTGGTCTTCTATGGCCACCAGTAAGTGGGTGGAAACAAGCAAGGTCATGTGCATTGTACTCATCCTTCCCCCCCCACCCCCCCAAGTCAGGCAGTACCTAGGGAGGGGCTCTGGGTCCTTCTGGGCAGGGGATGGTATGACTTTCCTCTCAAACTCTCTTTCTTCTTTCAGAGGCTCCATTGACTGCATCCAGCTTATCAATGAGGAACACATGATATCTGGATCAGAGGATGGGTAAAGATTTCCCCAGCAGCCATATTTCCCCCACAGCCCCCACAACTGTTCACCCTTACTTCAGCCCTCTTTGTCCCTTCCATTCTCCCCACTAACAATTCCTTAATTTCCATGCCTAAAGCTCGTTGGCTCTGTGGGGCCTCTCCAAGAAGCGGCCCCTCACTGTGCAACAAAAAGCCCATGGGATGCGTGGAGAAGAGGGCTTGGAGCAGCCATACTGGGTGTCATCGGTGACAGCACTGCTCAACACAGACCTCGTGGCCTCAGGTTGGTTTGAATCCTGGACTACCCTGTGGGAATTTCTCCTCTCTTTGGAGTAGGGTTAGGGCAAGTGGCCTTGTGGGCTAGGCTGATGGCCCCAACTTGCTCAGTTTTTGTTTCATTTTAGTTGAGATTTGAAAAAATGCTTTTTTCCTGGAGTTAATACTAGATATAATAGTGCCCCTTGTCTCAAGCCCTTCGAGCTTTACAAAGCACTTTCCTCAGGACAGCCCAAGAAGAATGAATAGCCTCACACAATTTAAGAGACACCCCCTACGCCTCTGCAGTTTTCTTGTTCTCAGCTCAATCTGAGGATACTGGTTATATCATCTGACTGGAAAGGTGAGGCCTTTGAGTAGGAATTCTTAACAAGCTCCCCAGTAACAAACAAGTGGCTACCAGCCTCTGCCTGAAGAAGATAAGAAGCCTACTCCTTGCCCCCAAGAAATGGGAGAAACTCAATCTATCTGGAGGCAGCCCAAACAACAGTAGACAGCTCTGAGGGTCACGGAGATTTTCTCATGTAACCTTTCTGTAACTTTTCCCCAGCGCTCCTAGTATAGGGATCAGGTAGAACAAACCTGATCCCTCTTCCTCCTGGCAGGCCTTCACATATTCCAAAACAGATGCACATGAGCCCTGTCCAACTCATTCACCCTGTGCTCAGTTAGTCGGTCACTTCCTTTGTACTATTGTTAGTTTTTCTCCACCTATCCTAGAATGTGACACTTTGGACTGCTCATAAGCATGCTGTGACCACAGCAGAAGACAGGAGGACTCTTTTCCTCTGCTTTAGTCATGAAACTCTTTTTCTACAGCTTGAGCCCTTCTGGGGCCCTTGTCTCGTTCCTAATAGGCCCTGCTCCTCCTAATGTGGCCCCCAAGATTTGCCCTTATGGATTCAAGCCATTCTAGGGGAGCTCTGATGAGGGCTCTGCTTCTGGAAAATCCTCTGGTTCTCTGTGTCTTAGCTCAGTGACTTCCCCTTTTCTTCTGACAAGTCTAAGCCTAGACTCACAACGGGAAAAGCTGCCATTTCTTGTAGAGATGAATAGCAACACCATGGAACTGGTTAGCCACCATCTCCTTTGATCCTCTCTGTCTCTTTGAGGAAGGCAGGAATTGGGAAACTGAGGTTCTCAGTGTACTAGCTCTGGCATGAGAAAGCTGTGGGATGTTTAGGCAAGATAGTCACCTCCTTGGTGTCTTGGTTTCCTCTTCTGAAAAGTCTTCCTCCTAGTGCTAAGATTTGAGTCTGATCCAAGTATCATTAGGTTTTTTGTTTTGTTTTGTTTTGTTTTTTACAAATGAGGAAACCTAGGTTCCTGGAAATCAGCCCTTGGCCCAGGAGGAATGACACCAAGCTGGTCTCCATCCAGGTCTGCCCATTAAACCCTGAGAGGTCAGAAGGTCCAGAATTTCTAGTGAAAAGATGGATAGTCCAGCCCCCTCTTTTGTTTCACAGGAGGAGACTGAGCAAGCCCCAGAGAAATAAAAAGAATGACCTGGAGAAATATGGATTAGTCTCTGGAGTAATTAGTATCTTCTCAACCAGTTTTGAACTCATTTAATCGCATCACCATCCTGGGGCAGTGCTGAGATTGGAACCAGTTTCCTGACTCTTAGGTCCTACATTCTCTCCACTACATGATGTTCTCTATACTCAGTATAGGACCCTTGTACTCCGAGTATTTACAGAGATAAATAAGATACTGTCCTCAAGTAGCTGCCAGTCTGGGAAGGAGATAAGGTGCATACCTGGCTTCCTCTAATTGAAATCAGTCTATGACAGTGCTAGGAGACCAGAGGGAAAAGTTC
The DNA here is from genome assembly GCF_027887165.1 of Monodelphis domestica. Classification (NCBI taxonomy): domain Eukaryota; kingdom Metazoa; phylum Chordata; class Mammalia; order Didelphimorphia; family Didelphidae; genus Monodelphis; species Monodelphis domestica. Next base: position 87,838,281 of record NC_077233.1, read on the forward strand.
ACTTTCAGCCTGGAAGGGTAAAGCCTTAGCTTTGGAAGGGCCCTTAAAGCATTCAATGGGTGCACAGCCTTCCAGACCATGCTGCAGGCCAATGAAATATTATATTTATTTTATTTGAGAAAAAAAAAAAACCTTTACCTTGTATTTGTTTATTTGGGAATTTTTATTTAATTAATTGATTTAGAATATTTTTCCATGGTTACATGATTCATGTTCTTTCCCTCCCCTCCTCCCATCCCCTCCCATAGCCAATGAGCAGTTCCACTGGGTTTTACATGTGTCATTGATCAAGGCCTATTTCCATATTATTAATATTTGCATTAGGGTGATTGTTTAGAGTTTACATCCCTAATCAAATCCCCGTCGACCCATGTGATCAAACAGTTGTTTTTCTTCTGTATTTCTACTCCCACAGTTCTTTCTTTGGATGTGGGTAGTGTTCTTTCTCATAGACCCCTCAGAATTGCCCTGGATTATTGCATTGCTACTCATAGAGAAGTCCATTACATTCGATTTACCACAGTGTATCTGTCTCTGTGTATAATGTTCTCCTGGTTATGCTCCTTTCACTCTGCATTAGTTCCTGGAGGTCATTCCAGTCCCCATGGAATTCCTCTACTTCATTATTCCTCTACTTCATTATTCCTTTGAGTAGAATAGTATTCCATCACCAACACATACCACAATTTGTTCAGTCATTCCTTAATTGAAGGGCATCCCCTCATTTTCCAATTTTTTGCTATCACAAAGAGCACAGCTATAAATATTTTTTTATAAGCCTTTTTCTTTATTATCTCTTTGGGGTATAAACCCAGCAGTGCTATGGCTGGATCAAAGGGCAGACAGTCTTTTAAAGCCTTTTGGGCATAGTTCCAAATTGCCTTCCAGAATGGTTGGATCAATTCACAACTCCACCAGCAATGCATTAGTGTCTCAATTTTGCCACATCCTCTCCAACATTTATTACTTTCCCTTGCTGTCATGTTAGCCAGTCTGCTAGGCATACCTCAGAGTTGTTTTGATTTGCATTTCTCTAATTATAAGAGATTTAGAGCACTTTTTCATGTGCTTATTGATAGTTTTGATTTCTTTATCTGAAAATTGCCTATTTATATCCCTTGCGCATTTATCAATTGGGGAATGGCTTGCTTTTTTGTACAATTGATTTAGCTCCTTATAAATTTGAGTAATTAGACCTTTGTCAGAAGTTTTTGTTAAAAAGATTTTTTCCCAATTTGTTGCTTCCCTTCTCATTTTGATTACATTGGTTTTGTTTGTACAAAAACTTTTTTATGTAATCAAAATTATTTCTTTTACATTTTGTAATATTTTCCAATTTTAAATTCAAAGTCCTGAAATCACAGTTGGATGTTTTGCTGCCACAGAGGGGAGGCTTTTGTGTGTGTATCTGTGTGTGTTGAGGGTAGGGGGTTGGCACAGATGAAGTTTGGTTGAGTGATTAAACTTAGCCAGAGTGTAGAATTATTGTTGGGGGCATGGGGAGAGGGGCAGACAGACTTTCATTGATGGAGGTAATAATTGAGGGAACACCCTCCCGCCCAACCAGGCAGATGATACTATTCTGTACCTCCAGTCTTCAGAGAATTAGTGCCTGGTACAGTGTTGGGCAGGACTTGCTGATGCTGAGATCAGCTCTCCCCAAGACCTTCTTGGTCACAGGGGGTTAGCATGAAGTCTCTGCCTTGAAAAAGAAGTGTTAAAGTGTCTCAGGCTCCTGAGTCACAAGGAAAAGTAGAGGGATAGATACCCTGTCCCACCAGTTTCTCTGTCTTCTTCCTTCCTAACCCTAGGATCTCACAGCTCCTTTGTGCGACTCTGGCAATGTGCAGAGGGTTTCCGGAGGCTAGAACCACTCTGGGACATCCCTCTGGTAAGGAGTGGTCAGGGATGGAGGTGGGGCACTTGGACTGGTGGAGAGACAGTGATATTCTGGTTCCTATTTACCCACCCTTCTTCCCACCCTTTAGGTTGGCTTCATCAACAGCCTCAAATTCTCCAGTACCGGAGACTTCCTGGTAGCAGGTGTTGGGAAGGAACACAGGTACACCATAACATTAGTGTTAGGGAGCCCCCTTAAATAGTCCTGCTTTACTCTGGGGCAGAAAATGGGGGCGGGACCAGAACTGGGAAAGTAGAGGGAAGAGGGTTGGCAACAAGACGGGAAGGCCTCAAAGCCTCAGCCCTTAGTTCCTCTCTCTTCCCACAGGTTGGGACGCTGGTGGCAAATCAAAGATGCCAAGAACTCAGTCTGCATCATCCCCTTGCGGAGAGTCCCTCCCGCCCCAGCTGCTGGCTCTTAACTTGTCTTCCTCAAAAATGCTCCCTTGTTTATTTAACTCTCTTCCCTGCTCCCATCTTTTGTATTAAAGCCTGTTGGTCAGTCCAAGCCTTGTCTGTCTGTGGCTTCTTGGGGAGGGGGCCCAGGCGCCCCACTCGAGTCCCTTTCACCTTGCGACTTGTCTTCTGAGGCCTTAGTGCCGCATCCTTCACCCGGAGGCCACAGGAATGGGGAGGGTTAGAGACTCGATTGGTGACAGACAGACAAATACCTAGAAACTCTTTGTAAAGAGAGAGGCTAGCTTGCCTGCCTACAGCACTGTATAGATATCATTTCATTCCCACAGCAGCTCTGTGAGGTACGTGCTAGTGTCTCCAGTTCTGCAGATGAGGAACCGGATTCAGCACTTTGTCTGGGGTCACTAAGCTAGTCTTCCTCTGAGGGAGGATTCAAACTTGGATCTTGGTGACTTGGTGACCCCAAGACAGGACAGGGGAAGAAGCAGGCAGAGACCCCGAGCCTAGGCTTCCTGAGCACAGCCTGCCACCGCCTAAGAAAGAAAGCAGGTCGTACCCACCAAAATTCTTTATTGGGAAGGGATCCAGTCCCTAGGAAATTAGGATCTGCATTTCCATTGCCAGGCCACTGGCTGTGATCTGGTAACGGCCACGCATGAACCCACGGGTCAGGCAATTGCGCCAACGCATTTGGATGAGGCGAACAGCAGCCTGAGCCCTCAGGTAGCGCCGTCGCACCCGCCACATGCGGACCATCGCCTGAAGCTTCACCACGGCGCACTCCCGCCTCGTGGAGAGCTGCAGCACCATCAGGCGACGCCGATCGAGCAACCGTGAGTAAGCTACCCGCCACCAGCACTGGATGATCCATGCACGAAGGGCCGCATGCAGCAGGGTCCGTCGCACCAGCGTCCCCCGCCACCAGGCCTGGATTTGGATGGCCGCAACGTCTTCCAAGGCCTGAGTGAGGAGGATGAGAGCCTGCTCAGGCCCAGGGCTCCTCCCCAGAGTCCCTCGCCACCAGGCCTGGATTTGGATGGCCGCAACGTCTTCCAAGGCCTGAGTGAGGAGGATGAGAGCCTGCTCAGGCCCAGGGCCCCTCCCCAGAGTCCCCACCTCTGTTATCTCTTACTTTTTGTCTGCGTCTTCCCTTTCCCTGGTCCAGGAGCTCCCAGCTCCATCAACCTCATCCTCAGACCCTCCCCCCTTAGGTCTAGGCTCCGGATAATGACCTCAACCCTTCTTACCCGACTCCTTTTACTCTCCCCAGCCCCCTCTCCCTTCTCTGGACTCCACATGGCCTGGGTCAGGCTTGCTCTCCCCCCTCACCACTATCTTGGGGGCCTCTGAATCTCCAAAGGAAACATTCTTCCCTGACCCATACTAACATGATACAAGAACCCACTGTGTGGATCATTTGTTGATCATTTTTAAAGAAGCATTAGGCCACCTTAAACATTCTCCGACAGCGATCGTGAAAGACGCCTTGATAAGCACAACCAGAGAAGTAACTTGGCTCAGCGATCCTCTGGTTCTGTACAGCAAGTGAAGCCTGAGGCAGAGAGAGGAGCGCTGACCAAAGATGCTAGCTGCCATCCCAGAATGTCCGAGGCCACTGAAATGGAAGAAGGGTTCCTTGTCCACTGCGAAGCTCCTCCAGATGACTTCATTTTCGGATGACATTTTGTTGATTGCGTCCAGACCCAGTCATAGGACCTCCTCCTGCTCCTCCATGAAATTCAATCCCATTTCAAAAGTGATGAGCCTAACAATTCAGTTAGGAAAAAACCAAATGCACAGAGATGCAAGCTGGAAACGCCGTCCATCATGTCAGCCTATCAGCACATACACATAGAAACTAAATGAGCAATGGGTTAGACCCAGCTTTGGAGGAAGAGATTGGATTGAATTCCTTGTAGGAACCTATCTAGGACACCTGGTCCCTTCAGCTGTTTCCAGACAAATATAAAAACCCACCTTTGAACAAAAGCATCTTTTCAGGAGTCCTCTATGTCTACGCGTTATGGGACACTCCATGAAATGGAATATCAGAAAAGAGGCAGCAGTGTCCCATAGCAAGTGAAGGATAACAGACAAATAATTCAGATGCTGCATTGATAACCCACAGAATGTGGACGTTGGGTAGGTAGCTCCTCGATGAAGGATTTTCAAAACTACATGAATGCCTATAGTAAAGGATGAGAAAGTGTGAATGGCTTGCATTCCACACGGTAAGAGTACCTCTATTGACAGCAAGACCAAGAACTTTTTAAAAACTTCTGTGTTCATTTGAGTAGCACAGAAACATGTTAGCCTGTGTTTCTGTGTCTATCTCTGAACTATTCCCTTTTCTGTCTATTTTTCCAAATATTTTTGCTGTTCTTATTCACATGGTTATTAATCAGTACAGGCTATTGAGGAAAGTGATGGATTCAAAAGCTGGTTTCAGATCTTTGTCTTGGCACTTCTCCATTTGTGATCTAGAACAAGTCACTTCATTTCTCTGTGCCTTGATTTACTCATCTCTATACATCTATGGACCTACTTTTCACATTTTTTTCCCCAATTAATTTACTATGCCAGTTGTAGTTTCTTGCTTCTGACCATTGTCTCCTTATTCTATCCTCCCCCTTTTTACCCTTCCCCACTTTTTCTTAGCCTCTTTCCTTCCTAGGTAAATTTCTAGATCCAACTGTGTGTATATATGTACACGTACACACACTTTCATCTTTGCACCAGTTCAGATTGTGAGGCTCAAGAGTTGTCTGCTCCACCTCCTACCCCATCCCAACCTGCATTCTCCCCTTGATTGTAAAAATATCCTTGCATGTACCTTTTTCTTGATTTCTTTCTTTCCCATCCCCCTTCTTCCAGCATATCCCCCTTTCTCACCATTCTATTCTTTTGAGATCATCTCAACATAATAGACTCACACCCATGCTCTCTAAGCAGATATCTCACTCTCTAATGATAATGTTCTTAAGGATTACATGTATCATCTTCCCATGTGGGAATATAAACAATTTAGCCTTGCTAGGTTCCCTTATGATTTGCCATGCATCTTTACCTTTTCATATTTTGGGGTGGTCATATTTGAATGTCAAATGTTATGTTAAGATCTTTTCATCAGAAATCCTTGAAAGTTCTCTTCCATTAAATATCTGGGATTTTTTCCCCCTGAAGGGGGAATACTCAGCTTTGCTGGGTAGATTATTCTTGGTTGCAATCCTAGAATTTTGCCTTCCAGAATATTATATTCTAAGCCCTTCACTCCTTTATAGTAGTAGCTTCTAATCCTTTGTGATCCTAATTATGGTTCCATGGTATTTGAATGATTTCTTTCTGACTGCTTTTGACCTGGAAGTTCTGGATTTGAGCTAAAATATCACTAAGAGTTTTCACTTTGGGAATCTCAGGTGATCAGTGAATTCTTTCAATTTCCATTTTTCCCTTTGGTTTTAGGTTATCTGGGCATATTTCCTTTATAATTTCTTGATTATGATGTTTTTTCATCATGACTTTGTCAGTCAAATAGTTATTTTTTTTTTAAACCCTTACCTTCCATCTTGGAATCAATACTGTGTATTGGTTCCAAGGCACAAGAATGGTAAGGGCTAGGCAATGGGGGTTAAGTAATTTGCCCAGGATCACACAGCTGGGAAGTGTCTTGAGGTCAGATTTGAACCCAGGACCTCCCATCTGTGGGCCTGGCTCTCAATTCATTGAACCACCCAGCTGCCCCCAGTCAAATAATTCTTAAATGATCTCTTCTCAATCTATTTTCCAGGTCAGTCTTTCCTGTGAAATATTTCATATTTTATTAAGAAATTTTCAGTCTTTTGACTTTGTTTTATTATTTCTTTATATCTCATGTAGTCATTAACTTCCAGTTGACCAATTCTAATTTCTAAGGGATTATTTTCTTCAATAAAGTTTTGTACTTCTTACCATTTGGTCAATTCTTATTTTTAAGAAGTTATTTTCTTCAATATGTTTTGTCCCTCTTACTCTTACCAAGCTGTTGGTTGTCTTTTCATAATTGTCTTTCATAGCTCTCATTTCTTTTCCCAATTTTTGCCTTACCACTTTATTTTTTTAATTATATTTCTTGATCTTTTATTTCTTTAGCTCTTCAAGAAATTCTTGTGGGTCCTGGGTCCCATCTGTATTTTTCCCTCTGAGACTTTTTCAAGTCATTGCCTTCTTTTCACTTTGTGTCTTGAGCTTCTTTTGTCACCATAATAGCTTTTAACAGTCAGGCGCTTTTTTTTTGTTGTTTCCTCATTTTTCCAGCCATTTTTCGACTTCTTGACATTATATTACAATTGGATTCTGCATACCTGGGCGGGGGGTGGGGGGGGGGGAATGACTGGCTTGAACTTCCATTACGTCCTCCTGTTTTCACGCTTGATCTGGGACTTGATCTAGGTTTTTGGCGTCTCCAATGTGGTGTGAGAGGTCTGGTCACTGTCCCCCAGTCTGTGCTCTACTCCTTACCTAGGTAAGGCTGTTGCTCCCTCCTGATGCCAGCCCAGATTGGTAACAGTTGCCATGTGGCACCCAATCCTGTGCCTAGTGATAGCACAGGAGTCCCCCAAGATCTCTTTCTGACAAAGCAGAGAGACAAGTTGAATGTGAGATGAGGAGTTGCACGAGAAGGGTGGCATTCGAGAAAAAGGAAGGGCCTGAATGTAAGAGAGATGGAGGCCGAATGGCCGGGACTTGAGAAAGGACTGGATGTGAGAGCGAAGGAGACTGAGAAAGGTCTCTGAGTCTGGAGAGTTAGGAAGGATGGTGATGCTGCAGCAACAGAAATAGAGAATTGAGAAAAGAAACAAACAGAAAGTTTATGACTGAGGTGCCAGTGGAGGCAGGTCTACATTCTGAGGAAAAGAAGAGTCAATGAAGGAGACAGGGTGAGCCTAAGGATGCCCTTTATTGGGCAAGAGAGATCTGGAATCCTTCCTCCATCAGGCCCATCAGCCCCTCAGACCACTGGAATTTTGATGTTGCCTGGGCTGGGCATGTTTTTACTCTTCTGACAGTGGTACTGTGCCAGGCTGGATGGGACCACAAGTGGACCTGGCCTGCTCTGGAAGGGCACACAGCAGCCACAGTGCCCGTTGCCTTCTCACCATTGCATCGGCCACCCACCACCAGCACCAGATAATCGGGGGGCTGCGTGTGGCAGTGCCCATCCCACCAACATTTCCAGCTCCCAAGCACCTTCATCTGTGTCTACTGAGAGGAGGAGAGCAGAGCATAACAAGAGGAAACCCTCAGGACAAGCTCCCTGGCTCCTTTCCTTCCTCGCCAGAGGAGAATCCACTATTTTCGCACCAGGCCCAGGCTTGGCGCTCCCACAGATTTATCACCAGTCCTCTTCATTCCCAGGCATCTGATGTCTTGACCCTTCCAAATTCCCACCCTCTCATTTTCCATTCCCTCCTAGCTGTGCGTGACCTGATGATTCAAGCTTTTCTACATCTCCCTCCACCATCTGTCAAGCCAAAGTCGAATAAGAGCTCCCTGTCCTTAGCACCAAGAAAGTGCTAACCACAATTCTGGATCCCTCTACAAGAGTTCATCCCTTCCCTCTTTTCCAGCCTGAGATAATTCCTGCCCTCTCCTGCCCACCCCAAGGAATTATCCCATCTTCACCTACCATGATTTGTTCTTCTAAGAAAACTTCAGAATCACTTTTGTTCATCTTGGCCTGTGTATGGCAAGGGAAGGCAGGAAAAGGAACAGATGAGAAGACTGGGCATTGAGTGACCATTCTTCTTATGGACTAGCCCGTGGCCCCTAGATTCCAAGTTTGCTCAGAGGCCTCCAGAGGATACCTGTTCTCTGATTTTTCTAGATCAATCTGTCTTTCCCTCCTCCCACCCTTTCCACCAGGAGCAGGATCTCCAGGATCCCAGCTTCCACTCCACTCTCCCATCTCTTTCAAATCTACCTTAGTCTTTGCAGAAAATTGGCATCCCATGGTTTGAGAGAAGGTGTCTGTCACCCTCTGACCTGCTCGGACAGCTCTGACCTAATCTAAGCAGAAGGTCTAGGCAGCACTGATGAGGTCATAAGGGGTGACTGATCACAACAAACCCCTTCCCCGCCTTAATAGGAAGGAGGTTTCTGGTTGGGGTCATGCTCTTAGTGGAAGAACAAAACCACAGATGGGGAAGCAGGACACCTTTCCAATGATCCTACCACTACACAGTGCAGGATACAGGGTGAGGGAGGCAGGATCTGACTTGTTTTTTTTTACCTTTTTTTTTAAACCAACTACATGTAATAACAAATTTCCTCACATGTTTTTCTAGATAATGTGATCTTATCTCCCTCCCTCTCTTCCAGTGTTGGCAGATGATTCAATCTGGGTCATACATGTATTGGCGTGCAAAATATTTTTCCATATTGTTCATTTTTGTAAATGAGTAATCTTGTAAAACCAAAATATAAACAAACAAGTCATAGATAAACTGTATGCTGAAAGCATACTGCATTCTGACTCCCAGCTGTTCTTTCTCTGGAGGTGGATAGCATTCTCTTTCATAAGTCCCTCAGAATGGTCCTGGATCATTGTATAGCTGAGAGGAGCCAAGTCTTTCACAGCTGGTCATTCTGCAATATTGCCCTTCCTGTGTACAGTGTTCTCCTGGTTCTGCTTATTTCACTCTGCATCAGCTCATGGAGGTCTTTCCAGCTCTTTCTGAAATCCTGCTCATCATTCCTTAGTATTCCATCACCAACATGGACCACAATTTGTTCAGCCATTTCCCAGTTGATGGACATCCCTTTGATTTCTAATTCTTTGCCACCACAAAAAGGGCAGCTCTAAATATTTCTTTATCGGCAGGATCTGACTCTGTCGTGGGGCTTCGCTGTGCTGTAAATTTGAAGAAAGACCATTGAGCTATTTGCTGGCTGTCTACCACCAGATTAACTCTGTGTGCTTTTACACATAAGACTGACTCGTGGCAAGGATCCTGTTCATCTTAGATTTCAATGAAGTATGTGAGAGCCTCTCTTAATTTCCTTTTAGACAAGATGGATGGCTGTTGACTTAGATGAGGGGGAAAATGCAGTTAAGTGAATTCATAACTAATTGAAGAACTGAAGCCATCCATTAGTAAATGTCCATCTGGAGCGTGGTCTCTCTCTAGTAGTGCCACAAGGCCCAAACCTTCCGTGACTCCCCTTCCCCCTACCCTCTCAGACCCTTTCCTCATCTGCCCTCATCCTCATCTATCATTCAGATGCCTTCTGCCCCCCTCTCTTTTACCCTGTCTCACATGATGAAGTAGCCTTACTCCTAACCAGGGCGAACTTCTCTGTTCAAGTGATGCTATTCCATCTCATCTCTCCCATCCGAGTGCCCTGTAATCCCTCTCTGTCATTATTATTATTATTATTATTATTTATTAATTTATTTATTTTAATTATTTTATGTAGTCAATTTAGAACATTATTCCTTTTTACCTTCTGTTTTAGAATCAATACTATGTATTGGTTTCAAGAACAGTAAGGGCTAGGCAGTTTGGGTTAAGTGACTTTAATTAAGACATAGCTGAGATCACATTTGAACCCAGGACTACCTTGGTTCAAATCCCCTAAGCCATCTAGCTGCCCCTCTATTACTTCTTTTTTAACCCCTGTCTACTGGCTCCTTCCCTCCTGCCTAGAAACATGTCATCTCGGCACCTAAAAAAAGATTGGCTTGATTCTTCCACCCTTGCTAATTATCCTATATATCTTCAACCCTTTGTATCCAAACTGCTCAACAAAACCATCTACCATTGATGTCTCTACTTTCTTTCCTCCCACACTCTTAACCCCTTACCAGCTGGCTGCTCACCTTATCATCCCATTGATTGTGCTCTCTCTACAGTTCCCAATAATTTCTTGGTTGCCAAACCCACTGACCTTCTCTTGTCCTCATTCTCCTTGATCTCCCTGCAGCTTCTGACACCGCTGACCACTCTTTTCCCTTTGATACTGTCTCCTCTAGTTTGGGGGATGCCACTCTGTCCTGGTTCTCCTCTGACTGATCTGGCCACTCCTCCGGCTTCTTTGCTGAATCCTCATCCAGCTCCCACTGAAGGAGTTCCTCAAGGGTCCTTGCCTCAACTGTCCTGGGTCCTCTTCTCTTCTCCATCTGTACTGTTTCACTCTGTGATCTCATTGGCTCAGCATGTTACAGACTCGATGTCGATGAGCCTCACTCACATCTGCCTATCCTGCCCCAACCTCCCAGCTGACCTCCAGTCTCTCAGCACTCTATCCCATGGTGAATGGCCCGCTAGCCCGTTTTAATCCTCTTTTTCAATCTTCTAGTGTGCACAAATTCATCTTTAATCATTTCTTCAGTTACAAGAGCTGCCTTCCTCTAAGAGATGCTTCAATGGCTAGTCTCTGTTGAGGTCACCAAGCAACAATCATCAGATGGTTTTTGAGCTCTTTAACTACAAATGGAGGAATCAACCTAGACCTCTCTTGGAAACACTGGAAATCAGAAAAATAGATTCTGTGAGCTACTTCTGCGACATCCCCCGCATCTCCTTGTGATGAAAACATCTGTCCAGCTGTCTCTCAATCAATCTTTGAAAGTACTCTTTGGAAGTACCAGGATACTCTACTGAAATGGGGACCCCCGTGCTTTGCCACCACTTAGCTCTATCGCCCCACAAGCTTCTGCACAGATGCATAGACAGCCCGGCATTTGAGTATCAGTCACTTCCTGGCCTGCCGCTTTGCAGCATCCTCCTGTAAAAGGGAATTCTTAATCCCTTTCTTCTAATTTAACTGGGGACCTGGAGGTCCTTTTACCATAGAGATGTAAAGATATACCAGCCCACAGTGAAAGGAAGTAGAAACCAGAGAGACAGGAAGTGAGGTAAGAAGGTTATAAAAGGCCAGCGGAAGGACTGAGAGGGACTTTTTGACATTTTGGGGTTTGAGAGGTGGTTGGTGGTTGGTAGTTGGTCTTTGGGGGTTGGTTGCTGGTGGTATGGGTTGGTGATTAGTTGGGATATATATACACACACACACACACACACACACATATATATATCAGCTGGACTTTCTCTAATGGCAGTTATATAGGTAGTTATAAGGTAGCTAGTTAGGTATTAGGCAATTTCTTTCTCTACTTCTTTCCTATATTTCTCTCCTTTACTATGTTCTTTTACTATCTCTATTTTAATAAAACTAAATTGTTAATTGTTCAAAGCTGCTAGAAGTTTTCTTTTCTCTGGCTTAAAGGGATAATATTAATTTACACCTCTACTATAGTCTCATTAAAACTTAAGTTATTAACAGCTGCTCTCTTATTTTGTCAAAACTCCGAATTTAACCCTTACACTGCTAAGACTCGAAAAAGTTGAAGTTAATGCCAATCAGGGCTGACATTTTGGAGGTCTTGCTTGCGTCTGAAATTAATGAATGGATGGATGGATGGATGGATGAAGATGCAATCATTAAGCACATACTACTTGCCAGGCACTCTTCTAAGCACTGAGGATATAAATCCAAAAGGGAGACAGACGATCTTTGCGCTCAAGAAACTTACATTCCAACAGAGGGAGATTATATATATATATATATTTTACATAGGACCAACGACAGATTTAAGGAGCCATACCGTCATGCCTTTTCCAGAAGCAAGGGAGTAGTGATTTGATTAGTATTCCCGAAGCAGAAGGTGGCAGTGAAGACGGGGTGAGGGTTGTTACTGCATGGGAGTATATAGTAGATATCTAGAGGCTAACTGTGAAGCTTGGTCTGGGGCAGGCTAGAAGGAGGTTGATTGAGTGGTACTCGCTCAGGAACTACTCAGAAAAAAGAAAGAAAGAGGAGAGGAAGAGAAGGGAGGGAAGAAGGAAGGAAGGAAGGAAGGAAGGAAGGAAGGAAGGAAGGAAAGGAGGAGGAAGGAAGGGAGGAGGGAGGAAGGAAGGAAGTAGCTCCTGGGTAGAAATTCCAAAAAATGAATCAATTACTTCCCACAGGGAAGGAGGAACAGCTCTAGGTCCAGGGAACAGCTCTAGGTCCAGGCCAGATGGTGCTTTTCCAGGGAAGACCTGAACCCCACAGCATCTACTTTTCAGCCACTTTTATGGGACACAACCCTGATGTGTGTCAGTTTGAAAATACTTGATAGTTCTCGTTTCATTCAATTAATAAAATCTAAAAATTGTTAATCATTTTCCAGGCATGTTTGACTCTTTGTGACCCCATTTGGGCTTTTCTTGACAGAGATACTGGAGTGGTTGGCCATTTCCTTCTCCAGTTCATTTTACAGATCAGGAAACTGGGGCCAACAGGGTTAAGTGACTTGGTTACCTAGCTAGTAAGTGTTCGAGGTCGGTTTTGAACTCCGCTCTCACTTCCAGGCTGGTACTTTATCCATTGGGTTACCTAAAAGGAATTTCCTCAAATGTGTCTCCTCAAAGACTTCATTTTTTAAATCATGGTTTTTGATCTTTTATTTCTTTAGCCCATCTGCATTTTTCCCTCTGAGATTTTGCTTGTAGGTGTTTTCAGGTCATTGCCTTCTTTTGACTTTGTATTTCAAAGACCACTTTGGATACCTTTTTCCTCTATAACCACTAGCATTTATGGAGAGCCCTGTAAGATGCACAAAGCTCTTTATGTTGTCGCTTCATTTAATCCTTACAATAATCTTGTTATATAACGTATGTTATATATAATACATAATAATAATCCTATTGTTATAAAGTCAAGTCAGCAAGCATTTATGAAGCACTTGCCTTTGCCAGGCACCTCACTAAGGAAGCCCTCAGGATACAAAGAAAGGCAAAAACAATGCCTTTCCTCAAGGATTTCATAGTCTAATGGAGGAGACAACAGAACCCAAGTTCAAATTTAGCCTCAGACACATATGAGCTGAATGACCCTGGGCAAATCACTTAACCCTGTTTGCCTCCATTTTCTCATCTGTAAAATGAACTGGAGAAGGAAAAGACAAACTACTACAGCATTTCTGCCAAGAAAACCCCAAATGGAGTCAGGAAGAGTTGGCCATAGCTAATCCACTAAATAATAGCAAACATCATACATGGAGGATAAACTGAAGTTCATCTCACCAGCTTAATTAAGGTAGGCACCTCACAGATGTAGAAACTGAGGCAGATTAAGTGACTTGCCCAGGGTTGCACAGATGGCTAGTAAGGGTCTAAGGCAGAATTAGAATTTAGGTCCCCCTGACAATAAACCCAACATTCTAACCACTATGTCACATAGCTGCCATTGGCCATTTCCTCCATCTCTTTTCCTTTTCCTCATCATACTACCACTGTCTCTTCAGCTAGAAATCTACCTTACATTACCCACTTACTCTATTTTGACTTTGCTTCTATGGATTATGCTGTTCTTTCTTTCTCTTTCCCTTTCTCCCTCCCTCCTTTCCTCCCTTTCTTCCTTTCTCTGTCTCCTTTCCTTCCCCTCTTTCTCTCTTCTTTCACTCCTTCCTTTCCTCCTTCCCTTTTTCCTTCCTTCCTTCCTTCCTTTCTTTCTCTTTTTGTCTTTCTTTTTCTTTCTCTCCTTTCTCTCTTCTTTCTTTCTTTCTTTCTTTCCTTCTTTCTTTCTTTCTTTCTTTCTTTCTTTCTCTTCCTTCCTTTCTTTCTTCCTTTCTTTCTTTCTTTCTTTCTTTCTTCCTTTCTTTCTTTCTTTCTTTCTTCCTTTCTTTCTTTCTTTCTTTCTTTCTTTCTTTCTTTCTTTCTTTCTTTCTTTCTTTCTTTCTTTCTTTCTTTCTTTCTTTCTTTCTTTCTTTCTTTCTTTCTTTCTTTCTTTCTTTCTTTCTTTCTTTCTTTCTTCCTTCCTTCCTTCCTTCCTTCCTTCCTTCCTTCCTTTCTTTCTTTCTTTCTTTCTTTCTTTCTTTCTTTCTTTCTTTCTTTCTTTCTTTCTTTCTTTCTTTCTTTCTTTCTTTCTTTCTTCTTTCTTTCTTTCTTCTTTCTTTCTTTCTTTCTTTCTTTCTTTCTTTCTTTCTTTCTTTCTTTCTTTCTTTCTTTCTTTCTTTCTTTCTTTCTTTCTTTCTTTCTTTCTTTCTTTCTCTTCCTTCCTTTCTTTTTCTCTTTTTGTCTTTCTTCTTTCTTTCTCTCCTTTCTCTCTTTCTTTCTTTTTCTTCTTTCCTTCCTTTCTTTGTTTCTTTCTCTTTCTCTTTTTGTCTTTCTTTCTCTCTCTTTTTGTCTTTCCTTCTTTCTTTCTTTCTTTTTTCTCTTTCTTTCTCTCTCTCTTTCTTTCTTTCTTTCTCTCTCTCTCTCTTTCTTTCTTTCTTTCTTTCTTTCTTTCTTCCTTCCTTCCTTCCTTCCTTCCTTCCTTCCTTTCTTCCTTTTTCCCTTTCTTTCTTCCTGCCTTTACTCCTTTACCTTCTGTCTTCAGATTTTGATACTAAGTATTGGTTCCAAGGCAGAGGAATGATATGGGCTAAGCAATTGGGGTTAGATGACTTGCCCAACTCACACAGCAAGGAAGTATCTCAGGTCAGATTTGAATCCAGGACCCACCCTATCCACTGAGCCCCTGAGATACCCTGCCTTTCTACCAGCTTCTATTGCTAACCCTCCACCTATACTCCAAAGGAGATGGTCTCTCCCCTTTACGCAGAATGCTTTCTATCCATATCCCTGCATGTCTCCAATCCCGCTCTGCCCTCTGCCCACAATCAGGGCCCCTCTGATCTTGGCATGTATTCTTGCCAAATGCTATGTTCAGATTCTGCACAAATGTGGGGAGGATTCTCTTTCTCACATGCACTTTTCTGACTTAGTAGCTTGCCAGTTCTGCAGTAATTTGCTTCCACTCCTTCCCCTATTTCTCCTGAATGTCTTTCTGTAGGGGAACATGGGCCCTGGCCTGAGAAGAGCCTTAGCCTGGGCCTCTGATTTCCCTGTTATACGACAAACTGGTACTCAGCACTGCCCAAGTGGGGAAGCATCCATTCCTAACCTAAGCCGATTCTTAGTTTTCCGCGCACATTTTAAAATCAAGTTCTCCTCTTCAGAAGAGGGGAAATAGTCCTCATTCAGGCACAGTTCTTACCTTAGTGACCAACTGTGTCTAGTGCCATACAAAAACAGAGAGTCGTACCTGCTGAGCTTACCCTTGACCCATAATCATCTCTGATTTCAACCCTTTAATAATTCTTTCCCATGACTTGATAATATCTTTAGAGACCCAATAATGCCTTCGGGAAGCTTTCTGATTGGCTTAGACATAACCTGGCATAATAGAACTGATTCGTGACCTTGATCCCCAGGACCCCAGGGGGACGTAGCCCAAAGTTTGCTTAGGGGGGCCTTTAGGCCCAGATTCTCTGGGGCATAAACCAGAATCCCAGGAAGTTAACCTGGTTCTGGGATCCTGAATCAATCCTTCACAGACACATCCTACTGTGTGGGCTGAGAGAGCGGTTACTAGTAATAAACATATGGTCATGGGCAAGGAGATAGTCCCCAGGCCTTTCTCTAGACCTCATCCACTTGACTGGAACGCCCACCTCCAGTCTCTCCCCCTCCAATCTGTACTACCAGATTCCTCCTTCCTTCCTTCCTTCCTTGTCTAAAGCTCATGGCCTCAATTTTTCTAAAATAGAATCTTAACCCCCACCCCCAAGCTGCCCACCCATCTACCCAGTGTTCCCATCCATGGCAGCATCCTCCTTCAGTCACGTAGGTTTGAAAATTCAGTCACCGTATCACAAACTTTCTCCAAAAAGCTTGCCAAAGGCCTAAAGAGGCTCCCTTTTCTCATCCAGAGCGAGGGCCTGCAAAGAGTCTATTCCACAAAACTGGAAGCCTCCAGCAGCCACTGATTTTTGGACAGTTTTAATTCTTTTGTTTTAGGGAGCCCATCAAGGGCATTCCTTGATTATGCTGATCTTACAGGGTGGTAAATCTTTGTATAGTCTTTTGTCTCTTCTATTAAAGGGGATGGACATGACAATCGAGCCTCCTAGAGGAAGGGCCTCACGCATGGGGCCATCACCTAGATGAATTGGTTGGTTCCTGCTTTTGTTGAACAAATTGTTTATAGCCCTGGCCTACAACAGGGACCCTACAGTCCCCTTTGGCCTTCTCTTTTCCCTCTTTTTCTTTTTTTACTTAAGCACAATACATGGCTTGGGTAAGGGAGGAAGTTCCTGCTGGATTGGGACCAAAGAACATGGTGTGCTTAAGCCCAACTGGCTCAAGATGTTCAGGAACTCACCTCTCACCCCTCTCTGCCTCCTTCCTAGAAATCACAGCTTTTTAGTCCAGTTGTGGAATACTGAGAGTACCACAAATAGTCAGGGCAGGATTATGCTTACCCACAATGGCCTGAGAGGAGAGTTTCTGGATGATGCTAAAAGTTCCTAGTCTCATTTTTATAACTTCTAGGGATTCAGTCACGAGAACCATTGCTCTTTCCACAGGGGCTCCGAAGGCTCCTTGGCCAAGGAGATAGGAGTGGTGGAAAATTGGGAGTTCCTGGAAAGGCAGATGGTTGAAGCAGGCCTTTGCTTACCGATGTGGCCTGAGAGGAGAATTCCAGGATGATGCCGAGTTCCTAGCCTCGATTTTGGAAAGGCAGTTTCATAACCTTTTAACCAGAGATTGAGGCAACTGTGGAGAGGAGAACCATGGAGTCAAGTGATGAGTGTTCTAAGGGTTGCATCTCTAGCATCCCCTCCTCCTGGATATTCTCTTCTCCCTCATCTTGGGAGATGCCCCCATTCTGCTGCCTCCCAACAGAATTCTTTGTCTCTTTTGTTGTCTCATCCTTTTCCCACATCCCCCTTCCCCCCATCCCTTAGCGTGGACATTTTCTTAGAGTATCTCTTTGGACATTTCCTTAGAGTATCTCTGGATATTTCCTTAGAGTATCTCTGGACATTTCCTTAGAGTATCTCTGGACATTTCCTTAGAATATCTCTTTGGACACTTCCTTAGAGTATCTCTGGACATTTCCTTGGAATATCTCTTTGGACATTTCCTTAGAGTATCTCTGGACATTTCCTTAGAGTATCACTGGATATTTCCTTAGAGTATCTCTTTGGACACTTCCTTAGAGTATCTCTGGACATTTCCTTAGAATATCTCTTTGGACATTTCCTTAGAATATCTCTGGATATTTCCTTAGAGTATCTCTGGATATTTCCTTAGAGTATCTCTTTGGACATTTCCTTAGAGTATCTCTGGATATTTCCTTAGAGTATCTCTGGATATTTCCTTAGAGTATCTCTTTGGACATTTCCTTAGAGTATCTCTGGATATTTCCTTAGAGTATCTCTGAATATTTCCTTAGAGTATCTCTGGATATTTCCTTAGAGTATCTCTTTGGACATTTCCTTAGAGTATCTCTGGATATTTCCTTAGAGTATCTCTGGATATTTCCTTAGAGTATCTCTGGATATTTCCTTAGAGTATCTCTGGATATTTCCTTAGAGTATCTCTTTGGACATTTCCTTAGAGTATCTCTGGATATTTCCTTAGAGTATCTCTGGATATTTCCTTAGAGTATCTCTTTGGACATTTCCTTAGAGTATCTCTGGATATTTCCTTAGAGTATCTCTGGATATTTCCTTAGAGTATCTCTTTGGACATTTCCTTAGAGTATCTCTGGATATTTCCTTAGAGTATCTCTGGATATTTCCTTAGAGTATCCCTTTGGTACTCTTATCTTCTTTCTTATTCATGGCAGTGACATCAGCTACTACCTCTATACAGAAAACTTCCAAGACAGGTTAATGCTCCTGGGGAAGAGAGGGACTGCATCTTCCCTGTGGAAGGCTGGACTCCCTAGAATGAATGTAAAGGGGGTTGCCCTACTAGCGGTTCCAAGTTCAGTGCCTTTCAAAAGGGAATCCAAGCCACCAGACAGCAATGAGACTGGAGGACTTCAGAGCCCTTGTGGAAAGAGCAGTGGCTCTTGGGACTGAATCCCTAGGCTTAATTCTACCTTTGCCCCTTGTTTCCTTGGACAAATCATTTAGTCTCTCTAAGGTTCAGCTTCTATATCTATAAAGCAAGGGGGTTTGGATTAAATGGCTCCTTCAGTTCTCAGTCTACAATCCTAAGAATTACATCAAATGTTTGAGGGACATCCTGAATCCTTATGTGTTTTGTGCTTGTAATTTGTATTTTGGGGGGCTATCCTACAGGAAGGAGCTGGAGGTATCTTATGAGCTGTTTAATGGAGATCTAAACATGGACAGTATTGGGAGATTTCCAGACCAACTTTTGCCCAACAAACTAAAAAGGGGGTGATTTGGCAGGGGAAACGCCCCATCATAGACCTGGGTCCCGGCAAGCTCAGAACCTCGTGACCCTGGACCAGGGCTTTCACAAGATCTATAGTTTCATTTGAATAAGTTTATTTAGCCAATTTAGAACATTATTTCTTGGTTACAATAGATCTATAGTTTTCAAAAGAATCTTTAATGGGAAAGGAAGGGAATAATAAAGCCCAACAAAATATAAATTCAGGGCCAGGATTCTTGAGCCTGAGACTGTGTGCCTGTGGGAAAGACTAGGAACAGGAAGTTTAATTGGGGAGAGGAGGATGGGTCAGGTGGGGGGGCCAATGAGCCACTGACCTTTCTAGAAAGTAACTGAAAAGCGGCCACCAGATGGCATCCCAAGACAGTCGCCCCGGCAGCCAGTGGGTGCTTGTCTCTGTCTTGTTGCCTAGCTGCCAAGATGCCACATTTCCAGACTCTGACCAGTCTAGCAGTTTGGATTCTGGGATCGTGGTGTTGATTGGTGTTACCCTTGGGAAGAAGTTGCAAAGAGGGAACTTTAGTCACAGCGTCAAGAGAAATTTCTTAATGAGAAGAGTTAACCAGAAGTGGAAAAAACGGCCTTGGCTTCCCCTTCCTTGGAGGTCTTTGAGCGCCCCCCCCCCCCAGGCTCCCTTGGTAGATGGGTGGTCAAAGGATTCTAGTGAGGATGCGAGAGGTGGGACCACGTGCCTTCCAAGGTCACTTCCTCTGAGACCCTGATTCTGCCAGCTTCACCCTCTCTACCGTCCCCTGCATCACCCTCTGCTCCCTATTTCCTTGATCACCCCAACTGCGCCGCCTCCTGCTGCCCTCCTCTGCAGTGCCCTATTGGTCTCTGCTCTCCTTTTAGCCTCCATCCCCGCTGCCTCCTATTGACTTCTGCTACGCCCCCCCAATGCCCTCTGCTCCCCCTGCCAATCCCTCCCCATCGGCCTCCACAATTCCCTTTTGTGTTGTGCGGATCCCACAGAAACCTGCGAGTCCTTAAAGGCCTTGCGCCCCTTGGAGCTTCCTGTCTGTCCTTCCCCTTTGTCTGCAGTAGAAAATAGGGATGCCGGGCTTTTCAGCAATCGATGAAAGGCTGGAGAGGAGTCAGTGAGCGGGGCACGGGCACCAGGGGGCAGCCCTCACCAAAAGGAGGCCTCTTGTTGGGCCAAACAATGCCAGGCAGGAGAAAGAAGATTCATCTCAAACGGGGCGGAGCGGGAGGGGGAACCCCCGGGTCCCTGATGCAGGTCAAAGGCCTCCCTGATAATCATAGCAGTCTACTTAGTGCTTTGTACACTCAAGATGTGTGTGCCTGGAAGCAGAAATGGATCAATAATGAGAAGGAAGAATAACCAACACACGGTCCATCGTTAAGCCATCGAGAGGAAGACCATCTCCTCCCCTCTGATCCATTAAGGGAATTCCCTTCGGGTAGAGACAAAGACACAAGAGCCTCGCCGGAGGGAATCCCCACATCCCGAGGCCTGAAGCAGACGAATGGCAAGAGAGACCGACCAACACGACTCCGAAAACTCTTCTTCACGATTGTCAAAAGAGGCCACAAATCGCGACCGTGGCAAGGAGTGGTGGCGTGGTTGTGGGAAGACAGGCACACCGATGTGTTTGCTGATGGAGCTGTGAATGGTCCAGCCATTCCAGAAAATAATGGGACATGAATGACACTCCCAAAGTCACTAAACCTTTTTTCTTCCTTAATTGACTCCCTATCACAACCCCCACTGTGGCTGATGTGCAAACCTTTTCCTCTCTCCTGTATCACCTCCTCTCTTGTCCCTTTCAGCAGAGGACCCTGCTTCAGACGTTGCCAAGAAAAGAAAGGCCATTCCTTGTGAGCCACCTCTCCTCCCTAACTCCACACTTCAAAGCCCCTCCAGAAGCCAGCCATTGAGGAAAAACTGGTCCTTTTCTTTGCCAAAGTCAAATTCTCTACTTGTGACTGGAGTCAGAGGACCTGGGTTCAAATCAAATCAAACGATTACTAGGTGGTCTTTGAGGGTCCCTTCAGCACTTTGTCTAAGATACTATGATCTTCTGCTTCTTCTAGGAGCTTGACTCTTTGACCATTTTCTCTTTCTAATATTTAATCTTTCTTCACTGTCTTCTTCCCTGCTGTCTATAAACGTGCTGAAACCTCCCTTAAATAAATAAATATATATATATATATATATCTGTTCTTTCCTTAAGCCTGCCATCCTTTCAGCTATCATGCTGTGTTTTTCCTCTTTATGAAGCCTAGAAAAAGCTGACTACACTCTTTGCTTCCCTTTCCTCACCTCCTACCCACTTCTCAATATCTTGCCATCTGGCTTCCATTCCTACCACTCAACTAAAACTGCTCTCTCCGGGATCATCAATGATCTCTTAATTGTTAGAACACACGGCTTCATTCTTGACTTCTCTACAGTTTTCACCACTGTTGATAAGTGTGCTGATCAGTTAACTAACATTTATTGATTGAGCACCTACTATGGACCAGACACCGTGCTAAGTATTGGGGAATACAATCTCCCTCCCCTCTTTGTACACTCTCTTCCCTTAAGTTTCACGGCAAGAACTCTTGGTTCTTCTGCTTGGCTGACCATGCCTTCTCAGTCACCTTTTCTGGGTCAAGCTTCTCCTTAAGCACAGATGTACTCTGGACTCTCTTTACTCTCCACATTTTCTCTCAGTGGCCTCATCACTCCCAGAGGTTCAATTGTCACACCTATTCTGGTGACTGCCAGATCAACCTATTCAGCCATCATATTTCTAATCTCAAACCTAACTCTTTTTTCAACCTTTACCTTTTGTTTTAGAATCAATACTAAGTATCAGTTCCAAAGCAAAAGACTAGTAAGGGCTAGGCAATGGGGGTTAAGTGACTTGCCCAGGAAGTATATGAAAAAAGATTTGAACCCAGGACCTCCCATCTCCTGACCTGACTCTCTATCCACTGAGCTATCTAGCTGTCCCTCTAGGCCTAATTCTTACTGTAACTTGAGCATACCATCTTAAACTCAGTATGCTCAAATCAGAATTCATCTTTATCCCCAAGCTCTTCCTTCCTCCCTGCCTCCTTCCTTTCCTCCTTCCCTCCCTCCCTCCCTTCCTTCCTTCCTCCTTCCCTTCCCTCCCTTCCTTCCTCCCTCTCTCCTTCCCTCTCTCCCTTCCTTCCTCTCTTCCTCCCCTTCCTTTCCTCCCTGCCTCCTTCCTTTCCTCCTTCCCTCCCTCCCTCCCTTCCTTCCTTCCTCCTTCCCTTCCCTCCCTTCCTTCCTCTCTCCCTCCTTCCCTCTCTCCCTTCCTTCCTCTCTTCCTCCCTTCCTTTCCTCCCTGCCTCCCTCCCTTTCCTCCCTCCCTCCCTCCTTCCCTCTCTCCTTTCCTTCCTCTCTTCCTCCCTCCCTTTCCTCGCTCCCTCCCTTTCCTCCCTTCCTCCCTCCCTTTCCTCCCTGCCTCCCTCCCTCCCTTCCTTCCTTCCTTTCCTCCCTCCCTCCCTTCCTTCTTCCCTTTCTTCCTTTTCCCTATGTCTATTCTTCTAGTCTTTCAGATTTGCTGCCTTAAAGTTATCTTGTACTCATGGCTTCCCCTCATCCCCAGGATCCAATCAGTTGCCAAATCTTGGATGCTTAATAAATGCTTGTTTATTGACTGATCAATCTCTCAGTCTGACCCCTATCCCCTCTCACATAGCCACAGACCTTCATTCCTCTCAATTGGACTAGAGCAAAAGCCTTCTAACTTGATTTCCCATTCCAGCCTCTCCTCTCCCCAATCCATCCTCCCCACAGCTGTCAAATTGATATTCCAAAGCACAGGTCTGATAATGTCAAGAAGTTTTATCTCAATCTCCTCCAGAATCAAATACAAACTCCTCTATTTGGCATCTCACAATATGGCTTCATCTTCTCTTTTCAGACTGATTTCACAAACTCCCTCTCGTGGACCTTATGTTCCAGACAAACTGGACTACTTATTGCTCCCCATTCCAAACAGTCTGCCCACCACCTCCATACTGTTTGCCATGACTGGACCACTGTCTCTCCTGAACTCTGGCTCTCAGAATCTCAGGCTCTCTTCAGACATGAGCAGAAGTGCTGCCTCCTCCAAAAGGCCATCCCCATGGTCTCCCCAGTTATTAGCATCCCCACCCTCATATTTGTTTTGTATTTACCCCTACTGCAGTAGAATGTAAGCTCCTCGAGGGCAGGAACATTTTTGCACCCAGCACAGGGCCTCAAATGTAGCAGGAACTTATAGATAGATGTTCTTTGGATGGAATTGAATCCTTTATGCTTTCCTTGAACTTCCCTGACTTTGTTCATGCTATCCCTGGTGTCTGGACTGTCTATTCTACATACACATCCCTTCTTCCTACCCCTTGAATTCTCATCCATTCATTAAAGATAAGCTTAAATGCTACATCCTCCAAGAAGCCTTCTCTGATTTCCCTGGGTCACTAGTGACCTTTTCCTTTAATACTTCATGTAAACACTCTTATTTTCTAATTCTCACATATATGTGAAATATTATGTAGCATAGTTACCATCTGTGTTATGATTATGAGGGCAGCTAAGTGGTACAGTGGATAGAGAGCTGGGTCTGGAGTCAGGAAGACCTGAATTCAAATTTGGCCTCAAACACTAGCTATTGTAAAAGTTAAAATTAAATCTCAATAATAATATTATATTTTAAGAGATTTATTAACGATCATTAGAAATCAAGGAATAAAGAAGATACAAAATAAAGACCACAAGCCCATGGCTGGTTAGCCATTTTTTAGTCAACCCCACTCACCACCATCAATGCTGATTCTACATCAGAGAGAGGAGGAGCCTCCAAAGCCCACACCCTTTATCCTCTGTCTACAGGAAGTATGTAATGACAGGAAGTCAGTGGGCTCTTGGGATATGTAGTCCTTTTTTAGGGTAACAGATTTTCAATCATTCATTATGTGATCTTGGATAAGTCACTTAACCCTGTTTGCCTTAGTTTCCCCATCTGTAAAATGAGCTGGAGAAGGAAATGGCAAACCACTCCAGTATCTTTGCCAAGGAAACTCCAAATGGGCTCATGAAGAATCAAACAATGATGAAAATCAACTTAACAGTTACAACAACAAAAGTTATCTGTCTTCCACTAGACTAAGGTCCTGGAGCAGAGGTATTATGTCTCCTCAAATCTATCTCTCCCAGGGCCTGACATAGGGTTCTGTATACTGTAGGTACTTAATATTTATTGAATTGAACTAGATTTTCTTTAATGAGCCATTCCAGGTCTGACATTCTATGATTCTGTGAGATATACCCCCTCTCTCCTTGAGTCTTCTCCTTACCAGTTCAAGGAACTTTCCATTCAGAGGTGCTGAATTTTTTTTTAACCCGTACCTTCTATCTTAGCATTGATACAAATATGGGTTCCAAGACAGAAGAGTAGTAAGGGCTAAGCAAGTGACTTATCCAGGGTCACTAGAAAGTGTGTGGGGCCAGATTTGAACTTTCTGAGGTCAGATTTGAAATCAAAGGTGCTGAATTCTAGTGCTACTTACTCAGTTTTAGTGATTCTTCACTCCCTCTTCCTCTCCCTCTAGTCCCTCATCCTCATCTAACCCACTTACCAGATTTGTCTCCTCTTCTGAGCATCCCCTCAGACTAAACTTTCTTTGGAAAATTCTCTCCATCCTTCAAGGACCAGAACAAGCCCTATCACCTGCATGAAGCCTACCCCAACCATCTCAGCCCAGAGTAGCCTCTCCCCCCCCTCCCCTCTCCCCGCCCCAGTATTTGTAATATTCCCAGAACCTTCCCAATGCCCTGATCTCCTTCCCTTCCAACCTCTTATATCCTCCACTTCCTGGACCGCTCCGAGGTCTTGACATACTAGAGCTCATTTATAATTCAGACTAGCTGAAATGTATATAGATCTTTGCGGCTTGCAGAGTTTTGCCTGCATGATTTCATTTGCTCACAGGATTACAGATCTGGAAGTGGCAGAGACCTAAAAGGCCGTCTAGTCTAACGGGCACGTCTTATAATGCCAGGGTGAAGGGATCACACAGGTGGTAAATAGCAGAGCGGAGATTCAAGTCCTCGGGAGGTAGGTGGTACAAGAAGCGCATTGTCTGGGCCATCTGACCCAGAGAAAGCTCTGCGGCGGTGCCAGGACCCAAGCTGCAGATGCTATGGCCTTGGTCCATGTTGTCCCGCCCTGCGGTCCCAGGCATCTGGGGATGTACTGTTGGCTGGCTCTTTCTCTGTTTCCTACAAACATGCCCATCATTCGAAAACTCTCGCTTTGGGGGGCAGATAGGTAGCACCAGGCCTGGAATCGGGACAACCTGGGTTCAAATCTGGCTTCAGATTCTCCTCAGCTCTGTGTCCCTGGGCAAGTCACAAGCTCAATTGCCTACGAACCTTGCTGTTCTTCTATCTTAGATTTGATATTAAGACAGAGGGCAGGGGCTTAAAAAAGCAGCCCTCCTTTTCTCCTAGCTTGCTTACTAGCTGTCCTGCTCTTCCCCTTTATGGCTGAACCTAGAAAGTCTTCTCTATCTCCCTATTATATAAATCTCCCTCCTATGCCCTCACCTCTCCCACTCCTCCACCCCTATGAAAGAGACGCCCCACAACCTCCCCATGTAGGGGTCCTGCTCTGAGAGTGATGAAGATTAGCCCAGAAAGGACAAGGGTTTGGATTTAAAAAACAAAACTTTATTTACAGAAATTACAAAATAAACCACAGAATACAATATTTTACAGGAAGACTGGCTGCCCCCTCCCCTCCCTTATAATAACGTATATAAAAAATTAAAAGCCCCCAGACATGAAGTAGGAACTAGGAGTGGGCCCGGAGCTGGAAGCACCTTTGAAGTAACAAGGATCGGGAAGCGTGGCTCCTCTATTTTCCTTCCGTCTCCGGGCTGCCTTCCTAATATCTACACCCCTTGAGCCGAGGCCTTCCCCCCAAGCCCTGGATCCCTCCTGGGTGTGTAGTTGCAAACAAAGCCAAGCTCACCCGTGGGCCAAGCATCCCAGGCTCTCACCGTTCTCCAGCAGCTTCTGCCCCTGGGCCAAGGTTGGGAGGTGGGATGGGGCTAGATGGGATGACAATGTTTGGGGAAACAAAGGGGGTGACTTGGGGTTATTGCAGTGCTCCTGGGCCCTGGAGGGCAGTGCCCTGTACTACCTCTCCCAGCTCTAGCCATGAAGCTGGGTGTGTTGGGGCTTGACCCTCAGAGTGATGAAGTGGTGGAGTCCACCACCTCCCGGCCATTACATACCGTGGGAACAAACTGGGAGCCAGAACCTACGGGGAGAAAGCAGAGAGGTTAGTGGTAGGGCAAGGGAGGTTCAAGGCTCAGCTGAATCCTGCGGTGGCGGGTTTCAGGGAGGAGTCGAGGGTCTTCTGCTAGAGACTTTTCACTCTTTCCTTTTCTAGTCTCAGTGGGCAGCTATTCTATTTCCTTAAAAAAAATCCACCTAGTGATCCTATATGTCTTCATTCCCCTGAACTCTGGGAGAAGGGGCATAATGGGACAGCAGCTGGAATCAGCAGGGGTATAGACCAGCTATTGGGGGGCGTCTGGGACCCGCGGTAGGGGGTAACATTGATCCTGGGTGATCCAAATGGGGAAGTTCCATTTTTTTTGGAAGGAGAAGGAGGTTGGGGCTCCCTGACCCTAAGAGAAGCCCAGCTTTGGGGGTGGGTGACTTCTCTGACCCTGAAGAATAGCTGAATCCTTCACCATGAGGATTCTGTGGTTGGGGAGTGCCAAGTGGCCCGGGGGCACAAACTGACCATGGGAGATGCTGGAGCCAGCAGCAGTGACACTGAAGCGGCTGGTAGGTGCCCGGTGACTGACTACGTTCTTCTGTGGCTGGAAGAGGATGATGTGAAGTTTGGGGGTGAAGAGGCAGCCTAGGACCACGGAGCCGCTGAGGCTGACAGACACACACATGGTTGTTGTCTGCACCTGGAGGGAGATACCAAGAGTCTGTGTTGTAGCCTCTCTCACTCCTCCACCCATATGAAAGACTGCCCACAACCTCCACATTTTGGGGTCCTGTTCTAAGAGTACAAAGGACCACAGAACATCAAAGTTAGAAGAGATTTTAAGGGGCAGCTTGGTAGCAATAGTCAAGAGGACCTGGGTTCAAATCCAGCCTCAGGCACATTCTAGTTGTGTGACCCTGGGCAAATCACTTAACTCTGATTGCCTAGCCTTTGCTACTCTTCTGTCTTAGAAATGCTACTAGGTCAGAAGGTAAAGGTTATTATTATTTTTTAATATGTCCTGTGTCCATCCATTTTTTCCCTTGAAGAGATGAGGTAAACATTTACCAGTACACCCCTGAAATGCCATTGATAAAAGCCTGATATATATATATACATAAGGAACTGACACAAATACATGACTTAAGAGCCATTGCCCAGTGTATAAATGGTCAAAGGATATGAATAAATGATTTACTAATGAAGAATTTTAATGATTTTTTTAACAATGACATTAGGAAAGATGACACAAAATAGCAATATTCACACAGGTCCTCACTCTTGATCACCACAAATAAATCAGTTGCCAAATCTCATCATTTCCCCCCTACAATGTCTCCTACATATGTCCCCTTTTCTCACCTCCCACAGTCCCCATCCTTGTCCAAGTTCAAGCCCTCATCACCTCTTTCCTGAACTATTGCAAAAGTTTTCCAATTGGACTCCTTGTCTCGTCTCTGCCCAGCTCTGTCCATCCTCCATACATCCTCTGACACCCACAACTCAATACATTCTAATGGCTCCCTAGTGCCTTTAGGCATAAACATGTCTCTTTGACATTTAAAGTTCTTCCCTTCTTAGTTCTCTTATACATTACTTCTTGCTGCATCCTCTATGGTACAGCCCTACTGACTATTCCTTGCACACAATGCTTCATCTCCTGTCTTTGGGTCTTAGTTGTCCTCAGTGCCCCAAATGTTCTTTTCCTTACCTCCTCTTCTCCGGGAATATTTGACTTCCTCAAGCACTGCCTCCTGAAGGAAGGTCTTTTCTAGTTTTCTATCTCCACCATCCAGATACTTGAGCCTTCTCTTGTAAGGCTGCCTTCCACCTACTCTATTTATTGTGCATGTGTTGATTTTAATGAACATGTTGTCTCCCTTGTTAGAGTGTAAGCTCCTGGAGGGTAGGAACTATTTTTTTTCTTTGTATCCCTAGCATTTGGTAAAGCATCTGGCAAAAAGTAAGAGCTTGATAAAGGCTTGTTGACTGACTGTGGAAAAGTAGGCATATTAATGCTCTGTTGATGAAGCCATGAATCGCCCGGCCCTCCTGGAGAACAGTTTAGAATCAAAATGAGAAAAATGACTGAATTGTCCATAATTTTTAACTGTGATCACACTATTGGGCATATAACCAAAGATGGCCAAAGACAGAAACAAGAGTCCAATGTAGACCAACAAATTCAGAGCCACACTTTTGTATTAATAAAGAACGAGAAACAGTGACCAGGGAATAGTGGGACTATGGCATATGAATATAATGGGATGCTAATGTGCCATAAAATGACAAAAATAGGCATTGAGAGAAGCATGGGAGATTTGCATGAACTTATGTAAAGCAAAAGAATTAGAAGGAAAAGAATAAGATATACAACTGCTATGGCAATGGCAATGAATAGAAGTAGCTGAATTCAAGGTTCATTGAGGAAAAAAAAAATCAAATCAAAAATGGTCCAGGAGAACACTTAACCAAATATGGAGCCTTCCTCAGAATAGAAGCACAGCAGTCCATTGACATTTGGCAGGTGTAGTCATTGGTTCAGTTGTTTTTGCTTAACTGTTTTTCTTCATATAAGGGAGGATTAGATTATGATGGGGTGGGGTAGATGCAGAAATGACAGTGACTTAAAACCAAAATAAATCAATAAGGCTATTTAAAAAGAAACCCTTAAATTCTGTCCTAGAATCAGTTCTAAATACTGATCCCAAGACAGAATCTATAAGGGCCAGGCAAGTGGGGTTAAGTGGTCAGGATCACACAGAGCTAGGAAGTATCTGAGGCCAGATTTGAACTGAAGACCTGTCTGCTGGTCTAGCTCTCTATTTATCTAGTTGCCCCCATGCTATTAAAAAAAAACAAAAAAAAACAAAGATATGAAAAAGTCAGGGTTATAGAAATATAAAAGAAGAAAGAGAGAGAAGGAAGGAAAGAAAGAAAGAGAGAGAAGGAAGGAAAGAAAGAAAGAGAGAGAAGGAAGGAAAGAAAGAAAGAAAGAAAGAAAGAAAGAAAGAAAGAAAGAAAGAAAGAAAGAAAGAAAGAAAGAAAGAAAGAAAGAAAGAAAGAAAGAAAGAAAGAAAGAAAGAAAGAAAGAAAGAAAGAAAGAAAGAAAGAAAGAAAGAAAGAGAAAGAAAGGAGGGAGGGAGGGAAGGAGAGAGGGAGGGAGGAGGAAGGAAGGACAGAGGAGAGAGGCAGGGAATAAGGGAAGGAAGGAGGGAGGGAGGAAAGGAAAGGAAGGGAAAGAAAAAGAGAAAAAAGTGAAAGAAAGATCTGGTTGTGCTTGGTGCAAGAGGGTAGAACTGGGACCAGAAAGGATTGGGGAATCCTGAGAAGGCAGATTTCAGCTCAGTAGTTTAGAATGTCCTCACAAGTAAAACTACACAACAAATAAATGGAATGTTTCGTCAAGTTGTGAGCTCCCATCCCGAAGTCTTTTGTGGATGATTTCTTGTCTGGGATATTGTGGGAGGGATTCCTGCCTCGGATAGGAATCAGCTAGATAATAAAAATAGCCTAAGACATTTGTGTAGAGATTCATGGTTTCCCAAGTACTTTACATACATTATCTCCTTTCCTTCCTCACAACAACACTAGGAGGGAGATGTCATTCTCAATACATTTCACAGACAAGGCTGCTCTTAGAGGAGTTGAGTGACTTTGCCATGGCTGCTCAGCCACTAATCAGCAATGGGTTTCAAATTCAAGTTTCGCCTCATTCCAAATACATCACTCTTTCTGCTGCCCTTCCAACTCCTTGACTTCTGAAATCCCTTCCAACTCATTCTAGAATGAGACATGACCTTAGTTCTAATATGAAAGAGCCTTAGTCTGAGGACTTGCGTTCAAGGTCCAGGACTAAAGACTCACTTTCCTCATCTGTAAAATGGGCATGCTATGACTTGTTCTTCCTATCTCATGAGGTGGTTGTGAAGGAAGTACTTTGGAAACTTCCAATACTAATGAAATTTGAGTAAAACAGAAGATATCTGCTGGAAGGGGCCACAGAGTTGGTCATGTGTAACCTGTTTATTTCATTTTATTTTTTTAAAAAACCCTTACCTTCCACCTTAGAATCAGTACCATGTATTGGTTCCAAGAATGGTAAGGGATAGGCAATGGAGGTTAAGTGACTTGCCTAGGGTCACACAGCTAGGAAGTATCTGAGGTCAAATTTGAACCCAGGACCTCCTGTCTCTAGGCCTGGCTCTTAAGCCACTGAGCCACCCAGCTGCCCCCTAACCTGTTCATTTTAGAGACCAATATGCAGGTGTTTGGGTCAGGAGGAAGACCCTTTCCTGAGGTTTAATGTAGTCTTTCTGTACAAGCTTATTTTAAAACAATGTTGGTATTAACATTAACTGGCGAATTAATTAATTAATTAATTAACAGGATATGTAACATTAATATGAATTAACAATAATGATAACTGACATTTATTTAGGGCTCTAAATTTTGGGCTATTTTTATGTATTTTAATTCATTTGGGCCCCTGTGTGGGGAGGTGGTCATGGAGGTGATTTTTCATTTTCTTCCTCTCAAGCACATTTTTCGAATGAGGAAGTGGAGGCAAACAAGGTGAAGTGACTTGCCCAGGGCCATATCTTTAGTAAATGTTTGAGGCCAGATTTGAACTCCTGAAGCTCAGTCTTCATGACTTTCAGCCACCCAGCTGCCCATTATCTCTGTCTTACACATGAGGAACACAAGGCTGAGAGAGCTTAATAACTTACCTTGTGGGGCCAGAGCTAGAAAGTGCCTGAAGAGACATTTGAACCCAGGTTTTTTGTGTTTCTAGGTCCGGGGCTCTGACCACTAGACTATGAAGTCTGCTGAAAGACTGACTCACGAGATTTGGGCTTGAAATGAACCTTAATGAACAACTAGTCCAGCCTTTGCATTTACAGATGAGGAAACTGAGGAATGACAGAAGGGATTGGCCCGATGTCACGCGGGCCAAAAGGCAGGGTTTTAGCCCCGGGCCATCCAAAGGGAAAGAGGGAAAGAGTGAGGCAAGGGGAGGCTGCTTTGAGCGGTTCTTGGCTGTGGTCTAAGTTTTAGGGGCCAATCAGAGGCAGCCGTTGTCATGTGTATTCAAGAACGGAGGAATCCATTGGTCCAGAGGAAGGCGGGAAGACCCTCCTCTCCCAACAGGCTCTAGAGAGGGCTGAAATCGACCAGAAAAACTCCCCTGACGTGTAACAGGACTTAAGCCAATGGGGGAGATCCCGGGCGAATCACTTCAGCGCTCTGCGCCTGGGACTTTCCTCTTCCATAAAATGGGGATGATGGCCGTGTGGGCTCCCGGATCCCTCCCGGCTCTCAGTCGGGGATCCTATGGCCTCCTGCCGCCCTCCCCTCCTCCTAAGTTACCCTCCTTGCTTCTCCGGCCCTCCGCAGCTGTTTTCTCTCCTATCTTCCATTTCTGTCCCTTCCATTCAGCCAGGTTCCTCTCCTTCTGAGGTAGGGAGTGTTAGTTTGGGAGTATAAATTCTCTGAGGGCGGGCACTGTATTTAACACACGCTTGACACATTTAATAAATGCTTATTGAGTGTCCAGTACCACCACTGGGTGGGTATCAGTTTCCCCATCTATGAATTGGGGATAATAATAGCACTTGTTCAAGAAAATGAGCTGGGTGGCTTAGAGGATTGAGGGTCAGGCCCAGAGACGGGAGGTCCTGGGTTCAAATTTGGACTCAGACTCTTCCTAGCTGCTGTGTGACCCTGGGCAAGTCACTTGACCCCCTCTGCCTCGCCCTTACCGGCTCTTCTGCCTTGGAACCCATATAGTATTGTTTGTAAGATGGAAGGTAAGAGTTTGAAAAGGAAAATGAGTCGAGGAAGTAAGAGAATGGAGTGGCAATGATGAAGGAGCTACGGGGCTGGGAGCTAGCCGTGCTCCCTCTTCCTCCCCCCTCCCACCCCCGCGGCTCCCTCCTTCCTCCACTTGCACTCTTTCCCTCCCTTGGCTCTTGTTCCCGGCTCACCCGGTAGTCACTGGAGGTGACGTAGAAGATGGGCAGGAAGGCCAGCCAGATGATGCAGGTGGTGTACATGGTGAAGCCGATGAACTTGGCCTCGTTAAAGTTCTCGGGACACTTGCGGGTCTTGAAGGCATAGAGGGTGCAGAGGGCGATGAGCAGCACGTTGTAGGCCAGGGAAGCCAGCATGCTGGAGTCCCGATGGTTACAGCGCAGCGTCACCACCTCCCTCCTCTCGGGCCCCGTCTCCTTGCCCGTGCCGGGTGCCTCCACCAGCAGCCAGATGGTCACGATGAGCAGCTGGCCCGAGATGAGGGCCAAGCAGATGGCCACCTGGGAGGCGGGGCTGATGAACCGCGGCCGCCGGGCGCCGTCCCGGGCCCCGCCGCCGAAGATCCGCGCGATGCGGTTGGTCTTGGTGAGCAGGGCCGAGTAGCAGACAGAGAAGGCGGTGCCCAGGCCCAGGCGGCGGAGGGCACACACGGCTGTGGAGGGCTTGGCGATGAACACGAAGGTCATGGAATAGCAGAGCAGGACGCCGGCCAGCAGGATGTAGCAGAGCTCGCGGCCCGAGGCTTTGACCACGGGAGTCCCATTGTGGCGAACAAAGACACCCAGGACGAAGAGGGTGGCGAGAGAGCCCAGGCACGAGATGGTGACCGGCCCCAGCGCCCAGGCGTCTCCCCAGCGGATGTACTCCTGGGGCAGCTCGAAGCAGCCCGACAGGCTGGAATTGGGCCAGTAGCCCAAGCCACAGTCCGTGCAGGTGAACTCGTCCTGCAGATACTCGTAGGGCTGGCACGGGATACACAGCCAGCAGCACACATCGCCGGGCTGGACGCTCTTCATCTCGTTCTTCAGGCAGGGCTCGCTGCACCGGGAGGTAGGGAGGGTGACGCCCTGGGCTGAGGCCCAGGGGATGAGGCTGGTGTCCAGGCTCAGGCCTTCAGCCCAGTAGCCCACCTTCCGGTAACGGTAGCGTCCGCTGCCCCCACGGAAGTAGGTGAAGATGTTGTATCGGCCAATGCCATCGCCAAAGCGGTCGAAGCGCACCTCGTTGTGGGTGTCGACGGGCCGAAATGGTGCTGTGGGATGGGAAGGGGAAAATGAGTGAGGGAGCCGAGATTTTGGGGTATCCTAATGCTGCCTTCACCCCTACACCCAGCCCGAATCCCAACCCTGAACTCTGCTCAGCTTTGAACCCAATTCTAAATCTCTCCTAGTCCCAAGCCTAACCTTAACCAAGAAAGAAAGAAAGAAAGAAAGAAAGGAAGGAAGGAAGGAAGGAAGGAAGGAAGGAAGGAAGGAAGGAAGGAAGGAAGGAAGGAAGGAAGGAAGGAAGGAAGAAAAAGAGAGAAAGGAAGGAAGGAAAGGAGAAAGAAAGAGAAAGAACTCTAAACCTCTCCTAGCCCCAAGCCTAACCTTAACCCTAACCAAGAAAGAAAGAAATGAAAGGAGAGAAAAGAGAAAGAATTCTAAATCCTAAACCTCTCCTAGCCCCAAGTCTAACCTTAAACAAGGAAGGAAGGAAGGAAGGAAGGAAGGAAGGAAGGAAGGAAGGAAGGAAGGAAGGAAGGAAGGAAGGAAGGAAGGAAGGAAGGAAGGAAGGAAGGAAGGAAGGAAGGAAGAAAAAGAGAGAAAGGAAGGAAGGAAAGGAGAAAGAAAGAGAAAGAACTCTAAACCTCTCCTAGCCCCAAGCCTAACCTTAACCCTAACCAAGAAAGAAAGAAATGAAAGGAGAGAAAAGAGAAAGAATTCTAAATCCTAAACCTCTCCTAGCCCCAAGTCTAACCTTAAACAAGGAAGGAAGGAAGGAAGGAAGGAAGG
The DNA here is from genome assembly GCF_027887165.1 of Monodelphis domestica. Taxonomy (NCBI): domain Eukaryota; kingdom Metazoa; phylum Chordata; class Mammalia; order Didelphimorphia; family Didelphidae; genus Monodelphis; species Monodelphis domestica. The sequence continues at coordinate 87,871,938 of NC_077233.1, forward strand.
AAGGAAGGAAGGAAGGAAGGAAGGAAGGAAGGAAGGAAGGAAGGAAGGAAGGAAGGAAGGAAGAAAAAGAGAGAAAGGAAGGAAGGAAAGGAGAAAGAAAGAGAAAGAACTCTAAACCTCTCCTAGCCCCAAGCCTAACCTTAACCCTAACCAAGAAAGAAAGAAATGAAAGGAGAGAAAAGAGAAAGAATTCTAAATCCTAAACCTCTCCTAGCCCCAAGTCTAACCTTAAACAAGGAAGGAAGGAAGGAAGGAAGGAAGGAAGGAAGGAAGGAAGGAAGGAAGGAAGAAAAAGAGAGAAAGGAAGGAAGGAAAGGAGAAAGAAAGAGAAAGAACTCTAAACCTCTCCTAGCCCCAAGCCTAACCTTAACCCTAACCAAGAAAGAAAGAAATGAAAGGAGAGAAAAGAGAAAGAATTCTAAATCCTAAACCTCTCCTAGCCCCAAGTCTAACCTTAAACAAGGAAGGAAGGAAGGAAGGAAGGAAGGAAGGAAGGAAGGAAGGAAGGAAGGAAGGAAGGAAGGAAGGAAGGAAGGAAGGAAGGAAGGAAGGAAGGAAGGAAGGAAGGAAGGAAGGAAGGAAGGAAGGAAGGAAGGAAGGAAGGAAGAAAAAGAGAGAAAGGAAGGAAGGAAAGGAGAAAGAAAGAGAAAGAACTCTAAACCTCTCCTAGCCCCAAGCCTAACCTTAACCCTAACCAAGAAAGAAAGAAATGAAAGGAGAGAAAAGAGAAAGAATTCTAAATCCTAAACCTCTCCTAGCCCCAAGTCTAACCTTAAACAAGGAAGGAAGGAAGGAAGGAAGGAAGGAAGGAAGGAAGGAAGGAAGGAAGGAAGGAAGGAAGGAAGGAAGGAAGGAAGGAAGGAAGGAAGGAAGGAAGGAAGGAAGGAAGGAAGGAAGGAAGGAGAGAAGGAAAGAAGGAAGGAGAGAAGGGAAGGAAAAAAGGAAGAAAGAGAAAGAAAGGAGAGAAAGGAAGAAAGAAAAAGAGAGAAAGAAAGAAGAAAGGAAGAAAGAGAAAGAATTCTAAACTTCTCCTAGCCCCAACCCTAACCCTAACCCTCCACACTAAACCTAATCCCATCCTAACTCATAAACCCACCCTGCCCACCAACATTAGGTGCCAGCCTTAACCCTACTTTCTCTCCCAAACCAATCATTTTGACTTTTAACTGCATTACTGAACCATATGGCTGGACTCCAGCCAGCCTTAAGCCTTACACAGCTGCACCTTTAATGTCACCTAACCAGTCCTCAGCATCACACTTAGTTCTAATAACCCCATACCTTGTGCCCTAATTCTAATGGATATTAATCCCATTCCCAACTCCAATGTGTATGGATCCCTACTCTGCTAGGAGTCAATTGAGTGACTCTCTAAAATGGGGACAATAGAATTGGGTATGCCTAACTGCGGTTCTTGGAACTCCAAATGAGATCATATCCACAACACTCTGCAAACTTGAAAGCCAGGCAGTTGTTGTTATTAGTTTTGCCCTCTGGGGCCAAGGGAAGAAAAGCTCAATCTTGCTTTCCCTGGTTGGCCCTTCAGCTATTTGCAGACGGTGGTTGGCTCCTGCTGCTGCTTCTCCCCTCCAGGCTAAGCACGCTCAGTTCCTCCAGGGATCCTCCCATCCCTTGTCTCCCTATTCTCAGCGTGCTGGTCGCCCTCTGGACTAGGTCTCAGTTGGTCGGTGCCCTTCCTAAGCTGTAATTGTTTAGAATAAACGACCTAACTCTGGCCGCCTCTCCGCCTGGGGTTGAAGTCTCCGGCTTCATTAATTAGTTAAGTTCCCTAATGCAGCTTCTGGGGGCCGTGGCCCAGGAGGGCTGCTAGAATTTCTGAGCACTTTCAGATTTACATAGTGCTTTGCGGATGATCCCATTTTATTTTCAGTACAACCCAGGGCGGTCCATGCTGCAAATGAGGAGACTTGAGGGAGAGGTTAAGTGATTGGCTTGGCATAGCACCATAACATTAGCTAGTGCCCTTCTCAGGACTGATTTGAACTTGGGTGTCTTCCTGCCTTCAGGTCCACTGCTCCACCTAGCTTCCTCTGACTGATGCCCAGATTGAGTTGAAGCTGAAGCCCGGAATTCTAGGCTTGGTAAATCCTGACTTCTTACCCTCATATGTTTTCACAATAGCTCACTCTTTCCTTCCAAAGGACACGTGCTCTATTTTTTTTTAAAGGAAATAAATTTGAATTACGTATATTTTGAGTAAAACACTCATGAAAATTCCATAGTATCATATGAAATTAATACAGCCATGAGGGTGCAGAAAGTGAATGGAAAAAGACTCTGACCATAATTCTGACCCTTTACATCAATCCACACTAGCTTCTCCATCTTCATCATGATCCCCCCTCTCCCCCTTGGGACAATTAGGTGGCTCCATGGATTAGAAAGCCAGATCTAGAGATGGGAAGTCCTGGGTTCAAATCTGACCTCAGACACTTCCTAGCTATGTGACCCTGGACAGGTCACTTAGCTTAGCCTTTGCTTAGCCTTTACCACTCTTCTGCCTTGGAACCAACACTTAGCATCAATTCTAGGACTGAAGGTAAGGGTTTAAAAAAAAAAAGAGGATACAGGCTCCCCCACCCCCAACAGGTTCACCTGAGCTTCGCATATCCCTTTGCCCCCTCTGTCCCTTCAGCCCTAAGCTTAGGATGGAGACAAGCATGTGGAGAGGGGTCCGTTTGTCCTCGTGGATAAGCATTTTACTAAGCATCTACTACCCCCATCCTCTTCAGTAACCATCCCCAGAATTGTTGAGGCAGTAGATGCTTAGCAAAATGCTTATCCACGAGGACAAACTGACCCCTCTCCATCTGCTTGTTCCCTTCTGAAACTTGGGGTTGAGGGGTTAGTTAGAGGGATCCTTTCTGTGGCTTCCTCCATCCTCCTCCTCTACCTGGGAGTCCAAGACCCACTCTTTAAGTAGCCAACCCGTCTCCAAACGCCCCACACTTCTTCATCTTTCCCCTTCCACTTTCCAAGGTCCAGTTGATACAGGCTTGTTTTGAGCCCTGATGGAGCCCTTGATTCTAATCTTAGCTCTCCCACTGTTCTTTCATGGGTCCCCCACTGGCTGTGTGATCTGGCACAAAGCTCTCACCATCTCCTCACCTCAGTGTTCCCCATCAGTGTGCCAGAAGCAGCCCCACGTGCCCTCTGTCCTCATCCAAGGTGTATTGTGAGATTGATAATAGTTGATCTCATAACACATCTGGATGGGGGCATCCATATGGAAGTAAAACTGTGATCCGACTGGATCATCAGAATCTCCCAATTGTTATATAGATTGGTCCTTTCCCAGTATTCCTTCCAGGTCCTCAATCTTCCTACGGCCTCTCCTTCCTGGGTATCCGAGCAGGCTAGCCATCTCATATGTGAAAATGGTGTTGACTAAGGACCAGAGAACTGGCCTTTCCCATTTATTTCCCAGGTGACTTAGGTCAAAGAAATAACTTCACTTCTTGGACCATCATCTGTAAAATGAGAACCTGGACAAGGTTCCTTCCAGCTCTAAACTGATGCCATTCCTTCATCTCCATACAGTGAAATTCACCTCCTTCAGGGCCTGCCTTAAATATTCCTCCCTCTATGAAGTGGGTCTTGATTCTCCCAGACAATGCAAATGATCTCCCCCTCTTGTTCCCCTCAAATTTTGTCTCATCCTTTCTCCTTTCTGAATTCTCATATTGGGGTTTCTCTCTGTCTCTCTCTGTCTCTCGCTCTGTCTCTCTTCTCTCCCTCTCTCTCTCTCTCTCTCTCTCCTCTCTCTCTCACTCACTCACTCTCTCTCTCTCTCTCTCTCTCTCTCTCTCTCTCTCTCTCTCTCTCCTCTCTCTCTCACTCACTCTCTCTCTCTCTCTCTCTCTCTCTCTCTCTCTCTCTCTCTCTCTCACACACACACACACACACACACACACACACACACACACACACACACCCCATCCTCCTTCTTAGAAAATAATTCCTGCAAGGGGTAACTGTGCCATTTTTTTAACCTCTCAGTATCCTTAGCACCAGCTCAAGGTATATTGTACATAGTAGTACTGGCAGAATCAAAGTGACTCATTACCATCAAACTTGACGTTGAGCATGAACTCCTTGTAGAGTCTCTTCCCATTGACGGGGCGCATGGCATCACAGAGATGAGTGGTGTTGGGACACAAGGCCTGGTGCATGTTGTGCAGGCTGTGGGCCATAGCATACACGGCATTGACCACAAACATAATCTTGGACTCTTGCTCAAAGGGTCCGGTCTTGAGTGAGTGGGCCCCGCAATCCCGCTGGCGGAAGCTACAGCCAAACTTCTGCTCCCAGAACTCTCTAAACCAAGGGTTCCGGCTGTTGTTCCACGGGTCAAGGGCTCGAAAGTAAGTGGCAAAGTCACTGATGGGGTAGGAGGCCAGCTCGATGGTGAGGGCACCCTCTGCTGCCCCTTCATTACCTGCCACCACACTTTCCAGGGCACCCCAACCATCACTGGCCACCCAGGTGAAGGAGGCATTGAGGCGCTGGGCAGCTGCCAGGAGTTCTCGGGCATCCTCAGAGCGAGCAAACACGACAGCCACTCGGGCACTGGGCTTCTGCAGCAGGGCTCGCACCACCCCCTCAAAAGCAGCCCGGCTCATGGCCCGGCCTACCTTCTCCGAGGTGGCCACACAGATATTTCGGGCTCGAGCCTCTAGCTCAAAGGCCTCGATGCCAGTCTCCCCATAGTCACCCTCCGAGGCCACAGTCGATACGTAGGTCCAGTTGAAGAAGCGGAGGATCTCAGCCATGGCCTTGGCCTGGTAGAAGTCTGGAGGGACTGTACGAGCAAAGTAATCATAGCGAGACTTGTCACTGAGCTTGGCACTGGTGGATGCATAGCTGATCTGGGGGATCTGGAAAAGCCGAAGAAGGTTGGCTACCTGGAAAAGGATGTAGAGGTCAGAAGATCAGAGACCTTAGGCATTTCTGAGTGACTTGATACCTGGGGGCCAAAGCAGGTTGCTAGTTTACCCAATCCCTGGAAAGGACCTCACAAGGAATCTCTCCATTCCTTGGACACATGACTATAGGTCCTACCCCTTTCCAGGGGTATTTTAGTCCCAGTGCTTGAGTTTCAGTTTGGGGGACCTGCTCCCATCATCACTACTCTAACAATTCCTCCTCTAGGTCCTTCCCACAGTCCCCATTTTATTGGGAGGACTTCATATTTCCTTCTTCTAGAGACCTAGGGATCTAGAACTTTGTCCCTCCCACTGAAAGTCCAACCTCTATCCTTTTCTTTCTAAGTGGCTGGGTAGAAATGAGCACATCCAGGTGGAGGGCAAGTCTCTGAGTTAGAGTCACTCTTGTGACCTCATAGATGGTTCCTATCACCCCTTTTCAGACCAGGCCAAGGCTGTCTAAGCTAAGAGGACAGCCAAACCATCTGTCCAGAAGCCATGGGACTGCTACACTCTGTAAGGGGTAGAGCAAGGGTAGTGGGCAAGAGCCTGGAGGTCCTCAATTTCAGGGAGAAAAGGGTTGATTTAGACCATAGGCTGATCTTCCCTGAGGTAGAGGGAAAAACCAGATTACCTCTGGAGATCAGTGAGCAAATCCAAAGTGATGCTGGGGATTTGGAGCCTTTGGAGTCTGGGCTGGGGTGGGGGGAGTTGGGCATCCTCCTTTCTCTGTCTTTATCCATCCCTTTCTCTCCCCCCTCCCATGCTGGATGATACCAAAAAAGAAAAAGAAAAAGCCAGAAAAAGAAGCATCACTCCATAGAAACAACTTGGATAAGGTATGATTCTTGCTCTAAGTCCTTTGGATGTTGGATGGTGAATAGCGATTAAGGGTTAGGAAATAGAAAGGTTTGTTTTTTTTTTTTTAAGTTAAGAAGACTAGGATAAGTGATTTGGGAGAAAGGCTTAAAGATGAAGGTGGATGGAAAATTCATAGTTGGGCTTGATCTGTGCACACATGAAGGTAAGGGATGGTAGAAGTGGAGAGGGAAGAGAAGGGAAGAGCAGAGAGAAAGGTAAGAAAGGAGAGAGGAGGGGAGAGAAAAGGAAGGAGGGGAAAGGGACAAGAAGGTAGAGAGGAGATGAGAAAAGAAAAGGAAGGAGGTAGGCAAGAAAGAGAGAAAGGAAGAAAAAAGAAAAGAAAAATGGAAGAGAAATGTGGGAACGAGAAAGAGGATGGAGATTGAGAGATGGGAAGGGAGACATAGAAGAAGGCACAGACCAAGATATCAATATGATAGTTGAGCCATTAATCACTGTCCTCGATCTTTCAAAGATTTTGCAAAGTGCTGCAAGACTGGAGGAGGGGAAATATCCAGATTTGGGAGAAGGGTGGAAAGAAGAGTAGAGGGGACAAGCTATAGGCCAGTAGATTTCACTTTAATTTCTGGGGAGGGGGTGAATATAGATTGTATAATTAAAGGACTAGTATGGGAACATCTGGAAAAGAAAGCTCTAAGAGCCCATATATCTTCCTCAAGACATTATGCCAAACAAAGATCATTCATTTTATTGACAGGATAATTGGATGGGCCGATCATATAGTTGAGAGTTGACTTTGATTTCAACCAAAGAATTGGACAAAGTCTCTTATATTGTTCTTCCAGATGAGATGGAGAGTTGTGGGCTGGACAACAGTATTGGGTAGAGTCTGAGCTTGTTAAATGGCTGAACCTAAATAGTGACCTTCGAGGTCCCAAGAGTCCATAGTATTATGCTGCTATCCATCTGACCAGCTAAGGCTCTCTTAGTTAGAGGTGCATCAAGAGACCAGATATCCAGAACAAAGGAGATGATGGTTCTGCTCTCAGAAGATCCCATTTAGAGAACTGTGTTTAGTTCAGGAAACTACACTTGAGGATGTTGACTACCTGGAGGAGTATGACCAGGATTTGGGTGACGGAAGACCATGTCACAAAAGAAGTGATTGAAGGAAGCTAGAAGAGAATACGTGGGGGAAGGGAGGGCATGGCCCTTATTTTCAAGTGTCTGCAAAGCTGCCACATGAAAGAAGGGGATGCTTTTTTTTTTTTTGCTTGGCTCTGGAGGGTCAAATTAAAAGCAATGTAAGTGTAAAGAGGCAAATTTAGGGTTCCATGAGAGGGAAAGCTTCTTAACAACTAGAGCTCCTTAAAGGCAAAAAGGATTGTCTCCAGAAACAATGAGTTTCTTATTCTTCAAGTGAAGACTGGATAACTTCCTGATGGGAACGTTGCCCAGAGATTCTTGATCAGGGCAGGTATGAGTTTGGTCTAGATGATGTCTGAGGTTTCTTCCAGGTCTGAGGAGTGAATAGAGAGGGAAGGGAAAGGGGAAGAGGGAGAAGAGGGGAGGAGAGGTGAAAAAGGAGATAGGATAGGAGAAGGAGAGAGAAGAAAGGGGAGGAGAGAGGAGAGAGGAGAAAAAGGTGAAAGTAGGAAGAAGAGAAAAAGAAAAAGATGAGAGAATGAGGAGAAATGACAGGAAAAAGAGGAGAGAATAGGAAGGAGAGAAAAGAAAGGGGAGGAGAGATGAGAGAGAGGAGAAGCGAATGTGAGAGTAGGAAGAAGAGAGAAAGAATGAGAGAATGAGGAGAAATGACAGGAGAAAAGAGAGAGAATAGGAAGGAGAAAGAAGAAAGGGGAGGAGAGAGGAGAGAGGAGAAAAAGGTGAAAGTAGGAAGAAGAGAAAAAGAAAAAGATGAGAGAATGAAGAGAAATGACAGGAAAAAGAGGAGAGAATAGGAAGGAGAGAAAAGAAAGGGGAGGAGAGATGAGAGAGAGGAGAAGTGAATGTGAGAGTAGGAAGAAGAGAGAAAGAATGAGAGAATGAGGAGAAATGACAGGAGAAAAGAGAGAGAATAGGAAGGAGAAAGAAGAAAGGGGAGGAGAACGGAGAAAAGAGGAAATAGAGAAGAGCAGGGATTGGGGAGAAGGAAAAAGAGAAGGGAGGAGAAGCGGGGAGAGCTCTGTAGGAGGCAGGAGACGGGAGAAGCAGGGAGACATCTAAGAGACGACAGCTGATGGGCTACGGAGAAAGACCGGGCATTCCCAGCTAAGGCCACTGTCAAGGCTGGGAGAAAGACTCCTTTCCCCCCGTCTAAGCAGACCCCCCTCCCCGCCCCCTTCAGCTCCAGGCCGAGGAGAATGAGGCAGCCACCAAGATCCAGGCCTGGTGGAGGGGCGAGCTGGTGCGACGGACGCTGCTGCACGCGGCCCTCCGCGCCTGGATAATTCAGTGCTGGTGGCGGGCTGTGTTGGCTCGGGAATTGGACAATCGCCGGCGGACTATGCTGCTGCTCTACTCGCGGCAGGAGAGCGCGGTGGTGAAGCTGCAGGCGGGAGCGCGCATGTGGCGGATTCGCCGCTGCTTCTGCCGAGCTCGGGCTGCCGCCTGCATCATCCAGGCTTACTGGCGCTGGTACGCCAACCGAACCCGAAAACTGCGGAGCAACCACACGACGGCAGAGCACTTGGAGATTGATATAAAAATTCTCGTTTAGGAATTCTGGGGTCCAAGGGCTAGGGTGGCTGTGGGGGGACCCCTCGAGCTCTCCCTCTCCCAATAAAGAGTATGGATTGGACCGACCCGGCCTGGTCTGGTCCCTTTAGCCGCTCCTCCACGGGTCTGGCCCTAAGACATCCTGGACTCCGTACCAGGTAAGGACCTTGGAGAGAGCATCTCGGCCAACGCGCTTCCCACAAAGGTGTAAACAGTACCAGAGAAGGGATAGAATTTGCTCCCGTTGAGGGGGCAGGCAGGTAGTAGGTCCCTCCAGGCTCCTTCCTTTCTCCCTAGGGAAGATCCTCACCCATTCCTCCATCACTCCCCCTGCCTCCTGCCTCCTTTATAGGAGAAAACGCCACGTTGTCTCTAAAGGGAAAATCAAGAGCCCCATGCCCCTTCCTCCTTATGGGAAGGAGGACCCAGGAATCCTTGCTCCCAGGGCCTGAGTGGCTGCCTTCTATTTCACTGGGAATGGGAGGACTGACCATCTTTGACTTTCCTCTATCCTTTCTGCCTCAGGCTGTACTTTCTACCTCTACTGCTAGCCTTGGGGACCTGGATTCTTGGGTTCTGTCCTTGGCAAGGGCCACTCCCTGGTGGAGTGCCCTGGGAACTGGGCAGCCCCAACTGAGAAGAAGGTAGCTGGCAATGAGGGGAGGGGAAAGGAAAGAAGGGGAAACCCTGTCCTGGACCCTGTCTCCCGTGAGCCAGAATGCCAGATGGTAAGAGCAGGCAAGACCTCAGCTGGGCCTGCATTGGCTCACCCTTCCCCAGGGCCTTTGCAAACAGGATTCCCTCTTCAGGCCTTCCAGACAGAATTCTATGTTGAGAGAAGGAGAAAGGGACTGGTGTATGTACACATGTATGTATGCATGTATGTGCATGTATATGAGCGTGGCCTGGTGACCTCCTGAGCACATGTGTGTACCCCTCTGATAGGAGGGTGTCTTCCCATCCTAATAATCCCTTCCCTCATACCCCAAAGCCTCTGCCTCCTCCTTATTCCGCCCCCCCACTCCTCCTATCCAGTCATCCGGGTCTCTGTCTGCCCAGCTCTCCATGTTTCTCAGTCCCATGGACTTTCTTTCAGCCCCCATTTCCTTGAATGTTCCTGATTTGTCTTCCTATGTCTCTGTGTGTCTTGTCTCTAACTTTCTCTGGTTTCACTACCTGCCTGTGTTTCACTACCCGTCTGTATTTCTGTGTCTTCCCCTTGGGAAGCATCAGTGGCATCCTGAGAAAAGCACAAGGGTGTAGTATCAAGAGTACTTGGAGCAAATCTTGCTTCAGATTCTAGTGCTGTGCCCAATGGCCAATTACCCCTACCAGCCTCAGTTTCTTTATTTGTAAGACTGGTATAGCACCGACCTCACAAGGTTGTTTGGAAGATCAAATCGGATCAATTCTTCTTCTCTTGCTCTTTTTCCTCTGTCCTGTGTCATACAATCTCTACTCCCCCCCGCCCAAGCGTTTCTTTTTGGGTCTTTGCACTTCATGATTTCTGCTTTGCTCTCTCCAAATCTCTAACAATTTTTGCTTTGCCACCATTTCTGTTGCCTGCGCTCTCTGTCTCTCCATGCCCGCCTTACACCCACCCCCTCTCTGTCTCTATCTTTGTCTCTGAATCTCCTTTTCTCCCTCTCTGTGTCTCCATTAGGACTGTAGAAAGGAATGGGCTGCTTTGGGAGCTATTCCAGCGCCAGCTAGAGCAGCCCACTTTCCTCCAAATGTATCAGGGACGGGTTGGACTAGATGCCCATAGAGGGATCTTCTGGAGGCTGGGATTCTGTGCTTTCATTTCTCCCGTCCCTTGGGGCATTGCTCTGTTTTGCTCTCTCCGTTTCCCACTCCCTGTCTGCCTCGGACTGCCTCTCTTGCCTTCTCTCATTGACTCTGTCTCTCGGCGTCTCTAATCTTCCCTCTCCCGAGTCTCGGAGGCCGCTGCCCACTGCCTCTTCCCCCGCGACCCTGCCCCTGCCCCTGCCCCTGCCCCTAACACGCCACCCCGGCCCGGGCCCCCTCCCCACGGACCTGGATGGAGACGTCGCTGTAGGAGCCACCGATGACGCCGGTGATAGCCGTGGGCGGCTCGCCGTGGATGGCGTAGGAGCCGTCGGGGCACACGTGGCGGGAGCCTGGGGCGCCGCGGCTGAGGGAGGCGCGCACGAAGTCGAGTGCCTGCTCTAGTGCGTGCGTGTCGGTGGAACAGCTGTCGAGGATGTGAGCGCCCAGCCGCACGCCTGGCAAAAGCCTCGGGTCGCTGTTGATGCGGTCCAGGGCGAAGAGCATGGCCTCCAGGCGCTGCACACCGCGCTGTTCGTTCACAGGGCCGCCGCACTCCCCGTTCCCCCCAGCCCCCGGGACCCCCTTCTGGTGCACTGGGAACAGCCCTCCCAGAACCAGGTCCCCCGCTAGGCTTAAGGTCTTCTTGCCCGAGCTCCCGGCTCCCGCCTCGGCCCCACCCCTGGCCCCCCACAGCAGCAGCAGTAGCGGCAGCAGCGGCGGCGGCAGAGGCAGAGTTGGCCCCATTTTGAGGGCACCTGACCGAGGCCCCGGATGGGATCAGGGAGGGGAGACAGAGAGAAAGAGGGAAGAGAAGACAAAAGAAGGATAAAAATGGGGAGAAGAAGAGGGAGGGAAAGAGAAAAAAGAAGAGGAAAGAGAGGGACCGAGGGAGAGAAAAGGAGAATGGGGAGAAGAGAAGGGAGTCAGGAGGGGAGAAGAGAGGAGAGACAAAGGGACCGGGAAAGGGGAGGTAGGTGTGAGGGGGAAGGGAGAAATGATGAGAGAGATAGAAAGCGAGGGAGAAGAGAAACAGAAAGAAAGAGAAGAGGCTAAGGAAGGAGATGAAGCAGGTATGGCAGGTGGGGAAGAGAAAGAGGGAAAGAGGAAAAGGGAGGGAGGTAAGGATGAGCTAGAGGGGAGAAAAGGTGCAAGGAGATAGGGGGAATGGGAGAGCTAAGCAAAAGATTCACTGGAAAGAGAAGCAAAGAGGAGTGCTGGATGAAAAGGAGGCAGTGGGTTGGAAAGAAGCTGATGGGTCAAAGTGAAAAAAGACAGAATGGGGGGAAAACAGAATGGGAGAAGAGGAAGAGCAGAGAGAGCAGCACCTGTAGAGAGACAGAAACATGGCAACTGGGCGAAAGGGAAAATTCAGTGGGCTTCCCCAACACTCCCACCTCACATACTCAATCCCACTCTGAGAGGAAGGAAAGAGGTTTCTAAGACCAGAGAAAAAGATTATTTATTAATTAAGCAGAGGGGTGGCTGACAGTGACTGGCTTCTGACCTGTTCCCTGGGGCCCCATTTCTTCCACCTCCCTTTTGTCCTGCACTGTCATCCCTAATCCTTTCTTTTTAAGGCTGTTGGGGGGGGGGGTGAGAAAGAAACAGAGACAGAGATAAACAGAGACAGGGAGAGAGAGACAGACAGACAGACAGAGACAGAGAGACAGAGACAGAGGGGGGGAGAGAGACAGAGAGAGAGAGAGACAGAGAGACAGAGAGACAGAGAGAGAGAGAGAGACAGAGAGAGAGAGCCAGAGCCAGAGCCAGAGAGCCAGAGAGCCAGAGCCAGAGAGACAGAGAGACAGACAGAGAGACACAGAGAGAGAGACACAGAGAGAGAGAGGAGAGGAGATAAGGCCTTGGCTGGAGGTAAGGGGAGATCTCACACAAATGTTCTAGCATTCTCAGATACCTGGGACACACAAAAACAAAAGATCTGGTGAGGACTTTACCACAACAGCAGTGCATACAGAGATCCCTGACTTGTGTGATTCAGTTTCTGGACAATACCAGGAGCAGAGGTGCTTTTAAGAGGAAGAGGTTTAAGAGTTAATTTGGAGTCTCAGGGTGGCTTGGACCAAGCTGGATGAACTGAGGCGTCCATCCAAAGTCACATAGTCCCCTTCTAGTCTGTTTTTGCTGAAAGATTCCCAACAGTTGGCCAAGGGAAGAATGAGGGGGAAATGAGGCATTTCAAGCTCCTGTATAGTTAGTTAGCTTTCTCTGTCTCTGCTTGTATGGCTGAGTGTCTATGTATTCAGGTGTATATGGCTGCCTCTGTGTGTATACAGGTGGGTGTGTCTGTGTGCATTTGTGCATGCCTTTCTCAGTGTGTGCTCAAAGTTGTGTATGTGTCTGAATGTGTGTGATTCAGGTTAGAAATGTGGGGGAAGTTGGTTAGTTCTTACACTTTGCCTCAGGTATCACATAGCACCGAAAAGCTGAATCTAGGTTCCAGTCTGTTTCCCTGAGCTAAAAGGGTGGGGGCAGGGAAAGAGATACTGTTTTAGTGCCTCAGTTTCCTCAGGCTGACAATCTCTATAAGCCCCCCCCCCCCATTGTCACTCCAGGGTTCTGTCACCCACACACATATCTACAGTTTTCCCTTCTTATATACACCGACAGACTCCTTGATGATCACAGTCTTGCAGGTATATGTACACACTTCTTCCCTGGGAAGTGTTACATTTCCAAGGTACAAGAGAGGGAAAACTGAGGGGGGGGGGGGAGAGACACTTGTTCAGAATCACCTACTTGGGTTTCAAGTGTTTTGAAAATCCAATCCAAGGTTTTCAATGTCCCCTGCTGCCACCTGTCCTTACAGTTTTCTCCTCTGATTCCATGGGGTCTCCTCATGGAAGCCCCATCTCTGCCCCCTATTTATGTTTTGGGGCCAACCCCATTCTCTCCATAAAAGAACATAAGACACTGGGAGGATCCCCAGGAGGAATAGGACAGACAGAGGAATGGAGGAGGCAGAATCAGACTGGGGGGATCCAAAAGGGGGTGACAACCGGAGAAAGGGGAAGAAACGGACGTGGAGGGGGAAAACGAGAGGGAGGCAGAGAGAGATGGGGAAGAAGAGAGACGAGAATGGGAAGAGACAGAGACAGAAACAAGAAGTGGGATGCAGGGAGGGGGTTGAGGGAAAGGACAAGGAAAGACAGAGCCGGGGGCGTGGGGGAGAGGGAAAGATTCAGAGACACTGGCGGGGGAGAGGTGGACTGAGACAGCGACAGAGAGACACTGAAAAGAGACGGAGGGACTGAGACAGAGGCAGTGATGGAGAGGAGCCCAGCCTGAGTCAGAGCCGTGAGGCAGAGGAGGAAGGCAGGACGGGGCTCATTCGCCCCACGGTCAGGGGCTCTCGGGACTGGGACGGGGCGGCCCCGCAGGCTCCGGGGAGGAGCCGGAGGTCGCCTTACCTGCCTCGGCTCGGTTCGGGGACGGAGCTCAACTCGGCGGGTGCCTGGGCTCCTGGCTTCTCCGTTCTGGCCGTGGCTCCGGCCGTGGCTCCGGCTCTGGCTCCGGCTCTGGCTCTGGCTCTGGCCCCGGCTCCGAGCCGCTCTCCTGCCGCCCAGCTCTCGCAGCCGCTTTCATTCCCGCCCGCCCCGCCCCCGGCCCCTCCTCCCCTTCCCTCCCTGCTGGCTCTGCCCGCTCCGTCACTCCTCCATCTACCCCTTTGCCTCTCCTTTTCCTCCCTCCTTTCTCCCCACTTGCCCTCTCCAGCCCCTCGCCCCCCCTTTCTCGGACTTTCTCGGCTTCCCGCCCCAGGGTAGTGCACGTAGCTGCCCCAGCGGACTCCAGGCCCCGGAGCTGTCCGGGCCCAGGTGCTGAACGGAGTCCGCCGGGCTCCTCAATAGTCTCCCCTGCCCCAGGGCGCCCCCTCCTCTGACCCCCAGAGCCCTCGGCCTGTGTCCCCATTGTCAAATGGCATTGTTTCTCCCTGGGGGGGTCAGGCTTACACTTGGGAGTTTAGGCCACCCCCCGCCCCCGGGCCCCCAGTGGGGAGGGCCCGAGTGCTTGAGCCGAGCCGCAGAAGCAGCTAGACAGGTAGGAGGACGCCCGGGGCTCCCCGAGCTCCCTTGGTCAGACGACGGCACTGGTTTTTTATCTGCCAGGGACTGTGTGTGCCCCAAAGCCGCCCGGGCCTTTGGGACACCGTCCTGGTCCTTGGGATGACGCCCATCAAAGCGCTGGATGAGCCTCGGAAGGCGCCCATCCGCGGGAGCTCCCTGGGGGAGGGGCGGGCCACAATGCGCTGCCTGCACACGCGTGGGTGCGTGTGGGAGAATCGGGGCCTCTCGGCCTGCCCGGCCCTCCTCCTCCGGCAGGTGGCTTTCCCCATTCAGGGGTCGCTACAGCATCGTCATCCAGGCCGGGGTGCCGAGAGGAGGGAGGACAGCACCCACTCTCTCACCTTTGTCCCCCTCGACTCCCGGACCCAACGCTGGGGATGCGGGTGTCCCAGCCTCGGGATGGGGGAATGGGAGAAGGAAGTGGAGGAGGGGCTTCACTGTGGAAGTCACATTAGACACATTCTGCTGCGTCCAAAGGGTGGAAGTTTCGGTCTGCAAATTTCCATGCAGTGTAAGGAAAAAATCACTCGAGGGGCCTAGAGGTGGCCTGGACTGCCCGGTAAGGAGTCTCCCATCCCTAGAGGTCTCCAAACACAGGCTGGATCAAAGGCCAGAAACAGATTCCTGTTCAGGTTTGGGTTTGAGTGGAGGCATTCTGGGAATCCCTTCCCACTCGGAGATGATGTCATTGGGTAGAGGCATTCTGGGAGGGAGCGCCAGGTCCAATGTGCATCAGGTGTGGGGTAGCCTCCAAGAGGTGGCAGGGGTGGGTGGCCCCAGGAAGAGAGGGGTCAGAGGGCAGCCTTTCTCTTGCCACTCATCCTCCCCAGCTACCCGGGGCTGGACACCCAAGGCTCCCCAAGGGCAGCTTCATCCAGCCAGACTCCCTGGCATGCAGAGATGGAGAGGTCCTCCTTCTACAGATGAGGGAACTGAAGCCCCAGAGGCTGTATCACAAATCAGCTAGCGTCGAGGCAGGATTTGAACCCAGGTCTTCCTGACTCCATGCCCAACACTATTCATTATGCTCTGGCATCATTTCAAAGTAGAATAAAAACCCACTGCAGGGAACCAAGGATCTAGTTCCGCCCCTCTGACTGTCAGGCCATGCAGGCTAGACAGAAGGGTCTGGGCACTGCAGCGCCGCCTGGAGAGAGTCCCTCCTACCAGTCGCGGAGCCAAGCAGGAACTGGCCTGACAACAGACTGGGAAGGGCCCTCAGGCAGGCCGTGTGGCCCAATGGGGAGGGTCCAGTCAGAAGGCCTGGGTTCAAATGTGCCGCTATCTCTGTGACCGACCTGGGCCTGTTTCCTGCTCAATACAAGCGAGGGGGCTGACACAGTGGCTGCTGGGGCCCGGCCCATCTCCCCAGGGGCTGGCCTGGCAGTGACCCTCGTGGAGCCTGTGGAGCAGGAGCGGCAGTGACTGCTGGGGCCTTGGGCCAGTAAAGAAATGTGCAGCTTGAGGCTGAATGAAATGAAAATCATCTGCTTTATTCTGGATCCTAAAAGTCCCAATGTAAGTCTGAAAAAGAGACTGGTGAGGGAGGGGCCCATGGGAGGGAAGAGCCTGGGCTCCCTCCGCTGGCTGGGAAGAACAGGCCAGGGAGGGAGAAGAGAGCAAAGAGCTCGGGGTGGGGGGAAGTAAGACAAACCCCCAACCTGGTCAGGAGACGGCAGGGAGCCGCTCCACAGACCCTCGGGGTCAGCCAGGGCCGCACTGGGCCCTGGCCCTTAGAGCCGGGCCTGGAGGAGAAGGGCAAGAGGCAGGCCAGCAAGGCCAGGCTCGAGATGGGGAAGGATGAATCTGATCAGTTCCTCTTTGATTAAGCCCCAAGAGAGGGGGGCTGAGAGGTGGAGGCTTTGACCAGGAGGGTGGCTACTCCTCATCCTTCTCGGGGGTGCTGGGCTCCTTGGCCCACTTGGGCCCGGGAGGCTCGGCCTCATGGCTGAAGCGGTCACCGGAAGCTCCTTCCCCCTCCAAGTCGAGCTCTTCGAAGGAGGAACCACTAGCCCCTGACTCGCTGTAGCTGTGCTCACTCCGATTGTCTGGGTCATCCCAGCTGCGGCCAGCCGCACCGGGGGACATGGTGGACGTGGCGGCAGAGTTCTCACGGCTCCTTGGTCCTGCCTCCGGACTAACAGAGCTGGTGTCGCTCAGCGTGTCAGCTCCTGAAGGGGAGGGAGAGGAAGAGGCTGGTTAGTGGGGCCTGGCCCCCCAGATTACTCTGAGAAACTTAATGGCTGCCTGAAGGCAGGACTGAGCCCACCGGACGGGACACTTGTGCCCTGGGTACTCCTATGGGGTCCACGTTGGAGAAGGGCAAAAGCCATGCAAAAGAGATGCTACCTCTGCTCGCCCTTTAGACAATCAAGAGAGGGAGGGAGTGTGGCCTACCTTTCCGCCATTAGCTATGGTTCTCTGCATTCTCACAAAGCCCCGTCTACTCCCTTCAGCTCTTGGCTGCCGAACCTGGCTTTTTCTTAGCCTTAATGCTTTCTTTGGCCCTGGGGAGCGTGGGGTGGGAGAAGCAAGGCCTATTCGGAGCAGTCCCCACCTTCTCCCTCCCTCTATCTGTCCTTTGGCTCTGGCTCTAGGGAGGGAGCAAACCAGAGAAGTCCCCTGGCTAAAGACTGCACGGAAAAAAGACATAACTAGGCCCGGGCCAGAGAAAGTGGCAGCTGGCTGCTGAGGAATGGAGGCAGGCCCACTAGGCCTCTGTCTCTGGGAGAAAGCACAGGCCATGTCCCCTGAGAGCTGGGGGAGAAGGGGGAGCTCTCTGAGCCTCTGTAGCAGCCTCTGTTCCCCAGGACTATCCGGAGGGCTCCAATGGGAATCACAGAGGGGGCTACTGAGACCCAAGAAGAGCCGGGGTCCTTTAAGAGTTCCCCTTCCCCCCCATTGGGAAACCCCAGTTAACTGCCCTAAAGGCCACCTTCTGCCCTTCGGACTAGGCACCAAGGCATCAGGACCGCTGAGGAGGAGAGAGGGAGGGTGGGCCAAGGCGTCCTGGTGAATGGGGCTAGAGCAGCAGGGAGGTGGGGGAAGGAGCGCTCCCCCATCCACATGTCGTACTTCCAGGCTGAAACACTATAGCACTGCCTTGTCTCAAAATTGGCCATCTTTCCCTTTCGTGAGCAAGACTGCGGAATGAATGGGAAGAAGAGGAAGGGGAAGGCTCTTGCAGAGGCAGAGAGGCCAGGACTGGGGAGCTGGCTCTTGATCCCCATCCAGCCTGGTGCCTGGCCAGGTGTGGTAGCACCGGGAAGGTGAGAGGTTGGCAGCGTTCAGTGCATGCACTGCTTCCCTGGTTCCCCGTCTCCATGGTGATGGTGACAGAGCCCAGAGCCCAGGCGCTGCTGGGGGTGTAAATGCTCTGAATTTCAGGCTGGTCTCCCATTTCTGTCTGGTCCTGGTTGGGGCGCTGTGGTGGATCTGTCTGGAAATTGGGGCAGTATAGTGGGATGGGACCCCCCCTCCCCCAGAGCCCAGCAGAGGGCCAGAATCGGGGTCAGTCCCCCGGCGTGGGGCCTTGCTCCTTTTTGGAATCCACGGCGTACCCAACCCGGCCTCCTGGGGTGGCGGCGCCTCACCTGGTGAGCTGAACAGCAAAGAAGAGAGAAGGCCGGGCTCTAAGTGGCCCCACTACATCTTTGTGCCCCTAGGGGTGCCTGTGGATTAGCACCAATGCTGGCAGTGCCCCAATGAAAGGGCACAAGGGACGGAAAGGCAAGAAACTCGGGGCTCTGCCCGCCTCGGGAGCCCACCCGCTTGGTCACTTTCCTTGTGCGGACATGGCCTATCTCCTGCTGGTCCCCCCCTGCCCCCCATCCCATCCCAGGGGCCCAGAGATCAGAAGGCGAGCTTTCCTCAGCCCTGAGGCAGGACACCCGCTCAGCAGCAGCAACACATGTCTCTTTAAATAATAATTAGCGCCCCTGGGGGCCGGCAGAGCCCAAGCAGCCACAGAACTCTCCTCTCTCCTCTCAGGGCCGCAGACCAAAGGAGACTGAGCATTTGGAGAGGCGGAGGAGGGGGAGGGGGAGGACGAGTGGTTTTCTCCAGCCTTATTAAATTGTCACATCCTTCCCTCCCGCTTCTCCCCCACCGGCTCTCCTGGGATCTGGGTGTTGGGAAGCTGGCAGCCATCCAGCTGCCCATTTTTCACATCCACCCCCATCTTCTGCCCCATACCCTGACTTAGGAGGTCTGGGACAAGCAAGAGAATGTTGTCTGGGAGCTGGCACAGGCAACTCTGCCCCGAGCGGCCCAGGTTTGGCGGGACCGGAAAGGCATCCGCATGTCCTGCCTTCCTCCTGGGCTTATTCTCGTCCCACAACAGAAGCCTAAGCAAAGTGATCCTCAACTTGAGGTTCTCCTTCCTTCCGTCCTGTCTGCCAAGGCAGGGCACGCACAAAGGCAAAGGGGAGGGGCCTTCGAAACAGGAAACAAGGACCATCTCTTTCCTGAAGTGTGGCTCCTGCGGTAACAGAGGGGGAGCTGGGAAAACTCTGGATGGGCCTGATGCTCGGGATGAATGGGTTCATGGAATGGGGGGGCACAGAGCTCCCTCACACATCTTCCCACCCCAGGCCTCTGTGCTTCTCCTTCCTTGATGGGGCTGGGGTCCGAATTTCGGATGCCTCGGTACTCTAGGAATCCTCTTCCAAGCTGAGCCTGGCCAGCTCACCACCGGGAGGACTTGGAGTGGAGGTATCAGGAGGGGAGGTAGAGTCACGCTCTCTTGACCTGAGTTGTTAGGAGGGGGCTAGAGCCCCTGTGTGTCTGGGGAGAAACACAGCCAGGGCAAAGTCCCTGCCTTTCCCTGTCCTGGACCCACCTGAGCTGCACGCTGCTTCTGCTGTCTGGACGGCCAACCGTTTGGGTCTGGCCTCCTCATGCCAAGGGGGCTCTCTACCTCCACTATGTCGCTGGGAAGCGGTGGGTCCTGTTCCCTTCCCTCTCTGAGCCCACAGGGCACTGAGCAGACAGAACCACATTTCCTACTGTCTCTAGTTCACCACTGACCAAGCAGAAAAGGAGGATGTAAGCAGCCCAGCCCAGAGGGCCCGCAGAGAACCTTCTCCCTCCATCTCCTCTCCCTTGGGGGGGAGGGGGGGCTGGCAGGCCCCGATCCAAATCCCTAGAGTTCCAGCTGCTCCAGGAGGAGCACAATGGTCACTCTTCAACCCCTAACCCCATGCCCAGGCCCTCTCCCTGAAGCCAGCTTAATGTGCAATCAAATATTCATCTCCTCTCCTGGTACTAAATAATACATCAATGTAATAGCAGTCAAGAGCCTGCTAATCACCCCCTTTCACCTCCTGGGTCCCAGCCATGGGGAGAGACAGGCAGGGGCAGGCCAAGCTGCAGGCAAGCCAGGCGCCCACCAGACACTGCTGGGTGAATGGCACGCACCTGGCAGTTAGGAAACCTACAGCCCGCCCAGGGGTGGGCAGGATGGACCTTGTCGGCAAGGGGCGAGCCCATCTTCTCTCTATGCTAGGGGGTCTGAAGACAGGCGAGGGAGCAAGGGGGGGTGTAGTGCAGGCGTGGCCCTGCCCCTGAGGGAGCCTGGGGGCTGCAGCCAGCTGGAGGGGGGAGGGCAGAGGAGGGATCAGGGTGCCAAGCAGGCCCTCAAGAGCACTGGCAGGCTATGTTTGGGAGAGGAAGGGCTAGGGTGGGAATGGGGGTGGGGGAATCGGAAGCGCACGACTCAGCCTGGCCTCTCCTTACCCGCTCCCATCCCGAGGTCTACTCTGACCTTGTGCCATGTCCTGTGCCCACAGTGGGAGCACCGAGGAGTGTGAGGTTGGCTGGAGGGCCCTGCTGGCCAGGGCTGTGCCCCAGGGAGGTAATTAAGTGGCATATCAACCTAATTGTGTTAGACACAGTCCCCTGGGGAGCAAGTCACTGCCTCGCTGCACCCCCCCTTACATGTACTCTCCTAGACTTTCCCCAGTGACCTTGGCAGCTGAGGAACTAAGCTAAAGAAATGGGGCCAAGCGGATGGTGGCTGGGGAGCCAGAAGCTCTCTGCGCCCCAGGCAGGAGCCTAAGTCTCCTCCATGCCACACCTCCCTCTTCCTCTGAACCCCAGCGACCTTTCAGGGGTCACAACATGAGCCACTTAGGGTCAGCCCCCTTGGGTCCACTTGGGATTGTCAAAGCAAATGTCCTCCTTTGTCTGGGCCAAGAGGTCGATAGCCAGCCTGTGCTCAGGACTGTCTGGTCTGGCCCCTTGGGTCTAAGGGGCTGGGTGCCTAATAGCCCCTGCTCCACTCCACCCCACCCCTCACGCCTGGAACTAATCGATGAGTGCTGGTTTTCCTAAATTGCCTGTAGGACAATGGCAGTGGCTGTGTGGTAGAGGCAGGGGGGTGTGCTGGTATGTTTAACAACTGGCTCTCTGAAAATGCAAGGTACCCTTTTAAGTTTAATCTTTATCATTTCCCCCAACCTAGCCTTTATTTGTAGCAATGGCCCAATTTCAAGGTGTAAATGCTCAGGGTGAAAATTTAACAATGGGCCTGAGCTAGGCAGTACAAACTGGCTCTAGTACAGTCCTTGGTGGCAGATTCTGGATGGAATGAATTCCCAACCCTGGTCACCCCAGACATGACCTCTCTTTCTCGATTCCCCAGATCTACAGGCCAACTAGTTTTCCCTTGTTTGACCACTTAAGGTGCCAGCACCGTGTCTCCTTACCAACCTGTGCCCCAACACATCTCTGTGGGTACATCGCATCTCAAGGGTGGCCAGGCAGTCCCTGCCTTCTTAAGGCTTTGCTCACAGGCATGGCTCATTCATCTACACTTGTCAATGTATGGCTGACAGTGTTTTAGAATTCAGTAAATGTATTTGCTGTCTGTCTTGTCTTCCCAATTGGGGCAGAAGGTCTCCAAGGGCCAACACTACGTCTATACTCCTTCCTCCATATCCCCCAGAGTGCTCAGCACACAGCTGGGGACCCACGCAGTGCTGACTACAGCAAGGAAGGAGCAGCGCTGTCCCCCCAGCCCCCCTCCCCCACCGCCAACTTCCCAAGTACCTGTGACATCAGTTTGGGTGTCATCAGCCTCAGCAGCTGCTCGGCTTTTGCGTTCTGTCTCTTTCACCTCAGGCACATAGAAGTCACCCTGTCGAGCCAGGGGGCACACAAAGTGGATCTGGTCCTGCTGGTAGATCTCCAGTCTGGGATGGGCACAGAGCTTCCGCTCCTTGGACAAGGGGAGGAAGAAAAGGGAAGGGTAAGAAGCCAGGCACATCCCTATTACTCACAGTACTGGCCTGCAGGAGATGGGGACCATATGGCCTAGGTGGTGAGGAAGCATGGGAAGAGGTACCTAGGAGTGGGGTACATAAAGAGACATCTGTGGGCAGAGCTAACCTTTGAGGGTGGCTGATTTTGTGGACTGTGTTTACTGGTCCCAAGAAAGGGTCTGAGGATGAAGGAAGGGTAGGAGTTGGTGGGTAATACAAGTAATAAAGAAGGGAAATAAAGAACATCAGGGCAGTGAGGTAGCTCAGTGAATAAAGCCAAGTCTGAGATGGGAGGTCCTGGGTTAAAATATGGCCTTAGACACTTCCTAGCTGTGTAATCATGGACCAAGTCACTTAATCCCAATTGCCTAGCTCTTACAGAATTTCTGCCTTGGAAACGATACCCAGTTTAGATTCTAAGACAGAAGGTAAGGTCTAAAAATAAGAGAAAAGAAAAGATAGAACATTAGTGAAACATTTAAAAACTGACCAGAAAGAGTAGAGGGAAGGTTTGAAGGGGATATGGACAAGCAAGAAAATCATTACTATTGTGATTTACTTGATACTTAAAAACAAAAACAGAACCCAGTTTTCTCTATCATCTTCTTTAAAATTCCTTTCAGTTCTCCAATTCTATGAGTTCCAAAGGAACTGCTTTTACTGGGCGGGCTCAGAAGGCAGCCACTCTAAGCCTAATATTTCCTCCACCTGTTTATGATCCATCCCAGGAGGTCAGTTAGGCAAAGGGGTAAAGCAGGAGAGAGGCTCCGGAAATCTGGAACCCCTGTTCTAAGCTAGAGTCCCATTCCTGGTGCCCTTCTGACTTACAGTCAGCAGAACCCACCCTTGGCAGGTACTTTCAGCTCAAGAAGATTCTTTGATTCTCGGGCATTGCCTCTGCTCCACTTTGGACACTGTTCAGCACTGGTAGGAATAGTGCCCATGAGCTGTAGGCATTCAAGGTCTTGCCTGCCCCTCCTACAGAGAGACTTTGGAAAGGGGCTTGGTCATGAAAGAAGCCACCTTACAAAGTGTGACTCTGGGGAGAGGGGCATGAGTGAGATAAATGGGCCCACAATCGCTATTCAACCTCTTCCCAAGCCTACGCCAACTTCCGAAGACAGGAAATGAATGGGTCCCTCCTCTCCACACCTGGGATCAGAGCCATAGTTGCTGAGCCCTCTCAAAGGGTTGAGGTTGGTGAGACAGGGAGAACGGTTTAGAGATAAGGAGGTTGGCCTGGGAGAATATCACCTCTCTAATGCCTGTGGGTGAGTTTCTAGGCAGCTTGAACTTCAAGACTCCCCAAATCCCCAAATCACACTCTCCTCTGCCCATTCCACGAAAGCTGTCTGGACCAGGCTGCTCTCTGGCTGGAGGGGCGAGAGCAATCGGGAGGGTGTCCTGGGGATGAGAGCTCAGAGCCAAGCCTCTTCCTGCTCCAGGAAGACAATTACCCTCCAGATCGCAGAGAAGATTACTGTGCAGGCCTCAACGCTGTCAACCTTCACAACAGGGCTATTTATAGCAGTCGGCAGCACTCACTTCCAGCTCCCAAATGAGCCCTCCTTCCACTGAGATGCCACAAGAGAACTATCGCCCAGTGGAGAAAGGCCACTCCCAGGACTCTACTCCTCATCTTGGAGTCAGAAAGGAGTGAGAGAACACAGGTTTCTCTTTTTCTAGGGAGAAAGGAGGGAAGATATGACTGCTTCCTCTACCTGACTGAAGACTTTCAAATCAGAAAACCAATCAGGCATAACCAGGTTGGGCTAAGGGCCCTTTGCAAACTGAGGCTACAGCTCTTGACCCGAACACCCCAACATCAGGGATCAGGAGAAAGAGGAATCCATGCACAAGCTGATCAGAAAGCAGACCAGAGACAGACCCCTGGTACTGGAGTGGGGAGGAAACCCCATTTCAGGGCCACCAGCCTCCACTTTTTTCTTCTTGATGGGGATCTCCTGGCACTCTTACCCTTCCCTGGAAAGGGGAGTTTGGGACCTGCTGTGAAAACTCTGCTCTGAGGAGGAGAGAATAGAGAACAGGGCTGAATGATAGGTAGGTTCTTGCCTCATCAGCAGGCGGCCACAGTTGGGGAGGGTGGGACAAAGAAAACAGGCTTGACTGACCCCCTGGGGTCCAGTTAATGACTGACCTTCTCAGTGTCTCTGGCTCAGCCCTGGGCCTCCAGCTGGTGCAAAGGGCAGCAGCGGGCATGACTGCCCCACAGCTGGAGCCTGAGATAGAGCTGGCATGATGGTGCTAATCCTTCAAAAGGCCATGTAAGGCCCACTGATCATCTGGCTGCTCAGGACAGTCTTAGAGGCTGAAGCTCCAGCTCACCAGGTTTCCTAGAGACCTGCCCCTCCTCCCAGACCATCCCACTTTTCAGAAAGGTCTGAGGACAAGAAGGAAACCTAACCTTTTGGTCCTCTGTGGCCCCTCTCTCTAAGGTCCTGGATGGCCATGATGGGCAATCCTCTACCACCTGCCCTCCCTCAACCCCTTGCCATGAAGGGGGGCAGCTCCATGGCTGTTCAGTACATCTGCCTCCCTGGGAGAGTCTAGGCTCTGAAGTTGTTGGCTATGGACAGCCCCGTTGCCATGGAAACCATATCTTCTATCCTTCCCATGGCTTCCATCTCAAAATCATCAGGGAGAACAGAGGAACAGAGAAGAGAGAAAAAACCAAGGGTCTGGCAGGCCCAGCCCCCCCCCCCCCCCCTTTTCTTTGGATTCTCTTAGGCACTGCACATGGGAAACCTTTGCTCTCCCAGTCTCTGCCTCTCCCCATCAGATGTCCCTGCCTCCAGCCTATCCCACTACCCAAAATGGGCCCTGGAGAAGTCTTCCTTTTCTGCCAAGAGCCACCCTGACACCCTGGTTTTGCTCCTTACTCTGCCCAGGGAGTTGCTTTGTCAGAGTGTGGCACCAAACTAATTAAATTTCATTTACAGCTCAAACTGAAGTCATTAAAACACAAGCCAAGTCCTGTCAAAATTTACACTTGAGGGAAAGGGGAAGAAGACAGGATGTCAAAGACACTTGTTCGTTCTGGATACCAGCGCCTGGGGGACAAGAGAAAGGTGAAGACAAAAGAGGATACAATGCACCCTTATCTACTGTCCGTTGCCCCTAAATACCTAACTACCCTCTTTTCCACAGATCCAGGCTGACAGAGATAGCACTGACTCCAAAGGGCACCAGGGGCTGTGGTATCTGCAGCCAGGGGGGTATCCCAGAATCCTGTTTCTGTCACTTCTACTCCCTCTGTGATACTGAGTAGGTCACTTAACCTCTTCATAATGAGAGATGCTTTCCTCTAGTCCTGGACATCATCTAAGGGTCATCCACAGAGATGCCTTGTGAGCCAAAGGCAATAAAAGTAAGGGAGAGGTTGGCTGCTTCTGCTGCTGTGGTCAGGAGAAAGAAGTGGGGTGATGGGCTTAAGGGGGAAGGCAACTGACTGCTTTTCCCATGATGCATTGTTGTTAGGCCTTGGTTGGGGAGGTTCAGGATGCAGCCATACCATATGTTTATTAGGACTTGCTGGAGGAATGCCAGAGAAGAGATTACGTTCTGGGTTGTCAATCAATTGATTAAGCGATAAGTCAATAAACATTAATTGAGCATTTACTATGTACTCTAGGCAGTTGCCTCAGTACTTGGGGATATGAAGAAAGACAGAAACAGTCCTTGCCCTCAAGGAGCTCACATTCTAATGGAGGAGACGACTTGGGCATACTGAGGTCCATCCAAGAGTGCACATCTCTAAGGGGAAGGCATTAGCAGTCTGAGCCAGGCATTCTAAGTGGTAGAGGCCAGGAGGGAGGGCATTCCGGAGATGGGAGAAGAACTGAGGGCAAAGACACTCATGGAATGTCACGAAAGGAACAGTAAGTCAGCTGAACCACCGTTGAGTGGATGACATGTCCTAAAGGCCTGAGAAGACAAGGAGGGCTCAGGTTGGAAAGCTTTTGATACCAAATAGAGGTCTGTAGATTTGATCCCAGAGGTTCTAGGGAGCCACTAGAATGTAGTGCATGGGGGTGGACAGGGAGCAGAGAGAGTCAGACCTGGGCTTTCCAAAAATGACCCTGACAGCAAGGACAGGATGGACTGGAGAAGGGAGAGGCTCGAAGCAGGAATTAAGAGGTTCTTTTGGGGGCAGCGAGGTGGCCAGAGGATAAGGGACCTGGGGATGGTAGGTCCTGGGCATCATCTGCACAGAGACAGATGATCATTAAAACCAGGGGATGGGAGGAAGGTTAAGAGAGAAGTGAAGAGCCCTCACCTCCCACTTGAGTTAATGGGAGACGAGAGCCAAGTCGGAAGAAAGAAGCTAGCTCAGCCACAAGGGTATCAGGCATATGACTCTAAGTACTGGGCAGGAAAGACAGGGAGAGCGAGGTACAGAGCTGGCTGTAGTGGTCAGAGTCCATTAGAGGTGGTGGTAAGGTGGGGCCTAGCTTTGCTAATTGTGTACAGAGCTGTCCAGAATGGTGGTGGTATTCAGGGACCTCAAAGCAGGGCAGGTCACTGGGCCCTGGGGGAGAGTCAACAGATCAAGCTTCTCTTGGAGACAAACAATTCTGTCGCAATGTCCTTGCTTCCTTCCAGATTGCTGGCTAGGCCCTGGAACAGATCCTGCTATAGACAGAGGGTACTATGAAATGGGCACAAAGCAGCCAAAGGGATGATTGATCACTAAAGGGGACCTTCAGAGCCCCAAAGGGAGGGTAGCAGTGAGAGAGGTCAGGGCCAGATCCACATGCCAGGAAAGCATTATGGGGCCCTGAGATAGAAGGGTGTCTTAGGTCTTTTTCAAGGTGTGCCAGATGAAGAGTGCAACCACAGACAGCTGGTTCAGTGGCAAGAGGAAGAACACTCTCCCCCTCCCCTTGCCCATCCCCCCAAACTAGAGAACGTCCTTAAGCTAGCCATCTCCCCATCTCAGCTTGGAGGAAGAGGCCTGAGCAAGGAACTACTTGGGAAAAAAGATATGGACCCTCTGCCCATGCCCACCCAGGCCTGTCTGTCTCCCCTCTCTTCCAGGACTACCATGGTGGGAGTCCCTGGGCAGCACAATCATCCAGCTGGTAAACAGCTGTTGCATCCTACCCAAGGGTGGTGGCATTTCAGTGGTGGGTGAAGTGATGCATATTTATTTTTAATTATATAGACAGACCCTGCTATATACACACCCCCATATCTACCCAGCATACTAAGAAACGTACAAACACATCCATGCATCTACATGGGGGTGCCTGCCTGGGCATCCCTAGACAGACCCTCTATGTGGCATGTGCAAAGGGCTTTGAGATACCTCAGCAGGGAGGCTGCCCAACAAATGCAGCCTGTCATCATTATCTTACCCTGGGACCTTCTGTTTCCTCCTCTCAGCCCTGTTCCCACTGGCCACAGGGTCCCTGCTTGGCAGGGGGGGAAAGCTGGCCAAGTTAAAATTAAACAGCTTGGAAAGCCAAGCAGGAAATGGGGAATGGTGTATTAAAATTAAACGTCTCAAAATACACCCCCTCTGGAGGGCGGCCTCCAGACCAGGTGCTCTGTCCACCATCAGGAGGACCAGAAGGGAGAAAGAAATACGGGGGAGAGTGTGCAGGGAATGAAGGGAATGTGGTCAGAGAGACAAGGCTGAGGAAGGCACAGAAGTGGGTGAGAAGGG
This sequence comes from Monodelphis domestica, assembly GCF_027887165.1. NCBI lineage: Eukaryota > Metazoa > Chordata > Mammalia > Didelphimorphia > Didelphidae > Monodelphis > Monodelphis domestica. The sequence continues at coordinate 87,899,248 of NC_077233.1, forward strand.
AGGAGATGCTCCAAGAATGAAACAAGCAGCTGAGGAAACTACTGTAGAGATGCAAAGAGAGAAGGAAAGAGAGGAGGCAGGGAAGGCCAGGAAGAAGCCATTGCTGAGCCTAGGGGCCCCACCACCGCCTCCCAGTTTTTCATTTTCACCTCAGAAAAGGCAGCCTGCCATGCAATTTACACCTTGGCTCAGCCTCCTGGAGCTGCCCTGGGCCCAACTCCCCATGAGAGACCAAGGAGGGAGGTTGGTGGCAGCTGGCAAGTGAGAGAAAAGGAGAGGTGGGAAAAGGGGGACACTTCCACTCAGGGCACAGACTGTCAAGCTCCCCAATGCTGAGAAGTGATGGGCTTAAGGGAAGGGCAGGGAAAAAAATGACACCATGAACTTGCCTCTACCAGCCTTCAGGCAGCCTCTCAAACCCTAGTGGATGCCCAGAGAACCATCCCTTCTCTTTCTCTCCACATTCTACAGCTTGGACATCATCAAAACCTTTCCCCTATCCCCAGGGAGCTGCCCAGCAGAGCCAAAGGGGGCTTTGGGGACCTGGCATGAGCTAAAAGAAGGGAGGGCTGCTGGGAAAGGAAAGAAAGGATTGTGATTGTGATGGAATTCAGCAGATGGTCTCAAGCTTCAGGGATGTATTGGTCACCTTGCTGATGGTATCCTGGGTCACAAGGAACCTCCTTGCTTTGGGAAAATATCCTTTTTTCCCCTTTTTCATTTAGGAAGGCAGGCCTCTCTGGAAAATTCTTTGGACAGCACCATAGTTCCAAATGGTAGAGGCAGGCCTAATCACTTGGGAGGGAAGACCGGGAAGTCTAAAATGGCAACTAACATGGGCTGTGTCCTTTGAAGGAGAAAAGCCAAGGACCTTGGGTCAGCTCAACCCTCCCATCCTGTGCCTAGGCTGATGGAAAAGTGGCTGATTGATTATCCAGCAGAGGGGAAAGCTGTTCTATGCAGATGGAGCCATGAAGCAAAGCAACTAGAAACCAGGAGAGGTATAAATGCCAGCAGGAAAGGACAGTTGGGCAATCAGGGGAGAGGAGGAGGGAGCAGAGTAGGCACTGAGTTTCCTATGATAGCATCAGTCCTCTCAGCAGGTAGGCTGACACTGTCCAGGGGACTCAGTCTCTCTCTCTGGGGTCTTCTGTGTAAATGGAGGCATTGTGGAGTAGGTGGGCCCCTCTCCCATCCTTGACTGGGTAGACTCTTTAGGGAGGTAAACCAAGGCAAACTGAGCCCATGAAGTAGCAGGGCCTCCTCTAAGGGATATGGTTGACCTCTCCTGGGGCTATAACCCCAGAGTTATCATGACTTTTCTTTTTTTCATAATTTGCCCAGTTCTGATATCAACTCTTTCTCTGGATCATCTGGGTCCAAGCTACAGGGCTGTAACATGAGGCATGGGGAACAGGTTCCTTAAGTTTTACCTGGGGAATGTGAAGATAGCTAAAGGCTAGGGTTGGCAGCCCCTAGAATAAGCAGGATAAGAACCAAGTTCAGTCATGGGCAATAAGAATTCATGGGCCTGTTCTAGGGAACGGGGAGGGAGGGAGGGAGGGAGAGGGAGAGAGAGAGAGAGACTGCCTGATATGTCGGTTTGGGAGAGGGTCTCTAATGGAGCACAGGGATCTGTGCTTGGCTCTGTTCCATCTAATATTTTTATCATCGACTTGGACAAAAGCATAGAGGGCATGCTCACCAACGGTGCAGAGGGATAGCTAGTATGGAGTGATGGATAGGATCCAAAAAAGATCTGCAAAGGGCAGAGTCGGAGCCAAGGATTCTTAACCTTTTTTTGTGTAATAGACCCTTTTGGTATTCTGGTAAAGGCCATAAATACCTTGGAATGCCATTTTTAAATAACTAGAGTAAATACTAAATTTCAGTCAGAAGTTAGTGAGGATGTCATTTTTTTTCCTATCCAAGTTCATGGATGCCCTGAAGTCTATCTATCCATGGAAGTGGAATGTTCTGTGGACGCTGGGTTAAGAACCTGGATCTAGTTTTCAAAAAAAACAAACAACTTTCTAGCTGTGTGACCCTGGCCAAGTCCCAACTGCCTAGCTAGCCTTTACCCCTCTTCTGCCTTGGAACTGATACAATTCTAAGAAGGTAAGGGTTAAAAAAAAGGAGAAAGAAAAGGACATGGTTTAATAAGATGAAATGCAATAGAGATCAATGTAGTCTTATCTTGGATTCAGAAATCAGCTTGACAAGTATGACATATAACAGTCTGTCTGAATAAAGAACAGCAACCCACGAGCATAATATGTTACAAGTGTGATGTGGCAGTCAAAAATGCTAAGGTGAGCTTGGACTACATTTGTTGTTGCTCAGACATTTCAGTTATATATAACTCTTCATGACTCCATTTGGGGTTTTCTTCACCAAGATACTGGAATGGATTACCATTTCCATCTCCAGCTCATTTTACAGATGAAAAAACCAAAGTCAGGCTGGATTTGAACTCATGAAGATGAGTCTTCCTGACCTTCTGGCCCAGCATTCTATCCACTGGTACATTAAGAGAGTTCCAAGACTGAGAAGGTGATATCCCTCTGTATTTCTCCCTGGCCAGACCTCCCCTGGGGCCAGTACTATCTTCAATTCTGGAAGCTACCCTTTAAGAAGGGTGCTGACTAAGCTTAAGAGTATCCAGGGGGGCCACCCGAATGGTAAAAGGTCCTTGATCTGATGTCCCAGGACTTTGTGCTGGTGAGCTAGAAGGGAAACCTTAGGAAAGGAGATGAACGCTGCCTTCACAACTGCAAGATCTCTTCTGTTTGGTGCCAGAGGGCAGACCTAATATCAAAGGGGTGAAAAGGCAGATTTAGACTTGACTCACTGGCCCCAGAGGTCCCTCCTAACCCTAAAAATTCTGTGGTTTTGTGATTCTTGAACTGGTTGGAAGGAGTTGAGAGAATAAGTAGAAGGGAGCTCACCTGAGAGGCAGTGTGGTACGTGGGTAAAGAACCCTGCACTGGGCAACGGGCTACCTGGGTTCTAGTGCTGGCTCTACAGATACTATGTGCAAAAACAAAACAAAAAAAAACTCTCTTGGCTTCAGTTTTCACATATGTGAAAGGTTTGCATTAGATGATCACTAAATTTCCTTCAATGCTGGTCAAGTAAAGAAAAAAGTAGGTGAGGTGACAGGGCATGTTAGAGACACTAAGGAGGCTCCGGTGTCAGTTTGAGTAGGCAGTTCCGGATTGTTCAACCAATAAATCAATCAATATGCATTTATTAAGTGCCTACTCTGTGCCAGGCATTACATTAAGCCCTGGGGATATGAAAAGAGGTATAAGATCTGCCTTCAAGGATCTCAGAATCTGATGGGGGAGACAACAAGCAAATAAATATATACAAACAAGTGAGGTACAGGATAAGCAGGAAATAATGTACAGGGAGGGACAGCTAGGTAGCAGCAGTGGATAGAGCACTGGCCTAGAGTTGGGAAGATCTGAGACCAAATGTTACTTCAGACACTTTGCTGTGTGATCTTGGACAAGTCACTTGACCTGTTTGTCTTAATTTCCTCATCTATAAAATGAGTTGGGGAAATGGCAAACCACTCCAGTATCCTTGCTAAGAAAACCTCAAAAGAGTCATGAAGAGTTGGACATGATTGAAAAATGTCTGAAAATCAGCAGAGAGAAGGCACTAGAATTAAGAGTTGGGAAAAGCCTCCTGAGAAGGTATGATTTTAGTTGGAATTTAAAGCCATCCAGGGAAGTCAGGAGGCAAAGGTGAGGAGGGTAAGTGTTCCAGGTATGGGGGAGAGCCAGAAGGCCAGCATCTTGGATCAAAGAGAACGTGGAGGGAGTAAGAAGACTGGAGAGGCAGGAGGGGGTTGGGTTATGGAAGGTTCTGAAAGCCCAACGACATTTTGTATTTGCTCCTGGAGGCTGGAGAGCCACCAGAGTTTGCTGAGTTGGGGAGTGACATGGCTGAAGCTGTACTGGAGGAAAACCACTTCTGGGCAGGCAGCCCCACCAGCAGCTCCTGCCATAGTCCAGCAGGGTCTCAGTGTCACAGGGCAGAAGGTGAAATCAACAGGCCGGGGCCACAGCTTGGGTGTGGGGGCTGAGAGGCAGGGAGGACTCGGCACTCCTGGCTTGTGAGCCCAGGGGCTGGAAGGAAGCTATGGCTTTCCACAGGACAGGGAAGGGGGGAAGGGGGAGGCAATGATAATGAGTCTCATATTTAATTTCAGATGTCTATGGACATCCATCTGGAGATGTGTGAAAGGCAGTTGGAGATGCAAACCGGATGGAGGTCGGCAAAGAGGTCGGGGCAGGAAAGGCAGATTTGAGAATCAACAGCCCAGAAATGATCATTAAATCTGAGGGATCAGATGAGACCACCAGGGTAGTGTAGGGGAGAAGAGAGGTGGGGAGGGGGCATGACCTGGAGGAGGAGTCAGTAAAGGAGGCAGAAAGGGCAGGAGAAAAGAGAATATCAAGGAAGGGAGGGTGACCGGGAGGGTCAAAGGCTGCAGGAAGGTCAAAGAGGATGAGGACTGAGAAAAAGCCACTGGATTTGGCATAAGATCACCGGTGACTTTGGAAAAATCTCTTCTAGTAGAATGAGAAAGTCTGAAGCTGGATTGTAAAAGATTAAGAAGAGAGTGGGAGGACAGAAAGAGGAGGTGCCTACTGTTCATGGAGTTTAGCTATGAAAGGATGAAGATATATAGGACAATGAGTGGCAAAGTGAAAGGATCACATTTTGAGGGGGGGAATGGGACAAGAGCATGTTTGTAGACAGTAGGAAAGGGGATGGTAGATGGGGAGAGATTGAAAAGAAGTGGGGGCAATCTGCTGGAGATGGAATGGGATCACTTTGGGTGGTAAGAGGGCATCTCCTGGGTAAGAAGTAAGGCCACTATGTCATGTGAGACAGGAGTCAAAAAGGAGAGAGTGGTAGAAGTGGTTGAAAGCATCTGAGCAACAGAAGACGGGAAAGAGGGGGCTCACAGTGAATGGTCTATAAAATAGGAGGCAAAGTTTTAGCAGAGGGCAGGGAGAGGGGGAGTCATGAGAGGTTTGGGGAGAGAGGAAAAAGTTTGAAAAAGCCACTGTGGAGTGTGATAGTGAATTGATAAGGCAATAAGGGCTAGTTGACTATTGTTTCTAGGACCTAATTTTTCTAATAATTCCCAAGAACTCTGGCTTTTTGTTTCCCAGTCCACTGAAAAGCAAGATCCAAGCAAGTTTAGCCTGCAAAGGAGACCATCACAAAGTCTGTGTTAGAACCCTAAAGTGTTGCAGATTAATTTAAGAGGAAGGGATGGTTTACTGACTGCCCTAGAGGGCTTTCTCTGTGGGAAGAGTTAGAGCAGCCTCCAGCCAGTCGGGAGGTCAATGACTCAGAGGTGAAGGTAGAGGGAAGAAGGAGCCTGGCCAGAGAGCAGTAGCAAAAGGGAGAAGTTTAGAGAAAGCATCTTTTGCCATCATCATCAGTCCAGGGAACTCTCCAACTGGAAGAAGTTCTTAAGTGTATGGGTATGAGCAATCTGGCTGGAGAAGGAAAAGGGGGGGGGGTATTCTATAAGGGGATCCATCCTCTTGGGTGAAGTGCTGGTAAAATAAGCAAAACCAGAGGGACTTTGCAGTAAAGGTCAATCCAGAAGCCAATGAAGACTAGAATTTTCCTTTTTCTTGATGAGTCTCTGAGGATAGAAGGTTTCAGCTTAACTCTAACCCTAATTCTTTACCAGCTCTTGTCCCATATTGCGTAGACTATCCTATCCACTTCCTAACTGGTTGTTTAGTCCAGTTAGACCTTTAGTTTTCCTCTAATACACAGTGAAACAACTGCCTTCCTTAAATGTGACTCTCACTGTATCATCACCTCCCCCTAAAGTTTTCAATAGTTCCCTATTACCTATCAAATAAAGTCCACACTTCCAAGGTTGGCATTCAAAGTTCTCCTCCAGTCTTGCCTCCTACCATCTGTGATTCGTTCCTCAAACATGCTCCATTGCTTTCCTGCCTTTGCCTACATTATTTCCTTGGCCTAGAATTCCCACCCATCTTCAACTGGAGGCCTGACCCATTCCTTAAGATGATATTGTGATTCAAATGCTGCTCACTAACCAAAAATGTTTTTGGATTGCTAAAAGATCCTTCTCTGCATCTCTCTTTTGGCTCTTAGTATATTCTGCCTCTTGGTATAGTTATGTGGATCCATATCTTACTTCCCTACTAGAATATGGAATCCTTTAGTATAGGGATTTCTCTCCCAGCACCAGAATAAAACAATGGACACAGAAAGTGCATTGAACAAGTGGACCAAGGAAGGTCAGCTATTTGGCTTTCAAAAAATTAAACAAGATGGTGCCATGGGGTTATTAAGAAGGGCTAGAGGTTATTAGAGTATTGAGGGAAAAGAGTGAGGAACCTGGTTCTGTACCCAGGATAGAGGGCATCCCTCTTTGCCTACTTTCCTCTGTACCAGCCTGTTCCAATTTGGGTCTTGTGCCCATGCTTCCCACTGGGCTGATTATTAACCATATTCTTGGTGCCCATGCTCTTTTTCTGTGCCAGGACCAAGAGAGCAATCCAATTAGAATATTTGCCTTTCACCCAGAGGAGGAAGGGCATGCAGACAGAGATAACTAGAGTGATTGATGAATAAATACCTCCAGACTCCAAAGGAATCTTATCCTTTCATGTTTTCTCACTTCCTCATGATAGGTGCATTCAAAGGGGAGAGGAGGTTTGCTTATCCCAGATCAGAGTGGCCACCTTAATTTGTTTAACTTAGCATAAAACCCAGTATAAAAGACACCTATCACCAGTGGTCCATCCAGTGGTCAGACTGTTTGTCTGGTCATGGCCAACCTTTTGGATCCAGTTATACACTTGACTTTGCTTCCTGGACCCTACATGAGGACCCATCAGGCAGTAGTGGCATGTACATGCATACAGTAGCTTTCTTTTACAATTGTGTCCCCAGAGTGTGTCTATCATTCAATAAACTCTGAGGTTGTATCACCTGAGTGAGAAACTTTATCTCTGTTCCATATTATACCAAGCCTGACTAACAGGGGAAAACAGTGCCGATCAGCAGGTAGCACTGCCAGATTAGGGAGATATGAGAGACAAAAATGAGAGCATCCAGCTGGGAGGGTGGGGGTAGGGGGGTGGGAAGAGAGTTCTGGGAACAGAGCCTTAGAATAAAAGAGGAGCAACTGCTTTCTATGACCTTGGCAGGTACCACCTCCCCTAATGAATTATCACTGGGCCAGGGGATGGTGAGAGGAGCTGACACTGCTGGCCTTCATTTCTTGGGTTCCTTATACTACATCAAGTCTCATCAGCTCAACCCTAGCAAGGTCCCGGATGCCCGAACCATAGCAACCTGTACAATGACAGAAGCTTGTATGTCCTGGAGGTTCTGAGCAGATGTTAACTCTACATGACTCATACCCTGGGAATGGCTTCAATCAGTTGGAAGCCAACTATGGGTTGATTTGCTCACCTGAGCCTTGGGCTGGTAAGCACAGCTCTAACACTTTAATGTCCAGTGCCCAAGAGTACCTTCCTGGTAAGGGAGAAGCCCTGCCCTTAGTCCTGGCACAATGGGCAGGACTGGCACAACATGGACAGCAAATGACTATATAGAGAGAAGACTAGGAGTGCATGTTAAGGCCAGGGCAGTAGAAGCAGTCCCAGCCCCTTTGCTTGTGGGGCGTCTCCACTGCCTGTTTCCCCTTCATTTTACAAGCAAGCCTCTAAGCCTCATTATGTGCAAAGATCAGATAAAAAGCCAGAAATGACAAACAGTCCTTGCCCTAAAGGCACTTACATTCTACTGCAAGATTTAGCTTGTAAACAGGCAACTAAACACAGGATGATTTGAGAGAGTATTAGTGACTAGTGGGGATGGGAAAGGTTTTCCAGAAGTTGGGGCGCCTAAGCCAAGACTTGAAGAATTAAAGAGGTAGATGAGGCACAAGATGGGACAGCAGGTCTTGGGCCCAGGAAGCAGACCACTTGACTGGAAAGTAGCATGTGCAGGGTAGTAGAGAGTGAATGAGGAGAGAAATAGACAAGGTACTTGTGTTACTGGGCAGATAAGGTACACCCTCAAAGGCTTACAAGGAAGAAGCAAGCAGGGAGCAGTTAAAGAAGACTAGAGGACATCACCTCACACTGATCAGTGGCCAATATGATCAAAAAGGAAAATGATCAATGTTAGGGAGGATGTGGGAAAATTGGGACACTGATGCACTGTTGGTAGATCTGTGAACTGAACCATTCTGGAGATCAATGTGGAACCAGGCTCAAATAAAACTATTTGCACTATTTGACTCAGCAATACCACTACTGGATCTGTATCCCAAAGAGATCAGAGATAAAGAAAAAGGACCTACTTATATAAAAACATTTCTAGCAACTCTTTTTGTAAAGGCATAGAATTGGAAACTGGGCAGGGGGATGATGTCCATCAACTGGGGAATGGCTGAACAAGTTATGGTATACGATTGTAATAGAATACTATTGCTCCAAAAGAAATGATGAACAGGGTCAGAAAAACCTGGAAAGACTTATATGAACTGATGCAAAGTGAAGTGAGCAGAACCAAGTGAGCAGAACAGTATATGCAGTAACAGAAATATTTTAAGATGATCAATGGTGAAGGATTAAACTATTATTAGCAAAACAAGGTCCCAAGATAACCCCATGGAACTCATGATGAAAAATGCTCCCTATAGCCAAAGAAGGAACTGTTGGGAGTCTGATCACTTCATGAGTTTTTGTTTTTGTTTTTTTAGTCAGATCTTTAACATGTGTCTCCAGTCACAACATGGGGAATATGGAAATATGTATTGCATGAAAGCACTGGTATAACCTATATTAGACTATTCACCACCTCAGGAAGGAGGTGGGGAAGGAGGGAGGGAAGGAGAGACTCTGAATGGCAAAATGTCAGGAAAAAATTGTCAGAACTTGTTTCTGTAATAGAAAAAAAAATTCAATTAGAAAAAAAAGGCTGTAGGTCTAGTATCTAGCCTGAAGTCACCTGAGGGGCCCCAGCTTTATGGGCAAGACTAATGAATAAGGCCTGGGGGTGGGAGGGGGCCCAGCAGTTTGTAATCCACAAACTGGGAACTGGCTTGATCATCCCAGCTGCTGGGCTCTTCATAGAGCTAAACAAACACAGTCCTTTGGGGATCCTTCCAAGGACAGTCAGGGTTCTCTGCCAGGCAGCCAGGCTGCTCCCAGTCAGGGCTGGAATCCCTGGGGGAATTTCAGGGCCCAAGATTCTTCCAAGGGGCAGTTGTTGTCCCCTTCCCTTAGATCCTCAGATGTGCTGCTAGAACTATCCACCCCCCCCGCAACTCCTCCCCAGGTTTCATTCCGTTCCTCTCCTCTCCTCCAGTTTTCTCCCCTTAATAGGATTCCCCCAGATTGTTACTCCCTTTTGAAATGGAAAACTGGCAGGCTGCTGTCAAGCCACTGCAGGTTCGTCAGTATCCTGAGCTTTAGATCAAGAAGGCATCACTGGAGCCAGGCACAGAGAGAAGAGCACATACAAAGTGGTGCACACACACACAGGCAGACCTCCGGGGCTGCAAGATTCAAAGATGCTCCAAGCCTCATTAGTGCTCTCCTTTCTCTTTTCTCCCCCACAGTGGGGGTTGGGGAGGCACAAAAAAAGAGGGAGTAGGGAAGGGAACTTGGCCTAGCTCCATGGATGTTCAAAGCCCTGCCTTCAGCATCTCTCTTTTCACTAAGGGCAGAGACAAAACATTCAAGGACGTAGGACAGGCTGACCTTGACTTCAGGCCTCCTACACCATCTCTGCCCATGGGGTTCCTGGACCCCAGGCTCCAAGGTTCAAGAAGTGCCTTCTGAGCTGGGAAGACAACAGAAACTGTCCCAAGGAAGCAGAATAGTGGAAGGGTGCCAGCAATCTTTCCCCTAGACAATTGGCCAGCTTTGTGGTGAGAAGATCAGATCAACCATAACTGGGTTGATGGGACAGTTCACACCCTCCCAACTTCCTGTTGGTGGCTGACCGTACCACTCAAGGATCATGGCTATCTTGATCTCATGTCCTTTTCTAGAGGGAAAAGAGGGATGTTAGGATCTTCTCACCCCAGGGGGCCTGGGGATCCCTTAGAGAGAGCTCTCAAAGTGAAATTAGCACTTAATTTTAAAAGTCCTCAGAGATGGGGAAATTTGGGCAAAAGTATCTAAAAACCAGAATTAGAGTCCAGGGAAAGACTTGGACACATCTCCATTTCTAAGGCACTTCCAGATAAGGCCTGGACTTCCAAATCAGCTTTCTTCTCCCAGACTCCATGGGGGTTCTGCTCCCTAAACTGGTCCTTCAGATCTGTAGCATACATGGAATAGCCCTAGAATAGGAGTTAAGTCTAGGTGCCAGAACTGCCCTCAAACCTTCTGTACTTTCCATATACAAATTCTAACCCCAGTGCAGAGGTGCTCAGCTAGGTGAGGCCTGGGGAAGCCCCCTTATGCCAGTCCCATCATGCTTTCCTAGAAAGGGCTTCTCCTAGAGAAGGGTCTAAGGAGCACTGAGCATCACCAAGGGGAGAAGACACAGACACATACCTTTTGTCCAGTTCCCTGTGATGTCAAAGGACTTTTGGGCTCCCAGGTACTGGCAAAAAGGAAAGGGCTCTTCAATGGAAGTTGCTTGTAACAGATGTAGGGAGGCAGTCTCCTTAGCCATCCTATCATCCATGCTCCCTCTTCTGGCTCTTATTGAACCATGATACTGACAGTTTGGCTGCTCCAGGCTTTTCAGTCAAGAGGCAAGCACCCTACCACAGTCAAGCTGGCTACACTGAATAGCCAGCTTCTTCTGCATCCTAAATTCTGGAAGATGTTTCCAATTGTTTTCTGATAAACATTTGATGGCAAACTGAAATTTTGCCTCATGCCCATTAGATCAGTCAAGATAACAAGAGGAAAAAGCCTCTTGGGAAAACAGGAACATTGATGCACTGCTAGTGGAGCTATGAACTGGCCTAGTCATTCTGGAAAGCACTTGGGAACAATGTCCCCAAACTGTGATCAAAGTGCACATCCTTTGACTATCCCACTACCAGTCCTAGACTCTAGAGAGATCAAAGAAAGAGGAAACGGACCTAGAGGGACAAAAAAATATTTATGGGAGCTCTTTTTGTAACAGTTCCAAACTGAAAACTAAGGTGGTGCCTGGTTGTAATGGAATATTACTGTGGGACTTTTCCCACCATGGCCCAGGGAGCTCATTATGGGGGTCACCTCATCAACATCCTCAGTCCCTCAGATTGGAGGGAGGGGCCATGAACTTCAAACCTCTCAGCTCATACACATACTCATTTCTCACCCAGCTGCACCAAGTCCTGGTGTCGACTACCTTCGCACTGCCCTCCTCTTCCCTCCCCTCACCCATTTGTATTGCCAGCCCTTGGCACTTAACCAATATTTCCTGAGGCTTGGCTACTGGAACATTATTATACCATGAGAAATGACAAAAAGGGCCATTTCGGACTTCTTGGTAAACTGATGGAGAGTAAAGTGAGCTAAGATAGAAAAACAATTTACACAATGACAATAATACAGAGAAAAACTATTTTGAAATTCTAAAACTAATCAATGATAATGAAATACACCAACCTCCTCCAGGCAGTGGTGATGGATGCAGAGTTTGGGGAGACAACAAAGGGAGAATTGGTTTTGCTAAACTGCATAATTGTTATGAGGATTTATTCTGGAGTTTGGTTTGGTGTGAATTTTTAAATGGGGAGGGGCAAAGAAAGGGAGAAATAATAACTGCATATAAAATTAATTTTTAAAAAACCTAATATTTAGCAGAAATCCTAGCCTACTTATAAAAAAGCTTCTCCCCATCCCCATTATCCACTCACACTTTGTCCCCAGACCTATCCTTAATGCCTTCAATGGTCCCTTCTTAGGAGAGCCTGGATCTCAGTAGCTTTAGACCAGTTCAGCTTTGGCTCTCCCCCCGTGACCTGCTCTCAGCTAGGACAGTCCATCTTTGGTCCATCACCATCTTCACTCTCAGTCGGATCTTCCTATTTGTAATGGGGAAAGTGACATGGGGGGACTGGGGGAAGACAAAATCCTGGGGAGGAGGCCAAATATATGACAGATGCCTGGGAGTTAGGGCAATCCTTTCCTACTGAGAATCTTGGCCTGGCCTCCTAGTGGGGGCCAAGGTATTGGACAGCTCTAGAGGGTCCAAGCCTACAGGGTTCATTTAGCACTCCTAACTTCCAGCCCAGGATGCCAGGACAGAGAGGAAAGGGCAGAAGGGGCAGTCCTCATCATCTAAGCTGAAAGCCTTGTTCCCTCAAACTTACTCCAGGCCTGCCATTGTGTATTTAAAGTCCCAAGCCTGCAGCAGAGGGCCAGAGAGAGAAACAAAAGCTGAGCTCAGGTTTATGCCTCACCTTGATATAGGTGTCCAGGGCAGGGTGGACCCTATGGACAGCCAGATGGATGGACAGTGCTGTGGTGTAGGGAAAGACAGCTGTCACCACATGGCTGGGCGCCGGGAAGGAGAAGATCTTGAAGCCAAATTTCTGGTAGAGGCGGATGAGTTCAGGAGATGGCGACTCCTCACCCTCACTTAAGATACTGCCCACGGCATATCGGCACTTCTCTGGAGGAACCTAAGGAGAGACAGAGCACAAGAAGTATCAGGGCTGGAGCTCTCCAGAGAGGGAAGAAAGCCAAAGTAAATAACATAGAGAGCAGGGAACCCCCAGATGAACTGAATCATAGGTTCCAACAGGCCATTATTAAGAATCATCACATAAGGTCCATGGGCTGTAGGGTCTGCAAAGTGCTTTACACATACAGGGTATTTCCTTAGAGCCTCACAACTCAGTGAGTCTATTATTAGAAAGGAAGGAAACAAGCCATTTACTAGCCACTGATTTTGTGCCCCAGACAGTGCTAAGTGCTTTACAACAAATATCTTATTCAGTCCTCTCACAACAACCGGGAGTAGGTGCTATCATTATCCTCATTATATAGCTGAGTAAACTGAGGCAGAGAGAGGTGTATTGACTTGTTCAGAGTCACATAAGAGGTAAGTGTTTGAGGTCAAAGCTGAACTCAGGTCTTCCCGACACCAAGCTCAGCCCTTTATTGACTGTGCCACCTAGCTGCCTCTAACACCAGCGTACAGATAAGGAAACTATTCTGATTTCCCAGCATCAGTTAAGAGACAGGTGCCAGGGGCAGCCTGATGGTACAGCATATAGAGTGCCACACCTGGAGTTGGGAGGATCTGCATTCAGATGTGGGTTCAGATCTGGCCTCCAATACTTCCTAGCTGTGAGACCCTGGTCACACCACTTAACCCTGATTGCCTAGCCCTTGCAGCTTTTTTGTCTTAGGGTTGCTATTAAAAAGGGTAAGAGTTAAAAAAAAAAGGTTAAAAAGATAAGTGCTTCTTCAACCTAGACGCAATCCTGGCCTAGTATTATATGGGGGCATAGAACATTGAGAGTCAAAAGCAAGAAAGACAAAGGGGGGGGGGGGGGAGAGGCTGTCTCAGAAACACGAAAGACCCAACCTCTCCCAGCTCATCCTCCCTGACCAGGGATAATGTCACTCTGCTGCCACCCCAAGGCAACAGACAGTCCTACAGATGGGGTAAGAAGCTTGAGCTCATGAGCCCAGAAAAAGATTCACTGTCCACCCCCCCCCCATTCCCCAAACTCCTTTAAAGAGCTCAGAACCCTTTAGATATAACTAGAGGCTCATTTCTCTGAACCAAGTAGGAAATGGAGAAATTGAAGAGAAAAATGGAGCCTGGTATTCTGAAGCAAACTGAAATGGCTCAGGTTGGCTTCCTGAGAGAAGGCAAGAGGCAGGCAATCCAAAGCAGGAGACAATGAGATTCCTGTATTCTGATAGGGATGGGCAGAAAGACTCTCAAAACAGATTCCTTCAGTTGATATATGCAAAGCTGTCTGTTCAGATCAAGGACTATGAGCTTTAAAATGAGGACCCAAAGAAAACATTGGTCTTTCTTCCAAGCCCAAGGCATAATGGTCAAATGAGAACTATCCCTTCACATTGAGTTCTCTAGGACCCCTCATTTTCTCTTCTCTGGTGTCCCTAACTTCCATCTCACTCCCAACTCTCCTCTCCGATGCATCTAGAATCCACTGTCTTTTCTAATTCCTGACCCATGTCTGCTCTCCTTTCTGGAGATCTACCCTTGATGCTTTATATTCTTTGAGGCACCTTCTGTGGCTTGGCCCCCATCCCTTGCTTCACGGAGACAGACTGAGGGCTATAGCCAAGAGATCTCAGGTGAAGCAGGTCACTTTACAGTTCTCTGGCCCTGGCTTTCAGGATCCCATTCACATACTTCACCAAATTTCAAAGCTTGAAGGGATCCCAGAACCAAAATCTCTTCTAACAGTCCCAACAAGCCACCTGACTTCTGCTCCAAGTGTTTCCACCCCTGGACTATTCCTCCAGGTCCTGTTCTGAGCTGCCTTGCATCCCTGCCCACCTCCCAACCCTCATCCTCCATTTCCTGCTTTGTTGCCACGGAGATCTCAGACTTACCTCTCCTAGGCAAGGCAGGGAGCTCCAACCCTCACCCAAGACTTGTAGGATGTCTTCCTCTGAAGGCCTATTGACAACCTAGTTAAATATGCCCTTAATGGAGTTTCCCGTGTATGCCCTTCACTGTCTTCCCCCACTGCCAATTGCCCTTGGCTTTAGCTCTAACTTGTCTATATTTTGTGCCTGATACCCAATCTTTTACCAAGGCCTGCCATCTCTTCTGCCCAGTGCCTATCTGCCCTGCCACTTCTGGGGCCCCAGCCTTCATGAAGGCTTGTCCCTGGGCTCTATGATTCACTGCTGTGAGAAGCAACTTTGACCCTCCTCCAGGTCAGCTCCTTTAATCTCCTTTAGATTTGGCTAGTTGGGAGGTTTCAGTCCTGGTCTCGAGGGGGCCTATCATTAAATTCCTGGTGTGACCACAGATGATTAGATGATTTTGCCTGCTTTTGGTCAGATGGCCTGAGAGGGCTCTGTAGTCAGAACTGCTGTCACTAGAGGGTGCCACTGCACCTTGGCAGCCAAACATGTGGGCACTCCACTCCTGTCCTCTCCTGAATGCACACAAATCTTTTTGCAGACCTGGTTTAGCCCTTTCAGCTTCAGAGGCCCAGAATGAATTCACCCAGGGCTCACATCTATTAAGTGATTATCCAGCCCCTTTTTCCAAGTCTGAGAAGCATGGCCCTCTAGGGAGAACAGTCTCCCCTCCTAGGCTATCCCTGAAGCTAATTCTTCATCTATTAATCAGAAAGCATTTATTAAAGAATTCCTATGTGCCAGCCACTCTGCTGAGCGGGGCTGTAGACAGAATAGAGAAGAGCTCGGGACCAAACCTATCCTTGGCAGGTGCTAAGGCTGGGGAATGTGAAGGGAGCAGCTAACTGGAGGCAGGACGCCTGGGTTCTTATAAATCTAGAAGACAGGTAAATCCATCCTTTCTGGGCACCTCAGTTTCTCAGAAGAGGCTACACCAGGGCATTACAAGTGAAATCACCCTCCAATCTGTTTCTCAATCAGGCAAGTGGTGCCATCCAGGAATCTTTGACAAGTACTGAGAAACAGATCTCCCTGCCAGCCAGGAGCAGGCAGCATCATAGTGGCCTTTGGGGAACATTAGCTCCCTAAAGCAAATAAGAAGTCGAGTAGCTGAAACAGTAGTAGAATCTCCTAGGCCTGGAAGGCAGTAGCAGGTAACTGTCTTTCTTGCTCCCTGTTCTGACTTTATTTGGGCACCAACCCAGAGATCAGCTGGTTTCTTCCAGTGACTTGCTTCCTTATCCCTCTACCCCACCCCCAACCATCAACAAACTTCAAGCCCTATGTGCCCTGGGGGCAGAGAGCCAATCATTAAGCTTCAGCAGCTAGATATCCCTAGCAAGATAGGGGGTAAGCAAGGGGCCAACCCAGGGAAACACCCGGCAGAGGCAAAGACAAATGTTTACACAGCCAGCCAGTTCCTGAGACAAATTGGGAAAGATTTTTTCCTTCTAGAGAAGGGCATCCAGGGCCTAAGGATTTCAGGTCTAAGGAAGCCACCCAAGGTCATTTGCCTCCATTGCTAGAATTAGAAGGAAACCCAAGATCAAACCAACTCTGCCATTGTCCCAGAATGGGGTGCTGATCCCATCCTTGTGGCCCCCTCATCATCCCAATACAAAGTGACCCTTTTTGGCCACCATTCCCTATGTACTGTCTTTATTAAAATGTAAATTCCTGAAAGGCAGATACTAGCTTTGCTTTTTGATTCTCCCCCCTCCTTTTTTAAACCCTTACTTTCTGTCTTAGAGTTGATACTAAGAATTTTAAGGTAGAAGAGCAATAAAGGGGTTAAGTGACTTGGCCAGGGTCAATATAGCTAGGAAGTGTTTGAGGCCAAATCTGAACCTAGAACCTCCCATCTCCAGACCCAGTTCTCTATCCACTGAGTCATTTAACTGCTCTGGCTTTGCTTCTATATTTGTAGTAGAGAAGAAACATACAAAACCTGTGTGCTTTGAGTTTGGGGAGTCATCTCCCCTGAGATTGTAACCTTAGAGGTTGAAGAAATGGAGCCTGAAGGGCTATACTGTTTCTATCTCAAAAGGGAGGCTTTTGCTCAGGTTCCTCCAAGATATTCTGAGATTAATTAGAGACTTCTGACCCCACCAAGATAGTGTGATGAGACTGACTACAAGGAAGCATCTATATAGGCACAGAGCTGACTGGTTTACTCTAAAGTTAGCTACCCCCACCCCCAGCCACTGACCTGACAACCTGTTCCTACTCTACCTCTGAAACTGGGAAAAGTGAACACTCACCTGATAGGTTCCTTTCTGCCATTTGCCCTAAAGCTGTGTAAAACCCCATCCTAGCTTGTTATTTCCCTTGATTGGTTCTTTGCAGTAGCTAGCCAGGCACCTGGCATCTGCCCAGCAGAGGATGCTAATTAAACTTTTTAATCTTCTAACCTTCAGGGGAGGAATGGCTCTCCAGGAAAATTTTAGGATTTCTGGGCTGAGGAATTCCCTGACAGTATCCCAGCACTGTCTTTTCTTCATCTGTTCATTCATTCATGGATTCATGGAATGGAAGTCAGGATAGGAGGACCCCTACCCAAAAGGCAGAGTGAATACTCAAGAACCCATGTCTGAGGAATGGCCTTGAGACAGGAAAACAAGGAAGGGCTCATTCCTTTGGCCCCACATCCCCTGACCCCTGTTCTACAGTCTGGAAATTTCAGGGCCCCTCCTAAAAGATCAGGCCATTGTTTAAGAAGTTTAATTTACAAAAAAACAAGCCTTCTCCCAGGGGAAGGACTCAGTATCCTCTTGGTCTGTTGAGAGGAACTGAGCAAGAGTGAGGCCATATCCAAAAGGCCTGGTAATCCCAGGGAAGCTAAACAGACAAGCCTTATGAACCAAGTCTAACTCTCCTGACACTCTTCTGGGGCTAGCTGGCTCCTATGAGGAATCTGCTGGCCCCACTTCCTTTTTTTTTTTTAAACCCTTACCCTCTGTCTTGGAATTGGTACTAAATAAGGTCAAAACTAGGCAGTTGGAGTTAAGTGACTTGCCTAGGGTGACAGCTAGAAGTGCCTGAGGCCAGATTTGAACCCAGGTACTCCTGACTCTATCCACTGAGTCACCTGGCTGCCCCATGGCCCACTTCCTTTTCTCTCTCCTTCCCTCCCATGGTCAAGAAAAGTCCTAGGGATATGTCACAAGAAGAGGGCTGAGGGGAAGCAGGATAGGGTGCCTGGCCTTCTAATGAGACAGCAATCAATGAGCACCGATCATCTGTTAAGTGCTAAGCACAGGGATGGGAGGAATAGTGCCTGCCCTCAAGCAGCTCAAGGTCTAACTCAGCAACTGTATAAAAAGCAGACATACAGGAGAGACTGGGGCAGTCTCCGAGGAAAGGCGCTACTATTAAGGCCTGGGAGAGCCTTCTAGTACAAGATGGGATTTTAGCCTGGAGGTGGAGGCAGAGAATTCTGGGAGATGGAGGATGGGGAGGGGAAGAGCCTGGAAAGGCAGAAAGGGGAGGGTTAGAAGGGGCTTTGAGTGTCAAATGGAGGATTCTGTACTGGATCTCTAAGTGACAGTTAGCCACTGGAGTTTGCTGAATGGGGATGGTGCTTGGGAAGGATGGAGGGGGTGGAGATCAGGCCCTGGGGCAAGGTGGTGAGATAAGGAGGGAGAGTGAGGAGCTGACCAGGACCAGGGGTAGAATGGGGTGGGGGGGACAGTTACAGGGAAGTGATCGAGAAGAAAGGTTCTGCAGGAAGCAGTAAGTTCAGTCTTGGACCGTGTTGAGCTGAAGGAGTCTGTGGGACATTCAGTTCAAGACATCTATCTAAGGGGGCAGTTGGAAATGCCAGACTAGAAGCCCCAGGGAAGTCAGATGACCCCTGGACTGCCTCAGGGGAAGGAAGATAGAAACAGGCCAAGAAGCTGAGGGACCAGCAGGCCTCTGGAGGAGCCTGCACTTTGGCTAAGCTCAGGACTGAACAGGGAGGAGAGCTAGCCCTTTTCCGATATGCCTGAGGCCTGAGCAAACAAACTATTCTGCCTCTCTGGCCCTGGTGCCCAGTTGGGCACAGGACAAGGGACTGAGCTTTCTGTAGAGGGCGCACTGACTGCTGCAGGCACTTGAGAGGCAAACTGAGGACCAGATACACTGGGCCCAACTCAGTAGTCAACAATTCATTCAACATTTATGGAATATCTACTATGTTCAAGGGACCATGCTAGGCAACCAGCACTTGGGTGGCACACAATAGGTATCTGCCAAGTCTGAACTGACTTTATAAATCATTTGGCAAAGTAGCGCCAAACATCACCTTAGACTGTAGCTTCCCAAGGCAGGGCCTATGATGCAGGCAGACCAGACAAGCGAGACCCAGCAAAGCTTGGGAGCTCCCCATGGATCAGCTGCCAGGCTCTGCCATCTATGTGCCAGTAAGGGGCAAGTGGGAAGGGCACAGAAGCTGGAATCAGGGGGGACCTAGGTTCAAATCCCAACTCTGCTGCTTGAGTCACACTGAAACCACGCTGAGCCTAAATTATAAATATACTTTAGTTTGACAGCATTAAGTGCTTGCTCTGCATAAGACCTAGTGAAGAGAAACTGGGAGCATCTATTTCCACTGATTTGTGAACATAAAAACACATACTGTGAAATCTTACCGAACCTTTGTTCCAAAGTCAGGGAAACCCCAAAGGAAAGCTACAAAATTCCCTCCCTTGAGCCCTCCTACCAAGTACCCACAGCTCAGCCACCCCGTCAGGCCTCTGGAAGGATCCCTGGGGATGTCCTAAGCATCTCCTCCCAGGCCAAGAAAGATGTGGGGTCGGGACCTGAAGGCTATGAAACATGAATTCATTCACTCAAGGCCCTGAAGAGCCTTTCTCATCCAGGGGGCACAGAGAAGGGCAAACCAGACCCTTCATGAGCTTTAAGAAGATCTCAAAGCATCCACAAGTCATGCTTGGAGAAAGGTACTGCACAGGGCAGAATGTACCCTTAATACATTAGTGGGGAAAGGGGCCCACTGAGGAAATTCAGCTTGCTTAAGGAAAACCCACTGACTCTAGCCCAGCTGAGGGCAGATCCTCTTCCAACTCCCTGCCCCTGCCATTGCCAGGGTGGAGGGAGAAAATGCACCCTCCAAGGTAAAACCCACAGAAGAAAGCTAGGAGGAGGCCAGGAGAAGCTGGAAGTTAGTGGGACAGACCAAAGTGGGGTCAAGGCCCAGGTGGCCACCATCCCAGAGCTGGGATGGAGCAAAACCCAGCCTGCCGCTGGCTAGGGAGCCTTACCAGAGCCTGCCTGCCTTACTTCAGCTGGCTGAACTAAGTCTGGGAAATGCATTTAACAGCCACAGCGGTCCAGAGGATCAACCTTTTGGTCTTCCCAACCCTAGCTCAGGGTTAATATGGTAGAAGGAGAGGGTAGGTGGAGACAGATGTGGGGAGAAGAGGAAGGGAGAGGGTGGAGAGAATTTCTTCCTAGTCTGAGGTCAGGTCAGACCTAGGAGTAAGCCTGGGGAGGCCAGTGCCCTGGGACCCCCAGGGTTCTCCCTCACTTAATTTGGGCAGTTAATACATGAAGCTAGGCTTATTTTTAGGCAGCGGCTTGGGCCCAATGGATAGGGCCCTGGGCCTAGAGTTGAGAAGACTTAAGTTCAAATCTAGCCTCAGCCCTTAGCTGCCTGAAGCTGGACATGCCATTTAACCTCTGTCTGCCCCAAGTCCTTCATCTGTAAAATGAGGATAACCATCACACCTACCTCAAATGGTGGCTGTAAATATAAAATGAAATATTGTTCTAAAAGTAAAGGGCTTAGCACAATGCCTGGCACACAGTAGATGCTTAATAAATGGATGTTCCTTTCCCTTTGGGGATAGGTAGCACCTAAGCTGTAGGCTGGTTCTAGCTTGTCCCTTCTCAGCTTTTCCATTCAGTGGCTCCCCTTCCTCTCCCCACCCCAAAGTCTGAAGTCATTAAGGAGAGGACTTGGCTGGCAGACCACAAACCCTGAGGGTTAGGGGGAAGATGGATAAGTGATTTAGGGAATTGTTCCCAGACTCTATTGCCCTCAAGGACTGCCTTCAGGAGCCCAGCAGACCCCTACTCCATCCTGAAAGGCTAAGGATTAGTGAAGGGTATCTGGGAGCTAGGGAGAGTCCTAAATCAGGATGGATAGGGATAGAGAACAGGGGGATGCTAGGAATTCATGCTGGCCCAAGTCCCCACCACATACATGGTTGGGTCAGAGCCAGCCTCAACAGGGAAATGTGGGTGACTATGAGTTTTCCTACCCATAAAGTTTCTATTTTCTCTAAAAATGAGAGGGCAGGGGATATCCCTCACTGCCATATTCTACTCCTGTTTAGGAGAGGCACTCAGCCACTTTGGGCCTTAGTTTCTCTCCTCCCCTTAGGCTCCATGGCAGCAAGGCTGATGACTAATGGCTGCAGAGACTCCCCAGACCACATAAAAGGTTGGGTGTGCCTGCCTTCCTGTGCCACCTGTAAGTGGGAAGGAGAGGAAAGATGTAGGTGGAGTCTATCACCGTTTGAGAACAAGGAGCAGCCTGGCCTGATATCCTCACTGGGTCTGGGTTCAACAAGGAGCTGGATTCTAGGCCAGGAGCCTGAATTCTAATGTAAAAGGCCCAGGCCCCAGGCCTTTGGGTAGCATTCTCTTTGGAAGTCCTTCGTTCTGCCACACAAGCATTTGTCAGTCCCTCAAGAAACAGTGCAAAACATGCAGCCTGGCTGCCTACCTACCCTGCCCCCCCAGCCAAACACCAGTCTCAGCACCAAGTTCAGAATCCAGATAGACAGAGATGAGAAGACAGAGAGGAAGAGAGTGAGATGCCTAGATAAGAATAGGCTTCATAAGGGTCCAGGACAGGTATTTCTTGCCTGGGGTTCACAGGTCACCTGGATTTCAAGAGGATCCAGAACTTGGATGGGGGAAAAAAACTTTTATTTTCACTATCTTCTAGAACTGAAATTTAGCATTTCCTTCAATTACTAAAAAAAACATTATTCCGAGAAGGGTCAATAGGTTTCACATTAGGCCTGAGAGAACAACAGATGATCTCTGGTGGAATCTACCCTCTATAATTTGTCCTGAGGTCTGGGAAGCAGGGTAGCCTCAGGGCTTATGTGCTTTTAGTAATCCCTTCCCACACTGGGTGGTCAGGGCAGAGATGATTGCTGCTGATGGCCTGCCTAGTTGTGAGCATCTTCGAGAGGCAAAGACGGAAGGTGGTCTGGAGCTGGAGTGGGGAGATCTTCCCCCAGCCACAGTCCTAATCCCACATTCCACACTTCTATGGCTACAGGAAAGTCATTCCCCATTTCTAAGCCTTGGGGTCCTCATCCAGGGAAGAGGAATGAGGAGAGAACCTGTAGAAGAGATATAAGCTAAATAGGGGACCTGCAGCACTTGGGAATAAGCCAGAGGTCAGCTCTTGGGTGGGCTTCTGTACAAGCCCAGGAAGCTCATTGAAGCCGGTATGCGTGAACGGTCCAGTGTCCTCAAGAAAGTGTCCAGGGCACTGAGGTCACCTCTGGGGTAATGTTCGGCTCCCTGGGCAGGTTGGGACCAGGTGTCATTGGCCCAGCCATGAGGCGGCACTGACAGAGAATAAGGCACAGGTCAGAAGGGGCTGGGACCACAGAAAAGTACCTAGGCCTCAAGCCAGAACTTGACCAGTGGGACTGTTTTTTTAGGGGGGGGGGCACTGGGGCGCTGGGCAAAGAAGAAGAGAATAAGAGGGAACTCAGACTAGAGATGGCCTCAAATTGCTCTCTTTCACCTTTCCATATCTGGGAGTGAGCAAAAGGTGAGAACCAGACCCAAGGCACAAGTCTGTCCAAGCTCGTGGGGAAGGTGGGACAGGAGGCAAGGAAAGGGTAGGGAAAGAAAGGAGAAAAGCTTTACTTCTTGCCCTGCGCCTGTCCCCCTTTTTCCTGCTTGGGCCACTAAGGGAATGCTGGAGGGTCTTATGACAGGGATCAGTCCAGCTGAAGTCTCATACTGTACCCTCTAGACTCCCTACACTCCCTTCTCAGGGTCTTTGTGACTGAGGGTCAGTCTTGGGTCCCCCAGGCTTTGGGTCTGGGCCATCGGACCATGCATTGACGGCTGCTTCTGTCTGTGACACTGACCCTGCATCAGCAGAGAAACCTCAGCCCTTGCTGGGGTCTCCCCAGCTAGTACTTCCAGCCCCCCAAAGCAGCTTTTTCCTTCTCAGGGCATGGATGTGGAGTTTCGAGCCAGTATAAGTGGGTTAACCTTAGACAGGCGTTCTTCCCTCCACCCCCCTCTGCTATTTGGGGCTGAAGCTGCCTTGGGCCAAGGGCCTGGCCTGGGAGCTGGGCAGCGTAGGTGGCCCTTGGTAAAGTGGATTGCCCAATTATCTGTGTCTCCAAGCTGAGGTAGAGGGGTGGGGACCCTCCTGTCAGAACTTCCTATTGGCCTCCTGCAGAGGAGGGAAAGCTTAGAGAGAACAGATGGAGCTACCAAAGTCTGCCAAGTCCATGCCCACCCATCAGAGGTGGGAAACCTGAGCTGGGAATTCCAAATCCGAGGCTCAGAGCCAAATCTGGGTGTGGGGGAAGGACAGAGAGACGGGGTTGGGGAACAAAAAGGCTGAGGAGCCCTGGGATGCCAGCACGCCATGGAGGCTGTGGGCTGTACTTCCCCATGCCACGAAGGCCTCCGTGGAGAGCCCTGACTCACTCCCCAGGACTCCAAGCCAGCCAGACGCCTACAGAGCCCTCGATGGCTGGCCGGTCGGCCCCAGGGCAGCGATGCTGCTCAGCCAGTCAGGCATGCTGGGCATCACGCCGGGGACTCGGTTCATCCCACTACTGGGCTGCTCAAGGCCTGAGGAGAGAGGTGAGGAGGGCACAAGAAAGGGCTTGGAGGGGGAAAGGCAAGGCGGGGCTGGAGCTGCAGCAGCCAGAATGCAAGGATTCTGATTTCCATAGACGGAGAGGCCTGCCCTTTCTGAACTTCCGCCTCGAGTTTATCCCTGTCCCCAGAAGACTGAGTTCAGAGAGGGAAGAAGGTACGAAAAGGAAAGAAATGGAACTGGTACAAATCCCAAAAGATATCTTTTGGCTACACACCTGGGGACAGAGCGATGGGGAGTGAGGCTGAGGGCAAAGAGTGGGTGCAGAGCACCTGGAATGTGGGAGCCGGCTCTGAGAGGAAGCCGCAGGGCACGGCCACAGGAAGACCAGGCCTGAAGCTGGGGGTGGAGGGCCATGACGGAAGCCTCTGGCCCTTAGAGCCCGGCTGGCCCCCAAAGCAGGGCCCAGAAGGAACAGGATCCCCCCCACCTGCCACTTACCGTGTGAGGGTTGTCATAGTAGACCCCGATGGAGCTGAGGCGAGGAGAGATGCTGCAGCTCTCCGTGAAAAGCTGGCCTGAGTCCTTGTAGGAGCCCACGTGGAACTTGTAGGCCAGGGTGATGTTCCGGATCGGGGGAGAGCCTGCACTCACTACCACATCTTCCAGCAGCCCTGAGTACACGGCAAAACCCAGCAGGGTGAGCAGCAGGGTCAGCACCAGGCCCACGATCAGGCCCAGGAGCAGGAACTCGGACATGGCTTCCGTCATGGGTCCTCTGCTCCCCGAGATGCTGCAGGGGAAGAAGGGGCCAAAGGGAAGGTGAGCGAGCCTGGGGATGGCCTCCAGCTGAAGCAGAGCTGAGCTCCCCGACTCTGTGGGAGCCCAGGGCCCCTGCACTAGAAGCGGTGAGCCAGGGAAGGAGGGGCCAGGAATGTTGACTGCTGACCTAGAAGGTAGCAACAAAGGATGACAAAGTCACAAGCCTCTCTATTTCTTAATCACAAGCATCGAGGCTCCGAGAGCCACCTGCACCCGCCATGGCTCCCAAGGCCACGGTGTCATCCTCAATCTGAATCACAAGGAGAGGAGAAGGATTGGGTTAAGGGAGGGAAACCCAACACCAAGTCAAGTGACAATATGGCCCTGGCCCTGCTGGAAGCCAGAGGGATCTGGGCAATCTGTGAGCTTCCCCTAGCCAGGCTAGACCAGCAGCCCGGCCAAAAGAAGACCTGGCCGTCTGGCCCCTCCCTATAGAGCCGGGTTGGACTGGCTGAGCAGTGACTCTCAAATCCACCTTCCCCAGTCCTTTGGTCAGTCACAGGGAGGGCTGCCGCAGTCAGAAGCGGGCCTAGATAGATACCTATTAATAACGAGCATGCCCCAGAGAGAACCTTGCTGAAGCTCTAATTAATAGGATAATGCTTTACAGATCTGCAGTCCCACCTTCCAGCACTCTCAGCTCTCTGGAAAATGGCCACAAACTGAGCAGACGGCCAAAAGGGGGCTCCTCAATACCCTGTTTCCTCTTGGCTTACAGATGGTTCCAATGAGCTTCATTAACTGGTTTTTGAGCTGATAATTAATTAGAAAGCAGGAAATCAGAAGGTGACTATAACAAAACTACAGGGAAAAGTCATAGCTTGACCGTGGAGGACACAGAAAAACAATAAAAGCGGACAGGAGGTCCTAAAGAGCCCAGTAATCTAAGGCAGAGAATTCAGGACAACCGGCTCCAGCCACCTCAAATAGGCCTGGAAGGTGTCCCATTATCCCAGCACAAAGCAAAAAATGGTGCTATCAAGTCCTGAAGTAATCAAAAGTTGGGAGGAAACTGGAGCCCCAGTTGAATAAACAGGTACCAGGTCCCTATTGTGTGCAAGGAGGATCCTGGGCTAGGGAGACACTATAAGGAATAGGAATTTAAAAACTAGTAGGGAAACTCATTGTTTAAAACAAAGGGGTCAAACTTGCTAGGTCCAGGCAGCAGATAACATTTCCCCCTTCCTCTCCCCAGAACCAGATTAAAGTCCCTTCACCCCCATTGCCTAGC
Organism: Monodelphis domestica; assembly: GCF_027887165.1. Lineage (NCBI taxonomy): Eukaryota > Metazoa > Chordata > Mammalia > Didelphimorphia > Didelphidae > Monodelphis > Monodelphis domestica. The sequence goes on from NC_077233.1 coordinate 87,924,746, forward strand.
CCTTACCACTCTTCTGCCTTAGAACCAATACACAGTACACAGTATTGACTCCAAGACAGAAGGTAAGGGTTTAAAAAAAAAGTGTAATCAGAAAATATTGGACAAAATTTAAAAATATATATAATATAAAGATAATGTTAAGTATAACATCATAATATAGAAATGTATGTCATGTATATATCATATGACACACATATAATACCATATCAACATATAGTAATAATATCAGTAATTAATGTTCATAAAATACATATAATGTTAATGAGGCTTTTTAAAACCCTTACTTTTTTGTCTTGGTAACAACTCTAAAGCAAAAGGCCAAGGATTAGTAGACAGTTGGAGTGACTTGCCCAGGGTCACACAGCTAGGAAGTGCCTGAGGCCAGATCTGAACCCAGGACCTCCTGTCTCTGGACCTGGCTCTCTACCCATTGAGCCACCCAGCTGCCCCACTACGTGGTTTTCTTAGTAGTAGGTAACTTTCAGGGGTCCTCATGCACAGTTTAGTTTGACACCACTGGCTTAGGAAGGCAAGCATGAAAATAACATACTTTAGAAAGATAAAGTACAAAATTGTTCAACTTAAAAAACCGTTGATGCTGAAAGAGGTAAAACTGAAGCCATTTAGAAAACTTGGCTACTGAGGTCTGTCTTCTTGAGAATTTTAGAGGTTTCCTATATAATTAAAGAGAGTAGTATGACAGAGAGCCAGGCCTAGAGACAAGAGGTCCTGGGTTCAAATCAGACCTCAGACACTTCCTAGCCAGTAACCCTGGGTAAGTCACTTAACTCCACTTGCCTAACCCTTATTACTAGGTCAAAAAGTAAAGATTGTGTTGGTTACATAAGTCACCACTTCTTGGGCTCAATTTACTCATCTGTAAACTTAAAGCAAGTGCATTGGCTCTGCCTCTCCCCCAAAAGAGTGCCCTAACATGTGACAGCTTCCTTCAGTCCCGTTTCTTAGGAACCGAGGGAAGTGAGGTCCAGAGTTTATTGGGTCAACCCCCACCCACAGGTGGCCCCAGGATTCCCCCTCCCAACCCAGGGCACTTTTGACCAGGCCGAAGCAGCCCAAAGCCTGAGCCTGGTTTGGCTTCAGACACCCAGGTCATCCCTCGGCGGCCTCTGTGGCTCCTCTTCCTGTCCAGGGTTTCCAGCCCCTAGCCCTCCCCGGGCTGGGCCTCCCGCCGGAGCCCCCTAAGCCTAGGCCAGCACTCAGCCAAAGTTCGAAGAGCCCCGTTGGAGGGCTCTGTGGGTGGCGAGGCCCAGGCCCTCCCCAGTGGCCCCCTAAGCCCAGGGTTCTGGCCTGCGGGGCTCCCCTCCCCCAGAAGGCACTTCCTGCAGCCCGGGAGCTGCCAATCACTGGGGACATCGGCAAAGCCGCCCCAACCCAGACCAGGCTTCGTGGCTACTCACCGAAGAAACGGGAAAAACTACTAGTTCATGGTCTCCGGCTCCCGGCGGGGGCCCACACGCACCTCCAGAACTGCAAGGAGGACAACACAAGGCACAGGGTTAAGTCACATCCCCGGCCGGAGGCCCTCCAGGCCCAACGACCTCCTGCTGCAGGGGGGCTCCTCGGCGGGGACAGGGCTCCGCCTCCAGCCTGGAGACCCCTGCTGGGCCAGGGGCTGCTCGGGTGACCTTGGCTCAGTCACTCCAGGCTCTCCTCCCTCCCGGGAGGCCCTGCTCTGCAGCCCGAGGGGTGAAGGCCGCCTGGCCTCCGGCCTGCCCCCCGCGGTGGGGGCTCTCCCGCCGGGCCAGGGAACCTCCCTTTCCTGGGAGAGTTTCTGAAGCTCACCTGGTCCCAGAAACACTGGCTCCTTTCCCCTCGGGGCTTCAGGCCTGCCCTCACCCCAGGGGGACGTGGCCCTGCCCCGGCCCCTCAGGCTGCCGGCCCATCCATTCCTCCCCCAGCAGGCCTCCGCCAGGGTTTACTCCTCCCAGCCAGATGTGTTCATTCGGCCGGCTCCGGCTTCCTGGTTCCCGGGATTCACGTGTGCGGTGACAACAGCAGGCCCAGAGGGCGGGCCCGGCTCTTAAAGAGACCCGGGGCTCGGGGAAACTTCAGAGCCGCTTGGGAGGGAAGCGGCAGGGGGCCGGCCCGGGCTCTGGGGGAGCAGGAGCTGGGCCTCCGCCCTCCCCAAGAAGGAAGGGGCCCTAGAGGGCCCCCACCGGCGGCGGGGAGGCCTGGCAGGGACTGCTGGGTGCCCGCTTGAATAGCTATTTACAACACCTCTTGTATAGGCTCCCAGGCCCTTCCACACATCCCCTCGGGTGTGGGCAGAAGCCCTCAAGAGGCCCCCTTAGATCTGAAAAGTTCATCCAATACCCGTCTCCTGGGGGTGCCCCCAAACTTCCCTATTGGGGGGTAGTTGAAAGAACTTTCCAATAGAGTATCCCAGACATTCTTTTTTTTTTTTAATTTTTTTTAACTAAGTTTTTCCCTTCCGTCTGGGAATCAATACTGGGTATTAGTTCCAAGGCAGAAGAGTGGTAAGAGCTAAGCAGTGAGTGTTAGGTGACTCACCCAGGGTCATACGGCTTTCTGTCTGGGAATTAGTTAATCCTGTGTATTGGTTCTAAGGCCTAAGCTAGGCCATGGGGGTTAAGTGACTTGTCCAGGGTCACACAGCTAGGAAGTGTCTTTTTTTTTAACCAGAGCCCTCCTGGCTCCAGGCCCACCAAGCCACCCCCTTCCCAGGAATTCTTAAAGCAACTCGGGATCCCATTTTGCAAATGTGGGGCAGGAGGGGTGAAAAGTGCGCCTCCGGGTAGACTTTGGGCTGGGCGGTTTATTAGACGGCGGGCTCCCTGAGGAGCCCCTCTTTGTATTCCCAGTGCGGGGCACACCGCAGGCCAGGCTCGGACTCCAGGGCACGAAAGGAGATTTGCCTTCCGCATCCCTCCAAAGGCCCGCGCCCCCGCCCCGCCCCGCCCCCAGCCCCGCGAAAGTTAAAAACTCTCACTTATTGAAAGGATCTGTTTTTGCAGGTGGGGAAACTGGCCCCGGCTGCCAAGGGCCTGGTCCAAAAGGACTCGCTCCCCTCCTTCGTTCCAGGTCCCAGCCAAGGCCTCGGAGAGGGGACGGTTCCAGACACCCGAGCGAAGGGAAGGGCCGCCTGTTCTCTTCCCGGGGGGGGAGGGACTAGGAACGGGACGTAGGGTGTGGAGTCTCTCCTTCCCCCCCTACAGCGGTCTGGGCATGTGGTAAGGTGGGCCCATTCTACAGAGGGGAAAACTGAGGCGCCGGGGCTTTGCTTCGGGGACCCGGAGTGAGTGGCGGACTGGATGGCAGGAGTCGGGATTCCCCGCCCAAACCGAGCCCCCAGACCCAGACCCGGGCCCGCTCCGCCCCGCCTCACCTCAGCTCCCTTTTGGCCCTGCGGTCGCTCGGGGGTCGGTGCTGGTAGCTCCCGGGGCACAGGCAGTCAGAGAGCCGTGCGCGCCCCCGGGGCTGGCGGGCGGGCGTGTGCCCGGGACCCGGGGAGGGCGGAGTGGGGCCGGCAGCCGGTAAGTCAGAAGAGAGCTGGGGCGGTTGGGCGACTGAGGGGAGGGTCGCCATAGCAACCCCTCCTTCCCTCCCCCTGCCAACCAGGCCCCGCCCCGCCCCGCCCCGCCCGCCCAGGGAGGTCGAGGTTATGGCCTCCAGGCCTCTGGGGCTGGGGGAGGAGGGAGCCCAAGCAACAGGCCCCGGGGTCCCTCGAGAGGCCCGCGTCCCCCTCCGTCCAGCTCCTCCCGGAGCCAGCGGGCATGCGACATGGCGAGGAAGAGCAGGCTTGGGGAGGGCGCTCCCCTGAGTCCCCTGCCCCTGCCTCCCAGGGACACTGGCTCGGCTCCCTCGTTCTCCTCCTCGGGCCCCCGTAGGCTCCGGCCAGCTTTTGTTCCCTGCACCCCTCCTGTGGGCCCGGACACTCAAACCACTGGCTGCCCGCTCATCTCCCGGCTGCCTCGGGCTCTCTGTGTGAGGCCCGGATGGAGGAGCCCGAGGGCTGGGGGAAAGGCAGGGCCGAGTTCTCCGCCGGCTGGGTCAGCCCTCCGGCCAGGGTCGCAGCCTAGGCCCCGTTTTAGCAGAAAGCAGGCAGGCCGGGGGAATAGGAGTGAGAGAAAAGAGAAGGCGGCAAGGAGAAAGCAAGAGAAAGCCCCCCAGGGGAGAAAATTAGGAGAGGGAAGAGGCGGAGAAACCCGGGGAGGAGGGAGGACCATCTCAGAGCTGCCAAGTCCAATGATGGAGTATTGAAGGCCTCCCTGGGCAAAGCTGGGCCCAGCTGGGGCCGAGCTCTCCACAGAGGGGCTAACCACTGAGCTCTCTGCTAGGGCCCGAGCTGCCTTCTCTCGGAGGGAACAGAAAGGAACTGGAGAGGCCCTGCCTATCTCTGCAGACCAGACCCCTCTGCTTCAGAAGGAGCTAGCCTGGAGCTTGTTTCTTTTCCCTTCTCTGCCAAGTTGCATTCTTCTAGGACTAGAAGACAGAAGAAGGGAGACTATGAGGCCCATCAGCAAGGCTAGGCCTTCACAGAGCCGAGTACATCCAACAGGGAAGCTGCTGATGGAAGGAAGGTTGTGGGAAAAATGATTGGCTTTTACACCTATAACCTAGTGTGATTCCCCCCCCCCCCATTAGCAAGGCAGGCATTGGGGGCCCCCTTTCTCCTTTCATACAGAAGCCCTCAGTTTCCTTAATGTTTATCTTAACCTGATTTCACACACTAGGGAGAAAAAAATGAATCCAAGGAGCAGTTTGACAGGTGTTCAGCCACTCTGGCCTTGTGAATGGGACCTTGTCAAGTATTTTTGAGTTCTAGATCTCAGAGAGGGAATTCTGAAATTCTCTTTGTTGACCATTGGCTCCAGTCCTTTGGACTTTTCTCACTATCGTTATTTTTCCTAAATCTGGCTAGTTTCAGTCAGTAGAGAATGGTTCTCAGGGTCATGGGTTCAAGCCCCATCCTAGGCACATTTAGACAGTCAGGAAATTTAGTAAATAGAGCTCTATTCTTAGATCAGGCAGAAGGGAGTTGTATCCTGCATTACACACTCACTAGCCATGTAACACCTGGGGAAGTCACTTAACTTTGGTTAGCCTCATCTGTAAAAGAAAAGTAATATAGGACCTACCTCACAGGGGGCGAGAAGCAAACATTGGTAAAGGGGTTTGAAAACCTTGAAGCAGTAGCTATTCTTATTAACTATCTCTTTCCCTGCTTGCTTGTCTATTCTATCCTCATTTTCCTCCTTCTACAGACTATATTAAACCCTTCAACAAGGCACTTTCTCTTGATTATTCATCCCCCACTCTCTGCCTCCCCAGTACCTATTCTAAAGCCGATGAAGGCTGCTAGAGGAAGTCCCAAGCTCATGTTGACTTTGCCCATGACATATTTAGCTGGGTCCTCACTGCTGCATAGCCATCTTTTGACTCTCCTCTGATGGTCCATTTTCGCCTCCAAGAGCAGCTGTTCCTGAGCTCCTCCATCTTACCAATTGCAGCAGATGGCCTTTTACTTTCCTGAGACTATCAAGGAATGGTCATTTTCCTTCTTCACATTTCAAAATCCTGTCCTTTATACTCATTGGCTCATCTTAGCCCAAGAAGATGAGGTCCTCTCTTTCTCTCTTCCCTTTTCTTTTGTTGTAGCTCAGTCCCTAATCATGTCAGCCTCCTGTGACTCTATGGACCAGTTATATCCTTGGTGTTCTCCCGGCAAGGATCCTGGAGTGGTTTTGTCATTTCCTTTTCCCAGGGATCCAGTGGATCCTTTTGTCAGGCAATCTATAAGAGATCAAGTGATTTGCCCAAGATAACACAGCTAGTGTCTGATACTGAATTTGAACTTGGGTCTTTGACTCTAGGCCTAGTGCTCTTCCTTACTGAGCCACAGTTGCCCCTTTTATTTGCTATATTTGAGCTCTTGATCTTCTCTCATCTTCTGGAGCTTGTTTCTAAATCAATTATTCCCTCTTCAGTCGTTCCTCATCTACCGGCTCCTTCCCTATTTGAGTCTTACACACTAGTTGCTTCATCACCTTAATCCTAGCAATATGGCTTCCCATTCCACATCTCTACTGGAAATATTTTTTCAAATAGCCTCAAATGATCTTTTAATTTCTCCTTGTTTTCTCAAACCTCAACTTCGTTGGACAACTTTTGACACTTTGACAACCCCCTAGTATGCAAGCCAAATGGACCAACTGGTTTCCAAACTCAACATATCATCTCCCACTCCGATGAATTTGTGATGATGATCGCCTGATCAGCTGCCATTTCCTCCCTAAGAGACTTCCTCATTCTACTCCGTCCCCATCTCTCCATTTTTTCTCATGTTTTCCTAGAACATGTTGAGTGGAACCCTCTTTTGCCACCATTTCCTACCCTGGATCATATTCATCTACATACATGCCCTATTTCCCCTGTAGAAGCTAAGAACTGAAGGGCAGGGACTGTACCATCAAAAAAAAATCATTGTATCCTTAGTGCCTATAACACAGGAAATAATAAATGTATACTGAATAAAATGCATGAAGGAAGGAGTGATGGTTCCTTCTAGGTGCTGTTGAGAGGGTAGAAAGAAGCTGTGGATTAGGCCATCTTTGTGTCATCTGACCCCTCGGTATTGTTTAGACAATCCTAGCAAGAAATGTGGAAGTTCAGTGCCCCTGCTTCCCAGGGGTCAATAACATCTTCCAGAAAATATGGAGACCAGCTGTCAGTAGGGCAACCCTTAAGTCAAACCAAAGTGCCTAGTCTGTGCCTAGCCTGCAGAGACTAGAGTGTGTCTCACCCTGTATGAGTCTCCTCTTTCAGATTAGTACAAAGAGGAAGGTAATCCAAAGTTCCCAGTGGAATCACTTTGAACCTTCAAAACTACTGGCGCTCTACCTTTCCCGCTGGCACCAAGAACTCTGTCAAGAGGAGCCAGGGCTTATGCTGGGAAAGGAGGTTCGGGTGTGCTAATCGCCATGAGCTCAGGGTCATCTTGCAGTGATGCTGTCTTCACTCTTCCCTCCTTTGGGAGGGTTCAGTCTTACCACGTGGGCATCCCAGATAGTAGCATCGGCCCTTGAAAACCACTAGAGGGCAGCCAGGGCTTCCAGAACTGAGTTTTCCAAATGCACTTTGGTCTCACCTGCTTCTAGCCCAAACCCAAGTAGAGTTCTTAGGCCCAGATCCCTGGACATCAGGATCAAGCACAGGAACAAGAGCACTAAGTGAGCAGTCAAGAGCCCTTTTGGACTGCAGGCAAAGTGTGGTCCCTAGCCAGGCCAGTTTCCTCACCTAGAAAACAAGGGAGGATTCTTAGTGGATTCTAGGTTCTCTCAGTTCTAATATTCCAGGAGCTGCTGCTCACAGCCTTCAGACTGAAATTGTTTCATTAAGAGGCCCCCTTCTGGGATATGCTTCTTGCATTTGGGCCTCACTCCAAGTCTCCCAATCTCTTTGGACTGGTAGATGGGAGTCAACATATCTCTAACTTCACTTCCATATGCTTCTCCCACCCCAAACTCCCCTGTCTGATGTCCTTCCAGGCCCAGAGAGTGCCCTTTGGGGCACACTGTTCTCCTTAAGGCCAGAGATGTTTCCTTCATAAGCTCTGGAGCAGCAGAGGCCTTCTCTGGAGCTAGGCAGCCGGCCCCTCTAACCACCATGTAGTGCCACCTCCTGTTGTCCCATCTCCTAAGCCATTTAAAATACTATGGATAGGGGGGACAGTGTCTGTCTAGATAAAACTGAGTCCAGAGAGCTGCCTCTTTTTTTTTTTATTTTAAATTTTATTTTACAAAAAGAGAGAAAGAAAACCGATAGGCAGTTATACTGACTTACAATTGTTCTGTTTGCTTTTTTAAAAAAAGTGACATGAAACACAAGTAAAAATAAATACGTCATAGAAACGACCAGTTGTCCAGTCCCTGGGGCAGGAGACATCCTGCCTCACAGAGAGAAGAGGGAAGCACATGATCATTCGTGCGGGCCAGCCGGCCCTGATACAGAATCTCTTCTTTTCAATCCCCAAAGGCAGACCCCAGACTCAAATGGCATCCAAAGGAAAAGAAAACTGAAAACCAAAGCCAGTTACTGGGTCCCAAGTGCCTCCCCATTCCTATCAGCAGTGTGGCCTTAGTGCTCATCCAGTGCAACTCCCCTCTTGGCCTCCCTTGAACCTGGTCCACTGATCAATCCTACCCCACCCACCCTCAGTAGATGGTGCTCATCAATTCAAGTTATAGGAAAAAAGTCAGTCCTGGGATGGGGTTGGGGATTCCTCTAGTCTCCCTTTCCCCCACGATGTTCTTAAGACCCTCCTAAGAGCAGTTTTAATGAACACATCCAGATTGGAAACAATCTTCCAAGTTCAGGCTATGCTCATGCTGCCACCTAGTCCTGGGTTACATCACAGTATGAGGTCCTGAGCAATATACTTAAAACACCATCCTTACAGAGATGCCCAGGAGAGAAAACACGTCACTTCAGCTGCTATAAAGAGTAGTCTGCCCCTTCCTAAAATGACAAATTACTTAGTTACAGGACCTCTTTTTAAAAAGGCAGATTTACACAAAGGCACTGGACCAAGGCCAGTGGATCTCATGTTCTCTCATGACTGAGTGCCCTAATTTTGGTTTGAGGGTTCATGGTAGGTAGAGAAGTTACAATCTGCTTGGCCAAGAATTTAGAAGTTTTAAGACTCGGTTGTCCGTATGGTCTAGGACAGAGGAATGAAATGGATCAGGCAATAAGGAGTAGGCACATCCAGCGCTACAACCTTAGGCAGAAAGACCTGAGACAGCGAAGAAGAAAGATAAAGGGTAATCTTCCAGAAGAACACACTTAGAACCAGACCGAAGGCTAAGCCTCCGCTCTGAACCAGGAACAGATTACAGCCAAGTAAGGAAGCTTCTCCTCTGATCTCTGAAGAGACTGAGCGCATGATTGCTTGGGCCAGGCACCTGTTTTCAGAATATTTCAAGCTGGTGACTGAAAGGGGTCAGTTTTCTTTGTAGGTATGACTGAATGAGAAGGGAGAAGCTGGGTGTTATTTCACTAAGAGAAATTGGTAGGATTTAGGGAGGTCATAGCCGTGTCAAGTGAGGAATGGGCTCTTCTCTTGACAAAGAGAAGAGAGGAATGTCAGGTACATATCACGTATTCAGTTAAAAGACATTGACAAGATGACTCGTGCTCAAATAGTGCATCTTACATTTGATATAAATAGGATCAAACAAAAGAACATGGGCTCTTGGCAATGACTGAAAAGGCCCTATTCTGCTGATGCCACTTTTTGGGTAAGATCTAGTAAAGATTCTCACCAAGAAAGACTGCTAGTTTGGTTCACTTTTTCAACCAGGCAGCAAAATTGAAATTTTGAAATGGCTCATTTCTCTTTCATTCAGACTTCTGGATGAGGAAATTTGGGTAGATAATGGATGTAGATGTGAATTAGGGGTGTGCAGAAATCACCTTGAATTTTTAGCTATAAAGCAGTGTCTGATTGGGAGTTGTTTCTGGCTAAGATGTTATAGGAATCGATACTCCTAGTTTAAGGAGCATAGAAGTCAAGTAAAGTCAGTCTCGGATGTGTATTTGGACTGGATGAAACTGCTCTAGGACACAGAGTTTATTCCTTTTCCAACTTATACATGAATCATAAATATTGATAACATCTGCACCAATTCAAGACCACAAAGACATTTAAAAAAATGGAAGAGTGTAGTTCAAATCCAAAGTTAGCTTCACTACAGCTGTTTCTGTATCATAATTGTACTGTGCCCTTATGACTAAGAGCAAAATGTATAAGCAGCAAATCTATAATAAACCAGATGTATACGGTTTAAAAAAAAACCCAAACCCAGAGATGTCACCAGTCCAAGAATTACCTTGGATACACTACCCTCCTCCTTATTCCATCTTTACCATACATAATCTGGACAGTGAAAGCCACTGCCATTTGTCCCTCCCTCAGTGAAGGCAGGCAAGAAGAATATGATTCTCATGGCCTCCATGACACCATCTGCTTCCCTCACATACATAAAGCCCACACACACGTGTGTACACAAACATACATGACAGACATACACAGAAAGGCAGCAGTAAAGACAGGGTTTTGTTTTTCTAAAATTCATTATAAAACCCTCAGAAACTCAGATCCCCCAACCATCCCACTTTCCCACAAAATCTACAACCCCGATCATCAAAGAAGGCCTTCTTCAGCAAGACCAGCCTCCCAAAGCTTTGGCCTTCAAAGATGGAGCAGGTGTTTGTGACTGTGGGAAGTAACCCCTGGTACCACATGTGAAAGAAAAGAAGGCAGGTACATGCCCTCATTACAGCCAACCCTGTGAGACCATTCATGACCTGGCAAACACCAAGGGGTCTTTCACTGTTCACTATCCTGCTTAGGGATCTGTGATCCTGGTCCTGGTGCCAGTTCCACCTCATTAGCCTGCCCACCAACTCTAGTGACAAAGTGATGATACAATCAGTGTCAGTGATTTCTAAGAGGTGGGTGTGTAAAATGGCAGCAGGAAAGGCATAGCCTCCCTCCCCCCAACACATAACTAAAGACCCTTCCTGGTATTGGGTCTTTGGAGCCACCAGCACAAGTCAGGTAGTGAATGAACCCAGTGGGTTCAGATTGGTTCCCTTCTACTGTGCCAGTTTAAACCTGAGCCTGTGCCAGTGGAGCCCCTTTACTGTCAACTCGTGGGAAGTGTCTGAAAGAGAAAACACTGGTTTGAACTGCTATTCTTAAATTAATCAAAAATAATTTGCATAGCTAAACTGTAGATCTAAGGCTTCTATGAGTAGCAGAGTTAGGTATGTCTGACAGAATGCCTATGAAAACAGAGAGAAAGTAAGCTCTAAGGTTCCACTTTTGGCATTTTTAGACAACAGTACATACATGTGCACTTGTATTGTGCACACACCCCTATTATCCATCTTCTCTTTGTCCCCCTTCTTGGGGATGACAACTCAGTACACCTAGTCCTTTGAACAATGGAAACAGTGTTTGGACAGAAAATTCACAAAAGCTCTTACTCCTAGGGTCAGTCTGGTCATGCTCTCCTCATAGGGCTGGGAGGAAACAGAAATGACCCACCAAAGGAACTTGCTGCAACCTCCCAGCCTGAGGAGACATGGTCATCAGCTACAGCTCTCACCTTCGGAAAGCTTGTCAGGCAAAGGCTATTTGTCTGGCTCATCCTTCTCACCTCAGCCAATAATAAAACCCTAGCAACTCAAAAACCCAATGCCAATCCTAAAATGGGCAGTATTTATGCTTAAAGAATGGACTATCCTAGACACTGTCACCAAGAAAAAGTTGAGCCCAGAATGACTAGTTTGCTTCTGAAAATGGAAGTCAAACCCAAGATTCAGGAGAGGGGAGGAATGATGCTAACACAATTCCTTCCCATTGGAAAAAATGGCCAAATTCAGCATATTCATCAAAGGATATACTTTAGGAGTTAGAATGTTCCTTATCCTGAAACCAAGTTTGTGTTTCCCTCCTTCCAAATCTATCATCAACAGACAAGCTCCAAGGAACTGAAAAGGCAGCCAATGCTCCAAAGCCATAGGCCACTTCCCCATTCCAGGAATGAAATCCACTGAAGGTCCCAAACCAGGACACTTTGTTTCCTCCCTTCTCACTTTGCAGCCAATTCCATGGCTTCCACACTAATCCTAGGAAATCACCACCTAAAAATGCATTGGTCCTAACTACAGTCTACACTTTGGTCAAATCCTCTAATTTCCAGCCAAGACTGATTCCCTGTCCATATAGATTTTCTTACAACCACAGGGTGAGGGAGACCATAAAACTCCCCATACCCATTTGCTTCCTTTCTCCCACCCCTTTTCCCTCCCAAACCCCTCCCTCTAAGGTAAATGAAAAATGAAATGAAAACCCCCAATAATAAATAATTGCCTTCATGAAATAAATTAACATGGAGATTTCTAATGGAGGAGGGAACAAAGACATACCATTAGGCCAGGTCACTGGGGTTCAGTCTTATAAACTCTTTGAGTTCCAGCTGATCCCACCACCAAGAAACTCTCCATACATGGCAGTGAACCTTCCCCACCCCACCACCCACCCCCTCACAGGATACACATACAGCTTCCCTTCAAGAGGGAAAGCAAAAGCTGCCCAGAGACACAGACATGGCAAGGAGAAACACAACCTGGCAATGTATAATCTTTGTATTTTTCTTCAAATCCTAAAGCAAATGCAGCACTGAGAACCTGCATCTCAGACAGTGGGTCCAACCAGGTCTTCTCAGTCATCCCATTTCTAGGTGGAATTGTGAAAAGGCAACTCTCCCAACCCTGAGCCAAGTCTCTTCTGTTTACCCACTGTTCAAGCTGGAAAGAAACCACTACATTTTAATTTCAATTAAGAAAATTTCAAGTTCTCCCCAGCCCCTATCCCCCAGAACCCTTCCTTCCCTCCTACTATGCTGTGTCACACACACACACACACACACACACACACACACACACACACACACACACACACACACGACTTCTAGCTAAATTCTTGCTTCATCCCCAAGAAATATCACCACTTCAAATGGGATCTGAGTCTACCTTCCCTTCTCCCTTTGCCTTTCCTCTCCACTCTCCCCCTGGCCTCCCCAGGTCAGGCTAAGTCACCCAGTAAGGCAGCTCCCAAAAGCCAGAAGTTGGATGGAAGTCTCCATACTTAAGCCAGAAGAACCAAGCTTTACATGTAATCTTCCATTCAGGCAGGCAGGCAGACAGCACAGGTTGGGAAGAAGGCAGGATGTTCTCTCCTGGTCCCCAGTCCTCAATCTTCCTCTTCTGTAGCAGTCTGAATTTTCTCCTTCTTTGCTAAACAGCACAGACCCCTGATATTTAAGAATGATAGACAGCCCCTGTCCCACCTACTATTCTCCCTCTCTGGGCCCTATCTTCAGAGCTCTAATCTTTGCCCTCCAATCCCAGTGGGAAGCCCATTGTGGGACCAGAGTAAGGTGGTGGGGGCTCCCCAGCTATTTCCCCGTGATCTCTATCACATCATCGTCCTTGTCCTCATCCTCATTGGAACTGCACCCCACCTCCGAGACCTCGTGGGAGTCAAAATGAGGCACCTGGGACCGTAGAAGACTGCCAGCTGGGTACCCCGAGTGGGGGGACATATAGCCTGGATAGACTGACATGCCCCGGGCAAGGCTGCCGGGCAGAATGGTGGAGGGGAAGGGTGCAAACATCCTGGGCTCGGGCAGGAGAGACTGTGTGAAGGGGAGTGAGTAGCTGGGCAACATCCCCGTCACAGAGGGGTTTAGCATGAAGGAAGGGACACTGGCAGTGGCTGAGGTAGCAGCAGAAGAAGAGCTGACTGGGCCAGCTGGCAGGAGGGGGTCAGTAGTCACTGGGAATACCAGGGGAGAGTCTGCCAGCAGATTGGGCAGCTGGTAATAGGAGGAGCCAGTGCCCATGTAGAAGGAGTTCCCCGCCTGGGGGGTAAAGGGATGGGTGAGGTTGTGGTTTAAAGAGACTGGAGGCATGGCAAATCCACTGGAAACTGGGTACCCGTGTTCATACGGCTGCACGGGGGCTGGCAGCTGGCACTTTTTGGGCGGCCGGCGGGCTGGCTCCTCTGTGGCAGGTGGCGAGGCCGACTTGCGTTTGTTGCCCCGTAAGTCCAGTACTGGGTGCCCATCACTGGGCTGGCTGGTGGCCGGGAGGGAAAGAGCCAGGCAATGGCTCCCTAAGCGAGGCTCAGGCCCTCGAGCTGTCCCAGGGACTGCATTATTGTCTGGAGGCCGGACTGGGGGACCCGAGGAGACAGGGTTGGTGCTAGGCGAGATGTGATGGGTCTCTCGAGCAGCTGCAGCCTCTGCATACTGCTGCAATTCACTGATGATCTCAGGGCTGTCAGGGGAAATAGGTCTGGCCAGATCCTCTGTGTTGGGGGGTTTGGGCGATGAGGCACTATGTCTGCCATTGCTTGTGGACTCTAGAGACGGACCCTGGGATCCTGAGAGCAAAACATATATATATCTGGGAGTTAGCAAGGTCAAGGAGAAACTGACTACTTAGTGGAGTGCTCAGGCACAAGGAGATCATAAGACCCACCCTGGAATCGAGGGAAACGGCTCTTGACCTAGCCATGCTTATAAACCCAGGGTCAACACCACGAAGAGGTTGCAATTTGGGGGATCAAATTTGTAAGGGAACAAACTGAACTCAGCTCCCTGGTCTCAATTCTTCTAAAAGTCCAATAACATAGAGTATCCACTAGGGGCAAGGCACTGTGCCCTAAGACTAGGATAAAAGTTTTTTATATAATAATTGAACACTGCCACTAGGGGCCTAAAAGATTAGGTTAGACTCAGACCAGGCATATTTCTCCTTGTGAAGGAAGATGAAGAGAAAAGAGAGGTCAAAGTGCGATTTGGTCAACTAGTTAGAGGTAAGAGAGTCACACAGGCACCTGAGGCAGCTGTCCGGCGATCATCATCAGCCTTTGGTTTTCCAGTTGTCCTGATGGCAAAAATCCGCCCATCACTGGTCCGGATATATGTCCCTGAAATGGACAAGAAGACTAGAGAAAACTGCCATGATAGATCCATGAGATGTTTGTAAAGCACTTATCAGCACAGTGCCCGTCACACAAATGCTTGTTCTCATTCCTCCCCTCCAAACCTATGAAGGGTTCAAGGGTGTACAGAAATGAGAAATTGGCTTCATCAGCCAAAGCCTGGCTCCTAAAGGTCTGCAGCAATAAGCAGCCCAGGGCTATGGAGAGGGAAGTCCAAACCCTGCCTCTATCAACAACTGGTAAGAGGGAGTCACTCAAACTCTGCACCAACTGGAACTGGTAGAGGGGTTTCCTCAGTTGGGTTGTTCTCTACATTCATTCCAGGTCCAGGCCATGTTCCTAAGGCTTTGCCTGCCTTCACCCAACTCTGTCTTCCTACTTCCTGTCAGAGAGGAACACTAAAGCCTGGGCTCCATTTGCCAAAGGGATCAAACCCCTTTGGTTTTGGGGACTTGGGCTAAATTCTCAAGAGAGCTGTACCAAATGGAGAAGGCACCACCTTTGTACTGTGCCATCAGCATATTTTGGTGGCAATTGTGTGTCCCCCTACTGGCAACATCAGGAATTAACTGAAGTAGAATATCCAAAAACTCTTTAGACATTTAATGGACCTAGCCAGAAATATTCTCCAAGCCCAGAGAATAATCATATTCATGCCTCCTTCATATCAAAAAGATCATTCTATCTGAAGAGACTAGAAGTAGGCTATAGGTTTAAAGTCATCAGGCTGCCAAATTCTGTTAGGACAATAAAATAGGAATGGACTCCTTTCTCCTCTCTAAAATGTAGCTTTTACCAGTATACATCTTATCAATTTAAAAATTTTAAATCAAGAAAAGGGCAGCCTATATTATAAAGAAAAAAGTCACACACATGTCATCTCTTGTCTTTCCAACTGAGTAGGATGAGATTAAATAGGACTTGAAAATCTCCCACCTACAATAAATTGGATTAGAGAGAGTAGAAGTGATAAAAAGACAGTTTTATTCTCT
Organism: Monodelphis domestica; assembly: GCF_027887165.1. NCBI lineage: Eukaryota > Metazoa > Chordata > Mammalia > Didelphimorphia > Didelphidae > Monodelphis > Monodelphis domestica. The sequence goes on from NC_077233.1 coordinate 87,940,301, forward strand.
GTCCAGAAAGGGTGGCCAATTGCCCTAGTGACATGTAAAACAGACTTTTTTATAGTATTCCTGAAGCAAGAACCCCCCCCTCCCCCCGGGTGATGTTACAGTCTTTGAGCTTGTGATTTTCAATACACAAAAGGATTACATATCCCCAACAAGAGTTGTATCCCCCCTCCAATGTTCCCACAAGATAAGAAACTGAGCTATGTCATTTGTGAGAAGTCTCTCTTTTTCTCAGGCTTCAATTCAGAAGCCTCTGCATTTTCTTCCAGGCTTGATGTCCTTTTATCAATCACCAACCTTGAGTTTAGAAATCTCTCTACTTTTCAGGCTGAGTTATTCTGGGAAATTTTAGATAAGCAACAAATGTTCTGTGTGAATTTAACATTATTGAAACATGCTAAAAGCTTTCCCCTGGGTGTCTTTTAGCCTGGGAATATTGGGGTGAGGGTGGGAATAGGGAGGCAAACCAAATATTATACTCTGAGAATCACACAATTTAATTCCATCTCACACAATTCCCTCCTTTTCTTATTTCAGAAATGTTATTCTCAAATGCCTCAATTTCCCTCTTTTTGCTAACTGTGTTGAAGAATTTCAGTTTCCAAATCAAAATCTTCATTAATCATTTCTAAATCTTGAACCTTCCGCTTCCTCAAAATCATCGTTCTCAGTACTATTATCTACATATTTTCAACAAAGTTTCTGATAGAGAAAATCAGTACAATAGCAACAAAACTGATTAAACACTAGATTTCCTTGCACTTGGGTAATGTTCCCATAGCCAACAAACTTGTCTTCAGAAATCATCTTCTGACAGACCAGGGATGAGTCTTTTCAGGAAACTTGCTCCCTTTGCTCCAAGTTACTTACAGTGATCCTTGAGATGCTCCTCTTTTGCAAGGCAGATTTCAACAATATTTATGAACATGTAAGTAACACTTTTGCAGATCAATAAAAACTGGAGGTCCCCTTTTCTGTTTCTACAGCACCTTGACAGTGAATACATATTATTAAAAAAACCTCACTTAGCTAGCACTTGATAAATTCTAACCAACTACTGATCTACTTGGTTGTTTGGGAAATGGAAACTTTCACTTTACAATCTGCCTTCTGTGCTGATCATAGGAATTTGTCATAAAAGGAAAAGAATGTAACTGTCCTCACTGGTTCCTTTAGATCTATGGCTTAAGAGGACATAAGGTGACTTAACACTAACTTCAAGTAAAGGCCAGAGCTATCAAAGGCTCATGGCATGACTGTTTCACTCAGGGACCATCAGAATCCAGTGGGCCTCACCAAGTCAGAAGAATCCCATCCTAGCTTCAGGCTAAGATTATCCTCTCCCAACTCCTTATAAGAATTTTCATTTGTCCTCTGAGTGCCTTGTCTTTCTTCTCTTGAATGGTGGATTGATAGATCCTGAATTCAGCCATACCAGAATTCCAAGCTCACAATAATCAGTTGAAATTCCAAGAGCCTTTTACCTTAAACAGCAAATTCTACCCATTACAGCCCTGAGAAGCTTACCCCAGTAGTCCAATTCCATTATTCTGAAATCCCATAACCCAAATGAGCTTTTTGTATTAGTTTTGTAGGCTTTCTGCCTACTCTAATGGCTTCTTAAAGCCCTATAAGTTTACAGATAAAATGTTTTTTTTCCTTTATCTTTCCCATACAGTAAATATCAATTCTGTATTTTCTTTATACTTTCTTTGACTATTTTAGTCCTTACACTCTTCTTACTCTATAGTTTTAACTGAGTTAACTGCTTAAATTTGATAGTCTCAAAACATTCATTCTTTTCCCCTCCAAAAAGCGTCTGCTCAAAGCACAAAAGCACTTTCTGTTTTGCCTTCTTATACCTCACATACCTACATATCTGAAACTTTACATATGATAACTCTTCCAGGACTTCACCTAAAAGCTCCATACTCTGATTAAAATCCCTTAATATTCTAATCCATCATTCTCACCTTCTTTTACTTGCTTTTCACCATTAATTAGTCAAATAAACTTCACTCCACTAGGCATTATATTTATCTGCTAATTAGTAATTTTCATTCTTCTTAAAGATTGCATCATTTACATATCTTAGCACATTGTCTTATCCAATTCAACTAAGACATTCATTTAGTTAACAATACACATTCATAAATAATTTATGATTAAACAAAAATTACATTCAAACAATGAAATCATTTTTTACAAAAGTACAAATTTTGGCAGCAGCCCATATACAACACTTAGCCATATTTTAGAAATCATTTAACAGTTTCCAAACTACTGATACATGTTCCATTTCACATTTACAGATATGAAACTTTTTCTTTCCCAATGCTCATAGCATTTTCACTTGTGAGTGTCAGATCTGACTGACGGGGGCCAAAGCCCCCTCCCTTTCCTCCTTTTTCAGAGCACTTTCCAGGTCCAGTAAAAACAAGGAGAATATCAGGACTTTGCTGTCAGGCCTAGACAAATGACCTCCTGCATCAATGACTATCATGCCTGAGAACTTCCCACCCACAGAGATTAAGGTTCCACATCCCCTCAGGACTATCCAATGAGCTTCACACCCCAACTTTGACTAATTAGAGGCAACCTAGGTTATTTCATCCTAGATCATCACCCTATAAAAGATTTCCCCCTTCTCCATCCTGGTAGAGAGCCATCTTCAAGTTGTGGGCCCCCTCCCACTCTCCTTTCCTCTTCCCCCATCTCCTTTCCCACAATAAAGCCTTGTTGCATTACTTAACTCTGTCTCATTTGCCTCAGGTTGGATCCCCCATCAGTCAGATCTGACAGTGAGCATAAAAATCTTAGTGCTTCATCACCTTTTTCTTCTAAAAAGCTGGTACTAAATTTTTATACTATTGCACTTCATTAAACAGTCAGCAGTTACTATAAGTTTACTTCTCATTATCATCATAGAAAGCAAACTTGGAACATTTGTTTTAGATAGAAAAGCTACTGATCTCTTTTGTCTTCCCCAAGTCTGTGAGAGAATTCCCAGGACCACACCCTTATATACATTCTAGAACAGGTGGAAAAGTCTATTTGAAAAAAGACAAGGCTAACACAGGTGTTGACAGTAAAGCCCTCTTCACTTCTGAGGATTTCTCTTCTCTAAGTCCCACCTAATGGGGTCTGGAGATTCTTTCTTTGCAAATTGTAATTGTCCAGATATTTTCTCTTGCTCATAGTTCACTACTATTGCTTGGGTGATGGGGACAAGAACATTTTATCCTTTTACCCCAGGCACAATAAGTTTCCTGTCACTAAGCTTAGCCCCTGAGGGCAGTACAATAAGAGATGACCTAGCAACCCCTGTGTCTATCAGGAAGTTAATCTCCACTTTCTGATTGATCTCCACCCTCAATGTTATCAAGGGCTCTGGGTGAGAATGTGGGAGTCATCAAAGAGCCCCTAACTCTTTGAGTCTTCAGTCTCTGTGAGAGAAAATCTTCTGCTCTCTGTCTCTCCAGACAATCCTTTTCCAAGTGACCAGTCTTTCCACAGCTATAGCACATACGAGGGATACATATGGTCTCTGGGGGCCTTTCCAAAAGAATGTTCCATTCCTAATCTGTCCTTCTTGCTGTAGCTCTTCTTTCACAGTCACAAATGCCTTTTGGACTTGTAGTAGGAGGTTATTCAATGGCTCATTTGCCCAATATTCCACTTTCTGGAGCTTCCTACTAATATTTGGCCAAGAATTAGTCACATCCAGGCCAGAGTTCAAAAAATCCTTGGGGATTTCATCTTTCTCCTGTTTGGCTTCAGATATCTCATTCAGATTCTAGGGCATAGCTGCTCTCATGCCCAGAATAATAATTATCCTAAAATCTCTCATATTATCCTGATGGGCTGGATTATTGTGATCTGAATGATCTTGGAGAGGAAATTTCTGTTCACTCTTTGGTCCACCTTGTGCTATAAGGATGCTCATTATCCCAGACCCTCATAGCAGCTTGCCTGATCTGGCCCTGCTCTTCCTCTGAGAGAACAGGATACATTTCAGAACCACTCAGGAGCATTAACAAATCCAATCCCCTATCCCAGTGGATCTTCCCCCTCTCCTCCAGAGGGAAATTTTTCTGATTCTCCTATAGCTGTATAAGTTTTCGACACAGGGGTCCATGAGGAGCAGATAGAGAAGCTAAATTCTTGGGGGGGGGGGAGTGGTGCCTGGGGAATAGGAGATAGTGGTGGAGAAGAGAAAGATGTGAAGGAAGGAGATCTGGAGCTGGTGGATATGGAGGAGGAAGAGTGGATCCCATAACTTTTTATTCTCCCTACACAATTCTAAATCCTCCTTTTGGTAATGTAATTCTAATACCTCCTTTTCCTTTCAAAACAAATGTTTCCATATTTGGCAGCCAGAAGTCAACAGACACACACTCTTTCTCATTTCTAGGCTGTTTTAAGCTTAACATTTAATCATTCACAAGACCACTCCTCCTTAGAACCAAACCTACCAAGGCACCTTTACCAAGGGGAAGGCCTCCCAATGGAAACAACAACATTTTATCATTTTCCTTTATTCCATATGTTTATATTGGGGTAAACTATCCCAGGCTTGTAATTTAACCCCTAAAGGGTTGCTTCTGGGGGATTTCATATAAACTTTTTTTCTTTCTTGCTATTCTTTCTTCTTGAACTTCCTTGCCCCATTCTGACATTCATTGTTTGTCTACCTTAGAATCAAATGTCTGGAAACTGTAAAAATCTTTGCCAGCAGAATTCCACCAGTTTTCTTATTATGGCTTCATCAATCCAAACATATTCTGAAAACTGGCCAATCTGGCCTGCTCACTCTCAGACCAGTGCAACCTGTTTTGCCTGAGATGTCTTGCAACTCAGAAAAACACCTAGTTTGCCTCAACTCTGAACTTTCCCATCCAAAATATCTTACAAAGCTAGCCAGTTTGTTCAACCTTGCAAATTCTCAACAGACTTAGAAACCACCTCCCACTCTGCCCCATTCCCTGGATCTCTTGCACACACACACACACACACACACACACACACACACACACACACACACACACAACAATTGCTTTGCTTTGTTTCTGGACTGGCCCCTCACAGAACACTGAAAACACATAATCTGAGGCTCCACAACTGTAATAATGCACATCCAAGGAACTTTTCAGAGTCAGAATCAAACTTCCCCCACACCTTGGACCTTTCCTTTGTACATAACATACTCTCTTCCGTACTTCAGTTTTCTGTGCTCTGAATCTCACTGTGACTTCACTTTCACACTCTTACCCTTCCTCCTGGGGTGGAAGCTGGCAGAAAGTCTCAGAGACCTCCTTCTTATGAGAGGCAGCCCAAAACACTGGCTGACCAATCTTGCTTCCCAAAAAAGGGAATTCAGAACCCTCTTGTGTTCTGGAATCCCGGACGAGCCCCCAAATTGAGTGGGATGAAATTAAATGGGGCCCAGTTTTTATTCTCTGTCCAGAAAGGGTGGCAGATGGCCCTAGAGACAATCTGCAGCTTCTTCATGTAAAACAGAACTTTTTATAGTATTCCTAATGCAAAATTCCCCCCAGTGATGCAAGATTCCTTCCAATGATGCTATAGTCTTTGAGCTTATGATCTTCAATACACAAAACGATTACATATCCCCAACAAGAGTTTTATCCCCCTCCAATATTCCCACAAGATAAGAAGCAGAGCTGTGTCACTCCTTAGAAGTCTCTCTATTTTTCTGAGGCTTCAATTCAGAAGCCTCTGCATTTTTTTTCCAGGCTTTCTGTCCTGTTATAAATCACCAACCTTGAATTTAGAAACCTTTCTGTACTTCTCAGGTTGATTTGTCCTGGGAAATTTTAGATTGAAACATGTTAAAAGCTTTCCCCTGGGAAAGTCGACTGGGCATCTTTTGGCCTGGGAATATTGGAGTGAGGGTGAGGAAGCAAGCCAATATTATACTCTGAGAATCACACAATTTAATTCCATTTCACACACACCCAAGGTCAACACTGGGAAAAGTCTGGAAGAAGAGGCTTCAACCTGGGGAACCAATTTTCTTTTCTTTTTTAAAATTAAATTTTTTATCTTAATAACAAATTTGCAAATAAGTTTTCCAAAGTCATATGGTCCATATTGTCCCCCTTCCTTCTTCCTTCCCCCTTCACAGAGCTGACAAGAAATTCAATCTACATTATACATGTATTATCATACAAAACATATTTCCATATTATTCATTTTTGTAAGCAAATGAACTTATAGAACCCAAACCCCAAAACATATACCCAAATAAACAAATGATAAATCATATGTTTTTACCTGCATTTCTACCCCAACAGGGGAACTAATTTTCAAGGGTACAAACTAACTGAACTCACCTACCTGGTCTCAATCATTTTTATTTCAATCTCTCCTCCTCCAACCGCAGATCTACTCAATATCTTTTTGAGGCATGCTTTATGATTTTCTTGAGACCAACTTAATTTTATTTCCATAATTCCCCATGCATGACACCTGGCTCATGTATTACACCCTCCTCTGGTCTAGGAATGACAACAGTTCAAGGAACAGGCCATCCGCCTAGACGCTAGCATCTCACCCTTTGTGCCGCGGATGATATGGATGCTCTCGCCAGCACTGATCCTTGCCTGCACATCTGTGGAGCTGTTTGTGCCAGGAATGACAATATCTAGTGGAGAAAGAGATACCTGAAGTTATCAAGGGATCTGGGTCCATTCGTACTGATGATGTGTTTGGAAAGCCATTTTGCTAAAATTCTTGAGGGAAGAAGAGCACTGCCATAGATTTACACCCAGCAAATGTTTACACCACAAAAAATTTACACCACAATCAAGGTGATATTAAAACTCATTATTTCCAAGAAGGCCACCTCGACAAATCCCATGCCACAACAATATTTTTAATTTTATAAATTCTAATAGCATGTATAGAATATGTACCATACAAATAGATACTTAATTCTATACCATCTTGTATTTTTTTAAAATTTATTTCATAGGTCTCAAAGTAGGACACGAGTTAAGATGGAGACTATTTTTCTGTCTTCCTCTTACATCCATTATAATGTCTAACATAAATCTGAGTACATAAAAAATACTTAAATGCTTGTGGAATGACAATATGAATTAAGAACAAAAGTGGCGAGGGCATCTGGGTGGCTCAGTGGATTGAGAGTCAGGCCTAGAGACAGGAGGTTCTGGGTTCAAATCTGACCTCAGGCACTTCCTAGCTGTGTGACCCTGGGCAAGTCACTTGACCCCCATTGCCTAGCCCTTATCACTCTTCTGCCTTGGAGCCAATACACAATACCATGATGGAAGGTAGGGGTTTAAAAAAAAAAGAACAAAAGTGGCACTTAAAGAGTTGTGCCCAATTCAGTCACTGACCTGTTGTTGTAACTATCTTCTGTACAAGAACCCCTGCACGTTGTAAGTAGTTGATGGGGAAATTAACTGCTGGGTTGGATGCTGAGGCAGGGACTGAGCTGCCCAGTGGGACATGCCGGGGCATCATAGGGATGGGGGTTGACTGCACAGGGCGGACACTGGCCACAGGCTTGTCGTCACCTTTCAGGGCTGGCCTCCTGAGAGAGGGAGATGAAGATCAAGAAGTGGTCAACGTAAGAGGTCTCATTTACTTACTCTGGCCTGTTGCGTTTTGAGGGTCCCTTCTAATGGGAGGTTCTAGCTTACTTGGAGGACAGTTTTTGTTAGTGAAAACATCAGATCAAGAACCAGAAGACATGAGTCTATGCCTGGCTCTTGCATTAGCTAGGAGTGGGGCTTGAAGTCATTTAGCTTATTTGAGTCTTCAGATTCCTCAACAAAAAATTATAATCCTTGCTTTCCTACTTCACAGCAGTATTATGATTATCCATTTGAATTAATATGAAAAGCACCTTGAAAACTGCAAAAAAATGTTATACAAATACAAGGTACTTTGCTATTCCCTAATTAAGTTCCTGATTATGGTGTACCTGGCTAGGGGCATGCTCCCTCTAACACCAGGGATTAAGAAAAGATGAAGAAAAATTTTTCATTAAAGCTTCTAGCTTGTTCTTCCACAAGGATTTTCAGTCTTTAGTAATGTCTCATGAGCAAAAGAAAATGCTTCCTTAGCCACCCTCTCTTTGAGGCAGGAGAACAATTGTCCCAGGTGTTCAGTCATTTTTTTTTACTTCATCTACCAAGACCCCTTCATCAATCATCATCTTCCTCCTATCTCTCTGTTACCCCTCCCTTCCTGCAGCATGACTAGATCACAAGGCCGGCCAATGGCAGGTGTTAAACTATATATATTGAACAATTGAGAACACTGTTTAATTTTCAACATAGGTTTCAATTCAGTTACCAGCCATATCCCAGAGTTCAATCATTAGGAGGGACTTGCAGTGCCTGGCCAATCCAAAAGGGAAAAGGAGAGAAGGGTAGAACACAGGAAAAGAGGGAGTAGAAAGGGAAGAGAGAAAGAGAAAGAAACTTTCAGAATCAGTTTAAGCACTAAGAACTAGATGCTGCTTCAAGGAATGCTTTTTCTACGAGCAGGGGCAGAGGGAGAGATGCCTGATGATGATTTTAAAATCCTTCAAATTCCCTAGGATTTTTATGAAGAAACTAGTTCTTTGTCTGGATCAAGGAGTAATTCCCCAGAGGACACTCAGGAAAAAGTATAAGGCACGACACAGAAGTTAGAAGCTATTCAAACCACACCAAATGTGAAGAATTCCTCCATAGACCAGGCGATATGCAAGAGTATTGCATGGGGAATATGTGAAAATAACTTTTAAAAAATTTGCTCTTATGGCTCTCTCTAGGTCCCCCAAGTATTGAGACTTGAGATATATATATAAAAACAGCTTTTATTAAAGGAAGTTAGGAATTATGGAATGTTAGATCTAGGAGGAACCCTGGAAATAAACTACTCTAACCATGTTAGATGAGGTTAAGGAAATACCTGTAACTTCTTGAGTTTAATGTACTGGAAAACTGCTTCTATAGACTATACAGGGATTTTGCTCAGACACAGAATACTAGATTGGATAAATTACTGGTTTGATTCAAAAGAGCCTTTTCACATTCTTATAGAACTTTATTCCTGGAAGGGTTTTCATGTTACCAAACACAGATGGTCAGGTGAGCACCTTTCAAGTTATTTGAATGTTGATACTGCCTTGATAAGTCACAAGAGAAATTAAATGGAAATTTCCATTGAATGTTAAAGTAGCAAAAATTTATGTTACTAACTGATCTTATGAAGTCACTGCTGGGTATGCCAAATATTAAAAACAGTAGGAGTATCTTTAGCTAAAGGAGAACATTTGCACACAATCACTAGCCTCTGTTTCAGTGATTTAAACTGAGCAGCAGTGCTCAAAGAGAGAGCCATCTAGCAGAGACTTTGGGTTCAAATCCCACCTCTGTGATGAGTTTCCTCTTATGTACCCATCTTTTAACCTTATGTGTTAAAATGAGGGGATCAGACGAAATGGCTTCTGAAATCCCTTCCATCTTTAGATCTGTGATCCCATGAATTAGCCTAGCATAGTGGATAGTGGGATGGGTGTGGAGTCAGGAAGACCTAAGTTCAAATCTGGACTCAGATACTTACTAGCCATTATCACCCTGGGTAAGTCACTTAACCTCTGTCTACCTCAACTGTCCCATCTGCAAAATGGGGATAATAATAGCAGTTATTTCCCAGGGTTGTGGTAAGGATCAAAGCGTTTAGTATGGTGCCTGGCACATAATAAATACTCTATAAATGTTAGCTATTATTGTAAATACACATCCCATACACATTCCCAGCAATCATACTGTTTTGACTATTTCTCCTTCACAGGATTTGTTTTAAATAATAGATCTCCTTAATGAACAGGAACATAAGACTAAAGACAAGGGCTATCCTATGGAATGCAGCATGGAGTAGTGAGAAGAACCTGAATATAAAGTCAGGGAGTAGGTATGGGATAAATTTCCACCTAGACGAGGGCAAGTTTTTTCCTTTCTTTGGCCCTCAGGTTTGTAGACTGTAAAATAATATAGTTAAGACTAGATAATCCTTACAGTCTCTTCCCATATCTCAACACTAAGATTCTATGATCACTTAAACTCAAAAATAAACTGAAACCAAGTAGTTAGAAAAATATGCCCTAATCTTCAAAACCACTGAATATTTTTAAAAAGGACAAAAACAAAAAAAGCCACCCTCTCAAAGGAGACAAGGAACGGACACTGCTTTAAATCTGTCCCATCTTGTTACACAATGCCACCCACTACCTGCAAACTTCAAGCCAAATGTGGAAATGCAAGCAATTTATGCTTCTAGATATTTAAGAATTACTCATTTCAAAATATTTAAAGGGCATAAAAATACATGAGCCAAAACACAATGAAGTGATACACCAAGGGACACCCCCTGAAAAACCTTAATATTATTACAAGATGCTCATCTGCTTGGAAAAAATGGAACCAAAAATTACATCAAAATTAATCTATTTTTTAAATCCCAAATTCTTTTTCTACAATTAAAAAATATAATGAACGTGGTTCCATTTACTTTATCCTAGATGTTAATTTGACATTTTTCATGTAAGACACTTAAAAATAGCAACAAAAACGTACAAAATGTACAAAAAAAGACATTATCCCAAATGTATCAGTATAATATACCAAACAGTAAAAGTGGGCAGCTGACATGGTTATTGAATAGGAAGGTAAAAGTTGGGAAATATATTGTCTGAAAATGAGAAAGGAAATTAAACAGAGAAAACTGCACTATGATTTATTCTAAAGAGCTTATCAACAGCTGTTTTTGCCTCTTTCTGGAGCCAGAACAGTTGTGGTGTCCAAGTAGATTATACATACATACTTAAGAGTTCAGCCACTTGCTGAAACCTCATTAGCAACCAAGAGTGAAAAACTGAGAAAGGCCTTCTATCCAAAACCCAGGTTCACAGCATAGCTCCTGAAAGACTTGTCCTCCTCTAGCAACCAAACTGCCACTGAGAAGAAGGCAAATTACTCATACCAGAACAAGGGAAACCTCACCAGTGATATAAATGGCTTAGTTACATCAGGATAGTAAGGATACCACATGTGAAAGAAAGTTATTTTTCAGTTTCAGGCTTCTCATTTCCAAAAAATTCAGGAGCACAGAAATCTCTGTCTCTAAGGACACCTAGAGTCCGATATTCAGCAAACCCACCCTTCTCCTTGCAGTAATATAAGCACAAGCTGCTCAAACAATGCTGCTAAATACACAGATTGTTTTAACAGTGTGTGTAGTTTTTTGTTTAAAAATAAATACAAGTTGCTTTGTTTTGTCTTAATATTCAAAGAAAGAATAAATTAAATGTTGGCTCTAGCTTCTGGAAGCCTCTTATATTTAGACACTCACCAGTTTCTCTGGCTGAAGGCAGGGATACTGGTCAGGCTCTGGTCACTGGCAGGATAATACTGAGCATAGGACGGACGTGTGTAAGGGACAGATGCACGCTTCTCTTCTTCATAGCTTTTCTTTGCTGCTTTTTTCTCTGCCTTAGTCAACTTGTGCTCCTTGCGATCCAGGAGCAATGACTCATGCTGGAAAGGCTCCTGTTGGAAACAGGGAGGGTTAGACATTTCTTCCTCTACATACTGACTCAGCTGACCTCCAATGAGCAGTTGAGCTTCTCCTGAGGGCAACACAGCATTATTGCACCAGGAGGAGTAACAAACAGAAAGGATCCAAAGAAGCACAGGAAGACTTAGATGAACTGATGCAGAGTAAAGAAAGCCCCAGAAATATACAACCCAACAATCAAAAAGTGAATGGAAGGAACAAAACACTGAAACTGAATTGTAGTCAAGCTTGGCAGCAGAAAAATGGTGAAAAGGGACATTTTCATGCCCATTAGAGGCATGGGTCTAAAAGCATGATACATTCATTGCACATGCACAAAATCTGTGGTGGTAAGTTTTGTTGAGGTGCTTTTTTTTTTTGCCTTTTTCAAATGATCTGCAGGGTAACGGATAGTGGAGGAACACAGTTGGAGATGAAGGTGATATAAAAACAGAAGATAAAAGAAAAGGTTTTAAAAAAATGGGAGTTAAGCAAGGATGTTCTTCCAGAGGTAATAATCAAAAATTGCTTCAAAACAGAAATAAATACAATTTTGCTTTATGCTAGCCATTATATACCTTGTAATTCTGACTAAGAAAAAAAAATGGCTATTCCCTGCCACCATGACCCATACTCCTGGGACATAGGTAAATGAGGAAAGGAGAAAAGTGTCACAAAAAGTTGACCAATCTTCTTCCCTACTACATAAACTATCAACATGAGAAAAGCAACAGTAAGTTACAAGTTCCTGAGAGAGGAAGATCTGTGTATCCTATCTTTGCATCCCTAATGTCAAGCCCAGTGCCCTATATAAGTCATTGTTTAATAATAGTCTGATGGAGCAGGCATTCTTTGGGCAGTAAAGGTATAAATTTAGACTGAGAAAACCACCTCCTTTTAGGAGTACTATTACCTTTCAGGTGAGTAAAGTATACCAAATAGGATGGAGTACATACCTTGGTGATGAGGTGAGGGTACTTGAGACAGGCAAGTTGTAAGACAGAATCCTTGATTTTATTCATATTTAGTGCCAGCTGGGCAGGGTCTGGCTCCTCTTCTACAAAATGCAACAGGTTTTCCACCTCCCTCCGGGTGAAGTTTAGCACTGGATTTAAATCATCTACTACCCGATCTGAAAAGGGTAATGACATAGGGAGCATCAGGGAAGCCAGTTAAGAAATTAACTAGAAATGAAAAATTACAAAATTGGAGAAAGAAAAAAAAAGTTTTATATAGAATCAATTTAGCCATTAACAAATTAAAGTCAAAGCATTCCACAGGAGCTTACTTAGGCCCTTTAAGGTAGAAAAGGAGGTAATAAGGTAAAAAAGACTACAGACTTCAAAGCCAAGATTCCCATATCCTCCTTTCCTCTGTGATTTCCATCTGCACTTTGTCTCCTGGACAGCATGCTATGGGTGTCTTAGGGAAAGTGAGAGGTGACTCACCTGACATTCCTTGTTTGGAAATCTGCCGGTCATAGATTTTCTTCTCCAGAGTGTAGTCAGACACCAGACGGTAGATATGACAAGGCTTCTTCTGGCCATAGCGGTACACACGACACACTGCCTGAGCATCATGACAAGGATTCCAGGAGGCATCAAACACCACAACTCGGTTGGCACCAATCAGATTCACACCCAAGCATCCAGCTCTTTAAAATATAAGTCAACAAGCACCAGACTCATTTACAGAAGAGTACTGACTTATAAAGGAAATTTGAAAATCAGTTTTCATTTTGTTACTGTCACCTATAACCCTTAAAACAGAATTAACTATTCCTGTTCCAGTGCCACAATATCCTAGAGCTGTTTCTGTTGCTGCTGAGCCTCAGAGAACAGCCATCTTGGACATGGTTATTAGAACCTAGACAGCTCCCTACTCCTCATTAACAGCCAAAGAGAGATCCTTTGAGCTCAGGGATATGGAAAAGCATCACATTACTCCCTGAAAAATACTTTTCTATCCATTACTTCATTTGTTGTTGTAAGGCCAGGAAGGCAGGTATGGTGTTCATCCTTTAGGAAGCTTCCTCTGGAATTTAAGACTTAAAATACTTCTGCTAGAATTCTCACAAATAGGGCATCATCACAAGCAATTGTTCTCTCCCTCTACCACAATCTCTAAGGCAAATCTTGACCCTCCAACAAGATAGAACTTTAACTTCTGTTCTTTCCCTGAATTGAGGGCTAAGTGCAAGGCAGCTACTGTCACAGATGTCCTAACAGTGACGCTTTTTCAAGTGAAGATATGTGAGAAAATAATTTTAAAAATGTCTCTATCCAGTATTAAATTCCCTCCAACCCCCACACCCCAAGCCTCCACTCACCGTGTAGAAAGGAGGAAGAGCCAAACAGAGCTGTTGTTGGGATCATTGAATTGGTTAATGAGACGCTCCCTTTCAGAAGCCGAGGTGCTACCATCTAGTCCTGGAAAGGGAAATGGCAAGGACTCTGAGCTGTCACAAATACACAGAAATTATTTTGAGCACTTTCCTATGTAACAGGACTTCAGGTGGCAGATAGATACATCTGCCAGGAAAAGGACAGGAAAAAGTTTTCCTCATGCTCTTTTAAGAATCAAGAATGAAAAGCTAACAAGAAAGTTTTGTTCAGAACAAAACTCACCTATCCAAGAAAAAAAATGCAGTGCCCTGAAGACCTAGAAGTACTCAATGGAAGGTTCCTCTCCTCAACCCTAACATTAAGGCACAGACTCCCACTGGTTTTCTGAAAATGCCTTGGCTGTCTCCAAATAAAAGAAAATGTGGCCAAGTCAAGAACATTTTAAAAGTTGGCACAAGGTATTCAATACAGAGCACTAGGTCAAGGCACCCAAGAAAAGGAAAGGAAATTAGTATGTATTCATATTTATATCCTAGAATGAATACACAGCAATCAGTTAAGAGTCACCTTTGGCATTGGTTCTAATAATAGACTAGGATCCAGAGAGCCATGGGCTGTAATTCATTAGTTAAAAGTGTCACATTGGTCAAGTTTTTTCTCTTAGTAAGATGGATAAAAGAATTTCAGTTGGGCTGATGAATTACTACCACCATAACTATGAAGCATTCTGCAGTGAAATAGGATTACTTTTGTACAGGACATTGAAGGAAAATTAGTCACAGACCAACAAAGTATACCATAGTCATGCAAGAAGATACTTCTAAAAATGGAAGAGCCCAAGTTTAACATTGAAGGCTCTCCATAATTCGTTTCCAACCCATCTTTTGTGCTCTTTTCTCTATGATTTCCTAAAAGAAATGCTTACTGGGTGTGCTAGTGTACTCTTATAGTCCCAGTTACTAGGGAAACAGACTGGTAAATCTCTTGAACTCAAAAGTTCTGAGCTGCAGTGTTCTGTGTCAAATGAGTGTCCCTCAATGAGCTCAGCATTACTATGATAAAGTAAGGAATGTTGGGTAGCCTAAGGAAGGGTGAAATGATCCAGGTTAGAAATAAAGCAGGTAAAAACTGTTGATCAGTAGCAGATGCCTTTGAAAAGTCTGTATTTTAGGCTGAATAGGATGGAGAGAAAAAAGGAGAAAAAGGAGGGAGGAGGGAAGGATAAAGAGAGGAAAGCTTTACCAAAATAATTTCCTCACTTGTTCATGCTATTTATCCCTGTCTTAAGTGATCTTCCTTCATAGAACCATAGATTTAGAGCCAGAATGAAATTCAGAAACTATTTAGTCAGATTCCTTCATTTTATGGAGGCCCAGAGAATTTAAAAGATACTTTCCTAAAGTAATACAGGCAGTGGCAGAAATGTGATTTAAATTCAGACCTTTTGATTCAAATCTAAGGGTATTTCAACTGAACTATGCTCTCTTCCATCTTTCATAGTCACATGTATATATATAGTTCATCCATTTTGATGAACGTTTCTCTGACTGCCCAAACTCTCCCTTTTCTCAATACCTAGAGTAATTATTGTCTATACCACTCATATGATACTTAAAATGTAATGCCTTCTATTATTAATTGTTCATGCTCACATTTCTCTTTATCCCAACCAGATTATAAACTCCCTGAGAGTTAGCACTATTGTTTTATATTTCTTCAGATTTGTCCCCATAGCCTAGAGTACTCTGTACTATGTATTGTTCCAAATAAATATCAATTGATTGATTATATTATGGATGCTCAAATGAGAATGTAGAGAACTAAGGAAAGGAAAAGGAAAAGACCACTCTAACAGACATTCCCCACAATGTTCTGTTGAATCAACAGAAATGAACTCACGGTAATAGCTGAAGTTTCGAACCCAATTCTGATCTCTTTGCCCATCTGAGCTAGGCAGGCAGGGCATTAGTCTCTTGGCCAGGAACTCCTCAATAACAGACAAGGTGGAAAGACTCTGGCTGCAAAGAATAACAGGTTATCTCAATACAATCTGATTGAGAGCATTTTGTCCAAAAGCAAAAAGTTCCTTGAGGTTTTTATAAATATTCCTTGCCCTTAAAACAAAAAGTACCATCCCAAAACACTAACATAAACAGACCTCTGAGGTTGCTTCTCATTCAAGAACCCATGAGAACAGATCACATTCAAGACATAAAAAGATATTTTCTTCATTCCAGGTTTATATAAAAGTATCATCTCCAAACTTATAACCCCCAAATCAAAAAATCTCCATCATTGTTCCTATCTCTCCTTTTATTCATGCATCATTAGTTTAAGAATTCTGCAATTGAGTACAATGATTGATAGACAAGTGCTCTAGCAAAACAAAACACACTGTGGTACTATAAGAAACCTCACAAATCCTTCCAGGGGAAACACATGTCTTACTGTCCTGAATAAGGAAAATGTCTTCTTTAACCTTGCAATCTGCAAAAAGATGACCACAAATATTTTGAAAAAGAATGCTATTCCAATTATTCACTTTTCTGGCATGGAAGTGACTATTCCAGATTAGGAAGGACAAACCAAGCTGATAGTGTTCAGTTACATTCAAATAGCTGCTGTTGTCTGATTCTATTACTGAATTCTCCAATAAAATATACCAAGGTATGATATGGTGCAATGGGAAAATAAAGTTCACCCCAGATTTTAACATCTTAAACTCTTCCTCAAATTCCTTCCTGGATGGTAATGAGGTATTTCAAAAGATGAAAACTTCATTTAAAAGCTGTTAAAAAAAAGCAGTTAAGTTAGCTCCTCTAAGGGTCAGCAGAGCCCTCATATCCATAAGTCTTGTTATAGGTGAAGAAATGGGACTACTACCTTTTAAATAAAATTTCTTTAAGAGAAAAAGGCACCTATGGAGGAAGATACAAATGGCTGGAACATTGGAAAAGTTCCTCAATTTCTTCCAGGATGAAATTTCATCCCAATAGAGAAGAATTACAATGACAGAGATTAGCTCTAAAGAGGAGATATAAGAAGACACCACCTTACAATCAAATGTAATGGACTCCTCCATTGGTGGTAATGCATTGATCCTAAACAACCCAGAGGGTTATAGGAGAAAAAACACTATCCACATCCAGAGGAAAAACTGTGAGAGTAAAAACACTAAAGAAAAATTACTGCTTAATGACATGGGTTGAAGGGGATATAAATGGGGAAATAGACTCTAAATGAACATCCTATTGCAAATACCAACAACATGGAAAGAGTTTCTGATCAAGAACAAATGCAATACCCAGTCAAACTGCACGTCGGCTATGGGAGGGGTGGGGGAAGGGGAGGGAGGAAAAGAAAATGATTTTTGTAACCAAGGAACAATGTTTGAAATTAAAAATTAAAAAAAAAAAAGACACCACCTGTTGCTCCTTTCCATTGATATAGGGAAGTCCATAGGTAAAGAATATTGCATATAATGTCAGAATTTTTTCAATATGTTTCCAATGTTTTTTATTTATTTTAAACTCTTCCTCCTTTTAAAAGATTCTTTGTTATAAGAGATGACTCTCAGTGTACACAAAAGGGAAGGAATACTGGAGGAAACATAAGTGACTAATAAAAACCCAAAAGATATGAATAAACATTTATTAAAAAAAAAACACAAAAACAAAGGAGCAAAAAGGAAAAAATAAAACAGGAAAGGAAGAGTCTAATATTATGGAGTGGTCAAAAGGAAAAAACATCTGTCTCATTCCTCTGATCCATTTCCTTTGGAAATATGATGTGAAATCTCACAAGTGTTCTCAGGGAACAGTGTATACTTTTACCTGAATACAAGGATCTTGTCCCCAAGTTTCACACTTTCTTCAATTAAGTGGAAGAGCAGCACCATTTTGGGTGAGTTCTCCAAGACTCCAGTCTGATAATCACATAGGATGTCCTTGGCCTAAAACAGAAGAATCAGTCACTCAGAGTTATTCTAAAGCTAGTTCATTAGAAGCAACATCCACCATTACCTCAAGATAATTTATAATTTATTACACTCTTACTAGTATTTGGCAAAAGACAAAAGTGTTCACCAGTCTAATATGAGCTTTTCCTTCCAGAATATACACTATACCACCATCTCTCAACTGATTCCTAGTCAATGTTCAACATACAGCCCACATACACTTATGAAGTACTAATTATATGGAAGGCAGAAGGACCATGTTGCACTCCTTCTTTCCCTCTTTCTTGTACTCCCTGTGACTTCTAGTCTTTTTACCTATCAGTGCTCTCTAATCTCTAGCCATCATTCTAGCCCTAGTTTCACATTCTTTTCTTCCCAGTCTTGACCCTATTAGGAATGGTTTCAGAAATTGCTTATTATTATTTACATTAAAATCTATTTCCTATATTCCTCCCATTTTGCCCCATCAGAAGTTAAGCTCTTTGAGGACAAAAACTGTTTTGCATTTATTTTGATATCCCCAGAGCCTTTCCCATTACCTAGCATCTCATAGATGCTTAATAAATACAAGTAAAACAAGGGCCTTTTATCCTTAAGGAGCTAGCATACAGGTCAGTAAGAGAAGTTTTCTTTGAACTTACCCATTCGTAAGTGACAACCTGGTTGGCTCGCTCCTGAAAGGGGTTGAAGCCTCCTACCCCTTGAAGGAATTTGCTGTTCGTTGCCTCTCCCCCTGAGGGTGCCAAAGTGCTACCCTCAGTTTTGACCTTGATTCCCTGGGTCTGGCAGCGGGCATTGGTCCCAGCTGTGCTGAGGTCATCTACATCCAAGTCCTGCTCATTGGCAAGGTTCTCCTTCTGAAGAGCTTCATGTAGCACATCAGGATGATTCCAGATCTGAGGCCCATAGAAAAGGGATAAGCAACAGAAAATAAGCAAGTTCCACCTCTTCCCATTCCTCCTCCCCTCTATTCGTAGGTCCTACTTAACTAACACTTACTCACTCACACTCACTCTCTCAGAGAAACTGGAAACTCCTTTAGATTAATTAAGTAGTTCTAGTTGCCACAATGTAATTCATAGAAATGAGAGATATGGAGGAATATTCAGAGAAATTTTAGAGATATAAAACAAAATATATTAAAAATAATTAAATAAGACCCTGGCTCCCAAGGGATTTGTTGTTTTATTTAATCCATAGTTAGAAGCCTGAGTGAACAGCTAAAATTTTGTTTCTGTTTGTTTCACTCTGTGGCCTTGGGAAGTTAGATACTCAATGACTAAGAGTCTCTAAATGTAAAACAAGACCCATCTTTGACAAACATGGTACAAATGAGTAATGGATAACTGTTCTGGGGATGTTTGAAAACCTAATATATATATGAAATCCCTGGCAGGGGTACAGAATTCTTTGGTGTGAGGGTAGTGAAAATATCACTACTAAATTAATGAGAACTGTACTTTTCTGTCACCAAAACAAGACTGTGAAGACTGCAGGGCAATACTTCAAAACCTCATATTCTCCTATCTTTCTGACTTGGCTAAAGCAACTTTCTGGTTGGGATAAGGTAACTTTCCATGGGAAATAAGAAACAATGGAACAGCTCAACTGCTGATATTGGTTAGAATAAAAAAAGTATCCCTTCCGGAAGACACCACTGTGTTGCTCTTAAAAAGAACTTCTTAAGTTTTTTGCCTAATTGTTAAAAAGAGAAACCAGAGGGGCTTTCTACTTGTTTATAGGGTTTCTGGAAAAGGATACTTTGGCCTTTCATGTCCCCAAATTCTTGAAAGTAGAATCAGCCTGAAGGAAATTCCAATCCAGCTAAATGCAAAGATGAATGAAAGTTACACTGAAGAGTATTTCTAAACTATGGACTTCTCTAAACCTCATTTACTACAGACAGTAAAAGCTGACTGGCAGTCCCACTTCTGCCATACTCATTTTATACAGGCAAAACCACATCAAAGGAGAAATGATCTTCCTGGGGTCAAAGCAGTTTAGTAATAGGAGACTGGGCCTCAAAGCCCCCAAATCCTCCAGGTTTGCATGGTCACTAAGGCAGCTGTGCCCTTTTTTTACTTTCCCACCGAGAAGACAGATACTGACTGGTAGAGTGGTCAACACCAATTTCAGCTACATCTTCCTGAAGGATTCCATCTCTCTTATTGCTCCTACCTACCTTGCAACACACACAGAAAGCCTTGAGAGGGTTGAGCCCCAGCCAGCCACTGTTGCCAGCATCACGGAAACGATTCATAAATTCGGTGTACAAAGCCCGTTGGATTTTGGAGAGTCTCACTAGGATTACATGCTCTTCTTTGTATGGAAGCTGTATCTTCAGCACACTGTGGCCTCGCCTATAGAAGTAATACAAACAAGAAAGTGAGGAGGCAATAGGTAAAAGGTCATGGGTTGAGGCAAGATAAATATCCATAGTTAGATCCCTTTTAGGGACCTTTATGACTTATTGTTATTATTCATTAATGAGTTTTTAGTCATCAAACTTTAACAAGTGATAACACCTATTAGACAACTGTGCTATGCCAAGTGCAGGGGATGCAAATAATGAAACAATCCTTATATACAAGGAGCTTAGCTTTTTTGCAAGGATCTAAGGTAAAGAGACTGCATTAACTGTTCAGAGCCCCTCAAAGATCCAGCTGCAAAGTTGAGATATGAAATATGGCCTCTTCTCTAAGCTGCTTTTCTCAACATCCACGATACACAACATGAACTTTCCTATTCCAAAGCCTATAACCCTTCTTTCTTTTTTATTAGATAATGCTTCCTCTCCCTTTCCCATCTATTCATAGTCCAGACATTCTTTAAAGGCTGGCCAAGTATATGTTATACCTCTTTGAATTCAGAGTAACTAGCATTCAAGTAAGCACTCAATTAATGTTTGATGATGACAATGAAGATGACATCAGGATGGTAGGAAAAACTCTGGAAGGGGGAAACTGGGTGGCTCAATGGTTTGAGAGTCAGACCTAGAGATGGGAGGTCCTAGGTTCAAATCTGGATTCTGACACTTCCCAGCTGTGTGACCCTGGGCAAGTCACTTGACCTCCATTGCCTAGCCCTTACCACTCTTCTGCCTTGGAGCCAATACACAGTATTGACTCCATGATGGAAGGTGAGGGTTTAAAAAAACAAACAAACAAACAAAAAATCCCTGGAGCTCCCTTTAGACTTTCATAAACTCCAATGACAAACAGGTTAGAACTGAGGATGTGATCATCCCTAGTAACATGGCATAAAAAATGTTCTATACCAATTAAGTGCAATGAGGATCAAATATGTCCCAAGATTGCCAGATCTCTTTCAATATATAATAATTACATTATTAAAATAATTAAACATATATAATTAATATAATAATAATGTGCTTGGGGAGGGGGTCCCATTTAGTACTTCATATTATTCAGTCAGCTTATCCTCCCTTGAAGTTGGACACAGAGGTGAAATCTGATATTCCTGTCCTTTGAGGAACTAGTACTGGTCCCAGGACAGAGACAGTCTATTTGTAAGACTGGTTTAAATCTTCCCACCTTTATGAGAGTTTTCCACATTCATAATAATATTTCATGGATCATACTAGGAAGCCTCCAAAAGGAATGGTCACAAATTCTTTCATAAAGCAACCTCAGTTTCTAGAAGCATTACCTTTGGGAACTCTCAGAAAGACTCACCTCTGTACAAATCCTTCCAGGAGGCTATGAAGAACATGGCTTCGGTACCGCATGAGTCGAACATCCTGAGGAGTGCTGTCAATACACTGCCCATTGAGAATGGGGCGCTCAAACATATTGCTGAACTCCTGCCGGGTGCCTAGGAAATCAGGGCGTACAAAGTCCACCATACACCAATACTCAATGAGGTTGTTCTGGAGGGGGTACCCAGTCAACACCACCCGACGACGAGACCGAATATTTTTTAGTGCCTGGGATGTACTGGCATGGCAATTCTTGATTCGATGCCCCTCATCACAAATCACCACATCAGGGCCAGGACGGGAAAGGGCCTTCTCAATGCCTAGAGAAGAAGAAACCCCAAAATCAAAGGTTATTCCTGGTTTTATCACTCTGGAGGTTAAATTACTTTGAAAGGAAAGTGAAAAAGTAGAAAATAATATAGCCAACCCACATTAATTATGGAAAGCAGGCAACACAAAGCTCTTTACTTTACCACCAGCTTTCTAGCTTCTTTGATGTGCTAGCTGCCCCCATTAGAATGTAAGCTCTTTGAGGACTGGGGTTCACTTTATATCTTCTTTTTGTATGCCTAGAGGTTAACACCATGCCTGGTTCAAGGTAAATGTCTAATAAATCCTTACTGACTTCTTGTTGTTGACTTCTATGTTTGGTTTTCCAGACTGTCCACTATAGTATTTTCATGTGCAATATAATTTCTTTTATTTTTTCTTAAACTTTTACCATCTGTCTTAGTATCAATTCTAAGATATAAGAACAGCAAGGGCTAGGCAATCATGGTTAAGTGGTCCACCCAGGGTGATATAACTAGGAAGTGTCTGAGGCCAGATTTGAATGCAGGATGTCCTGACTCCAGGCCTGGCACTTTATCCACAGTGCTACCTAACTGCCCCATAATATGCTCTCTTAACAAATTTTCATAGGCTATAATACATTTGTTTTCTTGAAATGCAGTGATTAGATGGCAAAGACAGATTCATGGTATGCTTATGTTGATCCTAGGATTAAAAATGGGTTCTGATGATACTCTACTTGTACAATAAATGCAGAGAGAAGTGCAGTGCACTTTGCCCCTCTAGGCTTCTGGTTCTAGGACAATCTAGGACAAATCAGTGGGCACCAGAAAAACAATGGCTGTTTAGCAGCCCTTGTTGTGCTCATCTTAGTTCTATTAGAAAAGACTTCTAACTCTATCATTGGGTTTGAATGTCTTTTTAAAAAAAACCTTCACTTCCATCTTGGAATCAATATTATGTATTGGTTCCAAGGCAGAAGAGCAGACTTGCTCAGAATTACATAGCTAGAAAGTACCTGAGGCCAGATTTGGACCTGACTTTTAAAGCCACCTAGCTAGACCCCTGGGCTCAAAAGTCTTAACACATGAACAGATCCAAGAAACTGATAAGAGTTTAATGGGTTATAAAGAAGGTCCTTCCTGACCACAAAAAGAGCCTCCAAGAGAAGGGACAGAACTAGCAGATATAGGGAAATTAGCTTTGCATCTAAAAAAATCTATAAAGTCTATAAAACATCTATAAAGTGCTAAATTTCCCCTTTTAATTAACAATCAGGAAAATGTCGACACCACTTTAATGCTTCTTTGTGTGTTTTATAAGTTTTTCTCAGGGATTTTTCTCTGTCCCCCAAACTCTGCACTCTTGGTAAGAAGACAAACTATATAGCTAGTAGGGTCAGGAATCCTCAGCCAGGGTTCTTCCCACCAGGCTGCACACACACTGTCACAATTTGGGAGAATAGCACTAGCACTTACTTATTATACAAGTAGGGGGAGGCCACCCACCTTTCATGAGTTCTTGTTGTCGGTCCTCCTCATCCAGGTCGATGATTACGGGACAAGCAGTTTTCTTGGTTTTCTTCTTCCTACCTGTAGCAAAGGATTTCTTCAGGGAGAGGAGTCGGTACATTTCATACCCCATCAGCAGCACCCCGCCCTCCGACACCCAATCAGTCACCACTTTAGCACGAGCAGCCGTTGTCCTAAAAAATGAACAGACAGAAATGACTACTGCTTTTTCATATTCCCTAGCAGCATTCATGAAAACAGATAACTATAGAACAACAGTTATTTATCTGTGACTCTAGAATGGCAATGACTTCAAACATTAGCTAATACTGTATATAAGTGGACAATTGCTCAAAACTCTCCCTCATTCCTCAAGAAAAGACTGTTACTGGGAGTAGGTCAGGTCATGAAAAAATGTTAATCAATAGGCTCAAAGACATATTACACATCAAGGAGATCAGTCACAGAAAATCCCATTCTAAAGTATAAGATTCCCTAGATAGGTACTTAAAAATAAAAATGTTATGCTTGTAAGAAATACAGTATATAAGGTAGAAAAGAAGGAAAAAGCATCCAGCAAAGGTCTGTAAGTAAATAGTAAGATAATTCCAAATATATGCATCCCTGTAACATAACAAGTACCTGACATTAATAGCAGGGATGGTGATCTGAAAGAACACAGTGAACAAAACCAAATCAAAGTTCCCATTATAAAATGAAACCTTGCTTCAAAAAACAGACTTTGGCTAAGAGGTATTGACCCACCCAGGGCATCTGAAAGGTGGAGACTTATTAAACTCCAAGGTTTAATAGTTATTCCAGCAGAGTAAAGCAGATTCTTTAGTACTACTAGTGAAAAGAAGAGTTCTAACAACTCCCTTCTAACCTAAATTTTAGTAGCACTGATTCCCTTGGCTGTTCCTTCCCCAATCTACCTCTAAAACAGTAATCATATATTTATTGGGAAATCATACTTTAACTAAGACCAGGATTTAAACTAATACCAATAAAAATAAAACCATTTGCAAAGAAGAACTGCATCTATTGAATATCTGAAAAGGAAATTATTTTAACCAATGGAAGGAAAGGAAGACAAAGGTAAATGACAGATAGAACATGACACAATTTGATTATAGTCTCTGCATTCTTCCTTTTCCAAAGAGAAAATAGTAAATTCCTAGAATTTTACCTCCCCCCATTTTTTTCCTTTAATTGCTACATCTTCTAAGGAAGAAAAGTGACCAAAAGAGAAAGGGAGGAGAAGCAGACCCTTAGGATCATAAACTTGGGCCCAGGAGGGTCTTTAGAGATCATTTAGTTCAACCATGTAATTTTACCAGTGAAGAAAGTTAAGTCTTGCCCATGGTCACACAAACAAACATGGCAAAAGCTAGCTTTT
This sequence comes from Monodelphis domestica, assembly GCF_027887165.1. NCBI lineage: Eukaryota > Metazoa > Chordata > Mammalia > Didelphimorphia > Didelphidae > Monodelphis > Monodelphis domestica. The sequence goes on from NC_077233.1 coordinate 87,965,118, forward strand.
GAACTCAAGTCCTCTGACTCCAAACCAGTTCTCTGTCCACTGAACCACTCTATCATGCTGCCTTCCATATTAGCATTAAAGCTAATGAAAGTTGATTACATCTCATTAACTGCATACTACACAGTATCTTACAGAGCAAAACTGAGGTAAAACAGGTTTCATATTAGTGGCCGGTCAATAGAAGACTTAATGTAATTGTGTAGGGAATTTCTATCACACTCTGATTTCCTAACTGCCTACATATAACTCCATCAAAAGAAAATTGGATGTTTGGAAAGGCAGTTTAGAGAACCTAACAGAAAACAGTTGGCTAGTTTCATGAGCAGAAAGAATACAATCCAAATTCTATAAGTTTTATCACCCCAGATTAATAGATTGAGAAGTGAAAGAGTTGAATTTCCAAAAAAAATTATGGAAGAGAAACAAGCATCTATATAGTGCCTATGATGTGCCAAACACTTTACAAATACTACCTCATTTTGTCTCTATAGTTAAGCTGTAGACATATTTATCATGTCCGATCTTCACAAACTGCACTGAGACTGAAACTAGAATGTTGTGTGTAAGGAACTACAAGAAAGTCCATTTTCTGCTCCTGCTGCTGCACCAAACAGTAAATGAGGTAGGTTGTAATAAGGCTGAAAGAAGGACTTAAACAGAGGAAATCTAAATTGTTATGGAGACATTTAAACTTAACCAATCAGGGAAAAGATAATACCTGTGCTTGAGGAATATCGCTTTGGAAGCTCTGTAGAGACCAGATTAGAGAAGGACAACAACAAAATGAAAAACATTTAAAGCACAAATAGCAATGAAAAGTAGATGAAAAAATAAACAAAAGAAAGCTGATACAGAAGATAAAACTATATGACAGGTTTACGGCTTAGACTTTACTAAGTCAAGGGACAGAACAGAATTCATTTTAAGAAAAGATAACTAAAATACAGAAGACAAAATTGGCAATCAGGAAGGATGGAGCATATATGAACAAAACACTGGTAAGCATCAGAATGCCAACAGATGTTTCAGGCTTTCATGGTGCCTGAAAGATAAAATGCTGGTTGAATTAAATTTAAAATAAAAGTATGTTGAGCAAATAAAAGAAGGAAATCAAGAGGGAAAAAGTAAGAGACCTACTTGTGTTCATCATTCAGAATGTGAACTTTAAAGAAGCGTGGCTGAACCTCTTCAGGTTTGTAGTCAGCAGGTAGAGCTTCAGGTGCTGGGAGCCACATGTTGAACTCTGCCAGCCAATTCTGAAGAGTGTTCACCTGTCAAAAGTAAAACAACAAGAGTTAGAGAAGGGAGAATATTTAAGGAACAAACCCAGAAACCATTTCATTTGCTATAAGTACTAACCAACACTAAAGAATAGAAAGCATATGGCCTATGTGAAGAAGACCTTAATATTTGCTATGATCCATTTATTCTTATGATTTCTAGTATTTTTAACAGGAATGGGTGTTGTATTTGTCAAAGGCTTTTTCTGCATCTATTGAGATAATCATGTGTTTTCTGTTAGTTTGGCTATTGATATGGTCATTTATACTTATAGTTTTCCTAATATTAAACCAGCGCTCTATTCCTAGTGTAAATTCCACCTGGTCATAGTGAATGATCCTTGTGACATACTGCTGCTATATTTTCTTTGCTAGTATCTTATTTAAAATTTTTGCATCTATATTCATTAATAAAATTGGTCTTTAATTTTCATTGTTTTTGTTCTTCCTGGCTTAGGTAGCAGTACTATATTCATTTCATAAAAAGACTTTGGTAGGATTCCTTCTCTGCCTATTTCCCCAAATACTTCATGTAGTATTGGGATTAGTTGCTCTTTAAATGTTGGATAGAATTCATTTGTGAATCCATCTGGCCCTGGGTATTTTTTCTTAGGGAATTCATTGATGGCTTGTTCAGATTTTTTCTGATGGTTAAGGATTTTATTTCCTCTTTTGCTAATCTGGGCAATTTGTATTGTTGTAAATATTCATCCATTTCACCTAGATCAGGGGTCCCCAAACTTTTTACACAGGAGGCCAGTTCATTGTCTCTCAGGCCACTGGAGAGCCGGACTATAAAAAAAAAAAAACTATGAACAAATCTGTATACACTGTCTGGGATAGCGGAGGCTGCAGTGCTAGCTGGGATGGGCCTGTCACACCTTGCACAGGCCCATCACCGCCACCACTATACTGGGCAGCAGTTTACACAGTGCGGAATCCCCTCCCCCAGATCACCACTTACCATGCTGATGCTTTCCATTGTGCAGCCACATAATTCTTTGTGTGCCTCTTTCTTGTTCAGTTTTTCTCAGAACAAGGCACCATACAAAGGATTATGTCACCGGAAGTAGTATTGTATGCAAGCAATGTGTGCTTTGTGTTACTGCCACATACAGTACTCCAGGAGCACAAGATGCAAATGTATCCTGTTCACTGACCACCAATGAAAGAGGTGCCCCTTCCAGAAGTGCGGTGGGGGCTGGATAATTGATCTCAGGGGGCCAGATGTGGCCTGCTGGCCGTAGTTTTGGAACTCCTGACCTAGATTACCAGATTTACTGATATACAATTGGGCTCCTAAAGATTGCTTTAATTTCCTCTTCATTGGTGGTAAGTTCAGCTTTTTCATTTGTGATACTTATTCTATTTTCTTCTTTCCTTTTTTATAAATCAAATTAACCAATACTTTTATTTTTAGTATATACCTAAAATCTTCAACAAGTATCATTTGCACTGAGGATAAGTTGGAAACCTTCCCAATAAGATCAGAAGTGAAACAAGGATACTCATTATCATCTCTATTATTTAATATTGTATTAGAAATTATAAGGTATTAAGTCAAATTTAAAAGAATATAAGTCATTTCCCAATTGACAATAAAGGATATGAACAAGCAATTTTCAGATGAAGAAATAAAAGTAATTAATAACCATATGAAAAAGTGTTCTAAATTACTCTTGATTAGAGAAATGCAAAATAAAACAACACTGGGATACTACCTTATACCTATTAGACTGACCAATATGGCAGTAAAGGAAAGTGGTAAATGTTGTAGGGGATATGGCAAAATTGGGACATTAATGCAGCGTTGGTGGAGTTGTGAATTGATCCAACTATTCTGGAGGGCTATAAAACTGTGCATACCCCTTGACCCAGTAATGCTAGGTCTGTATCCCAAAGAGATATTAAAAAAGGGTAAAGTAGAAAAAAAAGAAAAAAAGGGTAAAGTACTTTCTTGTACAAAAATATTTATAGCTGCTCTTTTTGTGGTGGCAAAAAGTTGAAAATTGAGGGAATATCCATCAATTGGGGAATAGCTAAACAAACTGTTGTACATGTTGATTATGTAATACTATTGTGCTAAAAGAAATGATAAGCAAGATGATTTCAGAAAAAGCTGGAAAGATCTGCAGGAACTGATGCAGAAAGAAATAAGCAGAACTGGGAGGACATTGTACACAATAACAAATACTGGACAAAGATTATCTGTAAACACTGGGTTACTCTCACCAGTACAATTACCTGGGAAAATCCTAAAAGATGGTGTTTTTTTTTTAAATTTAAAAAAAATTTTTCCCATGGTTATATGATTCATGCTGTCTACATCCTATTTCTCTCACCTGCCCCCCCGCCAAGTTGACAAGCAATTCCACTGAGTTATACATATCACTTAAAACCTATTTTCATATTATTCATTTTTATAATAATCTTTTAACAACAAAACCCCACATCATATACCCATATAAACAAGTGATGTCACATGTTTTGTTCTGCATTTTTACTCCTATTGGATTCTTTCTTTAGATATGGATAACATTCTTTCTCATAAGTCTCTCAGAATTGTCCTGGATCATCGCATTGCTATCAGTAGCAGTCTATCACATTTGATCACCCCACAATATTTCAGTTACTGTGTAAATGAATGTTCTCCTGGTTCTGCTTATTTCATTTCGCATCAGTTCATGTAGATCTTTCCAGTTCTTTTTTTTTTTAAACTCTTACCTTCCATCTAAGAATCAATACTATGAATTGGTTCCAAGGTAAAAGAGCAGTAAGAACTAGGCAATGGGGGTTAAGTGACTTGCCTAGGGTCACCCAGCTAGGAAGTACCCAAGGCCAGATTTTAATCTAGGATTTTCTGTCTCTAGGCCTGGCTCTCAATACATTGAGCCACCTAGCTGCCCCCTGGTCTTTCCAGTTCTTAAAGATATCAACTGGTTCATCTTTGCTTATAGCACAATAGTATTCTACCACTATCATATATCACAATTTGTTCACCCATTCCCCAATCAAGGGATATCCCCTCATTTTCCAATTTTTTTTTGCCACCACAAAAAGCACAACTATAAATGTTTTTGTACAAACAATAATGAAAAACTTATGACTGGGAATGCTATCTATCTCTAGAGAAAGAACTGATGGAGTTGTCTTTTGCATCAGTATATCTTTGGTTTTATTTGGGGGTTTTGATTATATATGAGGGTGTTCTTACAAAAATGACCAATATGGAAGTGTGTTTTGCATGACAATAAAAATATATGGAAACTTTTAAAAAATGTTCTGTTATGGTTTCCTAAGGACTCCAAATCAATTAACTTATATATGTAAGTGAACAATGAAGTTTCCTTACATGTATAAAGATACAAAACTACCTCCATACTTCATTGAATCTGTGGTTTCAGTCATGCAGGTATGGGTGTCCATGAGTAGTCCTTCATGTATGTCCATCACAAAATGACATAATACCCTTTGTAATTACTATTTATGTCTTTGCACAATCTTTTTCAATGGAGAATATTCACAATAACCTGGAAGATTGTCTTTAGTTCTTTATAATACCAATAAAAATAAATATATATATTTTAAAAAATCTTTGGCAGAAGAGCAGTAAGGGCTGGACAAGTAGGGTTAAGTAACTTGCCCAAGGTCACATAGCTAGGAAGTGTCTGAAGACAGATTTGAAACCAGGGCCTCCCATATGTAGTTCTGGCACTCTCCTGTGCTACTTAGTTGCCCCCAGTCCAGGATTTTCAACCTGCCTAGTAGTAGTCATTTCTATAATGAAGAGATATTAAACAGTTTTTAAAAATTATACGATGAGATCAGCACATTTAGGTGTAACATAAGCAATTAAAACACCAGTTTAAACAAGGTGGAAAAAATCTATAAGAGCTATGGAAAGACAGCAGATTAGAAGGAACACATTTTGATGCTGGGTTATAGAATACCAAACATGGTAGAGTTGGCCTAGATCCAAAAGGCTCCTTACCGGTACAATAGCAAGAACAGTCTTGGCTTCTGTGTGTCGGAAAAGGACATCTAGGAAGGAGATCACTTGTAGAGTTTTCCCCAGACCCATACTGTGAGCCAGAATACAGCCAAATCCACTGCTGGTTTTAAATCTCTCAAGGGACTCGACCAGGTTGTCATACAGGAATCGGATTCCACCTATCTATAGTTGAAAAGTCATGAGAACATGAAATGACAACATGAATGACAGAGTTTGCAACGTCCTTTTTTCTCGGACAATAGTAAAATCAGTAAGTCAGTAAGTAGTGGAATGGACACTTCATGCCTGTAATTGATGTTTCATATCACCTTAAAGCAGACTACTGCTGAACAACAGAAAGGGAGAGACTTAAGTTCAAGTTCTAGGTCAGACCTTTATTAGTTGTCTGACACTGGCCATATCATTGACCTCTGCAGGTCTCAATCTCCTCCTCTGTAAAATGGGGATAATAACAGTTCTGCTAAATACCACAAGGTTATTGTGAGAATCCAAGGAGAAAATGTGGGTACAAAAAGTATAAGTTTTTATTATTGCTGATAATGGTTTACAGGTGAGGTCTCTGAGAATAACACCAGAATGGAGTTCTCAGTGACTGTATATGTGAGAGGGCAACATTCACTAATATATTACACCAGAAGGTGTGGTGGAACTGAATAACTTAATTTGGAGTCAAATGATCTGGTTTGAACCCTGGCTCTGCTGAATACTAACTACCCCTTGTGACTCTTCATTAGTCATCTGGGTTTCCTTATCTGTGAAATAAGGAGGTTGGATTAAATGATTTTCAATGTCTCTTCCTATTCTATACTCTGTATCTCCTAATCCTAAATATGACATCCTAAGTGTTGGAAGGGACCATTGAGGTCACAAATTTCACCCTCCAACCCAAAGGAGGAACCCCTTCTAAAGAATTCCTAGCATGGTTATTAATTCAATTTAAAAATTCAATTATCAGTATTTCCAGTAACATAGTACTTCACTAATTCACTGGGTAACCCCATTCATTGTCAAGACAGTTCCAGTTAGAAGCTCTTTTCCTCTTTTTAACCAAAGCCTGCCTTCCCATAATTCTTACATTCTGATTCTAGTGGAGAGACATTAAAAAAAAAAAAGTCTACTCTTTCCTATAAAGGTGAGCCTATTAAGTATTTAAAAAAAAAAAAAACAACCTTTTATTTTCTGTCTTAGAAGTATCAGTTCCCAGGCAGAAGGCTAGGCAACTGGGATTATGTGATTTGCCGAGAATCACATAATTAGGAAGTGTCTGAGGCAAGATTTGAACCCAGAACCTCTCATCTCCAGGCCTGATGCTCTATCCACTGAACAACTTAGCTGCCCAACTTTAAGTATTTTTAAAGACTTAGTTGTGTTACTTTAAGGAACCATTAATGCAAAGCAAATTTTCTACTTTTCTCAGGGAAGAACTTAAATTCAAGCTTTTGTATCTTGTAGTAATCTCACTCAAATCTGTTTAGCAATAAAATTAGGAAAACAACTAAGGAATGGCTGAAATACAGTCCCCTTCCTCCCTTTCCCCTATTTGTTCCTAATACTTCTCAACTCATGATCAGATGAAATCTTGGAAAACCAGTAGCTAAGGAATTAAAGATCAAATTTTCTATACAACTCACAAATGCTTAGGAAAATCACAATTTATTAAGACAATAATAAGTAATGAGCAATGGAAGGAAAGAAGAAGAGTCTCAAGACTTCTAATACCTGATGAGGTTTCACTGCACGTGCCAACTGTGGGGCTAGGAAGATATTTTCCTCATTAGGTGGGTGGTTGATGTTGACAATGACTTGCCCCAGAGCATCTGACTGATTTAAGGCATCATTCACATGGGAGCCACTGCTCTCCTCTGTGGCATCACCATCCCCTTCATTGGCAGAATCGCTACTGTCCACAATTTGAAGGGCCTCATCCTCTCCGGAGCTAAGTTCGATCACTTCTGAGATATCAGGAAAGATTCAAGGGGATTTCACTGGTCATTTTCAAAACACAACAGAGTGCAAATTTTACTCTATTTGTTATCATCCCTGGAAGTTTAAGCATTTCCCTTTTCGAACTTCAAGTGGAAGTAATGAAAAAAATATATATATACATATATATATTTATTATATAGTAAGCCCCAAATTGTAGGAGAGGGAGATAGGAAGCTTTTTTATTTATAGATGCTGCTAAGGACGCACAGTAATACAAGACTAAGAACAAAACGCTTCTTACCATCTTTAATGCCATGCAGTATTCCCTTTGTTTCCTCCTCACTCCCACTGCTGGTGCTATCCAAACAAATAACTTCTTGGGCTAAAACCTGAGGGGGGAGCTGGGAAGCATCGCCTGCTCGTAAAACAATTTCTTCTGTGGAAAAAACAGATCAGTAGTTGGGGAGGATTGTCATAGACACAGGTCAATTAAAAAATATTTCCCTGAGACACAATGACCTTGTTTTTGTTCCCTTCTACTATAGTTTCATTCCTATCATGTCAGGAAGTTATCATCACCTAATAGCAATAACTTGGTCAGATATTTTCATTCTATTTTTAATCTCTATCTCTGAATAGGTTCATGATTGTTGATATTCAGCTCCCCAGGAGAACTGGTAATAATATTCCCATGGGAGAAATCAGGTCTTAGGACCCAAAAGTAGAGGGAAAATTAAGGAAAACCTCAACTGGGAAGATATATTTCAAATTGTCTTCCTAGCTAAAATTCTAAAGGTTACAATTTCAAATAATTTTTTTTAAAAATTGATTCATCATGAAGTGCTTTGAAGTCTCTTTTATATCTGAATCTTATTCTCTAGATTACTATAAACTACATAATCCCCTCTTCTTTGACTTAGACCTCTTCCTCGCCTTCTCCTTCCAACACTCTTTTAAGGGTTGTCATCTTCCCTCAATAAAATATAAATGCCTTGAGAGTAGGAATTGATTTGTTCACTTATATCTGTATCCCCACTATTTTGAGCAAGCACAGTGCCTGGCACATAGTAAGTATTTAATAAATGGTTTGTCTAGAGGCAGCACAGTGGACAGAGTAACAGGCCAGGAGTCAGGAGGATCTGGGTTAAAACCTGGCCTCAGATACTTTTTAAGTGGTGTGATCCTAGGCAAGTCACTTAACCCCCACTCCCTAGCTCTTAATGTTCTACTGTCAAACGATTCTAAGATAGAAGGGAAGGGTTTATAAGTAAGTAAATGATCTGTCTATCCTTATGTTTATCCTACAACAGTGATGGCGTACCTTTTAGAGATGGAATGCCTGCTCCCACCCCAGATAATGAATGTCACGCCCCACCTGCCCCACTTCATCTACTGGCCTGGTCCCTTACCCCAGACAGGGGAGGGAGGAAGCTCTCCCATTGGGCTATTGGGCAGAGGGGTGGGTGATGTGAAAAAATGTCATTAGGGTGGTGGAGAGGGGGAGGGGAGCAGCACTGCCCAAGTCCCTCTGCCTTTTTAGTAAAGAACTCAGGTGGACAACAGCACCTGTGACCACATATAATCTCCCTCTAAGAATATAAGCTTATCTCAGATCTCTACCATCAAATTGGCGCCTTAGATTTTGAGTTTAGACCAGGGGCTCCTAACCTGGATCCATAAACTTAGCTTGTTTTGTTTTTTTAACATTTTTTACAATTACAGGTAGGAAAAATTTTTGGCAATTATTTTCTGACATTTTGTGATTCACATTTTCTCCATCCCTTCCCAAGGCAGTAAAATAGTCTGATAAAGGTTATATCAATGCTTTCATGCAGTACATATTTTCATAGTCTTCACTCTGTGACTGAAGACACATATCACACATGCAATAAAAAACTCATGAAGGAAATAAAATGAAAGATGGTGTGCTTTGATCTGTAATCAGACTCCAACTTCCTTCTTTGGCTGTGGATAACATTTTTCATCATGAGTTCCATGGGGTTATCTTGAAACTCTGTTTTGCTGATAATAGTTTAATCCTTCATACAATATTTCTGTTACTATATGTACTGTTCTTTTGGTTCTGCTCACTTCACTTTGCATCACTTCATATAATTTTTTCCAGATTATTCTGAATTCATCCTTCCTTATGGCACAATAGTATTCCGTTACAGCCATATACCACAACTTGTTCAGTCATTCCCCAATTGATGGACACCCCCTAAATAAACTTTTTAAAGAATGCTTTCATAAATGTATTTCACTATAACTGGTTTCCTACATAATCCTATATATCTTATTTTTAGCATTTAAAAACAGGATTCTAAGAAGGAGAACATCAGCTTCACTAGTTTGCCAAAGACTTCCATGACACAAAAAGGTAAAGAACCCTTGGTTTAGACATACTTACCACCATGCCATATCTTTTTACCTGGGAGGTACTCTAGTGGTACAGTAGGGATAGGGGCAGGATAGTCCTTCCTCTGCTGTTCCAGCCGTTTTCTTCTTTCCAACTCTTCTTGTTGAGCTGCTTTGGTGACTGCCTCCAATTGATCCTCTCGTAGCAGCTTTCTAAGCATTCAGATAAAGAAAGGAAATCATTTCGGTTATACTGGTGGAATCCAACTAAAATGACTTTATGGCAAAATCCAAAGTAGGAAATGACCAGGTAAGTGAAAAGCAAGGAAAAGAAGAGATTAATTGCATTCATTTTAGTTTAAAGAAAGCATGTATTTTTCCCACTTAACCTGTAATTAGGAGGTCAAGAAATAAAACTTAGTAATCTTAGGGAAACCCTTAGCTCGCTGTACTTGTTGTTTTATTTCATAGTCACTAGAGAAGCCCAAACCTCAAGCCTCATCAGACAAGAAAGACAACATACTTCATAATGGTCAAGGCTATCATTTTGATCACTTTGGAGGTCTAACAGAATGGCCCTCTTAGAGTTCTAGAATTTTTTTTTTTTGAGGCTCAGTGCAAAAAAATAAAAAGTCTTGCCATCTGTTCTTAAAGCCCCAATCAATGTATGGAGGTTAATAATCCTGTTCTAAAATCCAGGTAAACACAGTCTAAATTCTGGTATGCCTTGCTCAACTGTAAAGGGTTCGTAGTAGTAGTAGTAGTAGTAGTAGTAGTAGTAGTAGTAGTAGTAGTAGTAGTCTCTCAGTAACCGAGGATGACGACTGTCTTTGTGCGTTTTTGTGCACAAAGATACTTGTGCATGAAGATATAAGTGGAAAAGTCGATGCAGAGACAGTCCCACTCTCGGCGTTGGAAGCCTGGGTCCAGTGGCACGAAAAGTCATTACACCTGGAGACTTCCTCAGTTGCATTGGATGGCCGTGTTGTCTTTTGTGCTCCAACATGCCCTGAGCACTCCACAGTGCTTTGCTGCGTTGCCATCTCAGCCACTGAACCTTCTTATTGGTTTCTTCAGTGTGTTCGGCCGAAGCAGTCTTCACATGCTGGGTGAGCAAAGCCCTGGTTCACCAGGGGTCGACGATCTAATGGCTACCCTCACAAGGTTTAGCCGGCCTGTCGAAGCCGTTGCCCGGGGTGTGGCCTCTGCTGCATGCTAGCAGCTACTGGGAGCCACAAGTGAGAGCTGGGTGTCAGGTGGGGGTAAGAGGCTGGAGAGCTGCCCTAGGAGGGCACGACAAGCCCTCCAAAGCAGAGATACTACCCCTCCCTGAGCACCCCATACACCCATACACAGTTCAAAGTACAGGGACTGATAAAGATCTAGGTATCTGGGTTTCTGATAGTAGGGATATAGCCACATTTATCCACATTTCCCAGCAATGATTAAGATCAATTCTTATCACATTGGAATCTGTTGGCCATCAAGACCCAAGGATTGAACACATGTCCTGGGAATCACTTGAACTATCAACTAGGATCCAGATTGAAAATACTGTCCAGAATCTTCTTTTTCAGCAGTTTGGGAAATATTTGCCCTGCTAATAAACTCAATATTAATATTACCAGCATCATCAGTCATAGAAATGAATTTCCTACTTGTGCTGGGGATAGGGAAGTCTGGGTGAAGGAAGAACAGGTGTTTATTGTATAATGCTCCCTAATATCTTATATTACTCACCTTATGTTTCTCCTCATGTGGTAAGGTTTCTGAGCCCTCTTTTTTTTGGTGTCCTCAGAGGTCAGGTTCTTGCGCTGGTTCTGACCAAGGCGCTCTGCCCTTTTGCTCTGAGATGAGGTAGTTGAAGTAGAGTGCTGCCATTCCCCATCTTCTTCAGACTGGGTATGTTCAGTGCCATACACGCCTTCTCTGGACTGGTCTAAAAAGAGAGCAAAGAGAACAGATGTTTTGGACCAATTATAACGTCTCTTAGGCTATTCTAGTTCAGGAAGGTAGTGGAAGCTAGAGGGTACAGTTCTGGCGTAGAAGTCTCTGTGTAGTTCCAAACCCTCTATACCTAAACAGATTGTAAGAATCATCATTGAACTTGGAGTTTCTCCTGAGAGATAAGCACCATTCAAATAAAACAAGTTTATTTCAAACTCTGACAATGAAGTTTTTCTATTTGGCAGAATATGTGAATTAGAACACCAAAATATGTTCAATGTACCCAAGTTCACACAACCACATCCATACTTGGTCTTAAACCTCAAATGGCACTTAAGACACACAGACACTTAGTGTTTTGCAAGAAGGAGGTATTCAGAAACTATCTTCATGCCATGCTACCTTATACCCACAACCGGGTGCTCCAGTTCCCATTCTTTGAACCAAAATCTGGACTGGTCAGAGTTCTCTATAACTAGTCAATACCAATCCATCACAATAGTGGTTTCCAGGCCCCTTCCCCAGCACTTTCCACCACAAGCTTTGGGAACAGTAATCAAATCAATATTACCATTCCTAGAAAGACCAAATCATATGCCACAGGACTCCACAGGACTCTACTCATCATTGTAACTTCCCCGTCCAAAACATTCTTTCCTAGATACTATTTCCCTATATACACAAATGTGATGCTTCCCCTGTTTGAATGTAAACTCAATAGTTTTGCTTTTACATTTATATCTCCAGTGCTCACCACACTATTTGTCTGGCACAAAGCAAGTATTTAATAAATGACTTTTTTATTCATTCAATATTGATCCAATATTTGATCATGTACTCAAAAAACTTAAATTGATAGACTGCTTTAAGTTTTGTATTATCTTCAATCTTCACAATAACCCTGTTAGTAGTCCAAATATGATTATTCCTATTTAGTTTTAAAATTCAATTTTATTTCCAGGTCCAAATTTTCCACTTCCCACTCATTTAGAAGGCAAGAAAACTAAGATCCATTATAAATATATAGTCATGCAAAACAAATTTTAGCATTAATCATGCCACCCCCCCAAGAAAAAGACAAGAAAATATGCTTCAAAATGCACTAAGTTAATCAGTTCTCTATTAGGAAGTGAATAGCATATTTCATTATGAATCTTTTGGAATTGTGGTTGGTCACTGTATTGATTAGTTACCAAGTTTTTTAAGTGGATTGTCTTTTCGATACTATTGTAATTGTATGAATTGTTTTCTTAGTCCTGTCCATTTCACTTTGGATTAGTCCATACGGATATTCCTAGGTTTTTTCCTGAAACGATTCCCTTCACTTCTTATAGCACAATGATATCCCATCACATTCACATACCATAACTTATTTGATCATTCCCCAATCAATGGGCCTCCATTTCTAATTCTTTGCTACCACAAAAGAGCTGTAATAAATATTTTTTAACATATAGGTCCTTTCCCTTTTTCTCTGATATCTCTGGGATATAGACCCAGCAGCTGTATTGCTAAGTCAAAAGGTTAACAGTAAAAAAAAAAAGGTTAACATTTAACATTTAACAGCTTTTGGGGCATAGCTCCAAATTGCTTTCCAGAATGGTTGGACTAGTTCAAAGTTCCACCAACAGTGTATTAGTTAGTGTACATGTTTTCCCCCATTCCCTCCATCAGTTGTCATTTTCCAATTTTGTCATCCTAACCTCAAAATTGCATTTCTCCAGTTATTTCTAATTTAGATTATATATATGGGTATTGATAGTTTGGAATATTTGCTCAGAAAACTGCCTATTCATATCCTTTGACCTACTGCCTCATATTCTTTGAATAATTGGGGAATAACTTTAAATTCTCATAAATTTGACTCAGTTCCCTATAGTTTAGAAATAAAACCTTTTATTAGTGAAACTTGCTGCTAAGATTTCCTGTTTTCTGCTTTTCTTCTAATTTTTACCTGCATGGTTTTATCTGAATACAAACTTCTTAATTTCATATAAAATTTTCCATTTTACTTATTGTGAACCCCCTCCACCTCTTGCTTGGTCATAACCCTGTAATTTCCATTGGGCCAAAAGTAACAAGTCTCCCTTTTCTGCTAGAGGACTCTTTAAATCCTTGAAAGTTATTATATCCCATGAAAATTGTATTTTCTCCAAGTGAAATCTCTCCAGTTTCTTCTAATGACTCATGCATCACAGTCTCCAGAGCACTCATCATCTTTGCTAGGTTGGCAATGTTCTTCATAAAATGTGGTGCCCAGAACTCAATATCATACTCTACATGTCATCTGACAAGAGCAGAACTGTATCCACCATTATACCTTTCTTTCTTAAAAAAAAAAAAAGAAAAGAAAAAGAAAACCCTTACCCTTCATTTTAGAATCAATATATCAACATTATTTCCAAATCAGAAGAGTGGTAGGGGCTAGGCAAAAAGAGTTAAGTGGCTAAAGAATCCTCAACACTAAAAATCCTTCTGTCATTTTTGTCAATTTGATAGGTGTAAGGCAAAACCTTAGTTGTTTTAATTTACATATTTCTTGCCATTAATGATTGAGAAATCTTTCCTGCTATTAGTAACATAATTCGCATGATTACTGGACCTATATGCTTTAGAACATTATCAGAAATGATCTTGATGACAAGATTTATTTCCCCATTTAAAGCTTGCCTTCTAATCCTAGTTGAAAAACATATTCACATAATAGTCTTTTGATTGTATGTAATCAAAACGATTTTCTCTTTTTCTGATTACCTCTAATCTTTGTTTAAGAACTTTCTCTTACCTTAGGGAAGGTTCCTTTCCCCAGCCAGAACAAAAGAAAAAGTCACTGTTCCAAATAATGTATAGTCTAGCAAAACAAACTTCCACACTGGCCATTTTTTTAAAAAGTCTTATTCTGTACTTTGTATCTCATTCAGTATATAATCCTTAACCTTTCTATGAGGAGGTGATAGCTTGTTTTAGCATTACCTGTCCGGAATCCTTGTTGGCAATTACACTTATCAGAGTTCCTAATTCAAAGTTTTTGTATTTTTCCATACTATCGTCTTTGTAGAAATTATTCTCCTTTTCCTGTTCACTTCAATCTGTCTTCCCAGGCTTATTTAAAGCTATACTTTCATCATTTCTTTAGAAACAATAAAATTTTATCACATTCCAAAATTTGTTCAACTATTCCCCAGTTAAAGGACACTCCCCTCAAATTTCCATGCATTGACACCACAAAAAGGACTAGAAACATTCTTTGAGAATGTTTTACTTACAAATAATCCCTACTTTAAATTTCTCCTTCTTCTAATTTCCCCTTTCTCTATTTTCTTATTGAGCTAAATATGTGTACACGATTCTGTGTATATGTGTTCTTCCTTCCTTTTTACTAATTTAGAAGAGTACCAATTACTTCTCTCATTCCATCCTCATTTGTATAAATGTATATTTGGGAACCCTGAATAAATGAGATTATTTTGTCTAATCTTTCTTTTACTCCCCCCCTGACTTACATTATATTATCTTCCCATTTTTTTCTAAAGATTATCAAGACATGAAAGAACACCATCAAGGCTTGACAGTCTAATTAGAACCACTCTATGAACCCTTATGATGACAGGGTTCATAGGCCACATAAGGATCATTTCCAAATATGAACATGAGTAGTTTATTCTTTAGTCTCTTTTCATTTATTCCTGTTTACTTTTTTTATGTTTTTCCTCACTCCTATATTTTAACTGCAAAGTATCTTTACAGCTCTGGTCTTTTCATCAGGAAGTTATAAATCCTCTATTTCATTTCTCCCCCTAAAGTATTATATTCAATTTTGTTGGGCTAAGTTATTCTTGGCTGTAGGTCAATATCCTTTGTCCTCTGGAATATTGTATTATGTTCCTTCATATCCATGGCTACTAAATCATGTGTGATTAAGGGAAAGGACTATTTTTTAAAATTAATATACTCAGCACTTAGCACAATGCTTGGCACATATAGAAGGTAGTGAATAAATTCCTATTTACTGAACTGATTCCTAACTATGGTTCCTTGGTACTTGAAGTCTTTCTTTTCTTTTTTTTTTAAACCCTTACCTATTGGTTCCAAGGTAGAAGAGCAGTAAGGGCTAGGTAATGGGAGTTAAGTGACTTGCCCAGGGTCACACAACTGGGAAGTGTCTGAGACCAGATTTGAACCTAGGACCTCCCGTCCCTACACTTGGCTCTCAATCCACTGAGTCACCCAGCTGCGCCCTTGAAGTCTTTCTTTCTGGTTGCTTTTAGGATTCTCCTTTGATTTGGAAGCTCTGAATTTTAATTCTAACATTTGTTTGATATTTGACTCAGAAAGTGAGGAAGATCATGAACCTTATGAATATATCTAATTTTACAATCAAGATCACAAAGCTTTACAAGAGTGGGAGACAGATGATTACATTAACAACTCAAATCAAGAACAAAAGATCCTGTCAGAAGAGTTATTTCAGAACATAGAATACACAAACTCATTAGAAGAAATGCTGGCTGCATTGGGAGTCAAGAATTATCAAGAACCATATGAAAAGTATGAGTTTGAAGAAGAAGACACTGAATTAGAAGTAGAACAAAATTATATACCTGATAGAAAACAAACAGAAGAAGAAGCAAACAACATAATGATCCTATTACACCTTCCTTTCTCTGGCTTAGAACTTCTCACAAACAAGATTGTTAATTAA
This sequence comes from Monodelphis domestica, assembly GCF_027887165.1. Taxonomy (NCBI): domain Eukaryota; kingdom Metazoa; phylum Chordata; class Mammalia; order Didelphimorphia; family Didelphidae; genus Monodelphis; species Monodelphis domestica. Next base: position 87,981,343 of record NC_077233.1, read on the forward strand.
CAAAATATATACAAGCTTTACAAACAAGAATAACAGAGTTGCATGAAATGGGCTTGATACAACAAATAGTACTCCTGGATTACGATTTGTACAAAATCAAACCAGGAGATATAGTATACTTAAAAAATTTCAATAGAAAATTGGCTACAGACATAAAATGGACTGGACCACAAGAAGTATTGCTTACCACCCCAACACCTATAAAAACCACAGGGAAAGACTCATGGTTCCACTGTTCCCATGTAAAACCAGAAAAATTCAACATCACTGTAACAGACATAGGAGATAATTAGACAAAAGATAGTGCTGAGAAATGAAAACAAAAACTGATTAACATCAAAAAGTACACCACAAAGAAATAATAGTGACACATAATGTGTGAGACAACAAGATCTCAGTAGTCAAGCATCCCACAGTGAGAAGATAACTTTCCAACCCAAAGGAAAAGCATCCCTGAGGAAAAGATTTTGAACCAGCCCAGAGGAAAAGATTTTGAACCAGCCCAGAGGAAAAGATTTTAAACCAGCCCAGAGGAAAAGCATCAAGAAAAGCTGCTAGAGAGAAGAAACAAAGAGGAAAAGTAAAAATGGACAGCTAAGACTTTGAACTTTGTAAATTTGTTTATATAAGAAAAGGACAGATGGAAAATGAGACTTATATGTAAGACTGTGTTGAAAAAATAAAACAAAATTAATTTCACATATTAGGGAAATAGCATGCATCACTACATAACTTGGAAGAAAGAAGAGATCCATCAGTCAAGATGAGAAGGGGAAATCTGAAGAAACTTGATAAGTATTAATTCAACACAGCACTATTAGACACAAAACACAAAATCACAAAGTGACATATTGGGAGACCTTGTTTAAATAAACAAGTCTCTGAAATTGTACTTATGCAAAATGTAAATATGTATATAGTTAGTTCCATAAGGTCTTAGGCAAATAGAAAGATCAAGAGATATTTCTATTTGACCAACATCAGGATAGGGAACAATGTATATAATTGTATTATATGTAAATAATCTATAAATAATGTATATACTATAATTAGATTAGTAACATAGTGATAGAGTCTGTAAATATTTAGCATAGCATGTATATATGTTGTACATAAGATTAGGTTATAGATTAGACTAGAGACTTAGATAATAGTTATAATAAGTAATAGATTAGGAGTAATTTAAGTTAAGCATAGCATAGATAGTTGGTTATACTTAGGAATAGACTTAAGCTGCATTTGCAGATAGTAAACTTTTAATTGTTTATTGTAAAGCTGACGCTGAAATTAGTTCAATGGAAATATATATAGATAAAATAGAATGCAAATAATAATAGATATATAAAATAGGAAAAGTGTTTGTTTTACTTTAACTTAGCAAGCATAGGTAGTATTAGCAGTAAGATTCAAATTTCTTTGTAATGGTTTTGTTCAAACATTTATTGTACTGAATTTATTGTAAAACCCTAAAACTACCCTTACCCAAACCTTCCTGCATAGAATTCCTTAGAGTATATAAAGTTAACATAGAATAGTGATTGAGTAATTGAGGGAAGTTTATTATTTTGGGGGAAGTAGTTAGAAATTAGATTTAGTAGATGGGTAACTATAATAAAAATAAGTGACCTTGGGAAGGTCACAACAAAAAAAAGGGGGACGATTGTGGAAAGGAAAGCTAAAGCAAGTTCTGGACTTTCTGCCACTGAGTTGGAACCAACAGCAGGTGGAATGTTAGAGAGAAGATATTGACAAGAATGACAGTTGGTGGGGGAAGGGGCAACTGGGAGGGGCAGTTGGTCTTATGACTAACACTTCCTTCCTGGCCCTGGAACTGGTAGTAGCCTCTCTCCTGGTCTCTGGATAGAAGTGGCCCTAATTCCTTCTTTTCCAACTGTGTGCTCTTACCTGGATCCCTGTATCGTGTTCATCGGACAAAAGGACTTAAGGGAAGTAGTTTGGACTGTAACGTGTAACAGGTGAAATTATGGCTGAGACTGAATGTATAATTAATTTAGATCGCCAAGGTAAAATCCTAATGAAAAACCCTAATAATAAAATACCCAAGTCAGCTGCCAAATTTTATGGTGATTTAATTGATATAGCAGAGAAAATTAAGAAGAAGGGAGAAGGAATTCTCCCTCCCTATCTCCCCCCCCCCCCCAGCTGGTACTGGACAGGAAGATTAGAAGTCTAGAAAGTATGGGTTTGGAGTGTGAAGGAGGAAGGAATCAACCTGAACTCAATAAGGAGCTCAGCTGAGATGCCTGAACCTGAATCAGGTCAAGGACAAAACACACTGCCAAAACCCAGACAATACAGTTACTGTCTACCATTCTCAAAATGTCAGAACGCCTAGCACGCTGCCAGCCAGAGTTGCCTCTCCAGGGAAAGAGAAAGAGGCAGGAAGTGATGTGCCTTATATGGAAGTTTTTACATCACTTTTCTGCATCTCATCTGTACCAATGAGGACTTAGCTTGACTTAGGACAGCCCAGAAGTCTGTCCTTTTTTTTGCACATGTCTGTTGAAGGCCATCTCCTCAGATAATTAAATCTTGAGTTTGATGTAGACCTTCAAAATCTTGTTAAACTGAGTAGGGTGGAGAATGTAGAGTTTCCAAGAACTGATTCTGTTATTCTAAGTATCTCCATTGTTATTGATCAGGAAATAGCTAAATCAGATCTTCTAAAGAATGGTCTGATTAGGGTGGAAGAGTTTTAAAATTCACAAAGGTCAGTCTTTAGGGGCATCAGCCTGAAGAGACAGGCCCACCAGCTCTGAAAGTCAGAATTTTCTTCCTCTTGTTGTCTACTGCTAAGACTTTAAACTTAAGAAAACGAGTACAGATTAGCATAAACAGGAATAACAGAAACCCTCCACTAGCCTGTGAGAGAAACAGCTGAGAGAGACTCAAAACTCATCTAGGGACATCCCTCTTCCCTCTTCCCTGATACTTCCACAATCCAAACTTGTTATTAAAATTTTATCTTTATTTGAATGCCACAGTCAGATAAGAGGACTAACACTTTGGGGACAAAGAGGGAGTTGAACCTCAGAAGAGCAATTCAACTATAAACTGTCCTTATTGGACCCCTGCTGGGTAACCTTGGTCGGGGGGAGGCTTGTCCCTCAGGAAGGTCCGTGCTTACCTGCTCTGGGGTATCTGCAACATCATTCTATAGAGAAGCCCCTCAGGCTATCATAAGTGGCTCATTTCTCAGAGACCCCATTTTTCAAAAATTGCTTATTGGTAGGGAGCATCTTTCTCCTTTTACCTCACCGGCAGCCATAGTATTCTCTCCCTTCAACTCCTCCATTCCCTGCTACAAAACCTTCCATATCCCCTGTTCTTCAATCCACTCATTTTACCTATAAATATTACACATTTCAGAAAATTTTCATTTGGGGACTTCTTTTAGGAGGTTACCAGTAGATTCTTTTTATTTCCACTTCACCCTCTGGTTCGAAGAGCTGTGGGCAGTTGTTGTTTTTTTTTAATTTCTTGAAATTTGTTGTCTAGGCTTTAAAAAAATTATAGTTTTTAGAAGTATAATGATTCCTAAATATTTTTCTCCTTGATCTATTTTCTAGATCAGGTGTTTTTTCCATGAGATACCTTAAATTTCCTACTGGGTTTTTTTTTTCTTCAGTCTTTTGACTTAGTTTTAATATTTCTTGTGGCTCCTGGCTTCATTGGCCTCTATTTGACTCTTTCTGATTTTTAGGGAGTTTGTTCCTTAGGCAAGAGTTGTGCTTCTTATACCAAGCTATTAATTCCCTTTTCAAGTCTTTCAACTCTCGTGTCTTTTCTCAGGTCTTTTTCCTCTGTTGCTCTCATTCATTTATTAAAAAAAAAAAAACTCTTACTTCAATAAACTATTGCTTCATTAATATCTGCTGGAATTCTACTTAAACTTATGCCCAACCTGTATTTTTCTATCAGGCTCTTGATTGAAAATATTTTGGAGTTATTATTTTCTGTGGTTGTGTCTTGTGTGTTCCCATCACCATAACAGTTCTTAATGATGTGATTTTTTGTTCGTTTGTTTATTTGCTCATTCTTCTAGCTATCTTCTTGACTTTAGAACTGATATTAGAGGCAGGATTTCCAACACCCCTGGAGGGCAGGTCTGGGCTGGTCATGTTACTTTCTTGGGATAGTAAGTGATGTGTAATTCTAGAATCTAAGAAATGAATCAGGCTGAGGACCTCCAAACTTACAGTGTTCCCCAGGTGGTCTGATTTCAGGGCAAAGTTTTATTGCTGCTTGGTCTGAGATCCTGACCTGAATTGGGATCTGAGCAAGAGTATACTGCTACTAGATTCAGCCATGATTAGTTAGCTGGGAAGTTTTGAGTGACAGAATTTTTGGCTCCTCAGTGGTCTGGTACCCCTGCCCTTATTGTTTCTCTGCAAGTTTCAGACTGTGCAAAGAGTTTTAGCTCTTGCTCTGCTCCTGGGATATGAGCCACAACACTACCAATTGCTTCTAAACTTGCTCACAACCTAAGACTGTTCCCAAGCATGGAATATGGTACATTGGAATAAGTTACTCAGTCCACCCTTGATCTGTGACTCTGAACTGAGTAGTGGCTGACAAAAGTACCAGATGGTACCAATTCCTTGTCCTTGTACATGACAATGTTCCATCAAGAATCTGGGACCTCTTCTTGGTCTTGTGCACAGCTTCCCCAAAGCACTGTTTGGATGTACTATTGTGAGACCCTTTCCCTACCAGCCACAGATCTCTTTATTTGTCTCTCTATCCTGAACTGAGCTGGACAAATGACTTGCTCTGGTTTTTTCTTGTATTCCCCTATCAGGATTTGGTCTGGTGCATTTTCTATATATGTTTAGAACAGGCTTTTTTTTTTTTTGAGGGGGGGGAAGGGCCTTTGGTGGGGAGTTCACTATATTTCATCTTTGTTTTTTCCCCCAAATTGGGACCAATATATGCATCTCTGATCCAAAGGCACCTCTCTTCTACTCCAGGATATTTCAAAGATCTTTGAAAACAGTTCAGTAATCATATCTTCCAGAATTCTGTGTTGTATATTGTCTAGGCCTGATGAGTTTAGCTCATTGGTAGCAGTAAGAGTTCTCTAACATTTCCTTTCTCCTGAATTCAAAGTTTTAGAGTTTGTCCCTAATTTAAGAAAAGATCTCATTTTGTTCAGCTAAATAATGCTGATCAATGGGAAATATAGTTTTAAAAACTCACTTCATTTGGAATTTGTAACAATTTGGATACAGTATCTGAAATTCTTAATACATAAAATGCTCAAAATAATTCTCCCTTAGATTACTACTGGGAAAACAAGGGGAATTCCTTTATTAAAAAAATTTTAATTGAAGGACATATATTTTTCCAGTGTCTAAATCTTCAGGGATGAATTCTGTGATTACAGAAACAGAAATAATTCCACACGCTGTCAATCTATCAGTATTTGAGATATGTATTTTAAAGGGTTTATTTTTTATTTATGAAGATTATATATTTATGATATAGTCATATAGGCCTTGTGATTTATAATTTTTATTACTTTATATCATTTATTAATAACCACTTATATCATACTTTACAAAATTACTATTTTTAAAAAATATTGCATACCACAATACTACAATTCAGACTTTTCACCAAGTGAAACTAGACATGCTAAATATTGCAAAATAGTTATTTACAACACTTTACTTACTACAATGCTAATACCTAAAATCATCCCAACAAATACAAATATGAAACTCAAACCCAACATTCTAATGCTTTTTATTTTCTCAGTCATCAAAAATGCTTATATAAAGCTAATAAACCAAAAAGATAAAATAGAATATTTTCTCTAGATGGTAAAATTAAAATATAATGGGGGCAGGGGGGGATTTGATCATGGAAAAGAAAAAAAATGAAAATAATTTAAAAAAAATCAGAGTATCCTTGGTTAGCTGTAACTGACGATATTTCTTCCAAGTCAATGATTAGACAAAAAATTATCTTTTAGGTCCCAAATACTCATGTGCTTTAACTCTGGCCAGGCCCCACTGCTACACATGTTAGTGACTAATGAGACCCATGTTACATAAACACTTTAAAGAGCACTTACATAAGCCTCTGCAGGAATGCACTTATGAACACCAATACCTCAAACTCCAAGAGGCAAACAGTTGTCTGCTATAGCAGAAAGGGAACTCCAGGCCATTTATTTTGGTTACAAGGTGGAAAGATTTCTAGTGCCCATACACTTTTTGATTTTTAAAAGATCTTTTGAGCATAATTTTTTTTCATTCTGAACTTAAAAGTGCATTTCCATGTACAAGATAGAACCTAAAAGAAGACTATATATGAAAGTGTGAACCTCTATTCCATACTGCTTTTTTTTTTTTTTAAAGTACACGATAAATCCAGCCTGTTATTTTCAAAAATTGTCCTGCTTGGCTGTGTTTCCTTTTGTTTTCATCTGTGCATTTAAAAAAATCTTTCTTCTCCTTTTTAATGGCAACCCCTTAGCTAGCCCTACTCTCTCCCACTTCCACTCTTCCCCAACTTGAAAGGAAAAAAAACAAGACCATCATAACAAATATTAATGGTCAAGCAAAACAAATTCATATACTGGCCACATCTGAAAATATATCTCTTTCTGCACTTTGGGTCTATCAAATTCTCTGTCACGAGATGGATAACATACTTCATCATGATTCATCACTCTGGTCACTTTTTTGATTACAGTTGTCTTTAAGAATTTTTTAGTTTAGTTTTTTCCCAGAATTTTGTATACTTTATTAAAAGGTCAAAAAATAAACCACAATATAGAAGTAACATATTAAAATGGGTTTTGTTATGCACATTTGCACAGACAAGCACTACAGCGATATAATTCTGCAGAAAAAAAAAAAAAGTCCAAGCATCCATTCTGTTGATAGCAGTTGAGGAAACATTATTGGAACAGTTAACACCTCATTGTCTGCTGACTACTGCTATGATTCATTACAGTTACAAAGGGCTAACAGCATCATAACTTAGAACTAATCAATTCTTAGTTGTTTTATTCCTGCCTAATGTTCTTTTTACCTTCTGCTTAACTAGAAGTGTCTATAGGAAATAAGCACGTACTTTACACAGTATAGTTACTAGAGATAACAAACTCTTCAGTTAGCATTTACAGTCAGTCAGTTTTGGAGCACACATTGTCTTCTTGTGATTTCAGCAATTGCTTCGGCATGGTTAGGGGACAACGCCGCAGCAATCATTATCAAGTCTCAGCAAATGGGTGGTTCATGTTTCATGATTTTGAGAACAAGCAAACAATTAACCACAACCAAAAAAAGAGAAAAAACCAAACCCAAACAACAAGCAACCCCACCCCCACCCCAACCCCACAAAAACCACAACCACCACAAAAGAGGTTCAAATCGGAACCAGAGAAATCCCACAATTCAATAGAATGATGGTCTTATCATCCCCTCATCTGTTAGGACACAAGATTCATGGTAGCAAAATCATTTGGCTTCCAATACTATCAGACATCTATGTACAGTAATAAAGAACTGGGACCTTGTAATTCTGTCAGGCAATTCCTTCTGTCATGTTTTTAGAGAGGAAAACATTACAAAAAGTTGGCTTTTTAAAAAAATTGATGTGTTACTTTTTGTCTTGTTACAGAGGCATAGAGATTTGTATTTCTGATGAAAGTGTATGTGACAGAAGATCATAATTAAAGATTTTAGCAGTGTTTCTTGAATGGAAAAAAGATTTTACAGTCATGATTCATTTACAAATACAAATAGGTATTTTTAAAATCGCCAACATCAGAGAAGGAATGAAAGTATAAACCAAGAGTCCTGTGCTCTTTAACACACATTAAGCCACTATGAAACCATGATTAGGGCATGAATGCTAAGATGGATGTGGAGACAGAGAGGATACATTTTTGATTGAATTCTAGAGTACAAAAAAAAAGAGATTTTTTTTTTAAACCCTTACCTTCAGTCGTGGAGTAAATACTGTGTATTGGCTCCAAGGCAGAAGAGTGATAAGGGCTAGGCAATGGGGGTCCAGTGACTTGGCCTAAGGTCACACAGCTAGGACGTGGCTGAGGCCACATTTGAATCTAGGATCTCCCATCTCTAGGCCTGGTTCTCAATCCACTGAGCTACCCAGCTGCCCCCAAAAGAGATTCTTCATCTCTGGGCAAGTCAATGAGAATTAGAATATCCTCTAGTAGCCTAAAACCGCAGGCTTTTTTTAAAAAATAAATTTAAATTTAAAATTTAAAAATAAATGTTATCATATAAAACTTTTAAATAATGTTGTCATATAAATTGTTCTGGGGATCTTCTCACTTCACTCCATATCAATTCATACTTTCTAGGACCCCTTGAAAGCATCTCTTTCATCATTTCCTACAATGCAATAGCAATCTATTACATATTTATTCCCTATTAGTTATAATTTATCAAATGATGAGCACCCTTTTAGTTTTCATCCTTTAAAAAAAAATCTCTATTATGGTATGAAGCTTATTTTACTTGTGGCTATTCCCTTCCAAATATTTATCTTGCCTCCCTCTACCACTTTCATCTCTTAAAACCCATAGCAAAGTAGCAATCTATCCCCGAGTTCATTTTTTTGTTTTGTTTTTTTAGTTAACTCAATATCCTTTGAAGATATTAAGGTTCTGAAAGGATAATTGTTTTTTCTCCCCTATTAAGACATGAAACCTTCATTATCATATAACCCCTTCCAATTGCACCAATAACTTTACCTACATTTCATAGTTTGTAAGTTCTAACCTTTTATCAGGAATACTAGAAAGTACTCTATTCTACTAAAGGTATATTTTTTCTGGTTGGAGGATAGTTCAAGTGTCCAAGGTAAGTTATTCTTAGTTGCAAGCCTTTATCTTTTGCTTCTTAGAATAATATATTCCAAGATAACTTCTCATTCAAAGTAGAAACTGACAAGTTTTGCATGATCTAGAAAGAGTAGAGAGAAGACCATGGTTTCTTAATACTTGAATTTTTGTTTGGTTCTGTGCTGATACTGTTTCTTTGACCTGGAAGCTCTGAATATTGCCTATGACATTCTTGGAACTTTTCGTTTTGGACTTTCTCCAGAAAGTGGTAAGGGGATACTTTCACTTGGTGCTAAGCAGAATTTTTACTAGTGATTCTTTTTTTTTTTTAAGTTCTTACCACAGCTGATGTCTATCTTATGGAGGACACAAGAGAAGAACTCATGTTCCAATTTTTTTTTCTATTAAAACCCTTATCTTCTGTCTTGGAATCAATACTGTGTATTGGCTCCAAAGCAGAAGAGTGGTAAGGGCTAGGCAAGTCAAGTGACTTGTCCAGGGTCACACAGCTGGGAAGTGTCTGAGGTCATATTTGAACCCAGGACCTCCCGTTTCTAGGCCTGACTCAATCCACTGAGCCACCCAGCTGCCCCCACTAGTGATTCTTTTAAATACAGCTTTTTAAAAAGTCACCAAATGATTCTTACATTATCTTCCTTTGAGCTATTTTCCAGGTCAGTTATTCTTCATACCAGATCTTATTTATCTTCCTTTTAAAAATCTTTTTGTTTTATAATTTCTTGCTTTCTCATGAAGTCAATTGTTTTCTCTTTGGTCTAGTCTAATTTTCAGGAGTCTATTTACTTAGGTAACCACTTTTATGTTCTAAGCTATGTAAAAAATAAGACTCAAACTCTGGACTTCAATCCCCACAAGCCTTTGCTCCACTTCCCCAGAATGCTTTGTAATCTCACGGAATTCTGAGGTGGGGGAGATCAAGAAGGGATTTAAGCTGATTGCAAAGGCTTTTGTGTCTCTTTTTTGGACTTCCATTTTGGGGCAGACGTGACTCTTTCCATAATGTAGGTGAGGTCTTGTCTAGGCCTCTCTGGCCTAGGCACGTTTTCCTTATCCTTTTCTTTAATCCTTAATCTTCAATAAACCTCTAAAAATATAATACTCCTTACAGAGAGAAACTAATTTCAGATGCCTCAGTCTCCCCTAAATTTTAATCTTTATAGCTATTTATTCTTTCCTCTAGGGTTTTTAAAAATTATTTTTAAAATCTTAACTCATTTTTTCTAATTATTTATGTAGTCCTTATGGGAAAACCACTTTTCCCTTAGATTTCTTCTGCTTGTAGTTTTAATAGTTATTACTCTTTTCTTGTAAGCTGGATTTTGGAGTATCTCTGGATCTATTATTATTGTTCTTTATAACAGCCTGAATCACCTTGTGTTTACTCATCACTCCAGTCTTAATTTCTTTAAATGACAATTTATTCCAGGACTAGGCTATGCCTCTTGCTGCTCTGAGATGGTTAGCCCTACTAGGTCTTGGTCTTAGGTACCTTAGGTAGATTTCTTAACTGTTTCTAAGGATCCTCTCCTCCGGCCTTCTGAAGTTCATAATGTTGGATTGTCAGGGCCCTATATGGCATCTCAGGACAGAGGGCTGGGAACCTCAGAAAGCTTGTGGGCCTTAGGTGGTGTGAATGTAGTGCAATGCTGCAACTATACTGGTTTCTTCTTTTCTTCTATTCCGGGACATTAAGGTTCCTGCTGTGAGTCTCAGACCCATCCTAGCGCTTTCTGGGGGCAGCCCTCTATTATTGTTGATTCCAGATATGAAGACTTGCTGGCTACAAGCAAATATGGCTCATCTCTAGTCTCATTTGAAGACTTCGGCTTGTTTTCCTGAGTATAAACACTTGCTTCTCTGATGAGCCCCCTTTTCTAGTTTCTCCTTGGATTTCTTAATAATCATCTACATTTATTTTACCTATTGGAGTAGTAGAAAGATCCCTAGAAGAGTCAATATATTTTCATTCTTGATCCAGTTCTGGATAGGTCACTGGCAAGTCACCTCACTTCTCACTTTCCTCATCTAAAAGAGAAGTTGGGCAAAATGACCTCAAGGCCTTTCTAGCTCTTAAAAAATAATGATTTTATGCAGTATACTACTAACAATAACATCTGCCTCCTATCCTAAATAACTAAAAAAGTTTTTTGGTAGTTCAATGGGTATGGCACTAAATAAGTAAATTAATTTGGGTGGTATTATCATTTTTAATTATGTTAGCTCATCCTACCCATGAGCAATTGATGTTTTTCCAATTGTTTAGATTTAGTTTTATTTGTGTGGAGAGTGTTTTGTAGTTGTGTTCATATAGTTCCTGTGTTTGTCTTGGCAGATAGATTCCTAAGTATTTTATATTGTCCAGGGTGATTTTAAATGGAATTTCTCTTTCTAATTCTTGCTGCTGAGATGTGTTGGAAATATATAGAAATGCTGATGACTTATATGGGTTTATTTTGTATCCTGTAATTCTGCTAAAGTTGTTGATTATTTCTATTAGCTTTTTAGTTGATTCTCTAGGATTCTTTAAGTAGCCCATCATATCATCTGCAATGAGTGATAGCTTGGTCTCCTCATTGCCAATTTTAATACCTTCAATTTCTTTTTCTTCTCTAATTGCTACTGCTAGTGTTTATGCTAGTGCATATATTTTATTTGATCATTTCCAAGCATTATTCGTTAAAGACATAGATCATTTTCTTTTCCTCCCCACCCCCACCCCCCATAGCCGACGCGTAAGTCCACTGGGCATTAGATGTTTTCTTGATTTGAACCCATTGCTTTGTTGATAGTATTTGCATTAGAGTGTGCATTTAGAGTCTATCCTCTGTCATGTCCCCTCAACCACTTTATTCAGGCAGTTGCTTTTTCTCGGTGTTTCCACTCCCATAGTTTATCCTTTGCTTATGAATGGTGTTTTTTTCTCCTGGATCACTGCAAGTTGTTCAGGGACATAACACCGCCACTAATGGAGAAGTCCATTACGTTCGATTATACCACAGTGTATTAGTCTCTGTGTACAATGTTCTCCTAGTTCTGCTCCTCTCGCTCTGCATCACTTCCTGGAGGTTGTTCCAGTCTCCATGGAACTTCTCCACTTTATTATTCCTTTTAGCACAATAGTATTCCATCACCAACATATACCACAGTTTGTTCAGCCATTCCCCAACTGATGGGCATCCCCTCGTTTTCCAGTTTTGGGCCACCACAAAGAGTGCTGCTATGAATATTCTTGTACAAGTCTTTGTGTCCATTATCTCTTTGGGGTACAGACCCAGCAGTGCTATGGCTGGGTCAAAGGGTAGATATTCTTTTGTTGCCCTTTGGGCATAGTTCCAAATTGCCCTCCAGAATGGTTGGATCAGTTCACAGCTCCACCAGCAATGAAATAATGTCCCTACTTTGCCACATCCCCTCCAGCATTCATTACTTTCCTTTGCTGTTATGTTAGCCAATCTGCTAGGTGTGAGGTGATACCTCAGAGTTGTTTTGATTTGCATCTCTCTGATTATTCTAGTACAATGTTAAATAATAGAAGTGATAATGGGCATCCTTGTTTCACTCCTGATCTTATTGGGAAAGCCTCTAGTTTATCCCCATTGCAGATGATGTTGACTGATGGTTTATTATTTTTAGGAAAGGCCCTTCTATTCCTGTGCTTTCTAGTGTTTTCAATAGGAATAGGTGTTGCATTTTGTCAAAGGCTTTTTCTGCATCTATTGAGATAATGAGATTTTTGTTGGTCTTATTGTTGATATCCTAATTAGATGCTAGAGAATATGATGATTCTAAGTCAAAAAGGACTTGCCAAATATACAAAACAGCTGTACATGACAATAACACATTTAGTACCAAGCAAAATTATTAGTAAAAAGGAATAGATTAGTTATTATTAAGCATTAAAGAGAATGAAATACAGGCAAGTTACTTTCTATTTTTGGACTACATAGAGTATCTTCTTTTATAAAATGAGAGAGGTTAGAATGAATAACTTCTAAAAGCCTCATCTAACTCTAAATAATATGATCCACAAACAACTCCTGCTAATTAAAAAATGATTATAACAATAGTTGCAATGACTCAATATGATGTTTTAAAGATTTTAAAGTATTTATTGTATATTATCACATTCGGATCCATAAAGTAATGACTTTAGGAAAGGTTTTTTAAAGTGATTAAAATGGAAATGTTTTCTCAGAAGTAGGAAATGAAAGTGATTCACAATGAGAAAGAAAAAACTTTTAAATGTGGGAAATATCTGACACATGAAAAACAAGAAAATGTGACAATGATCCAGCCTTAATATTACTAGGATTAACTTGGCCACGAGTCTTGTAAAACATTCTATATCTCTAATGATATCAGACACTTGGGAAAAGTAGGAGCAAAAGTACTCAGGGCACACTAATATACTCTTGGTGAAACAATAAAGTGGCCTAATTAGTCTAGAAAATAATTTGTCATTATGTAAGCCACTAAATTTTTCCTACCTTTGATTCAGAAATTCTTCTATTCAGTATATATCTCAAAGAGGTCAAAGATAGAAAGAAATACCTTATATATACTAAATTGCTTATTTATGGTAGCACTTTTTTGTTAGGACAAAAAAAAAATGAAGTGGGTAGTTATCAATTAAGAAGTTGGGGAAAGGAGGATTGTGATATATTAATGTGACAAAATATTATTTTTTTGATAATGAGGATTTTGGAGAAATATAGTATATTGGGAAGAGTTATGTAAGCAGCAACAAAATGGTTACAATAATGTAAAAATATTAAATGGCAGGCAAACTCAGATCAATTTCAATAACAATTCTTGGTTCTTGAAAATAGATGATGAAATTCATTCCTCAATATTCTCAATAAAGAGGAAGGGTACCACAAAATTAGAATGCTGTTGATGTAATGGGCTTTTAAAAAACCTCATTTTGCTTACTTTTTTGGTTATTATTGCTGAAATAGTTACATTAGGAAGTTACATTGGTATAATAAAAGGTCAACCTTTTTTTAAAAAAAATTAAATGGGAGCTAAATGACTAATTGAAACCAACGGCCCATTCAAAACTGAGGATTTAGGTAAATGATCAATTTAATAGCTACCTTTGATGGCTGCCAAATGTAGGGAATTCCTGAAGGGCTCTATCAAAACTTTTGAAACTTGTTGAAATAAGTTTGTATTAAAAGCATAAACAAATGTAAAAAGGTACAGGCAAATCTATTTAGCCAAAACATCAGTAATGATGATTAGCAGGAGAGATAGAGAATAACATAAAATGATACTATAAAATCTGGTGTTAAATCTGACTTTGAGAGTAAGGAATGCTTCATTTTTTTTTTTATCTAACATCCTAACATACTGTAGATACTTAATAAATGGTTCTTAATTAACACATTTATTAAACATCCTCCAGAGCATATTAACCAAACAGCAAACAAGGTTTTTCTTGATGTAATCAACATTTCAAGATCCAGAAATAATAGCAACAAATCTGATGGGCTAGAAAATTAGTGAAAGCTAAAAACAAACAACAATTAAATAAGACTCAGCTTCAAAAATACATAATGATCTATTTGGAGAAATAAAAACTCCTAATTGTTAATTCAAACAGGGAAAATGAAACTTAGAAAGCAGGAATACCAAAGCAGGATAGTGAAATGTAAATGACTTTGTAACATAATCTAATAACAAAAAGGACCAATACAGTTTTCAGCAATACAAACATAGCTTATCTTGTTCCACTTAATTTTAACCAAACAGCAGTATAACCGAATAGCTTAACATAGTTCCTAGAAGCAGATAAATTGAAAGTATTTTAGTAGTGAGAGTAATTAAAACTTCAGTAAAAATTGAGGGAATTAAATGTGAATGAAAGCAAGCATTTAAGTGAGTAAAAGAAAAATAAATCTGTGTAGAATTAAGAGCACTGGATTTGGAGTCATTAGATGTAAATTTAAGTTTTATTTCTGATACTTACTGGCTGATGACTTTAGATTAATTATTAAATTTCCTTGAGTCTATATTTTCCTGATCTGATTAGGAAGATACTACCTGTATTACCTATTTCCCATGGTTGCTATGAGATATATGCCTAGTAAATCTTAAAAACATTATAAAAGGGGGCAGCTCAGTGGATTGAGAACCAGGCCTAGAGATGGGAGGTCCTAGGTTCAAATCCAGCCTCAGCCACTTCCTAGCTGTGTGACCCTGGGCAAGTCACTTGACCCCCATTGCCTAGCCCCTACCACTCTTCTGCCTTGGAGCCAATACACTATATTGACTCCAAGACGGAAGGTAAGGGGTTTAAAAAAAAAACATTATAAAAATATACATTTCTACTGCCATAAACATCATTATTGTGGTGGTATTTAATTCAAAGAAATCCAAAGAGCCAGGAGAGCTAAGGAATCCTCTGAGAACCTTCAGTTCACAGGAGGCAAAGACTGAATATCATCAGAAGTCACGCTGAAGGGAGTGTCCCACAGGAGGGCCAGTGAGCAGAACGGGTCTCCTCACTGAAGAACCAAGGAAGGAATCACTCCACTCACCACCACAGGATGCAAGGGAAGCATCTCCTCCTCCAGGCCCGCTCACGACCCAGAGAGACTCCATCAGTTTTCAGGTTGGCCTTTTTAAAGCAGTTTCTTGACACCATTTCCTGTCTCTCCTCCACTTTATGGGAACAAACTGCAGTCTTTCAATTTGCCTCTGGAGTTGTCACCCATTCTAGCAAGTGACTTGTGAACTCTCATACTTAGTGACTGGTAAGGTACTAAGTAGGGGTACTTAAGTTTTTTATTAACTTAAAAGTCACTGATTGATAGACAAAAAGAGTTTCATTCACTCTTCACACATTTAACATCCATTGCCTGGCCTTGCTTCTTTTCTGCCTTGGAACCAATACATAGTATTGATTCTAAGAGGGAAGTATGGGTTTAAGGAAAAAAAAGTGAAGAACCTGAGTCCCAGCAAAGTAACAAGAAGTGGCTTGATCAAGACCATATGATGTCAAGCAGTAGAACCAGGATATGAACCCAGGTTCCCTGACTTCAAGTGCAGTTGCTTTCCCCTGTACCCTACTGCCCCTCCTAAGAGAACAGCTATCTCCTGACTTTGCTGGCCTTCTCCACTTTGGATAGTATGCATAAAAAATGCCTATGCTTAAAAAAAAAGTTTAATATTGTAAGGATAATTTTAGGATTGTGACCTAAACTAAATTAATTATTGGTTGCCAGGGGATATCCCAAATAAAATACCCAAGTCAGCTGGAAATTTATGGTGATTATAATTAATATAGAGGAAAGAAATTAAGAGAGAGAGAGAGAAAGAGAGAGAGAGAGAGAGAGAGAGAGAGAGAGAGAGAGAGAGAGAGAGAGAGGAAAGAGTTAATTTAAACTGCTCCAGCTCAGGCTGAGCCAGGCAGGAGTTCAAGGCCTTGGGCAAGGGGGCCTCCCCTGAGAGCCAAGGGAAACAAAGGCCTTGGAGAGCCAAGGGAAAAGGGAGTCAGTCACCATGTGACCATCTCAAGGAAGCTCTCTGAGGGAGCTCCTCCAGGCTTGAGCTCCAGGATCGAATTGGCGCCCAGGCCTGCAGGAAATGACCAGCCAGAGCCACTTCTCCATAGAAAGAGCCCAAAGAGAGGAAGTGACGCACCCTATATAGACGGTTTTACATCCCTCTCTTGAGTCTCATCTGTACCAATGGTAGCTTAAGCTTGACTTAGGACAGCCCAGGGGTCTGCCAGCTGTTTCTGCACATGTCTGTTTAAGGCCATCCTCTTAAATACTTAATCCTTAAGTATGGGTATAGACATGCCTGATTTTGTTTGACTAAGTATCTTCATTGTTTGTTTGTTTGTTTTTTTGCAAAAAAAAAAAAAGTCTAATTTTATTTGGGGGATCAGCTTACAAGGAAACTACTATGTCAGACAAAGGAACTTCTCTGAACAGTTAGCTGTCATATTGGTTAAAAATGAACAGTGCAGCATTTGACTATGGGAAAGGCACAATTTCTTGAAAAAGAGAATTTAAAACAAAGTATTTCAACAGTAGATTAAGGGATAATGAAGGGAGTCTTCCTTTAACACTCATTTCTAACTTTATAAAAAATAGTTGGTAGGTACAAGAGAGAATTATTTTTGAATACCAAAGCTTTTCTCCATCTCCAAGAGGCGAAATTTTTAAAATTCTTTGTATAATTGTACAATTGTACAATCTCCTGATTGTAAAATCAGGAGATAGCTAAATCCAATCTTCACAATATGCAAGAATATCAAAACAGAATAAAATGCTCAAGTAAGGAACCCCATTGGGGAAAAAAAAATCCAAGTAGCTTCTCTTTAACAGAAGGGTATACTGGCTAGGCTGCTAAACCAAGTACTATGATTTCATTTTGTTACTTGAGAAGATATTCATTTAAATGAAAAGGAATTATAGATGTAAAATGTATACTGTATAATTCAAACATTCAAATAATTTTTCCACTCTATGATTTATATGAGAAAACTGAAAAACAGCTTCATTTTTCATCCTCATTTTGATAAGAATTATTTGTTTTAGAATCAGTACAAAAAGTCATCCTCTTAAACTGAAGCCAGGAAAGTAAATTTCCCTCCTTAGGCCTGCAAAATGAGGATAATAATTGAGATTATTATCTTGGTCTTGCCTATCTCCAGTTATGATAATATATTTAAATAATGGATGATGATTACCAAGAGTTAAACAGAAATTGGATATTTGAAAAGTAACAAAATTTCTCAAGTTAATCCCTGACTTTTTAAGTCCCTTATAGATAGCAGCAGCATCTCAGAATTCTTTGTATTCCAAAGTACAAATAAAGATCAAGTCTCAAAACCAAAAAATAACAGTGAAAATCACATTAAACAATTTGTTTGCCTTCTCACTGCAAAACCACTAGAGGCTCATGTGACACCAAGCTTCAGAATTGCACAACTAATGAGAAAGGATTCATTGACTTCTGCAACATGGTGTGAGAATTACTTTGGACAAACAATAATTCTGGTTTGGTTTCAGTTGGGAACAGTAATGGTTATGCATATGCGCTCCTATTGCCTTACTAGCCTAACATATCTGACCCTGACCAAAAGAAACTAGATGAAGCTAGTTGCTGAAAGTCCAGATGAGTCTTTGAAATCTGGATAACTTCATCAGACTCTACAACATTCACCCTCAAAAATGACTGAGTCATTTTGTACTTACAGTGAGCCTGGAATTCTTATCTCTATTAAAGGAATAGAGAAATCAAGTTGTCATAGGATTAAAGTAATTCCTAAAGATAGAAAACTTCAATATAGCCTTGTATTCATATGTCAAACTTTATAAAAGGTTGGGGAATTTATCCAAAAAATGGGGAAAAAACCATATGCTTCAATGGTCTGGGTACTTACACAATCTAAATCCCATTGAAATCCTATGGGCAATAATCAAGGCTAAGATTTTTTAAATTGGCTATTCATCAAAGGTATGCTTAGTGTCCAGTGCAATAGCTCTCTGAGAGAGGACAGAGGAAAGGATAAACAGGGAATTCAGGCAATATGTAACAATAAAAGATATCAATAAAATCTATTAAAATATATAATATGATAATGTAAAAATACTGTGAACTCAATGCAAAACTGTATAAAATAAGTAACTGCAGGTTTATTTTATGTCAAAAAATTAAATTATTTTATTTTGTCCAAGTTAATTTGTAGACAACCATAGTTTCCAAACTTCTGATATTGAACTTGAATGCTAAATAACTATTCTTACCTACCCCCATCTAAATGACATTGTTCCTACTTTCACCTTCTCCCCATTTGCTAAAAACATCATCTTTAAGACCCAAGAAGGCTAAGTCCTGTCTGTAAACCTCTACAAAGCATCCAAAGTAACATACTGGAGCACATAACTCATTGAAACTAGTTCTATCTGACACAGAGAAGAAACTATCTATATACTCTGACAGAAAGGGTTAAACTGAGTTCCACATCTCTTTTCACAGGAGCAATCCTCCTGGATTACTTTCAAACTTACAGTCAAGATATGTTGATTCTGTAAACAAAGCTAAAGACTGGGATCAGCTGTAGGTAGGTATTTCTAGGAGAAAAAGAAATAACTTATTGGCAATTTTTCTCTATGGTTGTTCAGTAGAAGAGGAAAAACAAAACTGGCACTAAATCCAAATGTCAAATATTCCTGGAAAGGTTCAGAAATGCTAGTTGAGATTGTATTTTCCCCACCTGGTATTCAATACCAAGAGGAATAAAGCTATACCAGAACTTGCTCCATTCTGTCAAGAGCAGGATCACTGTTATGTAACTGGTTAAATTCATCTGCGTGGTTCTCAGCTAGAAGACTTAAAAATAATGGTGTCAGTCTGCTCTCACTTTCCCTGCCCTGCTTATAGGCTCAAGTAAGCAGTACAGTGTAAGACACCTGGGGAAACCAAAGCAGCCCTGTTTATACTTGTTAACTGATGGTCCCATAAGCGGGATAATGTCAAGGGTCCCCCAGCAGAAGGAATTAATTTAAAAGGCAAAGTAATGAACATGTGGATGATGGGGAAAGATCCATCATCTCACTTTTTCTCATTGCTTAAGTTTAAGTAGCAGAATGGCATTCAGATCAGATCCCATTTACCCAGCCTGCAATCCAATTCACTTAGTGGTCGAGATCTAGAATATAACAGAAAACTACTCAAACTCTATTGAGACCCATGCCAGGGGAAGCTACAAGAAGAGAGACACAGGCCTACTGTTACAGTGGTAGAGGAAAATGTGGAAGCAAAAAGAGTTGAAAATAACTATTATTTCTCCTACCTTATCCTCTGAGGTGAACATTCTATAAAGTACCTTTATTGCATCTTCTACCACAAAGAAAAGAAATGTAAATTATGACTAAACAGACAGAAAAATCAGGTGGGAGGGACCAATAGAATTGAATCCATGCTTGAATAAGAATCCCTCCTACAACAAATCTAACCTGTCTTTGCTTCAAAATAGCCAGTGTGAGAGGGAGCTCACATTTTCCCTGGAAGTTCATTTCTTTGGATTCTTTTGGAATTATTAGGAATTTAATGGAAGTTTTTCTTATCATCAAGTCTAAATCTGCCCTCTTCAAGAATTCAAGCCATAGCTTTTGGGACGACCAAGTCTTGACCCCCTTCTACATGACAGATCTTCAAATACTTCAAGACAAGGATCAGGTGTTCCCTCAGTCTTCTTTTCACCAGGTTAAACTCATTGTCCTCATCTAATCTTCTTATGGTATGAATTTTGAGGCTCTCTATTATTTTTTGGGATGCTGATATTTATATAACTTTTACTCTCAACTAATATGGTTCAACCCATCTTCACTCATCAACTCAGCTACTGAAAGAATCTAATTGATATGTCCCTTTCTTTTTCAAAAACATCCTCTACTCAGTTGTCAAATTAATATTCTTAAGGCACAAGTCTATATGACAAGACTACAAGACTATATGACCTTCGACTTGAACTCTTGGGGTTCTCTAATACCTTGAGAATTAAATACAAACTGTTCTATTTGGCTTCTAAAGTATTTCATAGCCTAGCTCCACCTTACTTTCCTCACTTTATTATACATTGTTATCCTAATTATAATTTTTCTATAGATGACTCTAAGAACTCATATCCTGCACTAATTTCTCTCCTGGGTTCCAATTTCACACATCATTGAATGTCAAATATACACAGAAAACTAGATGTCCTAAAGGCATCTCAAACCTAACATATCTTTTCCCCCCCATTTGAATTAGTTTATTTAGTCAATTTAGAACATTATTCCTTGGTTACAATAATCACATTATTTCCCTCCCTCCCCTCCACTCACCCTTCCCACCCTTCCCGAAGCCAAGGCACAATTTCATTGGGTATTACTTGTGTCCTTGATCAGAACCTATTTCCATGTTGATTTTTGCACTAGAATGTTCATTTAGAGTCTACATCCCCAACCATATCCCTTTGACCCATGTATTCAAGCAGGTGTTTTTACTCCCACAGTGTCAAACCTAACATATATACAATGGAACTCATTGCCTTTCCCCTCAAACCCATCCATGTTCCAAACTTACTTCTACTGATCTTCTAAACCCAGATCTGACATTATAATTACCTTATTCAATAATTTCAAGTGACTCCCTATTACTTCCAAGATCAAATATAATATTCTTTGTTTGGAATTTAAATCACTTCATAGCCTAGCCCCCTTCATCCTTATCAGTCATTACACTCTATTCCCAACCCACTGTCATGTACTATGAGTAATATTAGCATCCTCACTATTTCTCTCACAAAATATGCCATGTCCCAATTCTGCACTTTCACTGCTTCCTCTTATGCCTCGAATTATCTCCTTCATCTGTCTCAAGACTTCCCTATTTTACTTCATGACTCAGCTAAAATCCCCAAATCCTACCTTTTATAAGAAGCCTTTCCCTACCCTCTTAATGCTAATCACTTCCTTCTGTTGCTTATCTTCAATTTATCTTGTATATAGCCTGTTTTGCACAGAATTGTATGCATAATGTCTCCCCCATTAAACTGAGATCTTTGAGGGCAGGGACTGTCTTTTGACTTTCTTTGTATCCCCAGCACTTAGCACAGTGCTTGGTTGATAGACACATAATAAATGCTTGTTGGCTGACTAGCCTTGTGCTTGTTCACATGCAACACTCCATTTTCTATCTCTGTATATTAATGACTGCTTATTCTTAATGTTTGAAATACACTCCATCCTTTCCACCACCTTTTAGAATCCTTAGTTTCCTTCAATGGTCAGCTTAAATCCTACTTCTGCCAGGGCCTAGTGCCTCCTCCTTCAAATTGCTTCATTAATTTTATAATTATTTACTTGCATATTTAATATACATATTGTGTTTCTACTCCCACAGTTCTTTCTCTGGATGTGGAGTGTTCTTTCTCATAATTACCTCAGAATTGTCCTGGATCCTACTGCTAGTAGAGAAGTCCATTACAAATGTTTGATCACATGGGTCAATGAGGATATGATTAGGGATGTAGACTCTAAGCGATCACCCCAATGCAAACATTAATCATATGAAAATAGGTCTTGATCAATGACACATGTAAAATCCAATGGAATTGTGCATGGGCTACAGGCAGGGGAGGGAGGAAGGGAGAGAAAGAACATGAATCATGCAACCATGGAAAAGCATTCTGAATTAATTATTTAAATGGATTTTTAGGAAATCAATGTACATATTACCTCTCCTATAGCATAGAAGCTCTCTTGTGTCTGTGTCTATATTAGCATCTAGTCTGGTTCCCTACACATCAGAAATGCATAATGCTAGAAATGTTACTTGATTATCAATGTCCTCCCTAGCATTCAATGCTTGGGACTGAATAAAATACTCCAGAAGTGGTCTGATAAGGCAAAGAAAGACAATCGCTTCCCTAGTCCCAGTTGCTAAGTCTCTCAAAGCAGCCAAAGACTAAATGCATTACATTTCTTTCTACCATATTACACAAATGTCTGGTATTGAGTTTGTAATTCACTAAAACCTACAAATCTTTTCTTGAAAAACCTGTTCTCTAGTCATGTCTCCTAATTCCGTATTCATTTAAGTTGATTATATGAATCCAAGTGTTAAAACTTTACATATTTTTATTAAATTCTATTTTATTCTATTCTGTCAAGACATTTTGAATCCTGACCATCATCTCTAAGTATAGAAGCTATAGGCTCAACTTTTCATCATCTGCAAATTTGATAAGCCACAGAGATGTAAACCATTGGTCAAAATGATAGGATCAAAATACATGTATAATCCAGTGGAATTGCTTGTCAGCTCCAGGAAGGGGGAGAGAAGAAGGAAGGGAGACAACACAAATCATGTAATCTTGGAAAACATATGTGTAAATTTGTTATTGGAATAAAATAAAGAAAAACAACAAGATCCAGTATACATTTCCTAGGCACCATAATATAGACCTTCCAAATAGACATGGAATCATTAACAACTATTTTTTGGGACTGGTCATTCAACTCATTTAAAATCCATTAATCTATCCCACATCATTTAATCACTAGGTAGCTATGAGATAGTGCAAAGTGCAATGGACAGAGCTTAGGACCGCAAGTCATGAAGAGCTGAGTTGTGATTACAAATGCTTATTATCTTCCTGCTTCTCCAACTATTCCATAAAAATGGAATGAGAATCTTAACAAATTGCTTTGCTAAATTACTGGTACTGGCCTATCAGTTTAGCAAATCTACTTAATTTTATATATGGAGAGAGTTAGTCTCTTGTGACTTAATGATATCATGCTCTGGTTATTTGTATGTATTTTTTTAAAAGCTTTTAGTGCTCAATTTTTTTGGCATTAAATATATGTGTATATAGATGCTCTTTTTTGCATATCTAAAGACTCTTAGTTGTTCCCTCTACCCTGATAAGTCTTCTTTTCTGACAAATATAATCAAAGCAAATAAATACATTGACCATAACTGAGAATTCATGTCTCATCCAGCACCTCTAGATGATCATTAATCAGTCAGAAAGTGGGAGATATGCTAAACAGTGTTTTCAAATTACAATTGGTTCCTACTTTTGATTAGAATTCTAAAGTCTTTCAAAGTTGTTTTCCCTCACATCATTAGTAATAATTGTATAATTGTTCTGGTTCTATTCACTTCAGTCTGCATCAATTCTTCCCATGTTTCTTTGCATGCATCATATTTCTCATTTCTTAGGATGTAATTACATTCATATAGTTTATTCATCTATTCACCAACTGACAACCATCTATTTTGTTTCCAGTTATTTGCTACCAAAAAAGAAGGGCAGTGAGAAATATTTTTATATACACAGGTCCTTTTCTTTTGTCCTTTATCTCATGATAGTATATACCTGATAGCTGGCAAAGGGGTCAAAAAGTATATAAAATTTAGTAGCTTTTTGAATAAAACCCCAAATAGTTGAACCAATGCATAGCTTCATCAAGTTCATTCATGTGGCTGTTTTCAAATAAACCTTACAACACCTATTTTCTTCACGTGTTGTCATCTTTCCCAATCTAATGGGTGTTAGGTAGAACTTCAGAGTTGCTTTAGTTTTAATTTCTGTAATTAGTGTTTTAGAACATTTTATATGGTTATATGATAGCTTGTATTTATTAATTTGAAAACTATCTTTTCATTCACATCTTGTAACCATTTATTTATCAAGGAAAGGATCATGCTTTATATACTCATTAATTCTTCACATAACTTAGGTATTAGGCCTTTATCAGAGAAATCTGGTGTTAAGGTTTTTTTCCACCAACTGTTCCCCTCATAACTTAATTTTTTTGCTACAGTTTTTTTTTTTAGTAAACCCTTACCTTCCATCTTGGAATCAATACTGTGTATTGGTTCTAAGGCACAAGAGTGGTAAGGGCTAGGCAATGGGGGTCAAGTGACTTGCCCAGGGTCACACAACTGGGAAGTGTCTGAGGCCAAATTTGATCCTAGGACCTCCCATCTCTAGGCCTGGCTCTCAATCCACTGAGCTACCCAGCTGCCCCCCTTTTTGCTATAGTTTTGATGATTAGAGGTTTGTAGCTATTGAGATCTGGCACTAGAACATTTAATTCCTGCTTTTTTCATTATCTGCAAGATTCTTAACTGTTCTTACTCAAGATGAATTATTATTGTTTTCCCAACTTCTACGAAGTAATTCCTGGATACTTTGATTGGTAAGATAGCAAATCTGTAATTTCTATTGTAGGATCACTTTTTATTATATTGGCATAGCCCAAGCATGAATAATGAATATTCTTTCAATTATTTAAATTATCATTCATTTTTATAAAGTAGAAGATCTTAACCAGTAAACTTTAAAGAACGCTTTAACAACTTATTTTAAAATCATACATTTTCATTATAATTCTAGGTATATGGGGTGCTCAGGGAGGAGTAGTATCTCTGGTATGGAGGGCTTGTCGTGCCCTCCTAGGGCAGCTCTCCAGCCTCTGACCCTCACCTGACACCCAGCTCTCACTTGTGGCTCCCAGTAGCTGCTAGCATGCGACAGCAGCCACACTCCGGGCAAAGGCGACAGGCCGGCCAAACCTTGTGAGGGTAGCCATCGGGTCATCGACCCCTGGTGAACCAGGGCTTTGCTCACCCAGCACATGAAGACTGCTTCGGCTGAACACACTGAAGAAACCAATAAGAAGGTTCAATGGCTGAGAGGGCGACACAGCAAAGCACTGTGGAGTGCTCAGGGCGTGTTGGAGCACAAAAGACAAAACGGCCATCCAATGCAGTTGAGGAAGCCTCCAGGTGTAACGACTTTTTGTGCCACTGGACCCAGGCTTCCAACGCCCAGAGAGTGGGACTGTCTCTGTGCATCGACTTTTCCACTTAAATCTCCTTCACGCACAAGTGTTTTTGTGCACACTCATCTTCGGTTACCGAGAGACTACTACTAATTTTATTTTAAAACATTATTCTGAGAAAAAGTCTAGAAGCTTCACAAAACAACCAAAGGGATACATGACACAAAAATCCTGCTACAAAGAATTCTTTTAAAATTAATTGATATTATGCCTTGAGTGTGTCAGTATGTTGAATACCAAATATTTTATGCCTTTTTGCCCTATTTTAAATGGGATTTCACTACTGTCTGGAAGTTTTGTTATTTTCACATGAAAATACTGACAAATTTTATGCATTTATTTTGTATCTTGCTGCTTTACTGAAGCTATTAATAATTTCAATTGGTTTATTTGATGATTGTTTGGCATTTTAAAGTAAGCAATCATGTCATTGGCAAAGAGGCAGAATGTTATCAGTTCTTTCTCAATATTTAAGCTTTTTTTCTCTTATTTTAAACACTAACATTTTTTAAAAAATTTGTCAACTAATAATGAAGGGAAGGAAGGCTTGCTCTAATGTGTTTATTGAGAAGGTTTCTATTTATTGGGAAAATATGTTAAGTATGGGGTTCTGATTTATACTTTTTCATCCTGGGGCCTTTTCATTCCATTCCATTCAATTATTAGCATTTATTTATTGTATTCAATTTGTGGGCAAATAAAATGACCCTTCTTGGCCCAAGAGAAAAAAAAATGAGAAAATGTACTTTCCACCTTTTTTTTGGGAAAAGGATACTACAGAATGTTGCAAGTATTTTCTTCCTTCCTTCCTTCCTTCCTTCCTTCCTTCCTTCCTTCCTTCCTTCCTTCCTTCCTTCCTTCCTTCCTTCCTTCCTTCCTTCCTTCCTTCTTTCTTTCTTTCTTTCTTTCTTTCTTTCTTTCTTTCTTTCTTTCTTTCTTTCTTTCTTTCTTTCTTTCTTTCTTTCTTTCTTTCTTTCTAAAATTCACCCTTACCTTCCGTCTTAGAATCAATATTATATATAGGTTCTAAGGCAGAAGAGTGGTAAGGGCTAGGCAATGGGAGTAAAGTGACTTTCCCAGAGTCACACAGTTGAGAAGTGTCTGAGGTCATATTTGAACCCAGGATCTCCCTTCTCTGGGCCTAGCTCTCAATCCACTGAGTCACCCAGCTGCCCCTAAAAGTATTTTCTGATAAGAACTATGTTCAAAGGTTTTTCTAAACAATTAGTAGGAAAAGCTCACTGGGCTGGAGGTTGGGGATAGGTGTGGGGGTGGTATATCTGGAAATGTTTGGTGCAAAATCAAAAGGCAACAATGGAATAATAACAAAAACGATTTTGGAAAGATTAAATCAGTTTTCTTATGCCTGCCTAATGAAGATTTGTAAGACAACTTACCTTTCCTAAACAAAATAATACTGTTCCTTCACATAACCAAACTTCTTCCTATTTTTGCATTTTCTGAACATCATCACTAAAAGAGCCATGATCCAGACTTGCAACTTGCACCAGACTTCCTAATTCAATCCTAAAAAGGAAGTCAATACCATAAATTCTAATTTGTGTTGACTGAGAACAATTGGGAAGAAAGTAGTTTATGTACCATAGGCTAAAGAGCAAGGTTCTATGCAATTTGTTGTGGGAGTGGAAGGAGGTGAGGTGGGAGGGAAGTTGCTAGAAGATTAAAAAGCTCCAGAGAAAGTATGAAATTCTATCCTTACTCTAGGCTAAGAATGAAACCCTGAACATGGTTAGCTGAATTCTCACGAAAATATATGATTCACATAGTGAAATACTCTGCCAGTCTGGATCCTTCCTTAATATAGCCACTTTGGAGTTTCTCTGGTTCTCTATGACTCTCTGGCTTGTTAATCCTTTTATATCGCCATTATACTCTTTCTGTAAAATTCTACCCAGTCTAATATCTATCCCTTTCCTTACCCAAGATACCTTGATCCTTATGTCATGCCCTCACACATGCTAGGGCACTGATACCTGTCATCACAATTGAAGTTCCACAATTCCCTGAACACTGCCCCAGCCTTTCTTTGCTCTATTCCTGCCTGATGATTATCTGCCATTTGTTCCCTTTGAAGCATGAAGTCTATTTATGAGTTGATATCAATTAGCAGTCTTTTAACTAACTTGTAATCCAAAGAAAATTGTTGGGAAGACTTCTAAACAACAATTTATTTGGGGGGAAAAATTTTTTTTAAATGTCCTTGTGAATAAGACAGAGAAAATGTGCGTTATATGAATCCAAAGTTAAGAGAATCCTATTATAGTTAAACGGGTGTAGTTTGTCCTTTGTTTTGAAGAGGACTAATGACATCACAGAATGATGTCTTGACTTATTAGATTTAACTGAAGCAGAACTGCACAAAGTTATCTTCACTCTTTCAGAGTCATCAAAATCCAGTTGAGGACAAAAGTCAGGACATCTGGAGATGGCCTAGGATACAGTGGATGACCTTTGATGACTGACAAATTTCTAAGCACCTGCCTAGACCTGCTTCAGTAGTTTTTGTGGCCTTTGGAACAAATTGTTCTCATCCATGCATTAGCGTATATGGAGTTTTCATATCAATGGCTTCCTTCAGGTATAGACCAGTAATGAAATCTCCTGTTCAAAGGATATAAACAGTTTAGTCATTGTATTTGCATAATTCCAAATTGCTTTCCAAAATGGTTGCATCACTTCATACCTCCACCAACAATGAATCAGTATTCCTCTAAAACCTCTATAACATTGACTATTTCTATTTTTGGCATTTTTGCAAATTTGCAGGATTTCAGGTAAAATTTCAGGGGTTTAATTTGCATTCATTTATTTTTTTTTATTTGAATTTATTTAGTCAATTTAGAACATTATTCCTTGGTTACAAGAATCACATTATTTCCCTCCCTCCCCTCCACCTACCCTACCCACAGCCTATGCTATTACTTGTGTCCTTGATCAGAATCTATTTCCATGTTCCTGGTGTTTGCAATTAGGATGCTCATTTAGAGTCTAAATCCACAACCATATCCCCTCGACCCATGTATTCAAGCAGTTGTTTTTCTTTGGTGTTTTTACTACACCACAGTTTTTCCTCTGAATGTGGATAGTGCTTTTTCTCATAGATTTCTCCAAGTTCTTCAGGATCACTGCATTGCCATTAATGGAAAAGTCCATTACACTTGATAGTACCACAATGTATCAGTCTCTGTGTATAATGTTCTCCTGGTTCTGCTCCTCTCACTCTGCATCAATTCCTGGAGGTTGTTCCAGTTCCCATGGAATTCCTACACTTTATTATTCCTTTGAGCACAATAGTATTCCATCACCAACATATGCCACAATTTGTTCAGCCTTTCCTCAATTGCGGGGCATCCCCTCATTTTCCAATTTTTTGCCACCACAAAGAACGCAGCTATAAATATTTTTGTACATGTCTTCTTCCTTATTATTTCTTTGGGGGGACAAATCTAGGAGTGCTATGGCTGGATCCAAGGGCAGACAGTCTTTTAGCTCCCTTTGGGCATAGTTCCAAATTGTCCTCCAGAATGGTTGGATCAATTCACAACTCCACCAGCAATGCATTAATGTCCTGACTTTGTCAAATCCCCTCCAGCATTCATTACTTTCCTTTGTTGTCATGTTAGCCAATCTGCTAGGTGTGAGGTGATACCTCAGAGTTGTTTTGATTTGCATTCCTCTGATTATAAGAGATTTAGAACACTTTTTCATGTGCTTATTCATAGTTTTCATTTCCTTAACTGAAAATTGCCTATTCATGTCCCTTGCCCATTTATCAATTGGATGGCTTGATTTTTTGTACAATTAGATTAGTTCTTTATAAAGTTTGAGTAATTAGACCTTTGTCAGAGGTTTTTATTATGAAGATTGTTTCCCAATTTGTTGCTTCCCTTCTAATTTTGGAAGCATTAGTTTTCTTTGTACAAAAACTTTTGAATTTGATGTAATCACAACTATTGATTTTACATTTTGTGATTTTTTTTTCTAGCTCTTGATTGGTTTTAAAGTCTTTCCTTTCCCAAAGATCTGACATTTATACCATTCTGTGTTCACCTAATTTGCTTATAGTTTCCTTCTTTATATTCAAGTCATTCACCCATTCTGAGTTTATCTTGGTGTAGGGTGTGAGATGTTGATTCAAACCTAGTCTCTCCCATATTGTCTTGCAATTTTCCCAGCAGTTTATCAAATAGTGGGTTTTGGTGCCCAAAGCTGGGATCCTTGGGCTTATCATAGACTGTCTTGCTGAGATCATTTACTCCAAGTCTATTCCACTGATCATCCTTTCTGTCTCTTAGCCAGTACCAAATTGTTTTGATGACCCCTGCTTTATAGTATAGTTTTGAGTTCTGGGACTGCAAGGCCTCCTTCCTTCACATTTTTTGTCATGATTTCTCTTTTGTTCTTCCAAATGAACTTTGTTATGGTTTTTTCTAATTCAGTAAAAGTTTTTTGGTAGTTCAATGGGTACGGCACTGAATTGGTAAATGGATTTGGGTAGGATTGTCATTTTTATATTAGCTCATCCTAACCATGAGCAATGTTTTTCCAATTGTTTAGATCTAGTTTTAATTGTGTGGGGAGTGTTTTATAGTTATGTTCATATAGTTCCTGTGTTTGTCTTGGAAGAAAGATTCCTAAGTATTTTATATTGCCTAGGGTGATTTTAAATGGAATTTCTTTTTCTAATTCTTGCTGCTGAGATAAGTTAGAGATATATAGAAATGCTGATGACTTATGTGGGTTTATTTTGTATCCTGCAACTTTGCTAAAGTTGTTATTTCAACTAGCTTTTTGGTTGATTCTCTAGTTTAAGTGGACCATCATATCATCTGCAAATCTGTTTTTGACCTGCCTGGCTTTGGAATCAGTACCATATTTGTGTCTTAAAAGGAATTTGGTAGAACTCCTTTGGTTATTCTAATATTGGAATTAGTTGTTCTTTGAATGTTTGATAGAATTCATTTGTGAATCCATCTGGACCTGTGGATTTTTCTTAGGGAGTTCTTTTTCTGATATACAGTTGTTTAGGTAATCTACTTCTTCCTCTGTTAGTCTAGGCAATTTATATTTTTGTAAATATTCATCCATATCACCTAGATTTCCATATTTGTTGCCATATAGTTGGGCATAATAGTTTTTAATGATTGCCTTAATTTCCTCTTCATTAGAGGTGAGGTCTCCCTTTTCATATTGAATACTGTCAATTTGGTTTTCTTCTTTCCTTTTTTTAATTCGATTGACCAGTACTTTGTCTATTTTATTTGTTTTTTCAAAGTACCAGCTTCTAGTCTTATTTATTAAATCAATAGTTCTTTGACTTTCAATTGTATTAATTTCTCCTTTGAGTTTTAGGATCTCTAATTTAGTCTTCATCTGAGGATTTTTAATTTGTTCACTTTCTAGTTTTTTAAGTTGCATGCCCAATTCATTGATCTCTGCCCTCTCTAGTTTGTTAATATATGAACTCAAGGATATAAATTTCCCCGAGTACTGCTTTGCTTGCATCCCAAAGGTTTTGAAAGGATGTCTCATCATTGTAATTTTCTTCAATGTAATTATTAATTATTTCTATAATTTGTTCTTTAACTAACCGTTTCTGGAGAATCATATTGTTTAATTTCCAATTAATTTTTGATTAACCTCTCCATGTACCCTTACTAATTATTATTTTCACTACATTGTGATCTGAGAAGGTTGAATTTATTATTTCTGTCCTTTTGCACTTTTTTGCAATGATTTTATGCCCTAATACATGGTCAATTTTTGTGAATGTACCATGTGATACTGAAAAGAAGGTATATTCCCTTTTGTCCCTATTTATTTTTCTCCACATATCTATTAACTCTAATTTTTCTAAGATTTCATTCAATTCTATTACCTCTTTCTTATTTATTTTTTGGTTTGATTTATCTAGTTTGGATAGAGGAAGGTTCAGGTCTCCCACTAGTATAGTTTTTTCTATCTATTTCATTCTTAAGCTTCACTAGTTTCTCCTTTAGAAATTTGGATGCTATGCCATTTGGTACATACATATTGGTACTGATATTTCCTCACTGTCTATACTGCCTTTTATCAGGATGTAATTACCTTCCCTATCTTGTGGAAAGGAAACAAGACTGACAGTTTGTGGGGGAAGGGCCCAACTGGGAGTGGCAATTGGGTCTTGTGACTAGCACTTGTGTCCTGCCAGGTGGGATGGGCTTCCGGGGGTTGGAGGAGAGAGGAGTGTGGTCAGCCCAGTCTGTAGTGGCATGCTCTTCTTGGTTCAGCTGGAAGACACAGGCCTCTGAAGGTCAGATTTGTTCTTGTTTGCTTTCTGTGTACTGCTAAGATTCTGAATTAGAACAACAAGAGTAGACGGGAGTGGGACAAACTCTCCGCCAGCCTCTGGGGCCTGGCCTCAGGTCTGAAACTGAGAAAAACTCCAATCCCAACTAGTTGTTAAACTTTATGTTATTTGAATTCGCATTCAGATAAGTGGACTATCTTTTCTGGTCATAGAGGGAGCTGAACTTCAGTTTCAGTCATTCAAAGACAAACCTTCCTTATTGGACCCCTGCTGTTTCCTCTCAGCAGGGGGCATCTCCCTCCCTTGCCTCACCAAGCAATATTCCCTCTCTCCCTTTAACTCCTCCTTACCCCTATACAAACCTCCCATTAACCCCCATTTATCCCCATTTTTCCCAATCCTATTTCCTTTCCCAATAAATATTACAATCTCTTTTAACTAGATTTATTTTTACTCTGGCTTTGTCAGATATCATGATTCCAACTCCTGCCTTCTTTTTATCAGCTGATGCCCAATAGACTTGGCTCCATCCTCTTACTTTCACCCTATGCTTGTCTACCTTCCTCATGTGTTTTTCTTGTAGACAGCATATGGTACGGTTTTGGATTCTAATCCACTCTCCTATTCACATTCAGAGTTATGATTACAAGTTGTGTATTTCCCAGCATTTTGATTTCTACTCCTAGTCCTACCTTTTCTTCTTTCACTATTTCCTTCTACACCAATGTTTGTTTTTAATCAGTTCCCCTAGTTCCCACCCTTATTTTACTTCCCTTTCTACCCCTATCCCTTCTTATCCCCCCCCCCTTATTTTCTTTGAAGTCTTTTAAATGCACGGAAGAGTTGAGTATTTCCTATCTCCAATCTCTTTACCCTTCCAGTGTATTGATGTTCTCCCCCTTCCTGCCATGAGCTTCTTTGTGACATAAATTTACCCCCTTTTCTTTCTTTTCCCATTTCTTTTAGTATTACTTTTTTTTAGCTCTAGTTGTGTGTGTGTGTATATATATATATATATATATATACATGTATATGCATTTATGCATACATATATCTATATACATATTTATGGCTTGTCATTTCATCCTATAGTTTGTCACTGTTCCCTCTAAGTGTAATTCTTCTAGCTGCCCAAGTAATAATAATAATTGTTAAGAGTTACAAATGACCTCTTTTCTTATAGGGATACATATCATTTTAACTTACTGGGTCTCTTTTAAAAAAGGATTTTTTTTGTTTTGTTTTGTTTTGTTTTTCCCTCTTTTAAAATTACCATTTGATGATTCTCTTGAGTTCTGTGC
The DNA here is from genome assembly GCF_027887165.1 of Monodelphis domestica. Classification (NCBI taxonomy): domain Eukaryota; kingdom Metazoa; phylum Chordata; class Mammalia; order Didelphimorphia; family Didelphidae; genus Monodelphis; species Monodelphis domestica. The sequence continues at coordinate 88,014,184 of NC_077233.1, forward strand.
TTGTTCAGGTGTGGTCTTTTCTTTACAAATGCTTGGAATTCTTCTATTTTGTTGAATGTCCATACTTTCCCCTGTAATAATATAGTCAGTTTTGCTGGGTAGTTGATTCTTGGTTGTAGACCTAGTTCCCTTGTTTTCCAGAATATCATATTAAATGCCTTTTGTTCCTTCAGTGTAGATGCAGTCAGATCCTGTGTTATCCTCACTGTGGTTCCATGGTATCTGAATGACTTCTTGGCAGCTTGTAATATTTTTTCCTTGGCCTGATAATTCTTGAATCTAGCTATAACATTCCTGGGTGTTGTCAGTTGGGGATTAAGTACAGGAGGTGATCTGTCAATCTCCACTTTTTCCTCTTGTTCTAGAATATTGGGGCAGTTTTCTTGGATAACTTCCTGTAGGATGACGTCCAGGATTTTTCTTTTGTCATGATCTTCTGGTAGACCAATGATTCTTAAGTTTTCTCTCCTGGAACGTTTTTCTAAATCTTTGATTTTGTGAATGAGATGTTCCACATTTCCCTCAAATTTTTCGGTTTTATTTTATAGTGTCCTGCTGCCTTCTGAGGTCAATTAATTCTATTTGTTGTATTCTGGTTCTAGAAGACTGAATCCCACCCCTGGCTTTTTGGTCATCCTTCTACTTCTGGTCTGATTTTCTTTGGAGGTCATCTTTCATTCTCTTTACCTCATCTCTCATCTCCTTTGCCTCATCTTTCATCCTCTTTACCTCATCTTTCATCTCCTTTGCCTCATCTTTCATCTCCACCTCATGTTTCATTTCCTTTGCCTCATTTTCAAGCTGGTTGATTTTGGCTTTCAAGACACTATTTTTTGTTTCCAGATGACTTATCTTAGTTCCTTGCCCGCAAGGTACTCCCTCCAGACCAGTGCCTTTGCCCGCCCAGAGGTTCCCGCTTGTAAAAATGGAAATTAGAACCCAACAATCACCAGAAGTCCTTGGCAGTTCCCAGAATTCCCTAAAATGTCACCAGAGATACCCACTTGGATTAAGAACAAAATGGGTATTTAAACTGACCGTACCGCCTACTTGCTCTGTCTGCTTCTTCTTCTAGGCTCATGTGTCTCTCTACCAGTCAGGCAAAATGTACTGAGTAGGTTACACGTGCTTTTCTTATTTTGTATTTCTTTATTTCTTAATTCTAAGGTCCCTGGGACCTTTCTTCTTCCTTCCGATTAAACCCGAGTGTTCTCAAATTCTGGCTTTTGGGGGCATACTTTTTGAATTGAGTCCAGCAGGAGGGTTCCTTGGCTCTGTCTTGTTGTTAGGTTTGATTTTCAGTCCCCTAGGAGCATTTAGTTTGTAATTGGTAAGGAAGAAAAGGTTTTCAGAGATCTGAACTTTTGCTGCCTCTACACCTCCATCTTGACTCTGACCCTGCATTCATTTATAATTAATGACTTGGAACATTCTTTCATGTGATTGTAAACACTTTGCAGTTCTTTTAAGAACTGTCTGTTTATATCCTTTGACCATTAGAAATTCAGGAATGTGTGTGTTACGTGCCTGCGTGCCTGTCTTAGATACCAAACCCTTATCAGAAAAATTTAATACATATATTTTTACCCCAATAGAATACTTTTTTTCTTATCCTACATGCATTTATGTTGTTTGTGCGGAAGCTTTTCAGTTTCAAATGAACTAAGTTACCTATTTTATCTTTAGTAATTGCCTCTATCTTTTATTTGGTTAAGAATACATCTCATGTATAGCTGAAAGGTAAAACATCTGTTTCTCTTCTATCGTTTTTACTGTATGATCTTTAATTTTAAGGTCCATTTAGACTATCTTTTTGTGTGTAGTGTGAGGTATTGGTGTAAGCTTAATTCCTATCAGATTGTTTTGAAGTTTTCTCATGAAGTTTAGAGCAGTTTGTATCAAATATGGAGTTTTCCCCTGGGTTATTGTTTCTGAATCTTCTTAGACTAGGTGGTTCCATGAATTTATTCTTTAACGAACACCAACTAGGTGGTTTTGCTGGCTGCTGCTTTGTAATATCGTCTTGAGAGATGAAAGTACTGTTCTCTCTTTGTCCTTAATTTTTTTCATATTTCTTTCCCTTGGTATTCTAAGTCTGTTGTTTTTCCAAATGAATTATTATAATTTTATCAAGCTCAAGTTATCAAGTAGCCCTTTGGTAATTTGACTGTCATAGCATTAAAAGTGTAAGTTTTTAAGGGTTGGTCATTTTTATTATATTGGCATAGCCTAGTCATAAGCAATGAATACTCCTCAAGCTATTTAAATTGTCCTTTATTTTTTTAAGGAGCACTTCATGATTTAATCTATATAAGTCTTTTGTGTGCTTCAGGAGAAAAATTCTACATAAATTTTATGTATTTTGTAATTATTTGTAATGGGGTTTTCTTATTACTGCTTCTTGTATTTTTGTATTGTAATTTAGAAATATTGTTGGGTTTTGAGCATTTATTTTATAGCATGCAATTTTTGAAACTAATGTTTCAATTAGTATCTTTGCTGATTATGTAGGATTTCCCATAAAAACCATCACACCATCAGTGAAGGAGTTTTATCTTCTCTATCATTATTCATTTAATTCCATTCTCTTGTCATATTCATATTGTTAGCATTTCCACAACTATAACAAAATATAATTGAGAAAGTGATTCCCTCCCATATTTGCTGAAATAGGTTGTAGTGCATCTTCATTACATATAGTGTTTCTTGTCTTGTATTACAGATGCTTTTTATATTTAAAAAATTCCCTCTCTGCAATATTTTCTAGAATTTTCTGTATAAACAAGTACTGAACTTTGTCAAAGGCTTTCCCCTTATCTATTAAGATAATCATATGATATCAGGATATATTTGTTTTTAATAGGACTATGTTCATAGTTTTTTAAATGTTAAACCATTCTTTCATCTATGGCAGGAATCCCACTTGATCATGATGAATGCTTTCTTGAATAAATCACTGTATGCCACTTGATAGAATTTTGTTTAAAAATTTTGAATCGGGGGCAGGTGGGTAGCTCAGTGCATTAAGAGCCAGGCCTAGAGATGGAAGATTCTAGGTTCAAATCTGGCCTCAGACATTTCCCAGCTGTGTGACCCTGGGCAAGTCACTTAACCCCCATTGCCTAGCCCTTACCATTCTTCTGCCTTGGAACCAATACACAGTATTGTAAGGGTTTAAATAAAAAAATTTTGAATCAATGTTCAGTAATGATATTGACCTGTAGTTTTGCTTCCATTCTTTATCTTACTTCAGTTTATATTAAATTGTCTCATTTGTCTCATAAAAGGATTCCTGTAGGGTATTTTCTTTCTCAATTTTCTGAAAATAATTTGTAAAGTATGAGTACTAACTGTTCTTTAAAAGTCTGATAGAATTCTTCTCTGACTTAATCAGGTCCAGAAGTCTTTGAAGATTTCTCTATTTCTTTTGTGCTTTCAGTTTTGTTAGCATATAATTGTGTATAATGTTAAATTTTTTTTTAATTTCTTCTAGTTTTGCTGTGACTTCTCCTTGCACATTTGCTGTTTTATTGATTTTATGTTCTCTTCTTTTTAAATCAAATTAGCTATGGGCTTATTAATTTTATTAGTCTTTTCAAAGAACCAAGTTTTAGTTTTATCATTGTCTATAGTTTTTGGTATCCAATGTATCTATTCCCCTTCTTATTTTTAATATCTCTTTTGTGCTTATTTTGGGTTTAACAGTGATTTTCTAATTTTTAAAAATCCATAGAGTTCATTAATGCTCTATTTAATAATTCTGTTAATATATGATGATAAGGATATGATTTTCCTGCTAAGGACTGCTTTAGTTGCATCACAGAAAGTTTGGTATATATCATTCTCATTCGCTTTTACATAAGTTATTGTTTATGTGATTTGTTCTTTACTGATTATTTAAGATTTTACTCCAAATGGATGAAATGGGTACAAAATGTTCAGAGTGTTCAGGGAAGACTAGTATCTCTGTAATGGGGTCTTGCATAGGGCTTTTAGGTCACCTTCCTCCTTTGGGGTCCACTTCATACTCAGCTCTCGCTAGTGGATCCAAGAAGCTATAGCGTGTGCAGCTGCCATACAAATAGTAAACTGTTTTGGCAGGTAGGCTAAACCAGGTTGAGTGTAATCAATAGGCCTCCAACCCATCAGAGCAGTATCTACCCTAGGCACATGAAGACTTTCCCTGGAAGAGGCAAATGAGAACAATTTGTTCCAAAGGACATAAAGGTGGCAGAAGTAGGCACTGTGGAGTACTTAGAGCTTGTTTAGACATCAAAGAACCCAAGATCATTCATTGAATCCTGAGGCATAACCAGTTTTCTTGACTTTTGTCTTTTTGCTGGATTTTGATGCCTCTGGAAGAGAATGTGAAGCTGATGACTTTGTGCAACTCTGGATTATTTAAAACAATTTATGTGCAAGTCAAAAGACATCACCAATTATGTCATTTTAGTCTTCAAGTATAAAGAACAACAACCAACCAACTATTTAATCTTTCATTATTAATCCTCCAATTGGTTCTGTCTTTAGTTTGTAGAACCTCATCCAATTTTTATTTTATTGTATTATGATCTATAACATGATTCATGTTCTCTCCCTCCCCTTTTCCCTCTCTACTCTCAGAACTGAAAAGCAATTCCACTGGGTTATACATGTATTATCACTCACGCAAAGGCTATTCCTGCATTTTAACACATTTGCAATATCTCTATGTGGTTTTTGTAAAAAAAAAAAATTTGTTTTTTTGTAAAAGTCCCATGTGGTACAGAGAAACATGAATATTTACTTTGCTGTCTCATTTAGGCTTGTTGTTTTTCAAACTTTTATTTTTTGTCTTAGTATCAATTCTAAGACAGAAAAGCAGCAAAAGCTAGGTAATCAGGGTTAAGTGATTTGCTCAGATAAATGTAGGAATTAAGTATCTAAGGCTAAATTTGAACCCAGATCCTCCTAACTCCAGGCCTCATACTCTATTGTGCTAACTAGCTGTCCTCTATTAGTTTTTAATCTAGTTACTCCAGATTTTTGTTCATATTTTTGTTTTTTTAATTCTTACCTTCTGCCTTAGAATCAATACTATGTATTGGTTCCGAGGCAGAAGTGTGGTAAAAGCTAGGCAATGGGGGTTAAGTGACTTCCCCAGTGTTGCACAGCTATGAAGTGTATGAGGCTAGATTTTAACCTAGGACTTCCCATCGCTAGGCCTGGCTCTCAATTCACTGAGCCACCTAGCTGCTCCACATATTTTTTCCATTTCATTATCTTTCTGTTAGAGTTATGTTGAAGACTCCACTAACTATTGTGTTATTATTACCTGTCTTCTTGAAACTCAGAAAGTTTTCTTCATGAATCTAGATGCGAAGACATTTGAATCATATACATTTATTATTGATTTTGGTTTGTTGTCTTTGTTTCTTTCAGCTTAATATAGTTTTCTTGTTTGTCCCTTTTTATTTTTTGAATGTTTTGTTGGTTTTTTTGGTCTGGCAACATGATTGAAATTCCTCATTGGGGATGGAGGTGGGATTCAATTGAATAGATGTCTTTTCTATCCTCTTAGTTTTATTTTGTGCATGTCTTTAAGCAGCAGGGTTTTATAAGGTTTTGTTTCATTATCCAAGTTAATTCTTTTTTGCTTTATTGGATTATTTAACCCATTCACATTTAAAGTTATGAGGTTTATATTTTCCTCCATCTGCCTCTAAAAATTTTTTAAGTTATGACTTTCCTCCTTTTCTGATGTAAACACAGCATTTCTTCAAATATTTTACTTAAATCTTTTTTTAAAGTGGACTTGTTCCAACTGGCTCTTTTCCCCTCTACCCTGATTCTCTCTTCTCATTTTTTACCCATTTCCATTTATGGTTTTGTTTATTTGTTCCTTTTTCCTGCTTTTACTTGGTTACATATTTCTTCCCCGTTTTTTCTCCTCTCACCTGGATTCCCTCTTCCCTCCCTTCAATTAGCACTATTCATAAGTTTTAAATTTCATATTTTTCTGCTTCTGTCCAAAAAGGATTTCTCTCACTCTCTTCACTTTCCTTCTTCTCTTTCAGTTTACTATAGACTCTCATTCTGATTCATGACCTAAATAATCTTCTTGTCTTTCTTCTCTGTATTCTTTATACAAGGAAAGTTTCCAAGGTATGCATTCTAGGCTTTGCCCTCTAGGTGTACTCATTTGTTCATTCCCTCATTCCCTCACCCCCCTTCATTCCAACTTCTCTCTTCTCCCCAAGGGCTAGGCAACTGGAGTTAAATGACTTGCCCAAAGTCACAAAGCTAGGAAGTGACTGAGGCCATATTTGAACTCAGGTCCTCCTAATTCCAGGACTAGAGCTCTATCCACTGAACAACCTAGCTGCCCCTTCTGAGTACTTTCTACCATAGCCCTATAGGATTTATTTATCCCATGAATTCCCCTTTTCTTTTCTGCTTCACTCTTGATGCCAATTATTGTGGGTAAAAAAAAACTAGCCAAGAGTAATTCCTCTCCCTTCACCAATCACTGATCTGCAAACTCTTTTATTGACAGTTACAACCACACAGACACAGACCCACAAACACCCCCCACCCACCCACACCCTCTCCCTCTGTATATTTTTCACTACATCCATGACCATTCCTCTAGTGATTGGTTTCCCTGAAGGGTTTTACCTCCCTACGTCCCATAACAAGTTGACTTTTCAGGAACCTACCCAGCAAATCTCATCTAATATAAGTTTGCCATTCCCTTCATTCATAAGGCCTTCTTCCTTTCCCTGTCTTAAAAATCTTTCTTCCTCCTCATAGACTCTCTTGCAGGCTCTTCTTTTTTGAAAGCCAAAGAAATTAATTTCTCCTCATTGCTTTTGATTTGACACTGGCAGATGACTCACTCCTTTCTAAATCACTTGGCCTCCTTCCTTTACCCTATAATGTTGTAATATACACCTACAAAAGAAGCTTTTACCCATAGGCAGAGTCTATCCATAATGTTGTCCTCTGTGTGTATCTTCACTATTATTCCCTTCACTTCTGTCTCTTTTTGTACCTTTAGAAAGAAGTCTCTTTCTGGTCCTATTTTTACCCTGTTGCTATTGTTGTCTACATTTATTTCTCTTGAAATTCTCTTGTTTGGGGTGTTCCAGAAGCAAATATTCCCTTCTGTTCTATTTCTTTCTAAAATGCTTCAAACTCTTCTTTATTATGGAACATCCATCTTTTTTTCCCTATATGCTTAAGCTCAGATTTGCAGGATGGGCCACCTTGAGCTTCATGGGGAACTCCAATACTCTTTGGAACACAATATTCCATTATTCCATTCCCTTCCCCACCCACACCCTTTACCTTGTGAGTGCAGAACAGCCTTGATTTATTTGAATATAATCCCCCCCTCCCCCATGAAGGCTTGCTGAACTGTGGTTTCTGAGCTGAATTGTAAATTTAACCACTATAAGTCTTAAGAGTTTGTAGCCTTAGATTGGTTGGTTTGTTTGTTGTTGTTTTTTAACCTGGTAGCAATTTGTGAATTCTTTCCATTTTCATTTTCTAAACTGAGAAGTTCTTGGGGGCAGCTGGGTAGCGGACCAGGCCTAGAGATGGGAGGTCCTGAGTTCAAATCTGACCTTAGACACTTCTTAGTTGTGTGACCCTGGGCAAGTCACTTGACCCCCATTGCTTAGCCCTTACCAGTCTTCTGCCTTGGAGCCAATACACAGTAAAAAAAAAAAAACTGAGAAGTTCTGAGCATTTCTCTATTAATACTTTCAGTGGTTTTAGGGTTTTTTGTCCTGTCCAGTTCTTCTAGGAGACCTATGATCCTTCAATTGTTTATATGCCCCCTATCTTCAAGATCCACAATGTTGTGCTTATAGAGTAACCATATTTTCTTTTAATTTTCCTATTTTGGGCCTCTCCTTTTAGGTTGCCCTTCATTTCTTAGTATTTGCACTCCCAAACTATTGCTCTGTTTTGTTTCTCTGGTGAAGTTTACCATTGCAGATTCAAGTTTTTCTATTCTGCTCATTATTTTTGCTGAGGAGGACATAAATTTTGTTCTTCTATTTCTAAATTCTCTTTAAAACCTTGTTTTCATATCCCCAAAGGTTTTCTCCTGTCTCTTCAAGTGTTGGATTATTTTCCTTCATTTTACACTACATAGTGCATGAATCTTTTTATTAGATTTAGATTTATCAGATTTTACTGTTTATTAGATTTCCTTCTGTTACTGTTTTTCCAACTGATTTATCTGTTCAAAATCTTTTGAGATTTCATCTTCCTGAAATCTTTGATACTTTTATTTTCCAACTCCTCTTCTTTTCCTTATCATCTACTTCCTTACTGTCTCCCCTCTGATTGTGGTTTACTTGAGGGAATGGATCTAAAAGTTTCTCAGTCCCTCTCACACTGAGAAATTCAGAGTTCACCAGCTTAGGTCCCTGCCCTAACTTACTTTGGCCCCAGCTAGGATTTGTGCTCTTTCCCTCAAGCTAGGTGGAATGCTGCACAGGTCCTAAAACAACCTCTTCTGTCCGGGTGACCTACACATCTGTTCTTCAGTTCTGTGACCTGGTATCAGCAATTTAGAGTTTGCTGGCAACAGGAATTCAGGAGTTATTTCCTCTACTATTAAGTAGCTAATACTCCAATACTGGAAATTCAGAGTGTTGCAGCACTGGTACTTCCAGGTTGTAGTACTTGGTAAACTTTTGTTCTTAAAAGGCTGTGCTCAAGCTGACTGTCAAAACTTAACACAAAATTTCACAACTTGGAGCCAGAATCTCTAAAGCAATGGAAAGAAAAATGGGAGAAAACAGGGTATGAAGTGAATTTTGATGAAAGCCTATGTTGTGGTCTTGGTTCTGCTAGTGTGGCCTCATTGCTGATAGTGTGGGAGATGGAGATATTATTCAGGTGTTGTAGATGATTTTGATCTTGTTATTTGTTATTAATGATAGACAGCTGATTAGAGACTTGAGCTTAGTCACTTGGTGGTAGATGGTGTATAAAGCTGCTGAACAACACCTATTTATTATTTACTATCAGGAGAGGCAGGGGAAGGAAAAGTAGGTAAAGATAAAATAGGAAAACTCTTAATCTAAATTTAAGATTTACTAAATATATCCCACCAAATAATCCACAAGGATTTTCTTCTTATTCACCAAAGGTGAACCTCCTTAAAACCCATTCTACCACTTTCTACCTAAAACCCAAATCTATCTATCCAACCTTATTCCAATATGTAAGCTTCAATATTCTTATCCTCCTTAAAATCTAAAACAAAAGTAACAAATTGTCTTCTCTAACTGACCAATGTGACAGAAAGAGAAATGCCTTCCTCTGACTCTTCTCAGCTTAGAGTCAGAGCTCATGCTGATTCAGTGAGAGCAAATAGAGCCCTCTCCTTGGCAGCTGACTGCCAATAAAAACTCTTCCCACTGTCACAGATGTTTTTGTAAGGTTTCAAAGTTATGTTTAGCAAAAGTCTCTAATTGATATTAATCAGAGAAAAGTTAGCCACCACCTCTCCAGACAGTCAGTGCCCAGAATTCCCCAACAGTCTTCCCAGTATGCTAATAATCCTTATTGGTCTTTAATGGTCCTTAAAATGACCACTGTGATTTCTCTCTGGCCATGCATAACAGGGGACAGGGAAAGAATCCTTTCTTTGGAATCTATCTCTCTGTATTCTAATTACTGCAATATAACTTAATTAATAACCAAATAAACCTAACAATTCTCCCCTCTGCTTCATTGAAAAGATTATCCTTTCTAAAATTAAGCAATGCACCTAACTAATCTTATTCTAAAACTAAGACAGAGAGAGTCAAAGAAAGAATAAGAGAAAGTAAAGAAAAATCTTGCAAAATGCAAAAGGAACATTACAGTTACAGATAATTCAAATGCAAACATTTCCAATAACAAAATAACACACATTAACCTATAATATAACAGAAAAAAAATCTGCCTAAAGATGAAAATTCAAAAGCAACTTACAACACTATGAAAACAAAATGTTGTAAAAAAAATTATTATACAAAATATTCATAACAATTTCCCTTGAAGTTACCTTTTAGGAAGATATAAAATCCCCCCTGAGGTAGGCAGAATCCCCTCTTTAAGATTCTCTTTAAGGAGGATATAAAATCCCTCTGAAATAAGGTATTCACTATAATATTTAATTTTTATATTCTAATATATTTTATTAAAATTTATTTAACAAGTTTTTATCAATATTTTAATATTTAAATTTAAGTTATATATTATTTATATAGTAATTATATTTAGTAACTAGTTATACAATTGTTAATATATTTAATATACAATGTATTATATTAATAAGAACTATTTTAAACCCTAAATTTTATACTTACCATAAATCTCTATTGTACAAAAATCCAAACCTGTCATTCAATTCTAAGTTCAGGATCTTTAGAAATCCAGTTGACTGTCTTCATAAGTATAGTTTCTTGTAGTGTCTTTACAAATCATCTTTTGATAATAGTTTCAGTGTCCATGGAAAAATCTTTATACTTCACTGTGTCCTTAAAAGAGTCCACTGTCTTTAAAAAAAATTTTTTTTAAACCCTTACCTTCTGTCATGGAATTAATATTGTGTATTGGTTCCAAGGCAGAAGAGTAATAAGGGCAAGGCAATGGAGGTTAATTGACTTGCCCAGGGTCACACAGCAGGGGAAGTGTCTGAGGTTAGATTTGAACCTAGGACCTCCCATCTCTGGGCCAGACTCTCAATCCACTGAGGTACCCAGCTGCCCCCTTCATTGTCCTTTGAAACCCGTCCATAGCAATTATGTTGTCTTTCTTCCTATTGTTCCGTAGTAGTCATTATCACATTGTCATTGTGGTTGTCCTTGTCCTGTTCTCATTTTGTAGTCTTCCTTGTTGTAGTACTGCTGTTGTTGCATTGATGTTTGTCTTCTTAGTCTTGATTATCATCTTCAACTGATGGTACCTACTTCACATGGGAGCAAGGAATCCATGCTGTCTTCGCTGCTATTTTCATTGCTATTGGTATAGTCAGCAGCACTTGATATGTAAGTCCATAGGTCCTGCCTGTATGATTGCTCCTAATTATTGAAGTTCTTTGATTCTTGTTTGTAAGTCTCTAATATACTCAGCAGTTGTGGTATCTCCAGCTAACATAGAACAACACACAGGGTTAAATGTCTTTGATTGTAAAGGTGGATGTCCAAATAACATTTCATATGGAGATATATGTAGGTCTCCTCTTGGTCTGGCTGGTTCTTATGTAAAACAAAGTGAGTGGCAACATATCAGGACATTTTAGGTGTGTCTTTGTACACAGTTTCCCAATTATGATCTTGATCTCTCTATACAATCATTCCACTTACCCAGAACTTTGTGAATGGTAAAGCACATGAAATGTAAGGGTTACATATATATATTTGTTACAATAGTGTATTGGTGAAATGTGAGGATCGATTTTAATCTATCCTTGATGGTAAACCAAATCTGGATATGATCTCTCTTAACAATAGTTTTGCCACAAAATTTACTGTATTCTTGTTTGATGGAAATACTTATGGACATCTAATCAGTTGATCTACAATCACTAAGCAAAATAAATAGCTCCCAGATTTTGGCATTGAAATAAAATCTATTTGCAAGTTTTCTGACAGGATGTAAGCAAGAGGTCTCCCACTGAATGCCTTTTATTTGAACACATGTCAGTTGTATGACTGACATGTTCCACAAGCTACAAAAACTTTAAATGCTATGTTTATAATCCATGGGGTTATCCATGTTTTCTTTACTGAATCAACTATGCCTTATGTGCCAAAGTCACCATTCCTGTGTATAGTTTGACAACTTAGGTTGTAAAAAGTTCTGGGGAATATTGGCTTTTTGTGAGATACAATCCAAACACCATACATTACCTGTGCTTTAAAATTCTGTATCCATTTCTTGACTTTGTTTTCATTATATGCCTTTGTCAAATCAGTTTGATATACGATTGATAGATTTAAAATTAACTCAGGACCTTCCATAGCTGCTCTTCTTGCTGTTATATCTACTCTGTGATTTTCTCTGATACAAAATCATTGCCACCAGTGTGAGCCGAACAGTGAACTACTGCTAACATTTTTGGCAACTGTAGAGCAATTAAGAGTTCATTTAAAATCCTTGCATTTGCTATTGTCTTCCCAGATGATGTTAAAAACCAACGCTGTAACCACAGACTTCCTACAGCATGGCAAAAGCCCAAAGCATATTTAGAATCTATATAGATGATAGGTTGGGGTTTTTTTTTTTATCCCTTTCTATAAGACATGCTTGCTTCAATGCTATTAACTCAGCAGCTTGAGCACTCAGGTTTGATTGAAGTGATGCAGAACAAAGTTTCAAATTTTGTCCTCACAGCAGCACTAGTGTACCTAATTCCATTACTCATATAAGATGACCCACTCATAAACAGTACCATAACAGCATTCTCCAATGTAGTATCAAACAAATTGTCACAGGGCTTTTCTGTAATGTTCACAACTTTTTTCACAATCATGTAGAGGTTGGTCATTTAGAGGTTCTCCATTGGTTGGTAGATCAGGTAAATGTATAGCTGAATTAAGCATATTGCATCTCTTCAATGTGATATTCTCTTTGCTTAGCAAAGTAATTTCATATCTAGTCAGTCTTTGATCTGAGAATGCTTGTGTTCTATGTCTTAAAAGCAAAGCTTCTAGTTCATGTGGGCACAATATAGTCAGTGGACATCACAACACCAAATCTGCAGCTTTTGTAACAGTGCTGTTGCAGCTATTCCCCGGAACCATGGAGGAGCACCTGCAACAATTGCATCTAGATGTGCAGAAAAATAGGCAATTGGTCTTTGCAGTGAACCTAAAGCTTGAGTAAGTACTCCAGAAGCTAAGCCTTTCCTCACATGTATATGTAATGTGAAAGGCTTGTAATTAGGGATTCCTAATGCAGCAGCTGACAGGATTGCCTGTTTCAACTTTACAATGGCTGCTAAATATTCTTTACTGAGTTTCAAAGGTTCCTTAACTATATCTTTAGCTAACTCTGTCAGGGGGTTGGTGATTTCCCCATAACATGGGCATGGTTTGCCTATAGAACCCAGTTGTCTAAAACTGCCCTGAGTTACTTCTTTGTTTTTGATTGATTGATTGATCCAAATTTTTGGATATTTGCAATTTGTTTCTGAGAGATGTAACATGACCCTTCTGCTAGCACAAATCTGAGATATTCTACTTTAGGAAGACACCATTATACTTTTAAATTAAGAGATTTTCTGTCCTCTTTTAAATAATTCCATCAGAAGGTGCTTGGTATCTATCTTCAGCCATGGGTGATGCTAACAGCAAGTAATCACCAAAGTGGATCAGTCAGCTCTTCCTAAATTCAATATTTGCTAGGTATTCTGTCAAAACTTGGGAGAACAACGTAGGACTTTCTATAAAGCCTTGTAGCAAATAGCACCATGTGTATTTTATTCTTTTCCATATAAATGAAAGGTCTTTTCTGAGTTTATGTATGGTGATAGAAAAGAATGCAGAGCAGAGATATACAATAGTGAAATATTTGGAATTACTTGGGATAGAAGAAATTATCGTAGAGGGACAAGGAAGGGACTACAGGATGTCTCTTGATTACATAGTTGTTAAATGTTCTTAAATCTTGGATAAACTTGTATAATGGTTTTCCATTTTCATCTAATTTTGGCTTTTTTTTTACTTTTGGTGTATCATATCCAGACTTGCAAGGGATAATAATCTTTTGCTTTAACAAGGACTCTACCACTGGGGTAATTCCTTCGATCACATCTTTTTATAGTGGATATTGTTGTATAAATGGAGCTGAATGACATCCAGTTGTAATCTTGACAAAGACTGCTGATTTTAGTAAACCCACAGCTGTGGAAGATGCTGCCTAAATATCATCTGGGATGTCTCTAGGAATAGTGTAGATTTGAGTCTTTTTTACATCTTCACTTTCTAAAAATAGCATTGGGAATAAATTTAAGGATTCTTCTGGCAGCTCCAGAGAAATCTGACCATCAAGGGTACATGCTATAGTTGCCATTAAGTTACACAACAAATCTGTCCCTAGTAGATTCATAGTGGAGTTTGGCATTAATAAAAATAAGTGCTCTACAGATAATGCCCCACTGAAACCATTCTAGATGGCAGTTTTTTCACTTGAAAAGGAGTCCCTGAAATTCCAACTACTTTCATAGATCCTAAGAAATGCATTCTGGACTTCCGGGTAATCATGGCTGCAATCTAGACGCGGCACGTTTCCTCTCCCCAGCACCGAACGAAATAGACTACATCAAAGGAGCATAAAATCACCTTTGGAGGAACAGAAGGACTCCCCAGTACCCCACAGAGGCAAAGGTACGTGGGGCTTGAACATTTCCACACTAAAATAAGAAGGAAAAGCTTGCACAGAAAAGTGAACTGAGCCGCCCTTCCCCCACCCCACCTCCCCCACTAAACCAGAGTGAGCTACCTGAGCGCTCACCGGGACAGCGAGTGAGTGGGGAGCGTCTCTGTCTGGGGGGGCACTCCAGGGTCCTTGGGATCTGGGGACTGCCAGGAAAAAACGTCTCAGGGCGCTTTCACTGGAGAAGCCAGCGGACTTCGGGCGGGCTGCGCTGAACAAGGCGCACGGATTATCTGGGCGGAGCTGAATACCTGGGCTCGGAGGCTGGGAAGAACTAGTCTGAAGCAACCTAAATTCACAGAAAAACCACTCTTATAACCCAGACCCCAGACCAAAAAGGAAAGGGAAATAAAACCACCAAAGGGATGGCTCACATGGCCCAAAATCAAGCCTCCAGGAAGAAAGGGAAAAAAGTGACTATTGAAAACTTTTATGGTGGAAGTACCCAAGGGAAAGAGGAGAATGAAGAGGAAATCCAAAAAAATTCAGAACACGCCTCCCAAAATGGAAACTATCAACAAGCTCTGGAAGATCTCAAACTGGAACTTATCCAAAAGATGGAAACCTTCTGGAAAGAAAAATGGGAGAAAGAGTTCAGCTGTCTGACAGATAAGACTGCTCAATTGGAAAAAGAACTCGAAGCAGCCAATACAAGGGCAGACAAGGCTGAAAAGCAAATCCAGTCCCTAATGACCAGAATTAAGGACCTCGAAGAAAGTGAGATGATAAAACAGCAAGAATCAATAAAGCAAACCCAAACAATTAATGAATTGGAAGAAAACAGAAAATACCTCACTGAGAAGGTCACGGACCTGGAGAACAGAGGAAGACGAGAAAATCTCCGTATCATCGGTCTCCCAGAAAAACCAGAGGTAAACAACAAATTGGATTTTATTCTAGAGGAGATTATAAAAGAAAATTGCCCCCACGTTCTGGAGCAAGGGGGCAAAATAGAAATAGAAAGGATTCATAGAACACCTTCTATACTAAATCCCCAAAAGACAACGCCTAGGAATGTAATTGCCAAATTCAAGAGCTTCCAAGTAAAGGAGAAAATCCTACAAGAAGCCAAGAAGAAGAGCTTCAGATATAAGGGGGCTCCCATAAGGATCACACATGACTTAGCGGCTAACACACTAAGAGACCGCAAAGCATGGAACACGATATTTAGAAAGGCAAGAGAGCTGGGTCTCCAACCAAGAATCAACTACCCAGCAAAACTGACTATATACTTCCAGGGGAAAGTATGGGCATTCAGCAAAATAGAAGATTTCCAAGCATTTGCTAAGAAAAGACCAGAGCTCTGTGGAAAGTTCGATATCCAAGCACAGAAAGCAAGAGAAACATGAAAAGGTAAATATGAAAGAAAGGGAAAAGGAGATAAATCTTATCTTTCTCTTTAAGTCAAACTCTCTTCTATAAGGACTACATTTACATCTAATTATATATATTAATATGTGGGGAAAATGTTTTGTGCAACTCTCATAAATTGTATCATCATAAGAGTAGTTAGAAGAAACATGCATAGGGAAAGATTGGGGAATCAAGAAGATTTGGGGAAAGTTGGGGCAAAAAAAGGAAAAGGGAGGGGGGAACCGTGATAATACTAAGATTAACTTCAAGAAATAGGGGGGGAATCAATAGAATAAACTTTCCCATATAAAGATACACATGGGAAGGGGAGGGGAAGAACTCTCATATGAGAAGGAGAGGAAGAGAGCGTGAAGTGGAAGTACTTAAACCTTACTCTCAGTGAAATCAAATCTGAGAGGGAAGAACATCTAGATCCAGTGGGATCCTGAATTCTATCTTATCCATTAGGGCAAGAAAGAAAGGAAAATTAAGGAGGGGGAGGGGGGAGGGAGCACAAAAAGGGAGGGAAGGAGAGGGGGGAGGGGAAGGGAGCATAAAAAGGGAGGGGCTAGAAAGGGAAGCATCTCAAGGGAGGGGACTAGGGGGACTGACCTAAAGTAAATCACTGGTTCAAAAGGAGAAAGCTAAAGAAGAAAGGTCAGAACTAGGGGAAGACATCAAAATGCCAGCGAATCCACAAATAACAATCATAACTTTGAACGTGAATGGGATGAACTCACCCATAAAACGCAGA
Source organism: Monodelphis domestica (assembly GCF_027887165.1). Classification (NCBI taxonomy): domain Eukaryota; kingdom Metazoa; phylum Chordata; class Mammalia; order Didelphimorphia; family Didelphidae; genus Monodelphis; species Monodelphis domestica. The sequence continues at coordinate 88,030,718 of NC_077233.1, forward strand.
CAAATAGCAGATTGGATTAGAACACAAAACCCTACCATATGTTGTCTTCAAGAAACATATATGAGACGGGTTGACACTCACAAGGTTAGAATTAAAGGTTGGAGTAAGACCTTTTGGGCCTCAACCGATAGAAAGAAGGCAGGAGTTGCAATCATGATATCTGACAAAGCCAAAGTACAAATAGACCTGATCAAAAGGGACAGGGAAGGTAAATATATTCTGCTAAAAGGAAGTATAGACAATGAGGAAATATCACTAATCAACATGTATGCACCAAATGGTATAGCATCCAAATTTTTAATAGAAAAACTAGGAGAATTGAAGGAGGAATTAGACAGTAAAACCATATTAGTGGGAGACTTGAACCAACCACTATCAAATTTAGATAAATCAAATCAAAAAATAAATAAGAAAGAGGTAAAAGAGGTGAATGAAATCTTAGAAAAATTAGAATTAATAGACATATGGAGAAAAATAAATAGGGACAAAAAAGAATACACCTTCTTTTCAGCACCACATGGCACATTCACAAAAATAGATCATACACTAGGTCATAGAAACATGGCACTTAAATGCAGAAAAGCAGAAATATTAACTGCAGCCTTTTCAGATCACAAGGCAATTAAAATATTGATCGGCAAGGGTACATGGAGACCCAAATCAAAAATTAATTGGAAATTAAATAACATGATACTCCAAAATCGGATAGTTAGAGAAGAAATCATAGAAACAATTAACAATTTCGTTGAAGAAAATGACAACGGCGAAACATCCTTTCAAACCTTATGGGATGCAGCCAAGGCAGTACTTAGAGGAAAATTCATATCCCTGAGTGCATATATTAACAAATTAGGGAGGACAGAGACCAAGGAATTGGAAATGCAAATCAAAAAACTTGAGAATGAACAAATTAAAAACCCCCAGAAGAAAACCATACTAGAGATCCTAAAAATTAAGGGAGAAATTAATAAAATAGAAAGTGACAGAACTATTGAGCTAATAAACAAGACTAGAAGCTGGTACTTTGAAAAAACAGACAAAATAGACAAAGTACTGGTTAATTTAATTAAAAAAAGGAAAGAAGAAAGGCAAATTAATAGCATCAAGGATGAAAAGGGGGATCTCACCTCAAATGAAGAGGAAATTAAGGCAATCATTAAAAACTACTTTGCCCAACTATATGGCAATAAATTTACCAATCTAGGTGATATGGATGAATATTTACAAAAATATAAATTGCCTAGACTAACAGAAGAAGAAATAGTTTTCTTAAATAATCCCATATCAGAAATTGAAATCCATCAAGCCATCAAAGAACTGCCTAAGAAAAAATCCCCAGGGCCTGATGGATTCACCAGTGAATTCTATCAAACATTCAGAGAACAGTTAACCCCAATATTATACAAACTATTCGACATAATAAGCAAAGAGGGAGTCCTACCAAACTCCTTTTATGACACAAGCATGGTACTAATTCCAAAGCCAGGCAGGCCAAAAACAGAGAAAGAAAACTATAGGCCAATCTCCCTAATGAATATAGATGCAAAAATCTTAAATAGGATACTAGCAAAAAGACTCCAGCAAGTGATTAGAAGGGTCATCCACCATGATCAAGTAGGATTCATACCAGGGATGCAGGGCTGGTTCAACATTAGGAAAACTATCCACATAATTGACCACATCAACAAGCAAACCAACAAGAATCACATGATTATCTCAATAGATGCAGAAAAAGCCTTTGATAAAATACAACACCCATTCCTACTAAAAACAATAGAAAGCATAGGAATAGAAGGGTCATTCCTAAAAATAATAAACAGTATATATCTAAAACCATCAGCTAATATCATCTGCAATGGGGATAAACTAAATCCATTCCCATTAAGATCAGGAGTGAAACAAGGATGCCCATTATCACCTCTATTATTTGACATTGTATTAGAAACACTAGCAGTAGCAATTAGAGAAGAAAAAGAAATTGAAGGCATCAAAATAGGCAAGGAGGAGACCAAATTATCACTCTTTGCAGATGACATGATGGTCTACTTAAAGAATCCTAGAGATTCAACCAAAAAGCTAATTGAAATAATCAACAACTTTAGCAAAGTTGCAGGATACAAAATAAACCCACATAAGTCATCAGCATTTCTATATAATTCCAACACAGCTCAGCAGCAAGAACTAGAAAGAGAAATCCCATTCAAAATTACCCAAGACAAAATAAAATACTTAGGAATCTATCTCCCGAGACAAACACAGGATCTATATGAACACAACTACAAAACACTTTCCACACAACTAAAACTAGACTTGAACAATTGGAAAAACATTAACTGCTCATGGGTAGGACGAGCCAATATAATAAAAATGACCATCCTACCCAAACTCATCTATCTATTTAGTGCCATACCCATGGAACTCCCAAAAATTTTTTTTACTGATTTAGAAAAAAACATAACAAAGTTCATTTGGAAAAACAAAAGATCAAGGATACCCAGGGAATTAATGAAAAAAAATACAAAGGAAGGGGGTCTTGCAGTCCCAGATCTCAGACTATATTATAAAGCAGCGGTCATCAAAACAATTTGGTACTGGCTAAGAGACAGAAAGGAGGATCAGTGGAATAGACTGGGGGCAAGCAACCTCAGCAAGACAGTATATGACAAACCCAAAGATCCCAGCTTTTGGGACAAAAATCCACTATTTCATAAAAACTGTTGGGAAAATTGGAGGACAGTGTGGGAAAGATTAGGCTTAGATCAACACCTCACACCCTACACCAAGATAAATTCAAAATGGATGAATGACTTGAACATAAAGAAGGAAACTATAAGAAAATTAGGCGAACACAGAATAGTATACATGTCAGACCTTTGGGAAGGGAAATACTTCAAAACCAAGCAAGAATTAGAAAGAATTACAAAATGCAAAATAAATAATCTGGATTACATCAAATTAAAAAGTTTTTGTACAAACAAAACCAATGTAACCAAAATCAGAAGGGTAGCAACAAATTGGGAAACAATCTTCATAAAAACCTCTGACAAGGGTTTAATTACTAAAATTTATAAAGAACTAAATCAATTGTACAAAAAATCAAGCCATTCTCCAATTGACAAATGGGCAAGGGACATGAACAGGCAATTCTCAGCCAAAGAAATCAAAACTATTAATAAGCACATGAAAAAGTGCTCTACATCTCTTATAATCAGAGAGATGCAAATCAAAACAACTCTGAGGTATCATCTCACACCTAGCAGATTGGCTAACATGACAGCTATGCAAAGTAATGATTGCTGGAGGGGATGTGGCAAAGTGGGGACATTAATTCATTGCTGGTGGAGTTGTGAATTGATCCAACCATTCTGGAGGGCAATTTGGAACTATGCCCAAAGGGCGATAAAAGACTGTCTGCCCTTTGATCCAGCCATAGCACTGCTGGGCTTGTACCCCAAAGAGATAATGGACAAAAAGACTTGTACAAAAATATTCATAGCTGCGCTCTTTGTGGTGGCCAAAAATTGGAAAATGAGGGGATGCCCCTCAATTGGGGAATGGCTAAACAAATTGTGGTATATGTTGGTGATGGAATATTATTGTGCTAAAAGGAATAATAAAGTGGAGGAATTCCATGTGAACTGGAACAACCTCCAGGAAGTGATGCAGAGCGAAAGGAGCAGAACCAGGAAAACATTATACACAGAGACTGATACATTGTGGTACAATCGAAGGTGATGGACTTCTCCATAAGTATCAATGCAATTTCCCTGAACAATCTGCAGGGATCTAAAAAAAAATACTACCCACAAGCAGAGGATAAACTGTGGGAGTAAAAACACCGCTGAAAAGCAACTGCTCGACCACAGGGTTGGAGGAGATAAGACTGAGGAGAGACTCTAAATGAACACTATAATGCAAACTCCAACAACAGGGAAATGGGTTCGAGTCAAGAACACATGTGATAACCAGTGGAATCATGCGTCGGCTATGGGAGAGGGAAAGGCGGGGGGGGGGGGGGGGGGGAGGGGAGGAAAAGAAAACGATCTTTGTTTCCAGTGAATAATGTATGAAAACGACCAAATAAAATAATATTAAAATTTAAAAAAAAAAAAAAAGAAATGCATTCTGCATCTGGTGAATGAATTAATACTGATCTAGATGTCCCAGTGTCTAACAAACAGTCATATGTTGCACTGCCAATCATTAGTGTGACATAAGGTTCTGTACTATTTGGAGGACAGTGAACCAGAATAATAGGAGTTATTAATTCTGGTTCAGAAAATATAAATTATTTAGCTTTTACTTCACTCATTAAAATCTGTACTTCACATTTTTCAGTCTCTGTTTCAACAGTTCCTAAAACCCAAATCTATCTATTTAACCATATTCCGATATGTAAAATTCAATATTCTTATCCTCCTTAGAATCTAAAACAAAAGTGACAAATTATCTTCCAAAAATAACTAATGTGACAGTTAGAAATCAAAATGCCTTCCTCTGACTCTTCTCAGCTTAGAGACAGAATTCATGCTGAGTCAGTGAGATTGAATAGATATTTCTTGAATTTGGCTATAACATTCCTGGGTGTTGTCAGTTGGGGATTAAGTACAGGAGGTGTCCTGTACATACTTTCAATCTCCACTTTTCCCTCTTGTTCTAGAATGTTGGGGCAGTTTTCTTGGATAATTTCTTGTAGGATGATGTCCAGGCTTTTTATTTTGTCATGATCTTGTGGTAGACCAATGATTCTTAAGTTGTCTCTCCTGGAACATTTTTCTAAATCTTTTTTTTTGTGAATGAGATGCTTCATATTTTCCTCAATTTTTTCATTCTTTTGGTTTTTTTTAATAGAGTCATGCTGCCTTGTGAGGTCACTTAATTCTAGTTGTATTCTGGTTTTCAAAGGTTGAATTTCATCCTTGGGTTCTTGGTCTTCCTTCTCCTTCTGGTCTGATTTTCTTTGGAAGTCATCTTTCATCTTCTTTGACTCCTCTTTCATCTACTTTGCCTCATTTTCAAGCTGATTAATTTTGGCTTTCAAGACACTATTTTCTGGTTTCAAATGACTTATCTTGCTTTTTTTAGTTCCTTTTCCCAGTTGTCTTCAGCATCTCTTAATTGTGTTTTGAATTGTATTTTGAGTTCTTCCAAAGCCTGTGTCCAATTCACTGGAGTTTCTGTGTTTTTGCTTGGTGTTCCTTGATCCTCCTCTGCTCAATTTGTTCTTTGTTCATTGCATGAATAGAAGCTGTCAATTGTAATTTTTTTCTTTTTCTGTTCTTTGCTCATATTCGCCCCCATCCCCCCTTAGTTGCCTGCAGTCTTGTTCCTCTCATTATGTGTTGGATCTGTGGGTTTGGGCTTTTCTGTCAACCTTCACCGTTGGAGGTGAAGGCTCTCAGAGCAGTCTGTGAGAAGGGGTGTTGAAGCTTCAGCTTCCCTTCCCTCTGAAGGATTGATAAGATTAAGCCCAGCAGAGTAGAACTTGCAGAGCTGGATGTGCCTGAGGCCAAAACTTCGGGAAGGGGTGGGTGAGAATATGGAGTGTCTCCACTCCATATTGTGACAAGGCTGCCTACTCTGTGCTTCTTCTCCAACTGCTTCCCCACCGCCTGTGTTCAAAGCCCTGTGTTGGGCACAGCTTTGCCCACAAGGTACTCCCTCCAGACTAGCACCCTTGCACACCGAGAGATTACAGCCACTGATGGAGGCTCAGTACAGTAGGTAGGGAAGGGATCCTGGGACCTTCCTTCTTCCTTCCCCTTAATCCTGAGTGTTCTAGAATTCAGGCTTTTGGGGGGGGGGGGGTGCCTTTTAAGTGGAGTCCAGCAGGAGGGTTCCTTACCTCTGTCCTGTTGTTAGGCTTGGTTTTCAGTCCCCTAGGAGCATTTGGTTTTTAATCGGTAAGGAAGGGTTTTCAGAGGCCTGAATTTTCACTGCCTCTAAGCAGCCATCTTGACTCCACCTCCAGTGAGAGTAAATAGAGCCCTCTACTTGGCAGCTGACAGTCAACAAAAACTCTTCCCACCTTCAGATATTTTTGTAAGGTTCCAAAGTTACATTTAGCCAAAGTCTCTAACTGATATTAATTAGAGAAAAGTTAGCCCTAACCTCTCCAGACAGTCAGTTTCCAGAGAGTGCCCGGAATTCCCCAACAGTCTTCCCAGCATGCTAATTGTCCTTAAAATGATCACCATGATTTTTCTCAGACCACTCATAACAGGGGACAAGGAAAGAATTCTTTCTCTGGTATCTATCTCTCTGTAGTCTAATTATTGCTATACAAATTAATTAATAAATAATTAACCCTAACACAGGGTCAGTGAGTGTCAGTTCCTGGATTTTTTTAAACCTTCTTTTGGGCTCTAGGTGTTCAACAGCTAAAGTTGCTTTGTATTTGGCACATCATTTCTGTTCTGGAGAGGTTTCAAAGGTCATGGGAATTGGAGAAAATGTCTAGTCTGCTATGTTGTTGCTGACATCACCTAGCAGTTTACTTTAGATAGATTTTCAATGTGCACAGGTTTTGACATCAGGGTGGCATCTTTTCAGAACTTAGGCAACTCATGCAAGGGAGCAAGTAATTTAAACCAAGGACACTGTGTTGCTTTCCTTTCCCCAAAAGCAGGAAACCAGTATAGATCTGATGGAATGGTTCCTCTTCTGATTCATTGGAATAGCATTTCTCTTCTTATAGGAGGCCAGAGACCAGATAAAATATATAGCACAATGGAATGGTATCTGCTTCTCTTCTTAACCAGGAGTTGGATGTCAGGCAGGAGATCAGAATGGCATGATCGAATGGTGCCCTTTATCTCCTCAAAGAGAACTTAAAGGACTTTCATTAGAGAGGAGGGATAATTGTGGAAAATAAAGTTAACTACCATTGGTGAATCAGTCTACAAGGTACTCTGAGAGAACAATATTATTCTCATTATTTATTTATTTTGGATTTTTTTTTAAATTTTAGTTCCAAATTCTCCCTCCTTGTCTATTGAGAAGGCAAGAAATATGATATCAATTACATATGTGAACTCATGTATAAGATAGTTCCAAATTAGTCACATTTAAAAAGAAAGAAAAATAAGGAAATTGAAATAAAAAGAATGCTTTAATCTGTACTCAAAGTTCAGTAATTCTCTCTCTGGAAGTGGTATTTTTATCATGAGTCCATTGGAATTGGACAAAACAATATCGTAAGAAGAAATGAGAGAGCTTTTTGGAAGGAATAGATTTTGCCTAGAAACAGTCACTGTGACTGAAATCATTAGTGTAGAAACCAGTTGATAAGAAAGCCAATTAGCACCTTCTTTCTCCTTTGATAGAGGTGATTTTGACAGCATGCCTCATTAGAACTGATACAGTTTAATGTTTATGTTTCCTTATTATTTGTTACTATTAACAAACTGTATGGTTAGTGATGGTGATGTCTGGCTAAGTCCAAAATTTTAGGGTCTGAGACTGAGAAAATAGTTTGAGGTTACCCCAATTTTATATATAAAGGGGAAAGCTAAAACCTATTAGAGACTAATTTTTATGACTAGGCCTTTACTGAGTAATTCAAAAACACATCCATTAGAACAGTGATGGGGAATCTTTGAGAACTTTTGAGATCCTTTTAGGAACCCCATGCCATGCCCCACGCACCAACCCCAGATTGCATGCTAGTGCCTGCCCCACATTTCTTGACATGCCCCACCCCCTGACTCAGTGAAGGGGAGGTATGGCCCCTGAGGACACTAGTATGTACAATTAGAGGAATACATCATCATTTCTGGAGGTAACAGGGTTCCCAGGGCAATTTCTTTTCTTTTTATTTTTTAAAAACCCTTACCTTCCATCTTGGAGTCAATACTGTATATTGGCTCCAATGCAGAAGAGTGGTAAAGGGGGGGGAGGGGGGGGTCAAGTGACTTGCCCAGGGTCACACAGCTGGGAAGTGTCTGAGGCCAGATTTGAACCTAGGACCTCCCGTCTCTAGGCCTAGCTCTCAATCCACTGAACTACCCAGCTACCCCCCCCCCAGGGCAATTTCTACAAAATCATATTAAAAGGAAAAGGATGAGTGATGAACCCTTATCAAAGCACTTATTCTGATGGGTGTGGAGATAGTCAAAGTGAAAGACTGCCACTAGAACTGGAGTAGATGAAAATATCCTGGAAGCCTCACACATTTGGTAGACCTTGAAGGCATGGAGACCTGGGATTGGAATTTTTTTCACTTTGAAGGACCCACTTTAGCTACTGCTAATTGAATTCAGGAATTCTCTGCCCTGGGTGTACATAATTCAAAATATAAAGGGTTTATTGGGAGAGACATGAGTCCATGTATTCTGTCTTTCCAGTTTTATAGTAGTGGGGGTGGATAGGATGTCTTGATGGAGACCCTCCCATCAAGGTGACAGGTGTTTCTAATCCTTTAGGCTAGTTGTGTGATTGAAGGATTAGGGAGGATCTGATTAGCATATTCCCTTAGGGATTGGTGAATGGGGCTTAGCCCTAGATTTATTCAGGGAGTTATTTTAATTGGGGTCAGTGCAATCAGGAGGGACTGGACCCAATCAAGTCTCTGCTTACAAAAGCAGGACTGTTACTAGTTCTATTCACCAAGTAAGGGTACACAAAGACTTAGTAACTTTTTCAGGATGATAGGCCAACTTAAGGGGAGTAGCCACCTCTACTGTTCAGCTCCCAAGAACCTGGGGAGTGGGGTAGGGAATGGGGCAGAGGGGAGGGGCCATACCTGGGACTGAACTCAGCTCCTGCAACAGTAGCAAGAGGCTAGAATGCCCCAAACCCTGCATCTGGGGGTGGGGCCAGCCTCCCAGCAAGCCAAGCCAGGGACCTAGCCAGAGAGAAAGGCCTCTGTGAGCCATCTTTGGCACACAAGCCATAGGTTCACTATCACAGCACTAGAATGTCTATTGAGCCAGTGAGATCAAATACTTATGAGTCAGTAACAGATTGGGTGAGCATTTTTTCAGTTTGTCTCTAAGAGCACCTGAGTAGTCTTGTTCATACACCATAAACCCATACTTTACAAGATCTCTGTAGTATCAAGAAGATGGCATGATAACTAAATGAACAGTTGTCCAAAGGAAATGAATTGTTTCATAAACAAGAGATTCCATTTCCTGGCCCTGGCATTTTCTTGACCTTCCGCTATGGCTAGAAAGCTCTCATCTTAGCATTCTAGATTTTAGTCTGAACTAAAATCTTATCTTTTACATGAAAACTTTCCCAAATCTAATTCTATTATTTTATTATCCTTGTATATAATTTCCTTTGTATATATTTATTTGCATATTATCTTTTCCATTAGATTATAAGGTTTGGGGCCAAGGAGTGATGTTGTATGCCCCATACTTAGCTCATTGCCTGGCACATAGTAGATATTAAATAGCTATTAGCAGATTATTTGAGAGAGCTCCAGATGTCTAAATAATTTAAGTTTCCTGTCAAAACCATATGCCTCAGTACCTGATTGCAAGACCTTTTTCCTGAACTCCATAACCTATTTCTTTCTTCTACTTAGGTAGTCATTAGTATAACTTTTGATGACAATAAAACATATTTCTGCCTTTAATGATCTTTTCCCAAATGTTCTGTGCCATGTTTCCCTGCTCAGATTCCTGGATTGCCTCATCTAAGTATAACTTATTAACATTTTCTACCTTTTATTTATCCTGCTTCTTCTGAATGAAGTATAACCTTTCAAAGACATATTCCAGCCATGGATTTCATCCCACCATAGCAGTAATATTTAGGAGTTAGAATTTCCTTCTTTGACTTACAGACTCCAATTCATCTTGCTTGTTAACTCATCCTATATGTTTTTGCATATAGACAAATGAAGCAAGTGGTTTTATTATTGTTGCCTTTTTTGCATTTTACATCTTGTGTATTTTGGGGGGTCTTATTTTCCTAAACTGGATGTATACATACAACTCCTTCCTTCTCAGTTAAAAGTCCTTTTGATTATATCCGCAATACTCCAAATACATTTTTACTTGTCTTTGTTAGGTATAAGTTTATCTATAACCAGGAGTCAGTCATTACTATAGATGGACTCTGATCAAGAAATTTAAATCCCCTTCTTATATACCATCTTCTAATCAACTATTCCATTCCCAAACAGTTTCAAACTTACTTATTCTCAAACTTCTATAGAATAATTCTTACTTCTCAAAATTTAGGCCATCTGTCAAGAGTTTCTTCTGTACCCCCAAATCATATTTTAACTTAATCCCGAACCATTCCTTAAACTCTCTTTCTTTGTTTTAGTCTAGGAAGATGAGGTGGTTTTTTCTCCTTGCCCATAACAACTCCACTGCTGGTACTTTTGATGTCATACTCCCCCACTTACACTAGTAGACTATTCATTCCATCCTTCCCCTCCAAATTTTTCAACTTTCCTTATCAACTGGCTTCTTCACTGTTATTTAAGAACATGCCCAGATCTCCCCAATCCTTAAAAAAAAAAAATTCCCTTGACTCTAACATCCCTTCGATGTATCATCCTACATTGCTACTCCCTTTCACAGAAAACTGCTACATATCCTCCATGTCTCCCCCTCACCCCCACAAAAACAGCCCACTCCAAGGTCATCAAAGATTTATTACTAGATCCAATGGCCTTTTTTCTCAGTTCTCATTTTTCTTGATCCTTCTGAAACATTTGATACTGTTAATGGCTCCTTCCCTAGGTTTTGAAGACTGCTTTTTAGGCACCTTTCCTATCTATATGACTATTCTTTTCCTATTTTTGTGCCTGTCCATCATCTAAGACCCATCAAATGCTAATGCTCGTAACTCAGGGCTATTGAAAGAGTCTTCTGGTTTTTCTCCCTGCCTCATGTCTCTCCCATTTTGCCCATTCTCCACATATATCCCACCACTTTTCCTTTTTTCAATAAATTCCAGTGGCTTTCTACTGCCCCAGGATCAAATAGAAAATCTATTGTTTGGTGTTGAAAGCTCCTCATCATTTGATTTCACCTCTTCCAATCCTATAATTAAGCTCTATGAATTTCAAGATCTCATAAAACTAGCCTCCTTGAGATTTCTCCCACAAGAAAATCCACTTTCTCTCCATGTATTTTTACTGGCTGTCATCCATGTTTGGACTTCTCTTCCTCCTTACCTTTGTCTCTTGGCTTCACTGGCTTCTGTCAAGTTTCTGTTAAGAGTCTATCTTTTACATAAAATTATTCTTAATTCTCCTTAATGTTAATGCCTTCCCTCTGAGATTATTTCCAAGAAGGTTTCTATCTTCTCTGCACACAGTGATTTACATGATATTTTCCCTATTGGAATGTAAGCTCCATGAGAGTAAGCATTGCTTTTGACTTTCTTTGAATCCCAGTATTTAACACAGTGCCTGGTACATAATAATAAGTAAATTCTTATTGACCAATTCCTCTCTCTTTTGGTGATCTCTTCAGGTCTTATTAATTCATCAAATCTATGTAGATGACTCACAAAGCTATATATACAGACTTCATAATTCTCCTGAGCTCCTAAAGGACATTTCAAACTCAACATGCCCAAAACAGAACTCATCTTTCTTCCTAAACCTAAACAATCCTTCCAATGTTTTTATTTCTGTTGAAATTCTATTGAAAATTCTGTCAAAAACTGACCATCTTACCAGTCACCCAGGTTGATAAATGAGGAGTCATCCATAATTCTTTTATTTCCCTTGCCCACCACATTGAATCAGATAGTCTTATTAATTCCACCTCCAAATATCATACCACTCATCCCCTTCTCTCTACTTAATACCACATCCCTCCAAGACTAGGCTTTCATCATTGTTTTAAACCCTTGCTTTCTGTCTCAGAATTGACACCAAGTATCAATTCCAAGGCCAATAAATTCCCTTGCAAGATTTTGGGAGGAAGAAATTAAATAATATACAAACAGACTATATACAAAACAAATAGGAAGTAATTTTCAGAAGGAATATACCAAATGATAAAGAGTGGAGAAGGCAAGGAAAGGAGGATCCAGAAATCTTTAACTTTTATGTAAAAGGTGACTTTTGAGTACCAAATGTCCAATGGTCCTTCTTTCCTTTCTCTAGGTGATATTCTTCCACACAGATTATAATGCCCGTACTGCTTCTTTGATCTTTCAGCTTATTCATTTTTACAGCTGAAGTACTTTTTTCACTTTTCAAAAGACTTCATTGTCCCCGCTAATTTGAAGAGTGAAGAGATGTTCCTCTAACCTCAAGGTTTTTTTCATGGGCACTGCTCTAACCAACACCTGAAGTATAGAGTAAAAAAATATCCAGGCCTACTAGAATGTTCCATTATGACTGAGTGAAAATGTTTTGCTTGAAATTGCAATAAATACATGGATGAATTGAAAAAGTCACAAAATCGCAATATTTAGAAAGAGTCTAAATATTATCGTCATCAAGTCCAACCTATACCTGAATAGGAATTAATTTTTCAACATTCTTATAAGCAGTCATCCTTCCTCTGATTGAAGACCTCTAGTGAGAATAAACATTTCCTAAAGAATTTGTTCAAAAATAGAATCAATTGTCTCAAGTGATAGTGAGAAATCCTTTTCTGAAATTAGCTTCTCTGCAACTTCCACTCATAGAATGCTTCTAAGATGTAGAGTGAGTTCCAGGACTCTTTGAAGACATGATTGCTATGCAATCCTATTAGTCATCGCCTACAATCAATGACTTTATGAAAAGATAGAATTCAAGGTCTATCGCTAGGCTGAAAAAAAGATTCTAAACAGCTGAACATCAAATATTAAGATCATCAGAAAGGGTAATGAAGGAAATGGAGATAAATAAAAGGTCACTTGGACTAGTCCCCTCATAGATGAGCTTCAAGAATTGAAACAATGAGAGTAAAATTACAAGAAAAAAATGCCCAAATGAGGTCCAACTGGTTAAGATCTAGAGAAATCAGACTTCTGAAGGTAGAAGATACCTTGGGAAAATATTTAATCTAAGCACTTCATTTAATAGATGAGGAAACTGAAGCCCAAGGTGGGGAAGGGATTTGTCCAGGGCCACAAATCAAGTTAGTAGCAAAACTAAGATTAATAACTAAATCTTCTAATTCCTAATAAAATAGGAGTTCTTACCATTACACCAGGAAGCTGTAATAATTAAAATTAAATTATGAGGCTGCTAGTACCTTTAATAACTTTATTAAATCAAAGTAGTAGTAGTACAGAGAGGGAAAGTTAGAGAAGAGGTAAAGAAATACTTAGCTCCTTAATCTATTAGCCTCAAAGCTGAGCACCAATAAGAATCCCTCCAGGTTCCACACTCTAGCCAGAAGACCCCTGGCAGGCTACTGGGTCTTTTCTTATAACCAGTTTTATCCACTCATTAGCTCTCACTCATAACATCTCAGGAACCAACCATAGTTTCTTAATTTACGTGGACCTCCCCCAAGAGGCAGTGCCTGTGGAATCAGTTTCCTGTCTCCTTGGTTACTTGGTTCTTTAACTTCCTTTCTGTGAGGTACTGTCAATACCTGAATTACTCAGTGGTCTTTGACCTACAGGTCATTGAGAGATGACGTTAACAAAGCATCATAAAGGAGAGAGAAATTCTCTTCCAACAATGCCTTTATGGTTACTGAAGTGATGATAGTATTTTCTGACTATATCACTACGTATCATTTGATCAGGAGGCTCTGGCAGCATAAGGCCTCTTTAATTGTACCCCTGTATTTGTATAATTAAAATATTTTGTTGTGATCCCTCATTGTGACTTTTAAAAGAAAAAGAACAAGAAATAAAATATCAAGAACTATCTGGGAATAGATTACTTTTTAAAAATTCAATAAGGGAACTCCTCTACTCTCACAAAATCATTTTTGAAAGAACACCGATGGATCGAATAGTATCAGAAATCCCAACTACTTACCATTCTCATCAAGCAAATCTTCCTCATCATCTCCATCATTGCCCTCCTCCATTGCCTCCTCCTCCTCCTCCTCCTCCTCCTCTTCCATATCCTCCTGCTCCAAGTCTGGGTCCAAGTCTGGATCACTCCCTGAGATTGACTCGTCTGACATGGCTCCCAATAGTTGTCACTGTGCATTACCTACTCATGGTATACAGTGGGACAGACCTATGGGGGAAGAAAAGAAAGCAAGAAAGAGCTCAGAATTCCCATTCCATGGGGCAACTGGGTAGCTCAGGGGATTGAGAGCCAGGCTCAGAGATGGAAGGTCCTAGGTTCAAATCTGGTCTCAGACACTTCTCAGCTGTGGGACCCTGGGCAAGTCACTTAACCCCCACTGCCTAGCCTTTACCAGTCTTCTACCTTTGACCTAATACATAGTATTTATTCTAAGACAGAGGGTAAGGGTTTAAAAAAAATGATCTACAGTTTTCTAGCATCTTCAAAGAAGCCTACAAAAATTACTATGGTAAGCCAGGAAATTAAAAACATACTAAAATTACTTGGTATTCAAATCACAGCTAGTTGCCTAATTATACAGACTTCCTTTCCTTTTTCTTCCCCCTATTTTATTACCCTTTACTTTTATTGAAGTTATTTTTTCCAGGCAAAAAGCTGCTGAGGTATGCAATCTTTTATTAGGGTATCACTTCCTATCACAACAAATATTTCAGGCTCAGATTAAATTTGAAACAGAGCTTTTGGGTTTCCTTAGGAAAAAATGGAGAAATTAGATGCATCACTTTTGAGTTACATAATTACTTTAGGAAAAATAAAGATAAGTTTAAGACCTCTAAGATAAAGATAAAAATAACATAATAATTACAATTATAAGATTGAATTGTTTGGCCAGAAAGATCACTTATTTACTTTTTAAAGAGGAGTAGGCAAAGAACATCTGTGAAGATTTGGTAATAAAATATAATAATAATTACTTCCATAAAACATCTGTAAAACGCATTTAGTCAAAGAGATGAAAGACTCATCCATAAATATAAATTAATGTCCCATTATTTCCAGAGCTAAAAAACAGATTTTAAGCCTCTTGGCATGGATTCTATCATGTGTTTTTAGATGCATTTGTGGCTGTTCTGAAAAGAAAATATCAATTAAATATTAACCAATTTGGATAAGGAATTAGCTTCTACAATATTTGTATGATAAGAATTTTCTATAAACTGATGCGTGTTTGGAACAAAATGAATTGCTATGTTTTATCAGCAATTGCTCCAAGAAAGAATAAATATTTTGCTTTCAGAATGACTGAGTTGGTTAATTGTGGAACAGATGATTGTGGGCTATATTTTAGGTAAAATTTTAATTAGCCTTTATATACACATAATCTAAATAATGATAAAATTGAAGGAGACATTTTGTTGCCCTGAAAGGGCTATATCCTTTAGCTTCTCTTTTCCTGGGTCTCGGTTTCATTTGAAAGAGAAAGGAGACTTCCAGGTAAACATGGCAGCAATCTAGACGTGGGACTCTTCCTCTCCTCAGCACCTACCGATATAGGCTACCTTAAAAGACCAAAAACCCCAAATTCATATGAACGAAGGGACTCTACAGTAGGGCTTAGCATTGAAGGTACATGAGATCTGGGCATTGCCACATTATAAGGGGGAGAAAAAGCTCCTACCAAAACACGAGCTGATCTACATTCCCCCACCCCACCTACGGAGCCCAGAGTCAGAGCCAGCACGTGCAAGAATCAGTGAGTGAGCGAGGGGCACCTCTAGAGTGAGTGAGGGGCACATCTCTGTCCTTGGCAGCCAACTAAGACAACCAAAGACCTACCCCTGAGAGCAGCTACACCTGAAACCCCAGCAAGCTGAAGAGCACAGACTATGAGTGCTCGCAGGAAGATAGCACAGAGAAGAGCAACACACAGCAGAAGCTGCGGAGATTCAAGAGCTTGCCTCAGGCAAAATCCTTCCTCCTTAACTCCATACACAGAGAGTCTGCCCATCTCACTCATATTTCTGACTAAAAAGGGAAGGAAAAGCCTCCACAGTGATGGCAAATAGTGCCTAGGAACAACAACCTCCCTCTGGCAAGAAAAACAAGAAGAAAGGGCTGACCCTGGAAAATTTTTACAAAGGAAAAACCCAGGCTACAGAGGAAATTCAAATAAATGGACCAAAACCTTCCCTCCAAAATGGAAATTGTCCACAAGCTCTGGAAGTATTTAATTTAAATTGGAGCTTATCAAAAAGATGGAAGCCTTCTGGCAAAAAAAAAGTGGGAAATAGTTCAAAGAGAAAATAACAGTTTAAAGGACAAGAACTCCAATTGGAGAAACAGCTGAAAGACATAAAAAGCAGGATAGACCAAACTGAAAAGGAAAAGCAGTCTTTAAAGACCAGAATTAGGCAACTGGAAGACAATGATCTTGCAAAACAGCAAGAATTAATAAAGCAAAGTCAAAACACTGACAAAATAGAATAAAACATAAAATACCTCACTGAGAAGTTGACAGATCAGGAAAACAGAGCACAGAGACAATTTGAGAATCATTGGTCTACCTGAAAAGCTAGAAATAAAACAGAAATCTTAACATCATACTACAAGAAATCATCCAAGAAAACTGCCCTGATGTTCTTGAACAAGGGGGCAAAATAGACATTGAAAGAGTTCATAGAACACTCTCTACACTAAATCTTAAAAAGACAACTTCCAGGTATGTAATTGCCAAATTCCAGAGCTTTCAAGCTAAGGAGAAAATTCGACAAGAAGCCAAAAAGAGACAATTTAGATACCAAGTAGCACCAATCAGGATCACAGAAGACCTGCCAGCTTCCACACTAAGAGACTGAAAGGCCTGGAACATGATATTCAGCAAGGCAAGAGAATTGGGTCTTCAAACAAAGATCATCTATCCATCAAAACTGACTAAATACTTCCAGGGGAAAGTATGGGCATTCAACAAAATAGAAGATTTCCAAGTATTTGTAAAGAAAAGACCAGAACTAAGTGGAAATTTTGATAACCAAACACAAAGATCAAGAGAGGGAAAAGGGAAAAAATGTATTTTATTCAAAGTCTCTTCTTTAAGGGCTACAATTAAATCAAATTATATATAGTAATATATAGGTTAAATGTTATTTGTAACTCTCAAAAATTATATTCACCATTATAGTAATTAGAAGAATCATTCACAGGAAGAGATTGGGGCATTAAGGGCTATAAGATGATATTTAAAAAAAAAAAAAGAAAAGGGAAGGGGGGATCGAAGATGGCACCAAGAGATACTTGAAGAAATAAAATAAATTGGATAATCTTTATCACACAAAGATACCCATGGGAAGGGGAAGGGAAGAATACTCTTATAAGAAGGAGAGGAAGAGAGTGCTAATACATAATACTTAAACCTTACTCTCAGTGAAATCAATTCTGAGAGGGAAGAGCATCTAGATCCACTGGGGTCTTGAATTCTATCTTATCCTACAGGGTAAGGGAAAAGAGAAAACTAAGGGGGGGGGTAGGGAATACCAAAAGGGAGGGAAAGAGAGGGCAGAGGGAACTTAACAGACCCTAAAAAATACAAGAAGGGAACAAAAAGGGAGGGGCCAGAAAGGGAAGCATATTAAGGGAGGGGATTAAGGGGACCCATAAAATGAAAACAAATAGGAGAGTGGTTTAGAATCCAAAACCTTACCATATGTTTTCTACAAGAAACATACCTGAGGCAGGTAGATATTCACAAGGTTAGAATTAAAGGTTGGAGCAAAACCTATTGGGCCTCAACTGATAGAAAGAGGCAGGAGTTGCAATCATGATATCTGACAAAGTGAAAGTAAAAATAGTTCTGATTAAAAGGGATAGGAAGGTAAATACATCCTGATAAAAGGGAGTATAGACAATGAGGAAATATCAGTAATCAACATGTATGCACCAAATGGTATAGCATCCAAATTTCTAAAGGAGAATCATTGAAGTTGAATTGAAAGAGGAAATAGATAGTAAAACTATACTAGTGGGAGACCTGAACCTACCACTATCAAATTTAGATAAATCAAATAAAAAAATAAATAAGAAAGAGATGAGATGTGAATGAAATCCTAGAAAAATTAGAGTTAATAGATATATGGAGAAAAATAGAGACAAAAGGAATATACCTTCTTTTCAGAAGCACATGGTATATTCACAAAGATTGGCCATGCACTAGGTCATAAAAACATTCTAAACAAATGCAGAAAAGCATGAAAGAGAAAGGAAATTTGTGTGAATTTTAGGTTTACTCCACCCTGCTTAGTCTAACAAACAGAAATGTCTACACCTCTACTTAAGGACTAAGTGTTGAGAAGGATGGCCTATGACAGACATGTGCTAACAAATGACAAATCAGAAGCAACTGACAGACCCTCTGGGCTTTCTTAAGTCAAGCTTAAGCTACCATTGATACATTTGAAACACAGGAAGTAATGTAAAAATCGGTCTATATATTTCACAACCCTTCCTCTCTCCGACCCCTTTTCACGGAGAGATGGCTCTGGCTCTCGTTGAGGGGCGGAGGCATCTTGGCGTGGTTGCAGCTATTGTCTCAAATTGGCAGTGAGCATCCTTAGTGTGGTGACTGGGAGAAGCTCAATATCATGGGTCAGGTGAGGCGTCTTCCTTGAGCTCTCTTGGAGTTTAGGCTGATTCCTTTTTTTCCTTTATCTTTCCTAAAAATGCCATCCTCCTAGGAGGCCCCTCATCTCAGAGGAGGCCTCGTGGCTGGAAGGTATCTGAACTCCTCTTAGCTCAGGCTAGGCCAGAGAAATCTTATACCCATTTCCCTCTCTCTTCTTCTTAATTCCTTCCCTCTATATTAATTAAACCACCATAAAATTCTCAAACTGACTTGAGTATTTTTATTGGGATTTGAATGAATCCCTGGTGACCATAAGGATAATATATTAGTAAAAAAAAAAAAAAAACCCTAAATTTACCCCTTATACTTGAATTAGATAATGTTGCAGATCCCTACCAGCTTTAAATCTTATGAACCAAGAAGACCAAGATTTCTACATACTCCACAAATGACAAAATGTGTTTCAAAACTCCAAGCCCAAGACCCCTTTTAGACAGATGCAAATAATTTTTTCACATTAGTAAACATTTGATTATCTAGAACATATGACACAGCCTAAAAAACAAAATGACTCACAGCTTTTCAGCTATCAATACTCACAAAGAGAAAGCTAGTTTTTTTCTGAAAACAGTGGAAATATCCAAACCATTAGGACCTTTAAATTCATTCCATCATTTCCTTCTGTACCTTACTACTTTTACATTCAACTAAAATTGTTCTCCCTAGATCACATGTTAGAAAAGCTGGAGTTTGTAGATGCTGCTCTCCAAGATACCTAAAAAATATGAAAATGGGATTTATGGAAAAGGGGAAAGGAAAGAAGCATTTATATAAAGACTAGTATATGCCAAATATGATACGAAGCACATTTTAAAAATGTCTCATTTGATCCTCGTTTTCATTTTCAAGGTGCTATTATTAACCCCATTTTATTCCTAAAGAAACCAAACCAAATGGAGGTTAAGTAACTTGCCCAGACATATATTTACTAAATATCTGAGGTCATATTTGACTGTGGTCTTCCTTTACTTCAGACCCAGAGTTCTACCTCTAGATGCCTCTTTAAATTAATAATAATATAAACAAAATACCATTTAGTACCACCTCCATTAAAAAAAAAGTTTTAAAAAATTAGAGCCTGGTTCCTTAGATCTAGCCAATTATATCCAAAAAGGCAGAACTATTCCTCCTCTAACTCTCACATGGCAAAAAAAATTAAATTTCCACTAGCACATGCCAAATAGATCCAACTCTCTTTTAGAGATATCCCTTCAACTTAAAAAATTGTAAAAGTGATCATGGATAAACCTCACTTTAAAAATATATGCTAAAAAAAACCCCACTTGTTTCTCAACAAAATTATGTGAATTCATAAGATCAAATGCACTATGAGAGGTTGCTAGTTAAACATATCTCAATCTGTAGGGGAAAATGGAAAAACTAAAAATTTTAAAATAAAACTTAGTTTTTTAAAATTAAGAAAGGAAATAGGGACTAAACCTGTAATTCCATTCATATGCACAGCTTCTGGTGAGGAACTTCTACTAGTATAGAATGGTCTCTTCTCTGCAATTTAAGAGAACTAAAGAGTGAAGTCACTTGACCAGAGTTATATAACAAGTATTTGTCAGGAGAAGAACTTAAACATAAGGGTTCTTGGCTCTGAGGCTGGATCTTTGTTTCACTACACCATGTTGCCTCTCATTTAAAAAAAAAAATTATTTCAGGTATTCTGGAAAGCAGTTTATTTGGAACTATGCCCAAAGAGCATTAAAAGACTGCCTGTCCTTTGATCCAGTCATACCACTGCTGGGCTTAAACCTCAGAGATAATGAGGAAAAAGACTTGTACTAAAATATTTAAAGTTATGCTTTGTGGTGGCAAAAAATTGGAAGATGAGGGAATGCCCTTCGATTGGAGAATGGCTGAACTACTTGTATCTGTTGGTGATAGAAT
Organism: Monodelphis domestica; assembly: GCF_027887165.1. NCBI lineage: Eukaryota > Metazoa > Chordata > Mammalia > Didelphimorphia > Didelphidae > Monodelphis > Monodelphis domestica. The sequence continues at coordinate 88,051,198 of NC_077233.1, forward strand.
ACTATTATGCTGAAAGGAATAATGATCTGGAGGAATTCCATGGGAACTGGAACAACCTCCAGGAACTGATGCAGGGCAAAAGGAGCAGAACCAGAAGGACTCTGTACATAGAGACTGATACACTGTGGCACAATCAAATATAATAGTCTTCTCTACTAGCAGCAATACAATGACCCAGGACAATTCTGAGGGACTTTCTCTTATGAGAAAAAACCCTATCTACATCCAGAGAAAGAATTGTGGGAATAGAAACAAATACTAATAATATGGAAATAGGTCTTGATCGATGACAAACAAACTAATTAATCAATTGATTGATTTAGAGATGATAATCCATAGCTTTATTTTAGCCGAGCATTCCAATCTTCTGTCCTGTTAATGTCTGGGTTTCTTGGGATTTTGTTTCGGAAGGATGGAAATAACCAACTATTAAGCATCTAATATATGTCACACTGTGTAAAGTGCTTTATAAATATTGTACTGTTTGATGTTTTTATTTTTAGATTCCTTCATTTTATTTTTCACTTATTTTTAACATTCCTTTCTTTTAAAATTGAGTTCCAACTTCTTTTCTCCTGAAAAAGCAATGATATACTATCAATTATAGATATGAAATCATCATGCAAGGTATATCTCCACATTAGCTATATTGCAATAAATAAACAAAGCTAGAAAAATAAAGTGAGAAAGGTTACACTTCGATTCACAGTTCTCTTTCTGAAGGTGGATAGCATTTATTCATCATGAGTCCTTTGGAATTGTCTTGGATCACTGTATCAATCAAATTAGCCAACTCTTTAACAGTTCATCATTGCAATATTCCTGTTACTGTACTTCTTACATCAATTTTTATCAGTTCACATAGGTCTTGCGATGGTTTTTTTTTTTCTGAAACAACAACCCCTTCATCATTTCTTCCAGCACAATTGTATTCCATCACAATCATATGCCACAGTTTGTTCAGCTATCCTTCAATTGATGAGCATCTCAATTTCCAATTCTTTGCCACCACAATGAGAGCTGCTAGAAATATTTTTGTATGTAACAGTTTTCCTTTTCCTTTCCCTTTGAGCTCTTTGGCATCTGTTGGTATTTCTGCAGCAAAGAGTATGCACTGTTCTCGATAGTCCTTTGGGAACAGTTCCAAATTGTTCTCAAAAATGGTTGGACTTGAGGGCAAATCAGTGGTTCAGGCCTAAAGATGGGAGGTCCTGAGTTGAAATGGACCCTCAGAATCATCCTGGTTATGTGACCCTGGGTAAGTCACTTAATCGGCAGTGGTTTGCCTTTGCAGCATTTCTATCTTAGAACCAATATACAATATTGATTCTTAGACAGAAGGTGAGGGTCTTTAAAAAAAAAAAAGACTGGACTATTTCACTACTACACCAACAGTTGAATAATGTTCCTATTTTCCCTCATCTCCAACAACATGTGTCATTTCTGATAGGTGTAAGATGGTACCTCAGAATTATTTTTACTTGCATTTTTTAATTAAAAGTGATCTAGAGCATTTTCATTTGACTACTTGAATTCTTCTTTTGAAAAGTGCCTGTTCATATTCTTTTGACCATTTATCATTTAGGGAATGGCTCTCATTTTATAAATTTGACTTATTTCCCTATATACTTAAGAAATAAGGCTACTAACCTGAGAAACTTGACATGCAAAACTCTGATTCTACTACATTTTCTATAGTACCTTTTAGCAAAATCTAGTTTCCCTGATTATCTCTTTTAATTAGGTTTATTTTTGCATTTGCTTTATCTGAGATCATGATTGCTACCCTTGTCTTTTTTACTTCAGCTGAAGCATATCAGATTGTACTCCAGACCTTTTTGGACAATATATTCCTGGATTCTAGTTGCTAATCCATTCTGGTATCTGCTTCTCTTTTGTGGATGAGCTTATGCTATTCAGCCAGAAAGTTATGATTACTGTGTATTTTCTTCTATTTCTTCTTCTCATGATCTTTTTTATCATATCCCTGTCCTCAAAATCTGTTTTGTTTCTGACCACTGCCTTTTTTTTTTAATCTCCCTTTCCTTTTATCACCCCTAACCCCCTATTTTCTCTTTTTCTCTTATCTCTTTCTCCTCTTATTTTTCTATTGGGTAAGAAAGATTTCTATAAATGAGAAGGGGATGGGGAAGGAGGAAGAGGGAGACAGAGAATTCTTCCCTCTTTTAAACTAATTCCAATGAAAGTGACAGTTCCAATCATTGCCTACCTACCTATGTTCCCCTCCACTTTAAAAGTTCTTCCTAGCACAACTCTCTTAGTGAGATTTCCCCATTCTACTTTTACCAGAAACCATGATAATTTTTTTAAAAAGCCTAACCATCATATTTCAATTTTCCCAATGCATACATTCATCCTTCACACCCATTTTTACATAATTCCAGCGTAATTGTCTCATACTATTGCTCTCTATTTACACTGCTTTACACTGCCCTAATAATGATATTCACAGGAATTACATAGCTTAACTTTATTGAGTCCCTTGAAATTCCTCTTTGAATTTACCATTTTATGCTTCTCTTGAGTCTTGTGTTTGAATGTCAAATTTTCCATTCAGCTCTTTTCAACTAAAATGTCTGAAAGTCCTCTATTTCATGAAATATCTACTTTCAGCCCTTAAGGAAACTCTGGGTAGTTTATTCTTGGTTGTAATTGTAGCTTTTTCCTTCCAAAATAATTATATTCTAAGTCATCTGATCCTTTAATGTGGAAGCCACTAAATTTTATGTCATCTTGATTGTGGCACCATATTTGAATTCTTTCTTTCTGGCAATTTGTAATGTTTTCTCCTTGATCAGAAAATTGGAATCCAGCTATAATATTGCTGGAAGTTTTTATTTTGGGGTCCCACTGAGGAAATGATTAGTGGATTCTTTCAATTTCTATTCTACTTCTCTGGATCTAAGATATCAGGACAGTTTTGACAATTTCTTGAAAAATATCTAGGCTTTCTGGTAACCTAACAATTCTCAAATTATTTCTCCTTCATCTATTTTCCAGGTCAGTTTTTTTTTCCCCAATGAAATCACATTTTCTGCTATTTAAAAAAAAATCTTTTGTGTTTTATTGTTTTTTTCTATATCATGGAGTCATTAGTTTCCACTTGACAATTTCAATTTTTAAGAAATTATTTCTTCAGTGAGTTTCTGTACCTCTATTCTCATTTACCCAAATTTACTTTGTAAATAATTCTTTTCTTCAGTGAATTTTTGTGGTTCTCTTACCACTAGGTCAATTCTGTTTTTTAGTGTTATTTACTTCAGTATTTTTTGTATGTCTTTTATAAAGCTGTTAATTCTCTTTTCATAATTTTCTTCCATCACTCTTTTCTGTTACCAATTGTTCTTCTACCATTCCATATTATAATCTTGTTCTAGGTTTAATGTCTTGGACTTTTTACCATGGCAAGGAACATGGTAATAGCTTTTGATAGCCAAGTTCTTGATTTGTTCTCTGCTCATTAACTTTGTTTTCTGCTCATTTTTACACTTTATTTCTTCACTTTGAACTTTATGTGAAAGTTGAGCTCTACTGTCTCAAGTTTTGCAATTTCTTCTATTTTTCAGAGCTAGTTCTGGGAGTCTGCAAGTTTTCATTGCCTCCAAAATAATGACTGCTATGGAGAAAGATGTAGTCATTGCTTTCCTGGTCGGTGCTTTGGTTTTTACCCGGGAAAGGCCTTTGCTTCCCTGCATCCAAGAGCACCTATAACTCTTCTTGGCCGTATATTTGTGACCAGGTCCCCTGTGTGAAGATAGGATTAATTCTCCACTTGCCTATTTTTAGCTAATCAATTCAAGAACTTAAAGTACTTAACAATAAGTAAGAGAATTCAATAGTTACTTACTAGAGTAAGCACACACTTCAAAAGGCTATTGCCACCCCCACTTGGGCAGTGCTAGGTAAATTGAAAGACTATGATTGGTTCCTGTAAAGTGGGGAAGAGACAGGAAGTGACATGGGAAATGGGCTATTAAAAGTCCTGAACTTCCTGTCCAGAAGACTTCTTTGGACTTCTCCTTGGAACTTCTTCTCCTTTAGAGTTCATCTTTAGAGATTCTGCATCGGAGCTAGACTGAAGGAGGAGACTCTTTCCCTGGATCCTGAGTTGGCTTCCTGGATGAGTAGTTGGCCTTCCTTTCCTGGCAGAAGCTGTGATGGTGGAACCCTTGCTGATAACACTGAGCCTCCTGGTTTAAGAGACTACCACAACTCCACGCGGAAAACAAGACATAAGAGCCCTTTCCGGGTGTTGAGCTGGACAGAAATTATAAGATATCTAGCTAGGAAACACTTTCTATTTCCTTCCTACAATTCTCTTTTACTATATCAATATTAAACTAAACTGTTAAGAGTGGCTAATAGACTCATGACTTAAGAGTTACTTTTTTAAATCAATGACCACAATATTACTTTAGAACTTTCATATTTGCATAAAAACTTAAATTTAAATTCTTACATCTGCTTTCCTGTATTCCTCTCTGTCTTGAACTGAGACTCTGCTTCCTTATGACAGATCATTAGTACTCCTTATTGCCCTGGAACTGCCACCCAGAACTATGTATAGGCAATTAAGTTGCAAAGCAGCATCAGCTATACCCAGTGCCAGCAAAGGGTCCCCTGATATCTCTCTCTCTTTTTCTTTCTTCCTTATTCTCTTTTTATATTCTTAACTTTTGTCGTAGAATAGATATCACTTCTAAGGCAGAAGAGCAATAAGGGCTAGACAAATTGGAATTAAGTGACTTGCCCAGGGAAAAATAGTTAGGATTGTGCTATGTATCTGCCCTGAAATCTCTTTCTAACCAATTATCCAACCCTTACAGTCTTTAGGCCGAGAGTTCCTGAAGCTCTGTTGCTGCTGCCACCCATGTGTGTATACTCTGGACAGGCCTCTCTTGACAATCTACTGAATTTACTTAGGTCAGAAAAATGTTTCACTCTGACCTTTTATTGACTCTGCAAGTCAAAATCTGATTTCAGCAGTAAAAATATGTTTGGAGAAAAATGTTGAGTGAATTCAGTTGGACTGCTGCCTCTAATCCACTATCTTGGTTCTGACTTCCCTATCATTTAAAGAAAGCTTAAGTCAAATCTTTTTGAAAAATGTATAAGGACCACAATTACTTTTTTTTTATTTTTAAACTCTTATCTTTTCTCTTAGAATAGATACTTTCAATTCTAAGGCAGAAGAATGATAAAAATTAGGCAACTGAGGTTAAGTGACTCGCCCGGGGTCACATGGTTTGGACATGCAAGGCCAGATTAGAACCCAGGTGATCCTGACCCTAGGCCTACCACTTTATCTACTGTCCAATCTAGTTGTTCCCCATTATCTTTTACCAAAATCTATTATGAACATTGTGTAAGCTGAAATTAATTTTTTCTCAATTTCCCAAATGTTAACATTTTATTGATTCCTTTAAATATAATCTTTTGTAATAGAATGAACAAAAAAAAATCATATAAATCAATCAATAGATAAAACATGCATCATTCTACACCTATAATTCCCTACCTCTCCAAGGAAATCAAGTACATTTCTTTAGCTCTTTTCAAGGAACCTAGATTGATCATTATAGTAATGCAACATTCCATTTAGCTTTATTTTTTGTTTCATTTATACTGCTGTAGTTAAGAGTGTGTTTACTGGGTTCTGTTTGACTGAATCAGTTCATACTAGCCTTCCTTTATTTCTGTGAATTTCCTAAAAATTATTGCCTCTTATGGATAATACTATTCCATTTACAAAGGATAAAAGTAAATTGACTACAATACAAATGGAAAAAACCAACAGAAAAAAAATCAGAAGTGAACAATGAAAAATGATGAAGAACAAACATGGCTCCAAAGAAGAAATATGAGAGGACACCCTATCCACCTCTTTGCAGAAATGGAATGGTCACAAATGTAATTCAATGTACTTCAATCTATATTTGCATATATTAATCAGTTTTACCTATTTTTCTTCTTTGTCTTTAAAAAAATCCAATTTGTTATATAGGGTGGCTCTCTGGAGGCAGGAGAGAACTTGAAGAAATTTGGGATGTTACAAGAAAAAAACCCATCAATTTAAAAAAAAGATTTAATGAATATTGGGGTAGCTGGGTAGCTCAGTGGATTGAGAACTAGGCCTAGAGATAGAAGTTCCTAGGTAAATATCTAGCCTCAGACACTTCCTAATTGTGTGACCGGGTAAGTCACTTAACCCCCATTGCCTAGCCCTTACCATTTTCCTGCCTTGGTACCAATACCTGTGTACCATTGGTTCTAAGATGGAAGGTAAGGGTTAAAAAAAAAAAGAATATATTAACAAGGGATAAATAACTGGATACATCATGGCATAAAGATATAAGGGATTATTCTGCAGTATGAAATGCAAAAGATGCAGTGGGGTAATGATACATAGGCGGGAAAACTATTAAAGAAACAGGTTAATATATAAAGAATACAGAAAAGTTCAGAAGGGAACCTAGATAAGTTGAGCAATATTGATTCTACCCAATGAAATTAAAATATCCTTAAAAATTATATATGTAAATTTCATGTACAGTACTCTTATATATGTATATATATGTAATGGTATCATACACATATTCTTTTCCTATTCTATGTATAAAAATTTTTCCACTTGCTTGTTTTTCAAATTCAAAATAATAAAAAATTCTAAAATGGATATTTTACCTAAAAATATTAGGTAAAGCCATAAAAAAAAAATTAGAAGGGAGTGAGATCAAGTATCTTCAACAACTATAACTCTGTACAGTGTTTATTCTTAATAAAAATAATGGATATAAGAGATCATGAAAGATTATTTCCTACATAAAATGAACAAGGTTTTTTGAAAGAACAAAATCAACATAAGATAAAGTGATATACTCTACTTTCTTTTATTTATTTATTTGCTTATTTATTCATGTTCCCTACCTTCAAAAAAATATTTGCATCAATATCACTGAGGGTGTGATAGTCAAGATATGTATGTATAAGGGTAAAATATATTAAAACTAAGAGCTATTTTCTAATGGTTGAGTGGTACAAGGATATGAAAAAATAATTCTCAAAAGAACTGTAAGTTACTATGAAATATTTTTTGAATCTTTGATTAGATAAATAAAAATTAAAAGTTATATAAGGTTTTACCTCACACCTTGAAAATTATCAAAGACAAAAAATGGAAAAATAAATGTTGGAAGAACTGCAAAAAGGTATGCCAATATACAGATGAAACAGTTGCAAACTGGTTCAACCATCCAGGAAAGCAATTTAGAATTGTGCTTTAGAAAAAGTTATAAAAATGTCCATATCTTTTGATGGAAAGGCTTTACTCCCAGACATACCCTAAAGAGGTCAAAGAAAAAAAGAAAGATCACAAATACACCAAAATAATCATAGTAGATTCTGAAGGATTGTAAATGCTAAAAAAGATTTTTTATATTTAACCCCAGGGATAATAAGGAACCATTAGAATTTGTTGATTGTATGGGTGGATAGGGAGGGGAAAAGGTGGAACATGTTCAAAGTTGGGTTTTGGTGGCTGAATGAAGTATAGATTAGAATGGGGAGAGGGTTGGGACCAAAAACAAAAAACCAAATGGCAGTCAATTGCATTAAATAAAGAGGTGAGGTGATCACTGTCTTAAACCAGAATGGCAATTGTGTGAGTGGAAAATGGGGCATATGACAAATGTTGTAAAGACAGAAAAGGGAAAAATTTGGCAACAGAATTATGCATGGTTTGAATTCTAAAAAGCCAAGGAGACAGATTTTAAACTTGGGCAATTGGAAGGATTGTTATGCCCTTGAAAAAAATAGTAAAGTTTAGAACAAGGGAACAGGTTTGGGGTTACAAATAATGAATTTGAGATGTCTATAGTACACTGAGTTCCATGGGTTTTTAAAGTAATTTTCAGTTCTAAGTATTCAATAGGCAGTTAATGATGGAAGACTGAAGAGAGCTTAGGGCCAGAAAAAAGGACATAAAACTCATCTACATAGAACTCATGGGAGCTAATGAGATCCCAAAGCAAGACAGTGTAAAGGGAGAAGAGAAGAGGGCACAAATCTATAATCCTAAAATAGGCAAAATTATACAAAGCTTCTTTATAATTTTTAAATTTTTTATCAGTAGCCTTTGTTTACATTACTTTAATTGCCTTCTATACTCTCACATCCCACTTCCCAAAGCTATACCATATAATGAAGGATTTTTTAAAGAGAAAAAGAGAGTAAAATCAGCAAACATTTTCAATATTCCACACCAGTAGACCTCTGCACAGGAATAAAAGGTTATCTTGCATCTCTACTTTGAAGTCATGCTTGTTCTTTCTAATTTTACAACATTCATTTTCAATTGTCTTTGAGTTATAGGTACTTCCATTTAATTTTTGTCATCATTGTGTTCATATCAGTTCACATCAGTTCATAAAAGTTTTCCTTGCTCCTCTGAATTCATTATTCATGTTTTCTTTCCTTTTAAGACAGTAATATTCCTTTATATTCATGTATCACATTTTGTTAAAACCATTCTTCAAATCAATAGGCATATACTTTGTTTCCAGTTCTTTGTAACCACTAAAAAAGTAGTTTTATTTCTAATCAGAAAACCTGACCTCAGTCAATAGGTCCAATAATAGGGAAAAGACTGAATAAATTATGGTATATCAAATATAATAAGATATTATTGAACTGTGAAAAAATAGAGCACAAAGAAATATGAAATGGTTTATATGAAATGATGCAAAGAAAATTAAAACAGAAAACACTAGTTATAATTATGTAAAAACAATAATAGCAAAATGTTATAGTATACATAAATGAGATTAGAAGAAATATAGGCATTACTTTTAATTTGTTCAAATTAACTTATTTTTATCAAAATGAAAACAATTATGATGTCTACCTATACTTTTTTGAGACAAAAGTTTGTAATAAAAATATTTTCAAAAAGACCTGAACAATAACTGCAGAGCATAATGAGATAAGATAGGTTTGTGATTTGACCTTGTAACACTGAGGTTTTTAACCTAAGCTCCATTTACTTTTTCTTTTTAATATTTTGATAACTGTATTTTAATCATGTTTCTTTTATAATATGTATTTTGTGCATTTGAAAACATTCTTGGAAGGGGTCCATAAGTTTTACCACATTGCAGAGGGGGTCTATGACACAAAAGAGATTAAGAATCCCTTCTATAGAGGGAGTACAGAAACCAGTGAATCATATATACATAGAAGTATTACAGTAGCCCCATTAGCATGAACAAAAACAATGATAGTGAACTACCTAGAGTTGATATATGTATACCTCTTGATAAAAAATGTATTTTTGAAAACTCATACTTAAAAACATAAATATTCCAAATCATCACAGCCTGCAATCTATGAAATTAGTGGTTTCTCCTCAACCCACCCCTAAAGTTTTATACCACTCTCATTAAGAACAGTTTTCCAGTAAAGAGGACACTTTCTTTTTATAACATATAAATGTTTTACAATACAATTAAGTAACTCTTAATTTTCTGATCTATAAATTTGGATATTCCTACATTAAGTGTTCTCAAATCAGTACATAACTGTAAAATACGTAGGCCACCTGTATGTGCATGAATTGTCCAGGATCATTGCATTGCTGCTAATAGAGAAATCCATTGCATTCAATTGTGCCACAGTGTATCAGTTTCTGTGCACAATGTTCTGGTTCTGCTCCTTTGCCTCTGCATCACTTCCTGGAGGTCACTCCAGTTCACATGGAATTCCTCCACTTTATTATTCCTTTTAGCACAATAGTATTCCATCACCAACATACACCACTATTTGTTCAGCCATTCCCCAATTGAAGGGCATCCCCTCATTTTCCAAATTTTTGCCACCACAAAGAGTGCCTGCTATTTACTTTAAAGCAACAGCTTAAACCAATCTTTAAACAATTAAATGCACTTTTGCAATTGATTATGCTTTGAAGGCTCAAAACAGAGAGCCATGTAGCATTTTTTTATTCACACAAAAAAAAGAATCTCAGGTTTTCAGAACTTATTTTAGATATTAGGATTTTGAAGTGGGGAAGGGCTACATCTTAGTAGCTGCTGATAATATGAATTGCAAAAAACAAACAAACAGGACCAGTGATGATTATTAGTGGGCTAAGCACCTCAAAATAAGCATTGATTCTGACCTCATAAAAATAACTTATGTTAAACACCTATACCTGCTTCTCCTTTGACTCAATTCCTCAGGTTACATATTCTATTAACAGCTGCTATTAACTGGAAAGAACTATAATTAAGGGATTCTATTGATCACCCACAGACAAATTAAGAAGTCAAAGGAGCAGGGAGAAAGGGAAGGAAATAGGCATTTATTGTTATATGCCAGGTATTTTGCTAAAAGCTTTTTAAATATCTCACTTGATCCTCCCAACAGCTCTAGAATATATGATCCCCATTTCAGATTAAAAAACCAAGGTAGGGAACGGTAAAATGAATTGCCCAGAGTAAGTGTCTAAAGCTGGATTTAAACTCAGGTCTTCAGAGTTCTGTGCACTGTGACTGTGATGCCTCCTAGCTGCCTCAAAGAGGTCAACAGAAGAGAAAAGGAAAATGTCAGCACTTATGAGGTCTAGGCTTAGGTCAAAATTGTAAAATAGTTATGGTTGAAGGGTATGACAACAAACCCTCCTGGCCATCAATATACCAAGAATAAATCCCCAACAAAAAGCATCTCAAAGAATGAATAAGAAGTTTTATATCAAAAAAAAGTAATTACTAAATAGCTCCACAGTTAATTAGTAGCAAATAATTTCGTAACCTCTGCATTCAGTTAGAAACAATAGCATAAAGTTAAACCATGAAGAGGGTTGATTGAGCCCCTAGGACTACATACAGAGAAATGATGCATAATACAATTCTGTAATTGGGGTTATAGCTGGTTTTCTTTCCCTTCCCTGGAGTTTCCTAGAATAGTCTTTGTTGACTAAGTTTCATTTGTGCTCCTACTGGATGGGATTCATATCTCATTGGTGAGGCTGAGATCAATGACAGAAAATAAAGACACATGAACTAGCCTGCTCAGCTTCCTCATGGAGCTCTAACCCAAATTTAAACATTCTATCAAGGGAAGTTATATAAACTATCCAAGCCATATCTATAAAAACATACAACCACCCTACAGAGACTGTATATGAGACTCAAGCTGAACACATCTCAATTATTTATTTTATAAAAGTGGCATGAATATAAACTAATAGAACTAGGAAAGAGAATGAGAATTTACTAAAAGTCAACACAGTAAAGTATGAACTAAAATGATAAAATAGGGTGGCTGGGTGATTATCACTAAGGTTCCTTTCATTTGTAAAAGCTCTAAAATTCAATCAATCAGCATGTGCTTCTCAGCATCTACTATAAGCCAGGCACTATGCTAGGCAATGAAGATAGAAAGAAAAAAAAGTGAACAATCTGTGCTTTCAAGGACATTCTAGAGTAAGAAAGTCTATATATGTGGGATAATATATGCAAAATAAATGCAAGGTAATTTAGTGGAATGAAGGTACTAGCAGTTGGAGGGGTCAAGAAAGCATCTATGTAAAAACTGGTGCAGAAGCTCTAAGGATTCTAGAGGTAGAGATAAGAACAGAGTACATTCTAGGAATTAGGGTCAGGCAGCACAAAAGCAAAAAGACAGGAAACAGTGTCATCTGTATCTGCTAGAGGGCCAATTTGGCTAGATCACAGAATGTGATACATAGAGTAATATATGGATAATCAAGTTGGTAAGGCAGTTTGAGGCTAGGTTGAAAAGAGCTCTGAGAGGCAAGCAGAATTTATATTTGATCCTAGAATTAATAGGAAGCCAACAGAATTTACTGAGTAGAGAAATGAGAGGCAATCTGTGCTTTAGGAAAGATCACTTTGACAGCTATGTGGAAAGGAGAGAGACCAGAGGAAAGAAGACCTGTATAGAGATTGTTTCAATAATCCAGTCAAGAAGCGATAAAATGGGGTTGAGTGAAGGGAAAGGGTGACATGCGGAATTCTGTGGAAGAATTGACATAATGTGGCAATTAACTGATTATGTGAAGGGTTAAAGGAGGGTCAAAAGTCAAGGATAATTCCAAGGTTGCTAACCTGTGTGAGACTGGAAATGTGGCGCTTGCAATGGAAACAGGGAAGTTCAGAAGAGAGGAAAAGAATGGAGGAGGATTTTTTCCTTGTCATCTTTAATTTGAGATGCAATTCAAGATATCCAAAAAGCCACTTAGTGATACTGGCCTACAGCTTGAGGTAGCGATTAGAGATAGATCTAGAAATCTGATAGTCAACAGGACAGAGATCATTACATTCATTGGCAGTAAAGGAAAAATGTGAGTGTGTGAATGTGTTTATATAGGGGGGAGAACTCTGAGAAGGAGGTGAGCCAAAAGTCACAAAAGCTTATAGGAGAGAATAATCAAAGAAGAGGATGATTAACTTGCAGAGAAATCATGAAGAAAGAGGACTGGAAAAAGGCCATCAGATCTGACAATTAAGAAATCTTTGATAACCACAGAGAAAGCAGTTTCATTTATAAAAAGATACAATGAGGCATTCTGCCAGCCTCATTCAGTACAGAAATACAGATAAGAGAGGTCTAAGGATAGTTGGAATATAGGAAGGCAATGAGTACATCTTGTGCAAGGAGAAGCTGTGTAGCAGGACAGAAGGTCCAGACCTATACCGGGGCACCTCAAGACCCATAAAGAAGAACTATGATCAGGATAGGTGAAAACTCAAAAGTCCATTATGGTCCACTACTGAGGTCAAGGGTGGACTTTTAAGAAAACCCCCACTCACTCATTTTGTTTCATCTCACAGGAGCAGAAGTTTTAGAAGCAATCATCAGTGTGGTATGGCTCAGATCCCAAAATAAGAATAGGGTCTAAGTTCTACCTATTAACCAAGCCTGAAGCCTAGAGAGGAATAATCAGGACGAGAATCTCAGAACAATGAGAAGTTGAAGTTGTCATTCAGAACCACCAGAACTTCCTACCTCACTAATAACAGCTGAGTCTAGCTGTAGCTCATACCCAAACCCAGGTCAGGAAATTGCAGAGCTCAGACAAAGGGAACAGCAATCAGACTTTGCCCTGAAGCATGGGGATCATTAAAAGCTTGTAGGTCCCTACCCTGAAATTCTGGAATAACACATCACTCATGGTCCCAAGAAAATAACAATAGGCCCAGCCTAGATCTTCCCTACAGAAGTGCACAGAGCCTGGAGTTAATATCAATTCCCAAGTTAAGAATAAGACTGAAAGAATGAACAAATAATAAATAACCCTACCATTGTTGAGGGAATTTCAACACACAAATCCAAAAGAAAAGTATGACACCAAAACAAATACAAGCAAAAATTCAGAGAAAAATAGTATGGGTAAAAACTAAACTTGAATTCCTGGAAGAGACAAAACAAGAGTTTAAAATAAGAATTTTTAAAAAGTTTTCATAAGGGGCAGTAGGTAGCACAGAGAATTGAGCATCAGAATTGGGAGTTGGAAGGACCTGGGTTCAAACCTAGCCTCGGATATGTCCTAGTTGTGTAATTTAACTACAATTGCCGTGTTATTTAACTACAATTGCCTACCCCTTACGAAGGAAAGAAGGAAGGAAGGAAGGAAGGAAGGAAGGAAGGAAGGAAGGAAGGAAGGAAGGAAGGAAGGAAGGAAGGAAGGAAGGAAGGAAGGAAGGAAGGAAGGAAGGAAGGAAGGAAGGAAGGAAGGAAGGAAGGAAGGAAGGAAGGAAGGAAGGAAGGGAGGGAGGGAGGGAGGGAGGGAGGGAGGGAGGGAGGGAGGGAGGGAGGGAGGGAGGGACGGACGGACAAATGTCTCCTAAAAGGAGTGAACAACAGGTTCATGACAATGGGATTACCACTTGCAGGAAAGTATCATGTCACCACCATGTGCTTATGCTCACAACAGAAGACTTGGAAAACCTCATCATCAATATGACAAAAAAGGATAAGCTAAAAAATCATGGGTGACTTGAATGCCAGAGTAGGCAGAGTATCAGACATAACGGGGAGTCCTTGGGAGGAATGGAGTCAGAAACGGCAATGGTCACTTACTAATGAAGACCTGTTGTCTCATAACCATCTTATCATTAACACTGTCTTCCGCTTACCTAGATGAAAAAAAATTAAAAAATTGTGCAGAGGCAGCAAACACTGGATGTTAATAGATGAATGATATTGTAAGTAAAAGAGATATACAAGATGTGACAGATGTGTGGTGCTGGGTGTAGGATCAATCATAGACTTATCCTTCGTGTAAATTTATATACAACAAAAGGGAGGGAAGGGACAGGCAAGACAACTCCCTGAAGAATTAATGTCAATAGATTAGAGGACTTTACCATGCATTAATAGATTGTTGTTGACTTGAAGGGAAAGCCAAACCAACAGACAGTTAGCAATATTCTAAATGGATAGAAAAGGAATAAGCAGCTTTCAGAGATTTGGTGTACAGTATCATATTTACTTATCTGGGCCAGAACACTCGAAAACATCAGGATTGGTTTGATGAAAATGATAAGAAAATTTTGAAGCTACTAAAAGAAAAATGAGAACTCAATGGCATTTACCAGCAAGACAGTTCATCTATCTCTCAGAAGGCAGTGTTTAACCCCATCAAAAAAGTAAATAAGCAAAGCTTAGAGACAAAGCTTAGAGAGATGCCAGATTCTTGGAGCAGTAAGAAGGCAGATGAATTTCAATTTTACACTTCTATAATGCCCTGAAGGCTACTTACAGGCCAAAGGGCTGTGGTGCATCTCAACACCTCAAATTCTGATGCAGACACACTGATCAATGGTAAGGAAATTATTTGAAAAGATGTGCTGAACACTTAGGTAGTGTTCTTAAATAGTGAGTTTTTTCCCAAAAAACTTGGATCTTGGATTTATCAAACATGAAATTGCTAAGGACATTAACTGCTAGTGTTGATTATCTAATCTATTCCATTAATCCCAATACTCTATTTCTTAGCCACAACCAGATTGTTTTGATGTTTGTTGCTTTAGAACACAGTTTGAGGTCTGGCTTGGTTAATTCTCTTTCTTTCACATTTTGTTTTCATTAATTCTTTTTATATTCTTGGCCTTTCATCTTTCCAGATGAATTTTTTTTCTAGTTCTACGAAATAATTTTTGGCCTGTTTTGATTGATTTGGTGCTGAATGAGTAAATTAATTTAGTTAGGATTGTCATTTTTATTATATTGGCTCAGCCTGTCCTTGACAAATGAATTTTTTCCCAGTTGCTTAGACCTGACTTTCTGTGAAGTATTTTATTATTGTGTTCATATAATTTGCTGGCTTTGTTTTAGTAGGTATACTCCCAGGTATTTTATGTCGAGTAATTTTTGAACAGAATTTCCTCTTCAGTCTCTTGATGTTGAACTTTGGTGGTTGTAAATGAAATGATGATTTATGTGGCTTTATTTTATCTGGTGACTTTGTTAAGATTGTTCATTATTTCTATCAGTTTTTTTGGTTAATTTTCTAAGATTCCAATGTGATAAGAATTGATCTTAATCATAGCTGGGAAATGTGGATAAATGTGGCTATATCCCTACTATCAGAAACCCAGATGAGTCAGATAACCTAGATCTTTATCAGTCCCTGTACTCTGAACTGTGTATGGGTGTATGGGGTGCTCAGGGTGGGGTAGTATCTCTGCTTTGGAGGGCTTGTCGTGCCCTCCTAGGGCAGCTCTCCAGCCTCTTACCCCCACCTGACACCCAGCTCTCACTTGTGGCTCCCAGTAGCTGCTAGCAGGCGGCAGAGGCCACACCCCGGGCAACGGCTTCGACAGGCCGGCTAAACCTTGAGAGGGTAGCCATCGGGTCATCGACCCCTGGTGAACTAGGGCTTTGCTCACCAGCATGTGAAGACTGCTTCGGCCAAACACACTGAAGAAACCAACAAGAAGGTTCAATGGCTGAGATGGCAACACAGCAAAGCACTGTGGAGTGCTCAGGGCGTGTTGGAGCACAAAAGACAACACGGCCATCCAATGCAGCTGAGGAAGCCTCCAGGTGTAACGACATTTCGTGCCTCTGGACCCAGGCTTCCAATGCTGAGAGAGTGGGACTGCCTTTGTGCATCAACTTTTCCACTTATATCTTCAGGCACAAGTGTCTTTGTGCACAAAAACGCACAATCATCATCCTCGGTTACCGAGAGACTACTACAACCATAGTATCAAATGCTTCTTAATTCATTTGATTTTTTTCCTACTTTTATTGCTATAGCTAGCATTTCTAGTACAATATGAAATAATAGTGGTGATTATGGGCATCCTTGCTTTACTGCTGATCTTATTGGGAAGGGTTTTACTTTATCCCATTAGAGAAAAAGTTTGCTGCTGGTTTTAGAGAGATGTTATTTATCACTTTAAGGAAGGTTCTATTTATTCCAATATTCTTTAACATTTTTATAAGGAATGCGTATTGTGATCTGTCAAATGCTTTTTCTGCATCTATTGAAATAATCATAGTTTCTGTTGGTTTTGTTATTGATAATGGTTAACTGTGCTGACAGTTGTCCTAATAATCAACCACCTCTGTATTTCTGGCTTCAAACCTTCCTGATAATGGTGTATGATATTTTTTAAACCCTTACCTTCCATCTTAAAATCAAGATGTATATTGGTTTCAAGGCAGAGAAGTGGTAAGGGCTAGGCAATGGGGGTTAAGTTACTTACTCAAGGTCACATAGCTGGGAGGTGTCTGAGGCCATATTTGAACCTAGGACCTTCCTTCTCTAGGCCTGGCTCTTAATCCAGGGAGCCACCCAGCTGCCTCTTTTGGTGTATGCATCTTGTGATATAATGTTTTAATCTCTTCTTAATATTTTATTTAAAATTTCTGTATCAATGTTGATTAGGAAGGTTTCTTTCTCTGCTTAAACAATTCTTGGTTTAGATAGCAGCATCATATTTGTATCATAAAGAGTTTGGAAGGGTTCCCTCTTCTATTTCTCAAAAAAATTTATGTAGTTAGGGAGTTCATTATATTTGGAATGTTTGGTAGAATTCACTTATGATTCCATCTGTCTCTGGGCCTTTTTCTTAGGGAATTCTTTGATGCTGTTCAATTTCTTTTTCTGTGAAGAAGTTGTCTAAGTATTTTATTTCCTTTTGTTAATTTAAGTAGTTCCTATTTTTGTAAGTATTCATGTATTTCACATAGCATTACATTTATTGGCATATAATTAGGCAAAATAACATCCAATAATTGCTTTATTTTCTTCATCAGTTGTGATTTTGCCTTTTTTGATTTGTGATACTGGTAATTTGGTTTTCTTATTTTTAATTAAGTTAACCAATAGTGTACTTATTTTATTTTGTCACAAAACCAACTCCCTGTCTTATTAGTTCAATGATTTTCTTTCAATTATTAATTTCTTCCTTTATCTTCAGGATTTCCAATTTGGTATTTAATTGACAATTTTAAGTTTGTCCTTTTTCTATTTGTTTTTTAGTTGCATGCTATCTCTCTATTTTACTGATGTAATCATTTATAGATATAAATTTCCCCCTATGTACCAGTTTGGCTGGATCCCATAAATTTTGATGTTGTCTCATTATCATTTTCTTTAATGAAATTGTTAATCACTTTTTTGATTTGTTCTTTGACCACTTTGTTCTTTAGGATAAGATTATTTAGTTTCCAATTAACTTTTTAGTCTTTCTGCTGCCTTTTGGTGAGTGTAATTTTTATGGCACTATGGTCTGAAAAGCATGCATTTAATATTTCTGCTTTTCTATACTCAGTTGTGAGGGTTTTATGCCCTATTAAATGGTCAACTTTTGTGAAGGTGCTATATACTATTGAGAGAAAGGTATATTTCCTTCTATTCCCATTCAGTTTTCTCCAGAGGTCTAATCATATCAAATTTCAAAAATTCTATTTATCTCCTTGACTTCTTTTTTATTTCTTGTTTGGATTTATCTACTTCTGAGAGGGAAAATAAAGTCACCCACTAGTAATATTTTACTATCTATTTCCTTCTATAAATCCATTTGGTACATATATGTTTGTATTAATATTGTTTCACTGTCTCTGGTACCTTTTATCCTGATGAAATTTCTATCCTTGTCTCATTTAATTAGATTGATTTTTACTTTTGATTCATCTGAGATCATGATTTCTACCCTTGCTCTTTTTAATTTTAGCTAAGGCATAGTAGATTCTGCTTCAGCCCCTTACTTTTCCTCTGTATGTGTCCTCCTGCTTTAAATGTGTTTCTTTTTTTTTTTTTAAACCCTTACCTTCCGTCTTGGAGTCAATACTGTGTATTGGCTCCAAGGCAGAAGAGTGGTAAGGGCTAGGCAATGGGGGTCAAGTGACTTGCCCAGGGTCACACAGCTAGGAAGTGGCTGAGGCCAGATTTGAACCTAGGACCTCCCGTCTCTAGGCCTGGCTCTCAATCCACTGAGCTACCCAGCTGCCCCCTTTAAATGTGTTTCTTGTTAGACATCATATTACGGGATTCAAGATTTTAATTCATTCTGCAGTCTCCTTTTCTGTTTTATAGGTGAGTTCATCCCATTCACATTCATAGTTATGATTACGAATTGTGTTTTCCCTCAACCTTATCCTCCCCACTTACTCTTTCTCCTTTTAGCCCTTCCCTGTTCACAGATGTTTTGTTTTTGATGGCCATCCCCCCCAATTCACCCATTTTTATCCATTCTTTTTGAGCTAATTCTGATGAGAGTAAGATTCAAGCATATCCCACCCACCCCTAATCTTCTCCTCCACTGTATTTCCCTCTTATGTGCCTCTTTATGAGAGATAGATTACTTCCTTCTAGCTCTCTTTTTCTCTTCTCCCCATGTGTTCTTTCTCATACTTTGTATTTGGTAGGGGATGAGGATGGAAAGGGTGGATATAAGCCCATCTTATTTAGCTTCCTTCCTTCTTTCTCTGTATGCTTCTCTTCACTACTCTATGATAAAATTCTTAAGTTTCTTGCATATAGTAAATACTTTAAATGTAAAGTATAATAGATATCTTAATTATTTCAATTATCATCTTCCTTGAGTTTTCATTTTACCTTCTTATGCTTCTTGAGTGCCAAATTTGCTCAACAAATTTTATTTTCAGCTCTGATTTTTTTTGTTCAGTAAAATCTAAAATTTCCCTAATTCATTAAACAGCAATCCTCCCCACCTCCAGAAGATTTTACTCAGTTTTCCTGTATGTAATTCTTAGTTGCGGTCCTGGATTATTGCCTTTCAGAATATCATATTCCATGCCTTCTGGTCCTTTAATGTAGAAGCTGCTAGTTCTGCATAATCTTGACTGTGGCTCCACAATATTTGAATTATTTTCTTCTGAATGCTTGTAGTACTTTTTCCTAGGCCTGGGAGTTTAGGAATTTGGCTATTTTATTTTGGGGTCTTTTATTTTGGAGTCTTTTTCAGGAGGTGGTTGGAGGATTGTCTCAATGTCTATTTTCCCTTCTAGTTCAAGGATATCCGGGCAATCTTCCTTGAAAATGTCCAGGCTCTTTTTTTATTTTATCATGGCTTTCAGATTATCTCTCCTAGTTCTATTTTCTGGGTCAATTATTTATCCAGTGAGTTAGATTTTCTTCTATTTTTTTTTATTTTTTAAATTTTGTCTTATTATTTCCTGGTGTTTTTATTTGAACAATTTTAATTTTTAGGAATTTATTTCCTTCATTAAGTTTTTGTGTTTCCCTTTCCATTTAGCCAATCCCACTCTTTAAAGGGTTGTTTTCTTCAGTGGATTTTTGGGGGGTTTGTTTTGTTTTTTTGTTTTGGGTTTGTTTGTTTGTTTGTTTGTTTGTTTTTTGGCTTCCATTTCCACTTGATACATTCTTTTCTTTAGGAAGTTGTTTTCATCATTGTATTTTTATTCCTCCAGTTCCTTTTGTCCTATGCTAGTCTTTAGGAGGTTAATTTCTTCAGTGAATTTTCCACAGGTGTTGAGTTTTTCTGTCAATTCTCTTATTTGGTTTTCATTTTAGGTTATTGCAAAGGTTCTTTTGTGGCCTGACATCCTTTCACACTTTCCTTTGAGGTTTCACATGTCTCCTATTTGGTATTGTTGTCTTCTTTTAAGTTCATATTTTGTGGTCCCTGACATTAAAGTAACTTTCTTAGGTTGAGCTTTTTTGGTCTCTTGCTCATTTTTCTAGGTTATTTCTCCCCCACTCCCACCCCATCCCAGTTAGTTTCTGAGGTTCTTCTTTGTTCCTGCAGAAGAGGAAACACTACTCCAAGCTTACAGAGCTGGTACTTGGGGTAGGCCCAGCTGCCTTTGTTTCCAATGTGCCTGTCAAGGGGATGACTTTCTCTGAATAGGTATGTATCTGTTTGCCAGTTCCCCTCTTGTTTCTTAAGCTGGGCTGATCCCTACTCTGTTGCTTCCCTGCCACTGCCAAGTGTCTTGAGCTGGGCAGGTCCCCTGCTCTGGAATCTACTGCTTCAGTCACTCTTTCTGCCACATGGGAGTGAGCAGGTTTCTAGAGTTAACTAGCATAGTGTTTTCAACAGACTAATATTAACCAGTGCTAAAGCCACTGACCATATACCTCATATTGAAGTATATACTTCTCTAGTCTAACTTCCAACTGAAGAAGAGGTTTTGAATGCCAATAAGCTCTTCTTGTGTAGCAAAGTATCTGGTGCTAATTCCATTCCAACAGAGATTTATAAGGCACAGGGTCCATTGCTCATACAAAAGTTGACTGATATCTTCCAGATTACATGACAAAAAGAGGTTATCCTCCAGGAGGTCAGAGATGCTTCTGTTGTCCATCTCTATAAAGGAAAAGGAAATAGGTTGTCCTGTGACAATCATGGGAGATGAGGGAAAGAGAGGGTTTTCTCTTAAACACTGTCAACAAGATTCTTGCCCAATTCCTCTTTAAACTTCACCTGAGAGCTAATGTTGCTTCAGAAAAGGTTGAAGAATAGTTGATATGGTGTTTACTGCCTGACAACTCCAGGATAACTCCCAGGAGCAGAATAAAGGTCTTTATACAACATTTGTCAATCTGACCGAGGCCTTTGCTACCATTAGTCAAGAGGACTTGTGGAAGATCCTGGTAAAATTTCGCTAACTGGAGAAGTTCATCAGTATTGTACAACATCTCCATGACACTGTTTTGTATGGGTCCTGGATAATGGATGATGATCCCGAGTTTTCCCAATCACCATAGGAGTGAAGCAGGGCTATGTGATTGCTCTCATGTTTTTAGATGCCTTGAACAAGAATGAAAATGGCATCAAGGTCAACTATTGTACTAACAGTTAATCATTTAATTTTAAAAGGCTATAAACCAATATTAAAGCGGAAGGAGAATTAGTGTGTAACTTTTTGTTTAAAGGTAATTGTGCACTCAATGCAGTCTCTGAGACTAAGAGCATGGATTGATTCTCTGTCACTTAGGCTAATTTTAGCCTGACAATTAATATACAAAAAACAAAAACAGAAGTTCACCACCAACCAGCATCACACAATCCATACATTTAAAAAAATCAATTACAGCAAATGGAGAAATTTTCAGTTCTATGAGTGGAAAGTTCATTTATCTTGGCATTATTCTTTCCAAGGATGAACACAGAGGATGAGACTGAAGCACACGTTGTCAGAGCTAGCTCAGTGTTTGGGAATCTCCAAAGGAAAGTGGGAGAGAAGAGTAGACTGCCTCTCAGACTAAAGGTTTACATAGCTATTGTGCAGATTTCATTGTCATATGCCTATGAAACTGTACAATCTACCAATCCCATGCCAGGAAACTGAACCACTTCCATTTAACCCTTCATTAGGAGATTCTAAAGATTACCTTGCAAGATAAGTCAACTTACAGTGTTTCTGACTATGCTGCCAAGACAGCTTTGTTTACTAAGAGTTATGAAAATGAATAGCATAAACTAGAACATCCCAATATAAATAACAATCTCAAAGAAAATTCAAATCTGGACAGGCATTTATAGGAGAATAAATAAGATTCAAATATTTTGATCAGTCAATAAATATTTATTAAGCACCTTGACCCATTCTCAAGCAAATATTTTCCCTAGGGCTAAATACACAATATATCTATCCAAAAAAAAAGAAAGAGATAAGTGATAGAAAAAAAAAAGGGGGGGGTAATTCTTATGCTAACTAGACAATACAGAAAAGGTGAGCTCAATTCAATGGTTAAGAATCCACTCTCACACTGCGAAGATGAACAAAAGAAACTTGCATAGTGGAAACACCTGCAGATAATTATGCATCAAGGACTGGCAGCAAGAGCTCATCCTTATTAATTCCTCAACATCTGAACACTCCATAGCACTTATTCAATATTTAGTCTACTTCCTCACATCACCGTTTAACAAAGGCTTAGGGACAAAAGAAAACCCATGACAAACAATTCCAATAGGTTCTAGCAACATTCACTACCACAGATTTTTAAGTGTCAACTTTTAGTTGAGTTCATGCAGATATTATTTGACTCTTATTTAGATGGCATATAACAAAAAAGCTGAAATCTAATTAAGGGTATGATAAAGCTTTATTTTTACAATTAATCAGATGCATGCATTATTTTCTTTTAAACCCTTACCTTCCATCTTTGAATCAATTGGTTCTAAGGGGTAGGCAATGGGGGTTAAATGACTTGCCCAGGGTCACACAGCTAAGAAGTGTCAGAGGCCAGATTTGAGCCCAGGACCTCCCATCTCTGGGCCTGGCTCTCAATCCACTAATCCACCCAGCTGCCCCCAGATACATGAATCATTGAAAGAATTGCATTTTGAAAATTGTATGTGCTTTGAGAATATGCAACTCACATAAGATAAGAATTAGTCACACAAATTCGTAATTCCCCCCATAGCTACTAGTACCACTTAAAATACATTTATAATAAAAAGCACTAGTGTGCACAAGGATTTGTTATGTTATCATTAAGGATTTTCCCACTGCTTCTACAATTATAATGAAAGGCTTTGAAATCTATACTTACAAAAGTAATTCTAAACTTAATGATAGTCATAAGAAAAGGAGGCCAACAGAAAGAATTCCCATATCACCTTCACACATAGGGTCCCCTTGCTGTATCCTGGTTCACTTATTGCAGTGAATTTTAAATATATATCTAATTCTGTATTGAGGAGTTACACTTATCACAGCACACACAGCCAGTAGGCTGATGAAATGAAAGTCAAACAACCACAGTGCTATGTTCTGTATCCTGGGCACTGATTTGCTCAGTTACTGTAGGTTAGTAAGAGTTTGGAAAAGGTTTATAGGAGAGAGAGAAGGGTTTATAAAGTCTTAAAATATATATATATAGTAAAATAAATATAATGCTGCTACTTCTGGATTTTCACCTATTGTGGGAGTCTCTGGAACATAACCCCTGTGATAGGTATGGGATCATAGTATAGGCTTCCACCAAAAAGAACAAGGCTTAGAGGAAAACCCAACCTTCTAACAAAACAAGTTTCCTTCTAACAAAAGGAAAGGCATCTACACCGAATGAACTCCTGTATTACATATATAGGTATATAAATATATTTATAGAGAGACTTTGAAGTATGGAAGGTTTAGATTCATAAATTTAGAGCTTTAAGAAACTTAGGAAGTCATCTAGACTCACTAAGGAAACTGGCTGAGGGGCTAAATGAAGAACAGTAGGAATTGCTTCATAGTAATTACGCTACATGGCAAACCAGGTTAAATTCTGAGGGGAGGGGAAAGTTATCAGCATTTATTAAATTATTCAAAACCTATCTTTCTTAAACCAGATATAGAAAGACTGAAGAAATCAACACAAAATATGCCAATAACTACCAAAAAACAAAAGGAGAGAATATGAACAGGATTCTTTTGTGATTAAAAACTATTCAAAACAAACTACCTTTCACTAAGAAAAATGAATGCTGTTCTTTAAAAATACATATCTTCATTAAGCAAGAAATCCTGATGACTCATACTATGTTCTGCAAAGCACCTGCAGGCTTGGTAACAAGATGAAGATAGGAGAATGAAAATGCAAAGGTTACTTTGGTTCTATATTCTTAGCTTGATCCTTGATTGACTTCTACTTATTCACATGGCTAGAAATTATTTAAACCTATCTCAGAGATTGGGAGATGACTAATTAGGCATCTGCAATGTTGACTTCAACTTCTACACCTGGATCAATGCTGATAGAATTAATCTGCTTAACAATTTCAGAAGGACTATGCAAAATCAATGAGGCATTTGTGGATTCTCATTTGAAACCATTCCCAAGTCTTTGAACCTTCATTGCAAGGAGTTTTCTTAGTTGTGATCTGAAGTATCTTAGTGGTCATTAGAATAGGTCCCTACATTTTAAATTCTTTTCTTAGGTTCCTCTAATTGGGTCAGCACACATCTTTTTGAGGGATTTAATGTTCTGGCGAGTGAGGGTAATTCAAATCTGGTGAATGGCCACTTCAGACTTCATAGGTCCCTTCCAGTGTCTTTGAATGCCTTGGCAAGAGTAAATGGTAGAGAGTGAGGAGGATGAGACGCAGGGACTGCCTGTTCCATATGGCTGCAGGGAGAATACCATTCCGAAAGAAATCATTTATATTTTCCCAAAGAAATCATCTAATTTTAAGGACTAACAGGCACTTTACAAATATTATCCCCAATTTATACTCACTAATAAACCAAGGAGATGGATACTATTATTTTCCCCTATTTTATAGAGGTAAAACTGAGTCAGAGGTTAAATAACTTACCCAGGGTCATGTAAGCTAGTATCTAAAGCTGAACTTAAATTTGTGTCTTCTTGGCTTCAGTTCCAGTACTCCATCAACTCTGTTACCTTAGCTGCCTAGCTTGATGTGAAAAGTAAATGTAAATCAATATCACAACACAGAAACTCAAAGTAAGCTAGTAATTGCCTCATTTATCTTCTTTTCTATTAAGATAAAACCTGGCTATTATTTTTAGCTCACTACATTCTGTTTTATTCAATAAATTTAGTGTTTCAGGGTGCCCCCATAATGCTATGGTGATCAAACTGCCTTTTCTTCATAGACCCCCCCAAAAAAGAGTGAGAAAAGCTGAGTCACATCAGAAAAGTTTCACATATAACATTAGTTCTACATTCCCTCTATGCCTGAATCTTAACTTGGGGTCCTACTGTTTAATCCTCTAGAAAGGTATTTATTTTTGGATTAAAAAATCAGGGGAAGACCAATCTCCTCAATAAACAGATGCAAGAACCTTAAATAGAAAACAAAAAAGACTACAGCAAGTAATCACAAGGGTTATTCATTATGATCAGGAGGGATTTATACCAGAAATGCAAGCATGGTTCAATATTAAGAAAACCATCAACATAATTGACCATATCAACAAGCAAACCAACAAAAATCACACGATTATCTCAATAGATGCAGAAAAAGCCTTTGACAAAATATAACACTCATTTCTACTGAAAACACTAGAAATTATAGGAAGATAAGGACCTTTCCTAAAAATAATAAACAGTATGTATCTAAAACCATCAGCAAACATCATCTGCAAAGGGGATAAACTAGAAGCCTTCCCAGTAAGATCAGGAGTGAAACAAGGATGCCCATTATCACCTCTATTATTTTACATTGTACTAGAAATACTAACAATAGCAATTAGAGAAGAAGAAAAAATTGAAGGTGTTAAAATAGGCAATGAGGAGACCAAGCTATCACTCTTTGAAGATGATATGATGGTCTACTTAAAGAAATCTAGAGAATCAACTAAAAAGCTAGTAGAAATAACGAACAACTTTAGCAAAGTTGCAGAATACAAAATAAACCCACATAAGTCATCAGCATTTCTATGTATTTCCAACACATCTTAGCAGCAAGAATTAGAAAGAGAGGGGGCAGCTGGATACCTCAGTGGATTGAGAGCCAGGCCTAGAGATGTGAGGTCCTAGGTTCAAACTTGGCTTCAGACACTTCCCAACTGTGTGACCCTGGGCAAGTTACTTAACCCCCATTGTCTTGCCCTTACCATTCTTCTGCACTAAGTATTGATTCCAAGACAGATTCCAAGATAGAAAGTAAAGGTTAAAAAAAGAAAAGAAAAGAAAAAGAATTAGAAAGAGAAATTCCATTTAAAATCACCCTAGACAATATAAAATACTTAGGAATCTATCTGCCAAGACAAACACAGAACTATTATGAGCACAACTACAAAACACTTTCCCCACAATTAAAACTAGATCTAAATAATTGGAAAAACATTAATTCCTCATGGGTAGAACAAGCTAACATAATAAAAATGACAATCCTACCCAAGCTAATTTACTTATTTAGTGCCATACCCATCGAACTACCAAATTACTGAATTAGGAAAAAAAATAACAAAGTTCATTTGGAAAAACAAAAGATCAAGGATATTCAGGGAAATAATGAAAAAAAAATGGGAAGGAAAGGGCCTACCAGTACCAGATCTCAAACTATACTATAAATCAGTGGTCATGAAAACAATATGATACTGGCTAAGAGACAGAAAGGAGGATCAGTGGAATAGACTTGGGTAAGTGACTTCAGCAAGAGAATCTATGATAAACCCAAGGATCCCAGCTTTGGGGATAAAAATCAACTATTTGATAAAAACTGCTGGGAAAGTTGGAAGACAGTATGGGAGAGATTAGGTTTGGATCAACATCTCACACCCTACACCAAGATAAACTCAGAATGGGTGAATGACTTGAATATAAAGAAGGAAACTATAAGTAAATTAGGTGAACACAGAATAGTATACTTCTTATATCTTTGGGAAAAGAAAGATTTTAAGACCAAGCAAGAGTTAGAAAAAAATTACAAGATGTAAAATAAATCATTTTGATTACATTAAATTAAAAAAGTTTTGTACAAACAAAACCAATGCAACCAAAATTAGAAGGGAAGCAACAAATTGGGGGAAAAAATCTTCATGACAAAAACCTCTGTCAAAAGTCTAATTACTCAAATTTACAAAGAGCTAAATCAATTGTACAAAAAAATCAAGTCATTCTCCAATTGATAAATGGGCAAGGGACATAAATAGGCAATTTTCAGATAAAGAAATCAAAATATTAATAAGCACATGAAAAAGTGTTCTAAATCTCTTATAATTAGAGAGATGCCAATCAAAACAACTCTGAGGTACCACCTGACACCTAGCAGATTGGCTAACATGACAGCAAAGGAAGAGTAATGAATGCTGGAGGGGATGTGGCAAAGTTAGGACATTAATGTATTGCTGGTGGAGCTGTGAATTGATCCAATCATTCTGGAGGACAATTTGGAACTATGTCCAAAGAGTGATAAAAGACTGCCCTTTGATCCAGCCATAGCACTGCTGGGTTTGTATACCAAAAAGATAATAAGGAAAAAAGACATGTAAAAGAATATTCATAGCTACGCTCTTTGTGGTGGCAAAAAGTTGGGAAATGAGGGGATACCCTCCAATTGGGGAATGGTATTGTGCTATCTGTTGGTGATGGAATACTACTGTGCTCAAAGGAATAATGAACTGAAGGAATTCCATGTGAACTGGAATGACCTCCAGGAATTGATGCAGAGTGAGAGGAGCAGAACCAGGAGAACATTACATACAGAAATGGAATGTAATGGACTTCTCCATTAGTGGCAATGCAGTGATCCAGAACAACTCAAGAGGGATTTATGAGGAAGAACACTATCCACATTCAGAGGAAAAACTGTGGCAGTAGAAACACAGAAGAAAAACAACTGCTTGATTACATGAGTCGATGTGGATATGATTGAGGATGTAGACTCTAATTGATCATCCTAGTGCAAACATTAACAACAAGGAAATGGGTTTTGATCAAAGATACATGTAAAACCCAGTGGAATTGCCTGTTGGCTACAGGAAGGGGTAGGGGGAGGAGAGGGAAAGAATATGATTCTTGTAACCAAGGAAAAATGTTTCAAATTGACTAAATAAAATTTCCAAAAAAAAATAATCAAGGGTAACAAATCTTCAATTTTTCGTTACATCTAACCAAGAAATTTAATACTAATAAACTCTATCTACATGAAAACAAAGTGCTGTGTTAACTATTTCCTTATGTAATGCTGAAATGGTTTAAATACTTTTGAAGCTATTCTTGTCCACAGACTTGTAGGACTTCTAAAACCAGACATTAATACCCTGGCACTTCTCAGCAACCTCAAATACCTCACATGGATTTATCTTCATAATTTACACCTGGAGAAATCTGTGATAGGAAAATAAGGAGTATGACAGTTGGAGATATCAGACTTATAAACGGCACCATAAAACTAGTTTTTGATTCAATTATTTCATTTTCCAAAAGTCAAACCACTCAGGACTATATGTGCATGACAGGAAATAGATGACTTTACAATAATCTGGAAATAATACTGAGTTCGAGAAATCATCTGGGAGCATCTCACACTAAGTGAATAGAAAGGAATCATGATTGGTTTCAGACTAGTTAGCAAAGTCTCTAATTGCTATATATTTACATTAGGCCTTTTCTTCAAACTCAGAATAAGAAGAATTAACTTAATACCCTGTATACAGAAGGAAAAGCAAAGTACTAGGCTTTTTTTCCCAGTCTAATGCACACAATATCAATCTTTTAAACATAATTTTTCTGTAGCACAGCTGATTTCCAATAATGTGGTCACATCTCTACTTTACCCTTGAATTTGAGTTCTTTATCTAAAAGGGCTTAAGTCTCCATCACATTGTCCTAGGCCACTAATCTTTGCACTACTCACTGGGGCTCAATGAATAATATTCTATCCCTAATTTGTAAAGGACAAAAGAAATTTCTCCAACACCAAATTTAGCTCAATAAAACAGACCAAGACAGCAACTCTGGGCATTCCATGCTACTCTAGATATTTATCTATGGATAGTAAAGAACACGGCACCAGAATGAAAGCTACTGGGTTCTAGTGCCAGCTCTGTATATACCATATGCAAGTTACTGGACCAAAGCTGGTCTTGATCATTGGTATCCAACTCAAATAGAAAAGGATCCCTGAAGTCAATATATTGTCTCAGAAAACCACAAATTTCTATTTTTATGTTGTATTTGTAGTTTTTCAAACATTTTCCAATTATATTTTAATATGTAATTGTTCTGCCTTGAGCTGTGAGTTTGACACCACTGGTCTGGATAACAGTCAAGTAAAGTTCTTTCCAGGGCAGCTAAGGGATCACAATGGATAGAATATGCTAGGCATGGACTCAGGAAGACCTGAATTTAAATCCAGTTTCAAAAACTTCCTTGCTGTTGTGATTGTGGGTAAGTTACTTAACCCATTTGCCACCGGAAAAGAAAATGGCAAACCACTTTAGTATCTTTGCCAAAAAAATCTCAAGGACAGGACCATGAACAACAAAAATTCCCTTTCAGACATCTAGGTGATACACTGGATACAGAGCCAGGCCTGGAGAATAGAGGACCTGGTTCCAATCTGACCTCAAACACATCCTATCTATGGGACACCGGGGAAGTCAATTAATCCCAATACCTAGCCCTTACTGCACTTTTACCTTAGAAGTGATACTTCTTTCAGACATTAGGTTTAGAAAAACAAAAAAGAAAAAAAAATCAAATTGCCAATATAAAAAATGAATAGGATGAATTTACCACCAAGGAAAAGAAAATTTAAAAACCATCATGCGCTCTTTTATACAATTATCTGCTAATAAATCTAACAATCTAAATGAAATAGATGAATATTTATAAAAATATAAATTTTCCAGATTAACAGAAGAGGAAATAGAATATTTGAATAATTATATCTTTGATAATTAAATTGAATGAGCCATCAAGGAATTCCCTAAGAAAAAATCACCAAAACAATACAGATTCCTAAGTAAATTCTATCAAACACTTTTTTTTTTAACTCTTACCTTCCATCTTAGAAGCAATACTGTGTATTTGTTCCAAGGCAGAAGAGTGGTAAGGGCTAAGCAATAGGGGTTAAGTGACTTGCCCAGGGTAACATAGCAAGGAAGTATCTGAGGCTAGATTTGAACCTAGCAGTGATGATGAAACTTTTAGAAACATTGTGAGGTGCCTTATCCCCTTTCCCCCCTGCTCCCCCCCCACCCCCCCCCCCCCAGACCAAGTGCTATGCCCTGATCTCCCGGTCTCGAGACCTAGTGGCATGCACCCTATCCCACTCCCTTGTCCCACACAGGGTTGAGAGAAAGCTCTCCCACTGTACTGCTAGGAAGAGGGGTGGGTGAAATGAGGAATATCCTCAGCATGTGTGGAGAGGGGGAGGGGAATGGCCCAAGTGCTCAGCTCCCCTCCAGCTCTGCCACCTGTAAATTGCCCACCTTATCCCCTGTGCCCTCCCACTGGGCTGCTGGGCAGATGATATGAAAAATGCACTGTGGAGAGAGGGAACAGAACAACTCCCCTTGTATCCCCCTTCCTTTCTAGTAATGAACTCATGAGACTGAAGGTGGGATGTGCCCATAGAGAGTGCTCTGTGTGCCTTAGATTCACCCGTGCCATGGATTCACCATCACAGACCTAGGACCTCCTGTCTCTAGGCCTGGCACTCAACCCACTGAGCCACCCAGTTGCCTCTATCAAACACTTAATGAACAATTAATTCCAATACTATATAAATTATTTGGGAAAATGGGCAAAGAAAGAATCTTATCAAATTCCTTTTATAACACAAAACTAATCCAAGAAGGGCAAAAACAGAGATAGGAAACTATAAACCAATTTCACTGATGAATATTGATGCAAAAAAAAATTTTTTAAGTACCAATAAAGAGTTTACAGCAATATATCACAAGGATCTGGGAGGTAGATGATATTCCCATTCTACAGATGAAGAAATTGAGACAGAGAGAGGTTATGACTTGTTATTAAGTGTTCAAGGCTAGATTTGAATTTCGGTCTTCTTGACTTCAGGTCCCATACTCCACTTACTCTGCCATGATAAATAGCTAAGAATTCTCCTGACTCCAAGATCCTATATTGTTAAAATGGGAAGGGTAGACAGATTAGGATATAGTGGTTAAGTTGGAGCTAGGCCATATCCTGATGACAGAAATAATTTTATTTAATGCTCCCTTACAGATGGGGCATTATTAATTCAATTTTTATTTTCATGATTATTTTGCCCTTCCTACTAAAGTCCAAAAGTTTCAGCCTATAGATAGATGAGAAGAAAAACAAAGGAGGTGTTGTTTCTTGGCATGTTGTTGCAGAATGTTGGTTGTAGCATTTCTCTGTGTCATGGTTTTTAAGAGTATATGTGGGCCCTTTGATCCAGCCATAGCACTGCTGGGCTTGTACCCCAAAGAGATAATGGACAAAAAGACTTGTACAAGAATATTCATAGCTGCGCTCTTTGTGGTAGCCAAAAATTGGAAAATGAGGGGATGCCCTTCAATTGGGGAATGGCTGAACAAATTGTGGTATATGTTGGTGATGGAATACTATTGTGCTAAAAGGAATAATAAAGTGGAGGAATTCCATGGAGACTGGAACAACCTCCAGGAAGTGATGCAGAGCGAAAGGAGCAGAACCAGGAAAACATTATACACAGAGACTGATACATTGTGGTACAATCGAAGGTGATGGGCTTCTCCATTAGTATCAATGCAATTTCCCTGAACAATCTGCAGGGATCTTAAAAAAAAATACTACCCACAAGCAGAGGATAAACTGTGGGAGTAAAAACACCGATGAAAAGCAACTGCTTGACTACAGGGTTGGAGGAGATAAGACTGAGGAGAGACTCTAAATGAACACTATAATGCAAATTCCAACAACAGGGAAATGGGTTCGAGTCAAGAACACATGAGATAACCAGTGGAATCATGCGTTGGCTATGGGAGAGGGAAAGGCGGCGGGGGGGTGGGGGGGGGGGGGGAAGAAAACGATCTTTGTTTCCAGTGAATAATGTATGAAAACGACCAAATAAATAATGTTTAAAAAAAAAGAGAGAGAAGATTAGCATCTGGGTAGATGAAGATATAGGAAAACTAAATATCTGTTTTGGAGTATGGAAATAAATATTCTATAAGTGGAAAAAAAAAAGCTTATATGTGGATATGATCTGTATTTGACTGAGCAGCATAGATTCCTGGATGCAGAATCAGGAAAATGTGGATTCAGATCCTTCTTCAGATCCTTGTTTGCTGTGACTCTGGGCAAGTCACTTTACTCTCTTTAGGCCTTGTTTCCTCATCTGTAAAATGAAGGGTTTGGATTCAACCTGTAAGGATCCTTCCAGCTTCCAAATCCTTGCTCTTATAATCCTAATGAATGGAATGACAATCAGAAGTCTTGAATATAATACAGAGATCCCATGATCTTAATAAGCCTGAAATAATTGATGAATGTTTTTCTCCTATAAAAAAACTTTAGAAAGAAAGATGACAAATTGAGTTTTAGAAATGTTGAATTTGAGATAGATATATACAAAAACTTGAGATATGGCACAGGGACAGGAGATGAAAATTTGAGAGTCATCTGCATAGAAATGATAATTTAACACATGGGAATGAATTCTTCTAGAGTGTGGTAAGAGAAGCTTAAGAATAAGCTTGAGGAATACTAACAATTTTGAGGTATAGAGAAAGATAGAGGAAGATGAACCAATGAAAAAAGCCAACCAGCACTTGTTAAATGCTTACTGTATGCCAGGTACTCTCCTGGATGTTAGGGAATACAAAAATAACTTTCCTGTATGGAGGGGAACAACATATTCATTTGTGTGTATATGCATATTCTTATAAATATAGATAAGATTAATTGGTTGGTGGGGGCTCATGAGAGGCCTCATGTAGAAGGTGACATTTGAGTTAGATCTTGAAGGAGAAATGAATTCTAAGAGATAAAGGTGAAGAGGAGGGCGCATTCTAGGGGCCAGAGATGAGAAATGCAGGGCTAGGAATGAGGAACAGTAAGAAGGCCAACTCAGCTGGAGCAAGGGGAGTGTGAAGGCAAGTAATGGACAGTAAGGCTGACAAAGGAGGTTGGGGTCAGGTTGTGAAGGGCTTGTATGCCAAACAGGAGTTTATATTGTAGGCTAGAGGCCTTAGGGAAGCCACCAGAATTAATTGAATAGGGAAAAGACCTGGACTGACCTGAGCTTGAGGAAAATCACCTTGTGGAAGATGGACTACTATTGGGAGAAACTTGAGGCAAGATGTTCAGTAAGGAGGCTGTTGTAGTATTCTGGACAAGAGATAGTAAGGGGTCGAACTAGGACTGTAGCCATGTGAGTTTAGAGAAGGGGATAGATGCCAGGGATATTATAGGGGTGCAAATGACAAGTTTTGGCAACTAAATGACTATGTGAGATGAGGGAGAGTGAGGAGTTGAGGATAACATCAAGGTTACAAACCTGAGATTGTGGAAAAATAGTGGTACCTTTTACAGAAATAGAGAAGTCCAGGAGAGGAGTGTGTTTTGGGGGAAAGATAGGAATCCAGCAGACATAGGAGTCACTGACATAAGGAAAGGAAGAGAAAAGGTATTTATATAGTATCTACTATGTGTCAGCCTCTGACCCCCACCTGACACCCAGCTCTCACTTGTAGCTCCCAGTAGCTGCTAGCATGCCGCAGAGGCCACACCCCGGGCAACGGCTTCGACAGGCTGGCCAAACCTTGAGAGGGTAGCCATCGGGTCATAGACCCCTGGTGAACTAGGGCTTTGCTCACCAGCATGTGAAGACTGCTTCGGCCAAACACACTGAAGAAACCAACAAGAAGGTTCAATGGCTGAGATGGCAACACAGCAAAGCATTGTGGAGTGCTCAGGGCATGTTGGAGCACAAAAGACAACACGGCCATCCAACGCAGCTGAGGAAGTCTCCAGGTGTAAAGACTTTTTGTGCCAATGGACCCAGGCTTCCAATGCCGAGAGAGTGGGACTGTCTCTGTGCATCGACTTTTCCACTTATATCTTCACACACAAGTGTCTTTGTGCACAAAAATGCACAAAGACAATCGTCATCCTCGGTTACCGAGAGACTACTACTAACTAATCACAAGGATCATACATAATGACCAGGTGGAATTTACACCAGGAATGGAAGAAAGGTCTAATATGAAGAAAACTATCAGCATAAATGGCCATCTTAATAACAAAAACAACAAAAATCATATGATTATCTCAGTAGAAACAGGAAAAAGCTTTTGACAAACTGCAACATTCATTCTAAAACACTTAGAAAGCTTAAAATGATGTCATATCTAAATAAACCATCAGCAATCATTAACTGTAATGGGGATAAGCTAGAAGCCTTCCTAATAAAATCAAGGGTGAAGCAAAAAGGCCCATTATCACCATAATTACTCAATATTATACTAAAAAGTTAGCTGTAGTAATAAGAGAAAAAATGAAATTGAAAGAATAGGCAACTAAGAAATAAAATTATCACTCTGAAAACAATACTTAAGACTCCTAGAGAATCAACTAAAAAATTAGTTGAATTAAATAATTTCAACAAAGTTACAAGACATAAAATAATCCTACAAAAATAATCAGGATTTCGATATACTCCTAACAAAATCCAGCAAGAAGAGAAAGAGAAATTGTTTTTAAAATAACTATAGAAAAAATGAAATACTTCAGTCTCACCTGTCAAAACAGATCCAGGAACTATATGAACACAATTACAAAACATTTTTCACACAAATAAAGTCAGGTCTATACAAATGGAATAATATTAATTGCTCATGGGTATGCCAAATGAATGTAATAAAAATGACAATTCTATCTAAATTGACTCATTCAGTGCCTATACCAACCAAACTACCCAGAAAATTGTTTTATAGAGCTAGAAAAAAAAAAAACTAACAAAACTCATCTTGAAGAACAAAAGGAAACGAATATCAAGGGATCAATTAAAAAAAACTTTAAAGAAAAATGGTCTAGCAGTACTATATCTCAAACTGTGCTGCAAAGCAGTAATCATCAAAACAACCTGGTACTGCTAAGAAATAGAGTGGTGGGTCAGTGGAATAGACTAAGTACATAATACCCAGCAGTAAATAACAATAGTAATCTATTGTTTGATAAACACAAAGACCCAAGTTTTGAGAGAATTCACCATATGACAAAAATAGCTAGGGAAACCTGGAAAGCAATTTGGCAGAAATTAGGTATAAATCAACATCTTACTATATATCATGATAAAAATGGGAACATACTTAGAAATGAAGGATGATATCATAACCAAATTAGGGAAGCATTGAATAGTTTATCTGATTTTGATCTATGGATGAGGGAAGAATTTATGACCAAACAAGAGAGAGAGAGAACATTGTAGGATATGAAATGGATAATTTTGATTACACTAAATTACAAATTTTTTGTAAAAACAAAACCTATACAGAAGGAAATCCTCCTAGAAAACTAGGGGGAAATATTTATAGAAAATTTCTCTGATAAAGGCCTATTTATCAAATATAGTTATAAAAAAACAGTCATTCCCTGATTCATAAATGGTCAAAGGATATAAACAGTCAGTTTTCAGAAGAAATCAAAGCTATTTAGATTCATAAGGAAAAAAGTTCTAAATCACTAAATTAAGGCAACTCTGAAATACTACTTCATGCCTATAATATTGGTTAAAATGACTAAAAACAAAATTAACGAATATTGGAGGGAATATGGAAAAACTGGGACACTAATCCACTGTTGGTTGAGTTATAAACTGACCCAACCATTCTGAAGAGCAATGTAAAGAACTCAAAAGGCTGTAAAACTGCCCATACCCTTTGACCCAGCAATTATACCCCTACTACCCTTCCAAGGAAAAGGAAAAAGACCTATGTATAAAAATATTTATAGCATCTGTTTGTGGTGAGAAAGAACTGGAAATTGAAGAGATATCCATCAATTAGGGACAAATTGGCTATATGATTGTGATGGAATACTATTGTGCGATATAAAATGATGAACAGGATGGTTTCAGAAAAAACTGAAAAGATGGGAAGCTGAGTGGCTCAGTGGATTGAGTCAAGCCCAGAGATGGGAGGTCCTGGGTTCAAATCTGACCTCATATACTTTCTAGCTGAGTGACCCTGGGCAAGTAACTTACCCCCATTGCCTAGCCCTTGCCATTCTTCTGCTTTGGAATACAAAGTATCAATTCTAAAACAGAAGGTAAGAATTAAAAAACAAAACAAAACTGAAAAGACCTACATGAACTTCATGATGATCTACTGTGAATAACTTAACTATTCTCAACAATACAATGATCTATGACAATTCTGAGGGACTTATAAAAAAAAATGCTATCCACCTCCAGAGGAAGAACAGATGGAGGCTGAATGTGTATTGAGCCTTCTATTTTTTACTTTATTTTTCTTGAGGGTTTTTTTGAAAAGAGGATGTTTTCTTTCACTGCATAACTAATATGGAAATATGTTTTGTATGACTGCACATGTATAATCTACATCAAAGTGCTTGCCGTCTCAAGGAGGGGAGGGAGAAAATTTATTTATTTATTTGTTTACTTATTTTTATGAAAAACCTTACCTTCCATCTGAGAGTCAATATTGTGTATTGGCAGAAGAGTGGTATGGGCTAGGCAATGGGGGTCAAATGACTTGCCCAGGGTCACAAAGCTGGGAAGTATCTGAGGCCAGATTTGAACTTAGGACTTCCTGTCTCTAGGCCTGGCTCTCAATCCACTGAGCCACCCAGCTGCCCCTGGGAGGGAGAAAATTTAGAACTCAAAACTTTAAAAAATATATTCAAAAACTGAATATGTAATTAGAAAAAAAATATTTTGGAATTTTAAAAGAAATTTAACTTTATTTTAATATATTATCTTTTCCCTATTCAAATTTTCTATAAATGTTAACCTCAATTCTTAGGTTAGAGATATGTCAGCGAGAATGAGAGAATGATGTCAATTTGTATCTCTCTTTCTCTCTCCCCATTAAAAATGTCTTGATGCTCAATTTGTGATGATTTAAGTAAATATTGTTTCTTGATTAAGATGTACAGTATATCAATTTTTTTCAACAATGTAAACATTAAATACCCTAGTGTTCTCACTATACTTTGGGCATAGATAGATAGATGATAGATAGATAGATAGATAGATAGATAGATAGATAGATAGATAGATAGATAGATAGATAGATATTTATATTATATATAATATAAATAACTCATTAAGTGCTGAACTGAATCAAAGGCTTCATGCTAATCAACCAAGACAGTATAAACATAATGGGGCTTTTCAATAATTATCAAATGGATAATAATTAGACCTTTTATACTTCCTAGAACTTTCTGGCACATCCCTTTGGCTCCTCAGCAATGCATAAGTTTTTATGTGTTTACAGACTTTTAGTAATAAAAATTGTAAATGTTTTAAATACAAAATACATAAACATGTAACTGGACTATGTTCAGAGAGTCACTGGTATCCTCATCCTGAGATATTAAAAACTTATGTCCGAGAGGAAACTCATAAACATGATCTGTGAGTAATTCATAAACTACAGTGAAGTATTTTAAGTCAAAAATTAGAGAACTTACTCAGCCCTCCTGCTTTCCAGTTTTACAAAGAAGATAATATTATTACTATCATTAATATTAAAGTTTTACCCCTGATTTGGAGATCTGCAACCCATTTTCTTCCCTTCCTACTGCTGGAAATCTGGTAATACTCATTAATATTTAATTCCACTAGAATCATGCGCCAGCTATGGGAGAGGTGGTGAGAGGGGGAGAGGGTGGGAGAGGTGGAGGAGGAGAAGAAAATTATTTTTGTTTCCAATGAATAATGTTTGGAAATGACCAAATAAAATAATGTTTAAAAAAAACAATAGATACAACAATAAAAACAAAAACAAAAAAATATTTAATTCCACTACATAAATTGCATTAAACTGTAATGATCAGTACAAGAGAGGATTTTGGAATCTTGGCATCAGGGGTGAGTGAGTGACAGAAAGAGTCAGTTGGAGAGTGAGGCATGCTGGGAAAGGATACTGACCTGAGAAAGATCTAGATGGAATTCTTGGCGTTTCAGCTGAGTCCTTGACCTGGCAGGATGTGTTTCCTAGTTGGAGGATTTCACTGAGAGCCACAAGAGTTCTTCCATAGATACATGCCTATATCTTCGACTACCTCTCAACTGAGGGAAAGATCCCTCAAATCCCCAAGGGGGGCTGTGGACTCATGGAAGAGAAAGCCCAGCTCCCTTGCCCTTCCATCCCTCTTGCACCTATCTATTTATAGATTCTCTAGGCCAGATAGAAAGAGATATAATACATATTAAATTGTGGGGTTATTTAGTTGGGGTATAGGACAGAGAAACCTCAGTCTGCAAAATTAGGCTGCCCAGGTGAAAAACCGATTAGGAAACATTGGGGTAACCAATCCCCATTTTCCATCTCCCAATTTGATATACAGTATCATTATTAAACTTTACAAACCATAGTCAGATTTGTCCAGCTTTTGGTTTCTATTTGAGGAGATATCTGAATCAACTTCAACAGAGAGGCACCAAGACCATCCCTCACTGAGGCAAAGCCTCAGTCTCAGAAGCTTGTCTCCAAATCCTCTCTGTGCCAGAGAAACTGAGGTTGTCCTTGAGTTTATTTGGTAGAGGAAACCTATCATCAACTCTCCACCACCCCCTTTCCCTCAGGGAACCTCAATATATCAGTACAGCAATTGACAAAAGTCTCTCTCAGGGGAGTTGAAGGGAGAGTAGGTGCTACCCATCTAGGCTTCGACTCTCTCTCATTCAGATGCAGGCTGCTGGAACTATAGTTTGAGCACAGGAATTAAATCTGCTACAAATTCGTTTGACAATAGAACTCAACCTTGAATTCTACTCCAGAACACCTGTCTCTGATAGATGATGCTTCTAGGACCCATTCTAAGTCCATTCCTGGTCATCTCCACACTATGCATAACTATCTTTTTGCTTGTACTACTATTCCCAGGGCTTAGTATGGTACTTGGTACATAATAGAGTCTCCAAAAAATGCTCTATTGGGGAGCAGCTAGAAGGCTCTGTGGATTAAGAACTAAGCCTAGAGATGGGAGATCCTGGGTTCAAGTCCAGTCTCTGACACTCCCTACCTGTGTGACTCTGGGTAAGTCATTTAATCTCAACTGCCTACACTTTATTGTTCTTCTGCTTTGGAAGCAATCCATAGTACTGATTCTAAGATAACTGGTAAGTTTTTTAAAAACTTGCTCTATCTTGCCATAGAATCTTTTAATATAGGATAGAGGGATAAGGGAAAATGCAAAAGTTGTCTCTAAAAAGGAAAGAGGAGAATTTAGCCATGAACCTGGGAAAAGATTCTAGAAGGAGAAGGCATTGCAGAGTTAACTGCCATTATACAACTGTCCTGTCTCTGAGCTAGCAGGAAGAATGGATGATCCAATAACTCCTGTAACCTGACTAGTTTCATGAGGAAACTTTGAGGGTTTGGGCTTGGAAGATACATAGGCAGTTTCCCTGCAGTGCTGTGGACAATTTGGCTAAGGTAAACCAAAGGGTTTAACATCTGGGACTTTGGGTTTTTTACCTAAAAAGCCAACTCCAGGCTTAGGAAAAGACTCAATCCATTTTGTAAGTCCATTCTCACTAGACCCTTTAGAGACAATTAAGGTTAGTTGATTAAAAATCTAGAATTCCTAGAATAGTCAGATGGTTTTGGGGTTTAGAAAGATCAGGGAGCTGATAAGAAGGGCTTAAGAAGATCAGAAGGGCTTCCTTGCGAGAGGAAGGTAGGAAGTGGGTGGAGATTGAGCTTTGTAGAGACAGGGACCCTTTGGATCTTACCTATCTCTAACTTTAATAA
The DNA here is from genome assembly GCF_027887165.1 of Monodelphis domestica. NCBI lineage: Eukaryota > Metazoa > Chordata > Mammalia > Didelphimorphia > Didelphidae > Monodelphis > Monodelphis domestica. The sequence goes on from NC_077233.1 coordinate 88,091,068, forward strand.
GCAAAATAAACTTGTGTTTTCATATAGTCTCAAGAGGTTTGCACTTCACTGGCCCTGGTAAGGTCCCTACGTGGGTTTTTCATCACCAATCAATCTAGGTTCTTCCCTATTCTATTCCCTATTCATCACCAATAAATCTAGGTTCTTCCCTATTCTATTCCCTATTCCCTATTCTACCTCTAAAAGTATCTCCTTTTAGAGGTACATTTGTTTTTCGGTATGATTCTAAGACGACAGGTAAGGTTTTAAAAAACATGCTCTATCTTGCCTCACTGAGACCATATTACCCCTATTTTTCCAGTGCTTCTCAAACAAAAGCAATGAGTTCTAAAGCACTCTCAAATGAGAAACTAGGGTCCTAGGAATTACTATATTTGGAAAAATAAGGAAATCTGTGTAACCCCCTGAAACATAGTGCCTCGTTCTTACTACTTTCAACAACTTAGTTTCAAAATTTTTGTTCCAGTAGTTAGGTTAGTTTCATTATTTATAAAGAATGTACTTGACACTTTTTTGTAACCTCTGATTATAGTCACAGTAAAATGAGACAATACTCCTAGACAGGAAAAGCTGCCAAGATGCCCTTAAAGAGTAACTGGCTGCTCTTTAAGATGCTGCCAAAGGCACATGGTTATCATAGAAAAACAATCAAAACTCCTTGCAAACATCCAAATTAAACAACTATTTCAGAGAAATCTGAAACATAATCAATTGTTCAAAAACAAGACATGTCTTCTGTCTTCTGACAGATGTCATCAAGCCCCAATGTTTCTAGAGGATTAATTGATGCTAACAGTGTTATTTAGTTTGTGAACTCTGTCTTACCCAAACCAGGTATTGCTAGCCTGATCTATGGTGCTTCTAGCAAAATCTACCAGTATTTCAAACATTGCCAAAGAATCCTTTGTCCTTTTAGAAAAGTAACGTTGCCAACAGCATAAGATAGATACTGTCAGAAACCCTAGGATTTTAAAGACAATTTTCTACTATTCAAGTTGTTCATTAAAAAGACAGCTAAAATGTCAAGTCATCAGTAAGCATGACCATCTATCCAGATTCAACTTTCCTTTCAGAATACATTTTTCAAAGAGTGATTGCTCTTACTTGCAGTAAAACCTAGATACATAATTCAAGTTAAGCAGTGAGTGAGAGTGTGTGTGTGAGAGAGAGAAAAAGAGAATGTGTTTGTGTGTGTGTGTGTGTGAGAAAGAGAGAGAGAGAGAGAGAGAGAGAGAGAGAGAGAGCGCACTTATTAAGTGATTATTATGTGCCAGACACAGTACAGTATATAACAATAACAAATACAAGCAAGAGAGACCATGCCCCAAAGGAGCTTACATTGCAATAAAAAGAAACTGGAAAATGGGAAAGGAGACTTGTACCCCAGGATGCATGATGTGGAGATAGATGGCCAGGAAGTAGGACACAGAAAGCCCGGGTCCCAGCAACATGAGGTGAAAATTCACCTATCAAAAGCCATTGTTCCAAGAATAGAGTCCAAAGTTAAGAAAATGGGACAGGGAGCAGGTACTAAGAGAGATGTCCAAGGGGGTAGACAGCATAGTGAGCAGGTTCAAGGGCAAACTATTCAGCAGTTTTCCCTCCAATCTCATTCAAGAGGAGGGTCATTGTCAACAAATATTTCTTGAATATTTACTACAGGTAAGGCACTCTTCCAGACCCTAGGAACTCAAAATGATATGACAATCAAAGAAATGTAGAGAGTTCACGCCCCAAAGGGACTCAGACAATCTGGCTAAGCATTTAAGTTATATATAAAAATGATAAACAGCACAAGGGTGGTTGTAACACTAATACTATCAATATTAAATAACATCTGAACTTTATTATAGTATTTAACACAATCTTTCCCATATATTTCCTTATTTGATACTCTCAACAACCTGGAATATGTAACATTTGAAGCCCTAATTTATGGATGACTTCAAAGAAATTACAGTCACATAACTTGTCAGAGGGAATCAGGATTCAAATTCTAGTCTCCTGATTCCCAGTCGGAGGAGGGGGGGGAAAAGGGGGACGAGGGGGAGGGGGAGGAGGAGGAGAAAAAGATATAGTTTGCCTGACAGTCAGAGAACAAGAGGAAAGGACTAAGCCTTACCTACTATGTGCCAGGCACTGTGTCTTTAAGCACTTTTAAAAATACCTCATTTGATCCTCAAAACAACCTTGGAAGGTAGGTGTTGTTATTATCCCATTTTACAGTTAAGGAAACCAGGATAAACAAGTTAGTTAAGCAACTTGCCCAGGGTCCCACCACAGGGGCAAGATTGAACTTGTCTTCCTAATTCTAGACTCAGCATTTTACTATGCTGCCAGCTGCCCAAGATGAAACAACACAGTTTGCATATGGAAGGGAGTAGAAATGGTTCCATGGGATTGTGGCAGAGATAATTTAAAGTTTCCAATTTGGGACAGAGCAAGTGAAAGCCATGAGTGGGAAATGGGGGAGTCTGAAAGAAATTGAAGTAGAACAGTTGTCAGATGATTAACCTAAATTTGTCAAAGCAAAGCTCAGGACACAGGTATTCTTATGGTGGAGTTTGGTTATGTGATATCAAATACTGGTTGGAACAGCACTTTACAGGCTGCAGTTGTACAAAGACTAAGTGTTAGAGTTCAGAGGAAGCAGCAACAGATGAGGGAGGATCAGAGTTTGGCTGAGGCAGAGAAGGCTTCATGAAGGAACTGGGACTTCAGCCTATCTTGAAAGAAGAGAAGAGCTTGGACAAGCAAAGAATACAATGTAGGTTCTAGACAAGAACACCTTGGACTTGAGCAAACTAGAAGAGGTAAGGTTATATACGGCCTAGACAGAACAACAAACAGACTAGTTTGGCTAAAAGAGAGGATGCATGTAGGAATGAAAGGTTACAAGAATAATCTAAATGCCAGGCCAAATGAAATTTTGTCCTATATTCAGTAGTAGGCCACTGAAATTTTTTAAGCCACAAATAGGAAACAGAAGGGGATGAAACAAGAAGCAGGAAGGTGAATTAAAAGGAGTGCAAGTGAGAGGCAAGAAAGGCTAAATCTAAGTTAGAGGTTATGTGAGTAGAGAGATGGGGATGTATTAAAGAGATGCTGTGTAGGCCAGACAAGACTTGATAAACTCCTATGATATGAGGATTGAAAGAATTGAAAGAATCCCTCAGAATTGTCCTGGATTCTTGCTAGTAGAGAAGTTCATTACATTCGATTGTGCCACTATACATCCGCCTCTGTATACAATGTTCTCCTGGTTCTGCTCTTTTCACTTTGCATCACTTCCTGGAGGTCCAGTTCACATGGAATTCCTTCAGTTCGTTGTTCCTTTGAGCACAATAGTATTCCATTACAAATAGATACCACAATTTGTTCAGCCATTCCCTAATTGAAGAGCATCCCCCTCAATTTTCTGCCATCATAAAGTGTGTGGCTATAAATATTTTTGTGTAAGTTTTTTTTTCCTTTGGGGTATAAACCCAGCAATGGTATGACTGGATCAAAGAGCAGGCAGTCTTTTAAAGCCCTTTGGGCATATAGAACTTTAGTTCCATATGCACTAATCACCCATGTTCTTTAACAGTATATATTTCTGATTATCTCTTATCTCTTCCTACTTAGGGAAGCTCGTGGAAAGCAAGGACCATTTATTATATAATTTCTATCTTGTACAATATCATGTGTATAGTTTAGGAAATTTTTTTAAAAACTTAGATTGAACTAAAGAATTGATTATGTTGGCAGTTAAAAAGAAAGGTCTTGTTTTATGGAGATGATGCTATCATGGTTCCAAAAACTTCACCAATTTTAAGAAATTTTCTATGTCCACAAAATTAGGAAACTGTTCAGGTTCTGTTTTAAGGCATCAGGTCTTAGCTTCCTCAAGGCAAACTTGGCAACTTTCTCCTAAAGTCTCTAGCTTTATATTGCTCTCTCATAAATACACAATTTCTTCTCATTGTTCTTTTCCTACACGTACGTCTCTATCATATATAAGGCTCACTATACCTCCCCCCCTTCATACAGGCCAACACTGAAAAAAGATTTTCCTTCACCTTTCTATGACTCTGGAAATAATCCCTTTATTCTCCTAGCTGTCAAGCTTGAAACCCTGTAGTCATTCCTAGTTTTTACTTTTCCTTTTACAAGATCAGTCAGCAAGCCTTATCAGAGTTTCCTTCAAAATGTATCTCACACATTCCTTCTCTTATTCCTCGCAGTAAATTAGTCAAGGTCTTCATGATCCTGATCCGTATCTCTGAATTACTGAAATAAATAACAAGTAGTCTCCCTGCCTCCAGTGGCTTCTCAATTTCAATCCTTCCTAAGGACAAAGCTGCCAAACATATTCCTAGAACACAGTTGAGACCTTTTCATATCTAAAGTCCTCTATGTTTCTCTACTATCTCTAGACTAAAATACAAAATTTTCACCATGGCATTTAAAGCTTCCACCTTCCTTTTCAGATTCATCTCAAATTGCTCCCCTTCACACATTCTCCATTTCAGTCAATCTGGTTGGCCAGCTGTTCCCAACACAACATTTCATCTCCTACCCTCTGTGGCACTGCATAAATGGTCTCCTTGTCTAGAATGTGCTCCCTCCTCACCTCTGCCGCCTAGAGCCTCCAGTGTTATTCAAAGCACAGCTCAAGTGCCCCCTCTTACACAGTCTTTCCTAACCTCCCAATTACTAGTAATTTAGCCTCTGAAAATTACTATCATATTAAATATAATTTGTATTTATCAGTGTACATATTTTCCCCCATGTATCAAAATTTAAATTTAAGGTCCCTGAGGTCACTGCTTAATTTTTATCTTTGTATCCCTAACACCTACCAAAGAGCTTTATACATAGTAGGCACTTAATAAATTACTGAATTTAACTAAATTAAATGGTTATTGACATTCTTTCAATTATCTTTTTTAAATAACAAAGTCTAAGATTTTTTCCCCATACCTTTGGTATCTTCTCTTTCAATTGCCTTGAGTATCAACCCCTCAAAACATTCAAATCATGTGACCTCCAGCATGGACCTACTCTGTGTCTACTTGGACTGGTCCAGTTGTTTTTCTTATTCTTGTTTTCTTCAGTATCATTTCCACTTTCTCATACAGTGAAAGCAAGACTCTGTTACTAGAATACAAATGTGATTGCTCCACAGTCTCTGTGGTGAAAAGAGTATCAAAATCGTTATGGATGTTTTCAATTTTTTTTTATTAGTTTACTGTCCTTCCAATTTCACCCCTAATTACCCTTAGGTTGACTAATTGAGTCTCTTGCCAAGCTTTCTTTAGCCTTTTCCTACCTCCATTGCTTCTACATGTTTTATGATGTAACAGTAGTACCCTTTTCCATAAGATTTTATGGAAACATTTTATAAATGTTTATATTCAAAACTGGTATAATAAGCTGCACTGGAAAGAGTTTCTTCACCCAGGAGTTCTATTTACCACCAAAATCACAGGTCTGGTCTCTATCCCTAACTGCATTTTATATACACATATGTATATGCATATGTATATATATTCATACACACACCTATATGATTTAATTTTTGAAGTAGTCATTTTTACCATATTGACTTAGCCCTTAGCCTATCTGTAAGCATTACATAACCATCATGGAGGACCCAAGGCTGGCCTTGTCTTCTCTCTATACCAGATCTAAACTTTTTTTATGTCATGGATTCTTTTGGCAGTCTGGTGAATAATAATAGAAATACACACAATATAAATGCTTAAAGATTTGTAAAGCATTTTACATGCTACTCACTTGTTATTCACAACCCTGTGAGGTAAATGCTAATATAATCATAATGTTTTACAGATGAGGAAACTGAGGTTAAAAGATAGTAAGTGACTTGCCCAGGGTCACACATCTCATAAGCATCAAAGTCTAGTTCTATTCTCATGACTTCTCAAACTAGATATTAGAGGGACATCTCAAAAACTTAACATGTCCTAAACAAAATTTATTTTTCCCTACAATCTCTGCCCCCACCATCCTTCCCAGTCACTCAGGATCACATCCTCTATGTAACTCTTACTCAACAGGATATCCAGTCCAATACCAAATCTTGCCAATTCTCTCATGGTTCCCTTCTCTTCACCCACATAGCCACCTAGATTATTGCAATAACCTTCTAGTCAATGTTCCTGCCTCTTCCCCCATTTCAATCTACCTTCCCTTCAGCTGCCAAAGTGATGTTTCTAAAATATAGGTCTAATCATAACCCTACCCCCTTCTTCCAAGAGTTCCAGTGGTTCTTTATTACCTCCAGAACCAAATATAAACTCTTCATTTGACTGGAGGAATTCCATGTGAACTGGAATGACCTCCAGGAATTGATACAGAATGAGAGAAGCAAAACCAGGAGAACATTACATACAGAGGCTGATACACTGTGGTACAATTGAATGTAATGGACTTCTTTCTCCATTAGTAGCAATGCAGTGATCCTGAACAACTCTTTAAATGAGAAAGAACACTATCTACATTCAGAGGAAAAACTGTGGGAGTAGAAACACAGAAGAAAAACAACTGCTTGATCACATGGGTCAATGGGGATATGATTGGGGATGTAGACTCTAAACAATCACCCTAGTGCAAACATCAACAACATGAAAATAGGTTTTGATCAAGGGCATATGTAAAACCCAGGGAAACTGCCCATCGGCTACAGGAAGGGGTGGGAGTAGGGAGGGAAAGAATATGATTCTTGTAACCAAGGAATAATGTTCTAAATTGACGAATTAAATAAAATTTTCCAAAAAAATCAAATATTAAAAAATAAACTTCATTTGACATGTAAAACTCATCATGTATTGGTCCCTTTTTACTTTCTAGTCTTTTTATACTTTATTCCCTTCTACACAATCTATGATATAGTAATAATAGCCTATATGCATTATCTCAAACAAGATACTCTACAGATTATCTACAGACCTTGACCCTTTGTTCTGGTTGTTCACCACACCTGGATTACTCCATCTTCTCATCTCTATCTCTTGATTTTCTTCTCTTCTTTTAAGACTCAACTCAAATTCCATCTTCTTCAGGAGGCCTTTCCCAATGCAACTCATCCTAAATGCTAATGTCTTCTTTCAGATTGTCTTCCATCTATTCTGTATATATCTTATGAAGCTAGTTATTCCCATACTGTCTCCTCCATTAAAATGTGAGTTCCTAGAGGTCAAGGAGGGGAAGTTAGGTGATACAGTGGTCAGTGTCAGTCCTGGAGTCAATAAGACCTTAGTTCAAATCTGACCTCATTTACTTATCAGTTTGTATGACCTTCGTTAAGTCACCTAACCCTGTTTGTCTCAGTTTCCTCATCTGGAAAATGAGCTGAAAAAAGAAGTAGAAAGCCACTCCAATATCTTAGCCAAGAAACCATCAAAGGTCATAAAGAGACAGACACAACTGAAAATGACTGAAAAACAAAACAGAGGTCAAGGACTGTGCCTTTCTTTCTTTGTATCTATCCTTTAGCTCTTAGTACATTGCCTAACACTCATAAAAGTTTAATAAATGATTGCTCTGAAATTCTGCTCAAGCATCAGCAAATCATCCTGGAATTTACCCAGTTAACATTTTGGGGATATTTAATGTTTGTTGATGGTTGACTGAGTAGTCTAGAGCACTATATGGTTAAGTGACTTGCTCAGGGTTTTTAGATAGCTGATATACATCAGAGGTAGGACTTGGACCTAAGTCTTTCTGGCTTAAATCTAGTTATCTACTATGCCAGGTATTATTAATGTGAGTCTACTAATGCCTAAGAGACCCATGGATAAATTTCAGGGGGTTCTGTGAATTTTGATGAGAAAAAAATTACACTTTATTTTCACTTACTGCTAACAAAAAATTAGCATTTCCTTCAATTATGAATTTTCTTAAAAGTACATTAATGTGAGAGGCCATCCATAAACTTCCCTAAGTCAACAAATGGGTTATAGAAAAAGTGAAGAACCTCTGCACTAGAAAAGGAGAACATTGTACACAGAAAGTGAAATATTATGGCAAGATCAAATGTAATGGACTTCTTTACTAGTATCAATACAATGATCCTGGACAATCCCAAGAGACCTAGGAGAAAGAACTCTATTCACATCCAGAGAAAGGACTATGGGAGTAGAAATGCAGAAGAAAAACATGATTGATCACATGGTTCAATGGGTACATGATTGGGGATTTTGGCTTTCAATAATCAATCTACTGAAAATATTAATAATGTGAAAAGAGGTTTTGAACAATAATACATGTATAATTCAGTGGAATTGCTTGTCAGCTCTGGGAGGGGGAAGAGGGGAGGGAAAGAACATAAATCATGTACGCACAGAAAAATATTCTAAATTAATTTTTTTTTTATCTCTGCACTACGCTATGCTTCCTTTCATTTAATGCAATATCAAAGGGTTTTCTTGTGCCACATACCTAAAGAAATTCTAGTTCAATAAATGAATTAAGTATTTATTAAATGTTTTACTATGTGTCAAGCATTGGAGCTACAAATGCAAAAAAACTAAACAACTTTTGTAGACCTCAGAGAGTTTTATATTCTATATTGAGAAGAGGATACTTAAGAAGAATGGTGGCCAGGGAAAGTTGTTTTGGTCTGAGAAGTTATATGACCTCTTCTTTCCAGAAGTAATGATAGATAGTAATGTCTGGATTATTGCTCTCAGAGGAAGGGGGGGAATTGGAGAGGGAGGGGGCATATTTTGTGATAGGAAAAATAGCAAGAAGCTCATCAGCAAATGGGAAAGGAAAAGTCTTAGTGTCTTTAAGCATTTCTTTGTTTTCCACTTCATGTTGCCAGAAAGTCTTCATGTGTTACTCACTTTCTACTATTCCCATGCCTGTGCCCAAACAAAAAGTTAATACAGATCAGGAGGACTCAAGAAAATTAATTCAGTTTGTAGTTTTCCCCCAACAAATGAATAGCAAGAAATAAATCACAATGATCAGCCAAACATCAAGTGTAGAAGGGAGAATTCCTAAAATCTCCAGTTTCTCTCCCTGCAAAGTCCTAAAAAAAAGGACGTGGTAGGAAAAGGAAGACAATAGGATATAGGCAACTATGCTCCTTACAGTGGACTTTGGCCACTAAAGGTCACAGTCATGATCACAGCAGCTATAGACATAAAAAAGAACTGTAATAGGGGACAGCTAGGAGGCTCAGCTGATATACAGGCCTAGAGGCAGAAGGCTCTAGGTTCAAACTTAGACACAGATACTTCCTAACTGTATGACCCTGGGCAAGCTGTTTAACCTCCGCTGCCTAACCTTTACCACACTCTTCTACCTTGGAACCAATACACAGCATTGATTCTAAGGAAGGTAGGTAAGGGTTAAAAAAAAAGAAATATAATAAACTTAAAGATAACAAATATAAATAAATAGATGTAGTTCAAATGCTAGGTGCAAAGCATGGCCTTATTTCCAAAGTCTAGCCTAGCCCACAGACGAATAACCAGGGCCAGAATCCCAGCCCAAATGAGTCTGAAATTCTGCTTCTTTGAACCAAAAGAAGTTTGAAGTTTTACCTGATGAAGTAAGTCCAGCAGCTGTCTATTGCTGCTCAGAACTAAACTCTAATCAGAAATTTGCAGAGCACAGGAAAGGACATTGGGGGAGAGAGGGTATGTGAAGTTGTATAGTGCCCAGCAATGGATCAGACTGCTATAGAAGCACTAAAAATTAACAAGAACCCAGTCTGTTCCTTAGATCCTGAAATAACAACACTCAATACCCCTATAAAGCAGCAACAGAACCAACTCAGACCTTTCCATCAGAAATGCTGCAGAACTCAGCCCTAACATCAAGTTCAAAGTCAGGAAGCAGGATGGGACAATAAGCAAACAAAATCCTCCTATAATAAGATATAACAGTGACAAGGAAACTCAACACACAAACATTAAAATGACTCCAAAACACCTACAAGCATTGCCTCACAGGAAAAAAAAAACAACTTGGGCACAAACTTAACTAGAATTTCTGGAAGAAATGAAGCAAGAGTTTTAAAAAAGAGTTAAACAATGTTTTTCAAGTGAAATGATAAACCTCAAGGGAAAAAAAATGAAAAGAAATGAGAATTCTGGAAGAAACAACTGGAAAGGAAAGCAATAGCTTGACAGAAGTACAAAACCTTGCCTAAACAATATGCTCCCTGAAAATTCAAATGGACCAAAGAGAGGTCAATGGCTCCAAATACATCAAGAAATATTTTTTAAAAGTCAAAAATAAGGAAGGAAGGAAGGAAGGAAGGAAGGAAGGAAGGAAGGAAGGAAGGAAGGAAGGAAGGAAGGAAGGAAGGAAGGAAGGAAGGAAGGAAGGAAGGAAGGAAGGAAGGAAGGAAGGAAGGAAGGAAGGAAGGAAGGAAGGAAGGAAGGAAGGAAGGAAGGAAGGAAGGAAGGAAGGAAGGAAGGAAGGAAGGAAGGAAGGAAGGAAGGAAGGAAGGAAGGAAGGAAGGAAGGAAGGAAGGAAGGAAGGGAAATGTAAGCATAGCAAAAATAACTGACCAGGAAAACAGATCAGGGGGAAAAAATGTTAAGTATCATTGGAAAATCACAATAAACATCCTAGATGCATGTTGGCAAAGGCATGGCACAGTGCCCCTTCTCCACCGCACCTGGGGACATTTTTTGCATGCCCCATCCCTCTTCCCAGCAGACCAATGCAAGCACTTCCTCCCTCCACTCTTTGGGGTAACACAGGGAGCTCACAGGGAACATGAACACGCTGCTTGGACATGAGATCTCGAAAGGGTTCACCAATGCTGGCTGAGACATTATATTTCAAGAAATTATAGAATGAAACTTCACAGATCTCTTAGAACCAGAGGCAACAGAGAAATAATCTCCCTAAATCACTCCCTAAAGAAGTCCCCAAATGAAAAATCCTAGCAATATCAAAACAAATAGCAGAGCTTCTGTCAAAGCAAAATAGTGCAAGAAGCCAGAAAGAATTAAATTCACATACCAAGGAGCTATCAATATCAAACAAAATTTCACAGCCACCATTACTATAAAGGAGTGTTGAACTTGGAATGACATTCCAGAAGGCAAAGGATATGACTTGCAATCAAAAATAACTTATCCAGCAAAACTGAATATAATAATACTACAGGGGAAAAGGTGGATTTGTAATGAAATAGAGAATTTCTAAGTATTCCTGACAAAACAAATAGAGTTGTGGAGAAACTTTAAAGTACAAATATATGAATGAAGAGAAAAATTTAAAAGGTAAGCATTGGTGGACAAAAAAAAAGAAGAAAACAAGGATTAAGTGTTTAAGGATAGGTTCAACTTCTAACTACATGGTTCATCATATTTCCCTCTTCAGTATTAAGGACAGAATATACAGTAACTACAATCATAAAAGGAAAAAAGAATGAGAATGACTTAAGACTGATCTAAAGACTTAAGACTAAGAATGATCTAATAGTTGCTATAACATTTTGTGTTGAAATTAACTTAAGTGTAAATATTACAAAACAACATTATATTAAGTTATTTTATTATGATTTAATATTAAAAGTCACCATCTTAAACCCTGCACCAAAGTAATTTACCTTAAATACATGTTTAAGTGTTAAACCCATGTTAAGGTAAGTTAAGATGTGACAATGTGACTCCACCACTTAATCAATTCCTGTGCCTTCCTACTGAATTTGGGATAAAAAAAAAAATTCCTGTTTAGCTTTTTTTTTTTTAACCTTTACCTTCCATCTTGGAATCAATACTGTGTATTGGTTCCAAGGCAGAAGAGTGATAAGGGCTAGGCAATGGGGGTTAAGTGATTTGCCCAGGGTCACATAGCTGGGAAGTGTCTGAGGTCAGATTTGAACCTAGGACCTCCCATCTCTATGCTTGGCTCTCAATCCACTGAGCTACCCAGCTGCCCCCAACTGTTTATCTTTTTAAAGTACTCCATAACCCGACCTTAACCTATCTTTCTAGCCTCAGTGAACATTACTCCCTGTCTTTCACTAGCCAAACTGGCTTTCTCTCTGTTCCTCAAATATCTCTATCTCTCATCTCCATGCTTTTTGCTCCTGCTATCTTATATGCTTGGAATTCACTCTCTTCTTGATTCTACCTCATAGTGTACATCTCTTCCATTAAGACATAATCCTTACAATTGCTTAATGCCCTCCCCTCCCAAACTACCTTGTAATTAACAACTTTGTATATATTTGAAAGCCTTTCCATATATGTGCACAGCTTATCTGACATCACAGAATTCATATTCAAAAAACTATGAATGCAACAAAAGTATGAGGGCCTCCTAACAGAAAGGCATGCTTGCTTGGTATCAAAGTATTTATACTGGGAAGACTTTGTGAATGTAAAGAACACAGGAAGGCATTCTCTGTGTGAATGCACAGTTTAAGCAATACCAGAGAATTCACCATCTGAGTGAAATGAGTGATAAGCCTTCTGCCAGGACAACTATTACACTCAACACCAAACATTCCTACTGAAGAGGAAACTATGATGAACCATGTAGTTAGAAGTCAAACCTTTGTTTCTTTAAATGTACACACACACACACACACACACACATTATATATATATATATATATATATATATATGTATATATATATATATAATTTAGGCTTGGGAAACAAAAGGATTATTGCAGGCAGGTGAGTTCAGAATTTTTTTCTGTCTTCTAAAACAGCTCTGAGTTTTCATAAGATTTATACTTAAGGGGGCAGCTGGATAGCTCAGTGGAGTGAGACCCAGGTCTAGAGACAGGAGGTCCTAGGTTCAAATTTGGCCTTAGTCACTTCCCAGCTCTGTGACCCTGGGCAAGTCACTTAACCCCCCTTGTCTAGCCCTTACCACTCTTCTGCCTTAGAACCAATACACAGTATTGATTCAAAGACAGAAGGTGAGGGTTTAAAAACAAACAAAAAAAGATTTATACTTACACATCTACCAACTTTCACTTTTGTATAGTCCTAATATAGTCTCCTAATCCCTACCTCTGCTTACTACTAAACTTACAAGTCACTTCCTCTAGAGAGCCTTTCCTGGTCCCCTCATGATGCTAGTACCATTCATTTTAAGGATACCATTCATTGATTCTCTGTTCATCTTGCATATTTTGATTTATGTGTTATTTCCTTCATTAGAATGTAAGCTTCTTGATGGTAGGATCTGTTTTTGCTTTTTATTTCTATTCTCAGCATTGAACAAAGTGTCTAGCACATAGCAAAAGCTTATAAATGCCTTGTGTTTGATTAAATAATTATGCTGTAAATATTTTTATATTTGTTGCATCACCCATTAAGATATAAGTTCCTTGACAGAGTAGATTGTTTCATTCTTAGTATATATACATATATATGTATATATACGTATACATATATATATGACTAGCACTTAGCAAGTGCTAAATACTTGTTAATTGATTGATAAGAATGAGAAAAAGTCAAAGAAATCCAATCAAGAACTAAGAATCAGTTCAGCAATGTGACTAAGAACTTCAGATTTTAAGGCTACACTCTTCACAAAACTACTAGTTTTATTGAGGCAAATAAGTCAAATTCCACGATATAGATCTAACTCATCAAGAGTATATTTCCTATATAGTATGTTGAGAATTCCTTCAGACTAAAATAACAAAACTTCCAAATGCTTCCTCAAATTTCACCCTCCCCATTTATATTCATTATTCATAATTTATCAACATTTATATATATATATATATATATGTTCATAGTAAAACCATTACTGTACACTATAGTGTACTATTAAGTATACAGTATATCTGCTTCTACTAAAATTTAACATGTTTTCACTGCTTCTCAAATCTGATGAAGAGAGGGTCTTCACGGCTGTAACTGTGAAGCAAAATCAACCTCAAATCTCTAGTCAGGTTTTCCTTTTCTTTTCTTATGTAGAAAAATGTTAATATATACAATATTACTCTCCCCTGCTTTTTTTTACCCATACTCATCCCATTTGCATTAAATATGTTGTATAAAGGACAGGGTTCTTATCTCCAATAATAATAGCCTAATTTCCTGAAATACCAAAATCTGCTAAAATATGATGATGGCCATATGATCTGTTTAACACCATTCCCCAAGAGCCTCAGGACAACCCCTACTGATTCAGATCCCTACACTATGATCTCCCCTTTCATTTGGTCGGAACCCCTCTAATCAAAGCACTTCAATGAGAAAAAGATTTCCAATTAGTCTTTCCAGTAATATGGAAGATCACCAAGGCCATACCATGGACCCTATCAATAAAAGCCACTGGGCCTTTCTAACTGCCCTAAAGCTGAACCTTCCTGTATGTGTTGATTCTCCCAACTAGAATATGAATTCTTAGTCAGCAAGTACCATCTGACATTTTTATTTAAATTCCAAAAGTTTATCTATGTACTTGGCACATAGCAATCTTTTCATTTTGGAGGGCAGGTAGGTGTCATAGTAGATAAGAAAGGAGGACTCAAGTTCAAATTTTGCTTCAAACACCAGCCGTGTAGCTCTGGGCAAATCACTTAACCTCTTTCTGCCTCTGTTTCTTCATGGGTAAGAATACCTATCTCAAAGTGTGGTTGTGTAGATTTAATGAGGTAAAATATGTAAAGCACTTTACAAACTTTAAATCACTATATTTGTTATCATTATAATTATCCAACCCATTCTATGTTTCTTAATTCAATTTAATAATTATCAATTTACTGACTTCCAACATGATTATTATAGGGAAGATATTCTCTCAAGTTGCCTAACCTCAAAGGAGGACTGGATAAAAGCATATGAGTAAATTAGTGTAATACTATTAATTCTTCTAAAAATATTAGGTTCAAAAAGCATGTCTTATAGAAAGTATCATTTTCAGATACTAAAGACAAGTGTATTATTTTATTCAATATCTGGTTGAGAAGTACTATACTAGAATTATATTTTCTGAACCATTCACTGAGTTGGGATTTCTAGTATGAGCTTGGACCAAAAAAAGGCCCTTCAGAAGGTGGCAGAATGTTACTCAGTTTGGCCTCTGAAAACAATCAATGTCATATCCAAATATCTCAAACTATAAGTATCCTAGTGTGAATTACATCAAAACCTATTGAGAAAATTGGGACACTGATGCATTGCTGGTGGAGTTGTGAATTGATCAAATCATTCTGAAGGTAATTTGGAATTATGCCCAAAGGGCTTTAAAAGAATGCCATGCATGTCCTTTGATCCAACATTACCACTACTGTTTGTATCCCAAAGAGATTTTTTTTTTAATGGGGAAGGTTCTATTTGCAAAAAATATTTATAGCTGAGCTTTTCATGGTGGCAAAAAATTGGAAAATGAGGGATGTCCCTCAACTGGAGATGGCTGGACAAATTGTGGTATATGACAGTGATGGAATATATTGTGCTATAAGGAATGATAAACTGCTTAATTTCTAATTTCTAAGACCTACATGAACTGATGTGGAGTGAAATATGCAGAACCAGGAGAACATTATACACAGTAACTGAAATATTGTGGGACAATCAAATGTAATTGATTTTGCTACTAAAAGCAATGCAATGATGCAGAATAAATCTGAGGGACTTATGAGAAAGAACTATCCTTATCAAGAGAAAGAACTGTGGGAGCAGAAATGCAGAAGAAAAACATATGATTTTATCACTTGTTTGTATGGATATATGATTTGAGGTTTTGATTTCAAAAGATTATTCTATTACAAAAATGAATAATAATGAAATAGGATTTGAGTGAATATATATATATATATATATACACATATATATATATATATAAATAGCCCAGTGAAATTGCTTGTCAACTCCAGGAGGGGGGAGGCAAGAGGGGAGGGAGACAAGAATCATATAACCATGGAATAAATTTTTAAATTTAAATTTAAACTATTAACAAAAAAAGAGAAGAATTTCCCGAGGCTGAAACTCTGAGAAAAAAATAATAAAAATAAAAAGTGTGAAAAAATAAAAAATAAATAAAAAGTGTGGCTGTGAAAAAAAACACCTATTGATAAAATCATGACTTCAGGACTGACAGACTATCATTCTATCAACTACTAAAAATGAAGTATGCATTTTCAGACGTACCCAATGTGTTGACTAGTTTGCTTAACTATACTTTGTTACAATGGAAGGTTCTAAGAGGGGAGGAGGAGGTTATAAAGAAAAAATGAAAAACAAAACCCTCCACATATTCCTCTATTCCCCAAAAAGAAGGGAGTATCAAGGAAGAGAGAGTAATAAACAGTGTCAAAGGATACAGAGAAGTCAAAAAGAATGAGTGAAAAAGGCCATGGATTCTCCACCTAAGGAGTTATTAGTAACTTTGAAGAGAGCAGTTTCATTGGAATAATAAGCTAAACTGTAAGAAGATGCAAAGAGTGGAAGAAGAGAAAGTGGAAGCACCTATTGTAAGTCTTTTTGAGTTTAGCTAAAAAGGTCCAAAGATGTACAGGATGATTAGCAAGGGGAGAAGGTTCAATTGAGTGTTTTTTCAGGATGAAGAGACACATATGCATATTTCCAGGAAGAAAAGGAGTCAAATAATGGGAAGAGTTTAAAAAACAAGTGATAAAGAAGGGATGGCAAAAGAGACCATTGGTTAAAGAAGACCAGATAGAATGGGATCACTTAAACAAATAGCTTGACTCTACTTTGCTATATAAGTAGAGGAGTTTGTTAGCCTTGGCATAAGATCATTTCATCATGAGATGGGTTGAAGAGAGAATGGCAGAAGGGCACTAAAATGATAGGAGATGAAGAAAAGGGGAGGAGAAGATGTTTACACAAATGGCCACAATTTTTTTCTGTAATATGAGGCAAAGTTCTCTGCTAAGAAAGTGGAGGGAAGGTGAGCCAGAGAACTGAATCAAATTTATAAGAATACAAATTGGGAAACTAATATATGGTTGGTGGAACTGTGAACTGACAACCATTTTGGAGTACATGGAACTATGTCCAAATGGACATAAAACTATGCCTACTCTTTAACCCAGCAAAACCACTACTAGATCTGTATCTCAAAGAAATCAGAAATAAGAGAAAATGACCTACCTCTACAAAAATATTTTTAACAGCTCTTTTTGTAATGGCAAAGAATTGAAAACTGAGAGGCTGTTCATCACTTGAAGAATGGATGAATACATTTTGTATAATGTCAGAATACTATGCCATAAAAAATGAACAGGAAGAGTTCAGAAAAACCTGGAAAAACTTATATGAACTGATGCAGAGTGAAGTGAGCAGAACCAGGAGAATAATGTATAGAATAATAAAAATATTATAGAATGATCAACTGTGGACTAAACTATTATCAGCAGAGTTAAGTTCCCGAGATGTCCACAAATGACCCATGATGAAAAATGCTATCCACAGCCAAAGAAGAATCTGTTGGAGTCTGATTACAGATCAAAGCATATCATCTTCCACTTTGTTTCTTTCATGAGTTTTGTATTGTATGTGTGATGCTTTCTATCACAACATAAGCAATATGGAAATATGTATTGCATGAAAGCACTGGTATAACCTATATTAGACTATTTACCACCTGAGCAAGGAGGGGGAGGGAGGAAAAAGGGAGAAAATCTGAATCCTAAAATATCAGAAAACAATTGTCAAAAGTTGTTTCTACATATAATAGGGAAATATATATATATATGTATATATATATTTTTTTTCTTTTAGGGGATTATGTGGTTTAGAGGAGCTCTGGAAAATGGGAATACTGAATTAACAAGGGAACTAGAGTAGAATTGCCTAGCAGCATTAAGGGTCCGATTGAGGTTGTACAGCATAAATTTGTAGTTGACCCTGTTAGAACAGTTGTGTGATTTTCTCTACCTTCATTCAGCAGCATATTTCTAAGAGCAAAGGTGATGAATGGTTGCAGTGATCCAAGGCTAAGGCTTGGCTAAGAAATATGATTAAAAGAGAGACAGAGATTGAAGAAAGGACAGTTCATCAAGGAGACAAGACAGGGAGAAGAAGAAAAGTGCATCATAAAGGAGAGATGACCTGGGAGAGAACTTTGGAGTCAAGGGATTCAAGGTCATAGTTCAGATTGAGTAGTTTTGTAAGGTGAAGTATTGGGGTGGATGGATGTTGTTATGCACCAAGGGAACTGGTTATAAATACCACAGTCCCTCTTTAGTAAAGTAAGGCAGATTGGGCCTTACCACACTAGGGGTAGAGCACAAACCAGTCTTCTAAAACTTCTTGGTGTAACAGTAACAGATTTATTAGTTAAAAAAAGTAAAACATGTAAAACTCATGTGGAATTGCACATTAGCTGGAGGAAGGAGGGGAAGGGGAGGAAAAGACATGAATCCTGTAACCACAGAAAAATATTCTGAATTAATTAATTAAATAAAAATTTCCAAATTAAAAAAAATGGAGGGATGATTTAGAAACAAGGATGCCCTGGTATCTACATTCTATTACTTCCCTCTTTCCTCTAAGTCCATCACAAGATAGAGTCTTCAAGATCTTGATGCTCCCTTTCACTCCCTGCTTTTGGATTAGTATGCCCAAACCCTCTCTATGCTACCTGATGCTAGGATCCTCCCTTGTTGGTATATCTGGTTGTTACTAGTTTTCTCCAAATTGACTAAAGATGAACTCAAAAACAGGCTTGGATAAAAAAGCTCAGCAGTGAGCAGCAGCTCCTTCCTCTCAGGCTTCAGGACAGGAAGAGAGTGAAGTTGACTGTTGCACCTTCAGAACTCTCCCTCCTCTCTCTCCTGAATTCCAGAATCCTCTCTTCTAAGTTCCTAGTATGTGTTCATGCTAGCCTCTGCAAGCCAACTTTCAACTTCTCTTAAACTCATACCAATTTCTATTATTCTACCATTTCTATTATTCTATTTTATAATAATATAATAAATAAATAACATTTCTATTATTCTATTTAAAGGGAAGGCAGAGGGAGAGGCAAAAGCCAATATAGTAAAGTCAGATAAAGGGATTTCAGAGTTCTTGACTGTGGAAGTGGTACTTTTGTAGATAATGGCAAGACTGAGAGTATGAGTAGCTCATCAGAGTAGATTAAGGAACTGAGTAGTTAAGGCTATTTGAAGGAGATGTAGCTTGAAGCCTTCTATGAAAACAAAAGTTGGGGAGACAAAAAAAATTATAAGCCAGGTATCAATCTTATTTGAGAAGAAAAGAAATTACCTGAAGGTCTGAAGACAATAGCTATCAGGATTTTGACTAGGTGGTAGATATGAATACCATAAACTTCAAAAAGAAAAAAGGGTTACCTAGTGATGGAGGAAGAAGAACCAAGAAATGGCAATGGGAAACAAAGTTTATTCCAACTCCTCCTACTTTGTTCAATGAAATGAGGAAAATGAGTGAAGGTCCAGCCCATGCTAGGAAGAGTAGCCAAGCAGACTATCAGGGGGAAGTGAGGTTTCTATAAGAGCTAGCAAATGGAAGGAGTGGAAGACAAACATTTAAAATGAAGGGATGTTTGTTACCTATGGAATAGGCATTCCGGAGGACACAGTGGAAGGGCTAGGTAGAATCTGATTGAGGGAGATGATAATGAACCCTTAAGAATCCTAATTAGTCTTTGGGCAGCTAGGTGGCTTAGTGGATAGAGCACTGGGTCTGGACTCAGGAAAACTCATCTTCCTGAGTTCAAATCTAGCTTTAGACACTTGGCAGCTATGTTACTACAGACAAGTGGCTTAACCCTATTTACCTCAGTTTCCTCATCTGAAAAATGAGCTGTAGAAGGAAATTGCAAATCACCCCAGTGATTTTTTTTTTGCCTTTGCCAAGAAAGCAAATGGGGTCATAGAGTCAGACATGACTGAAATGACAGAACAATGCAACTGGTCTTTGCTTATAGTCTAAAATACCAGCTAGTCTCTCTTACTCTCTAATCTACCCTCCACAAACCTATGAAAATAATGAAGCATAATCAACTGACAAACATTTTTAGTGCCTACCAAGTGTTTGTCACTGTGATAGGCCATAAATGCACAAACAAGGAGCAACTAGGTGGCTCAGTGGATAAAGAGCCAGGCCTGGAAATGGGAGGTCCTGGGTTCAAATTTGACCTCAAAGACTTCCTACCAGTATGACCCTGGGCAAGTCACACTCAATTCTCATTGCCTAGCTCTTAATATTCTTGGAACAAATACACAGTATTGATTGAAGGAAGAAAAGAAAGAAAGAAAGAAAGAAAGAAAGAAAGAAAGAAAGAAAGAAAGAAAGAAAGAAAGAAAGAAAGAAAGAAAGAAAGAAAGAAAGAAAGAAAGAAAGAAAGAAAGAAAGAAAGAAAGAAAGAAAGAAAGAAAGAAAGAAAGAAAGAAAGAAAGAAAGAAAGAAAGAAAGAAAGAAAGAAAGAAAGAAAGGGTTATAAAAATATATGATTCTAAAAGAGAATCATCAAAGTTTAAAAAAAAAACTAAGAAAGAAAAAAAGGTTGGAGAGTTTTGTAGATACAGAATGAAGCTTATATTTTTAGATATAGCCAATGCATTCATTTGTTTTGTTTGTACAAGACAGGGCAGGGGCAGAAACAGGGAAATGTGATTTTTTTTAAAGTACTGTTAAGATGTTTAAAATGAAACAATCTTAAGTCATAAGTCAGTCCATGTCATTACCCTCTTCAAAATTTTCGGTGGCTCCTTAATGTCTTTAGTATGAAACACAAAATCCTCAATTTGGCATTTACAACCCTCTATAAACCCACCCAACTTTCCTGACCTCACTGACACTAAGAACATGTGAGTCAACCATGATAATAGCATTTTCACTGTGACAATAAGGATGTAGTAGTCTAACCCACCTGGGAAAAAAAGGGCACGAATGCCATTTGTGACTAAATTGGGATTCCAGAAATGGCAATAATTTCAAGAATGACCTATTTTTATGTCATAATATCTTAAATGTAAGTTTCCTTTCATGTTTTAAGGCATTGTGGTTTAGTGGAAAGAGTACTAGGCTTGAAATCAGGAGACATAAATTCAAATCCTAGGTCCAACATTTACAAGCTGTGTAAATGTGAGCAAATTACTTCATCTGAGATTCAGCTTTCTAATCTGCAAAATGGAGATAATGTTTATACTACTTTTTCACAATGTTATTTATAAAACTTAAAGCATTATATAAATGAGTTATTCATTTCACATATTAAAGTTCATCAGAGAGCAACTCTGATTTAGATCTAAGAATTAGGATGATTCCTTGAGAACCATCTCAGATCTTACTCATGTAACATTTTCATTTCTAATGCTACTGATATCCCTAGTGTGGACAATTCTTTATTTTATGAAAGTATTAATTCTCTGATAAAGTATGTGCATGTTGTTCTCCATACATGTACTATCTATCCATCAAAGAACAAGGTGAAGAATCAAATTAGCACATAAGGAGGATGGAAAATCTGCCCAATACTGAGCTTTTCCAAACAAGATGAAAATTAGAACATTTACCAACAGAGCTAAGTTGTAGAAGTTTTAGAAAAAAGGGCTATACGGAACATGCTGCTGCATGACACTTAAGTGATGATCTGCCAGTAGGGATGCCCACTTCTCCTAAACAGAATCTACATGGCATTCAATTGCTGACTTATCCACAAAAACTATCAATAAAAGATCTACAAGTACCAAGAATGAAAAAAGATATTTCCAGGTGGATTATTGCCCACCAAGAATTAGATTGTTATTCAGTCATTTTCAGACTCTGTGACCCTATTTGGTATTTCTTGGCAAAAATAATGCAATGGTTTGCCATTTCCTTCTCTAGCTCATTTTCCGGATGAGGAATTGAAACAAACAGGGTTAAGTGACTTGCCCAGGATCATGCAACTAGTAAGTATCTGAGGCCAAATTTAAACTCAGGTTCTTCATGACTCCAGGACCAGTGCTCTCCACTACCCACCTTGCTGTATAAGAATTGGAAGGCGGCACTAAAAATAATCCTCTTGCCAATCAGATGGTTGATATTTTTTATGTGCCCTACTCCAGAATTAAGGCAGCTTAAGTGGCACTGTGGATAGAGTGGCAGGCCTGGAGTCAGGAGGATTCATCTTCCTGAGTTCAAGCCTGGCCACAGACACTAAATAGTTGGGTTTACCCTGGGCGTGTCACTTAGCCCTATTTGCCTCAGTTTCCTCATCTGGAAAATGAGCTGAGGAAGGAAATGGTATTTTTTCCAAGAAAACCCCAAAGCCAGATATAATTGAACATTAACAATAATCCAGAATTAGGCAGCTCTACTATAAAAAATATGTTTTAATCAGTTACCTCCTCATACTTGCATATTTGATTACCATTAAATCATAAATATTATACCATTATTTTTTTTATTAATTTCAACACAATTTTAAAAGCACAAACATTTTTTCTAACAAGGATATTGAAGCTTTTTAATCCATTCCACCAAAGCCTTTCTTTCAGCAAGGCAATTTTCCCAGATAATAATGCAACAAATGAACCAACATTTGGAACTTTTCAGAGAGAATGAACATTCCAGATGGAAAATGAAAGATGTTTTAAACAACTTATGGCCCGCAAACAGAGATTTTTCAATTTCTTCAATTGTAATAACTATATACAGTCAAAAAGTAGAATTTCAGGGATACCCTTCAATTGGGGAATGGCTGAACAATTTGTGGTATCTGTTGATGATGGAATACTATTGTGCTCAAAGGAATAATAAACTGGAGGAATTCCATTCGAACTGGAATGACCTCCAGGAATTGATGCAAAGTGAAAGGAGCAGAACCAGGAGAACATTGTACACAGATACTGATACACTGTGGCACAATCTAACGTAATGGACTTCTCTATTAGTGGTAATGCAGTGATCCTGAACAAGGAGGGATTTAGAGAAAGAACACTATCCACATTCAGAGGAAAAACTGTGGGAGTAGAAACACAGAAGAAAAACAACTGCTTGATTACATGGGTCAAGGGAGATATGACTGGGGATGTAGACTCTAAATGATCATCCTAGTGCAAACATCAACAACATGGAAATAGGTTCTGATCAAGGACACATGTAAAAACCTAGTGGGATTGCATCGGCTATGGGAAGGGGTGGGGGGAGGGGAGGAAGGGAAAGAATATGATTCTTGTATCCAAGGAAAAAAAATGTTCTAAATTGACTAAATAAAATTTCTAAAATAAAAAAAATTAGAATTTCATTGTACTCTATCAGAATATTGGTCAGTTGATACAACTACAAAAGATTCCGGTTTACATTATATATAATACAATGAATTAAAAGGCAAATGATCTTTAAAAAATCTAGTTTTACTCCCCATCATTTAAAAATAACTATTCAAAGTGACCAAGAGTATTTTGGAGTCACATTGGTAAAAGAAAGCAACAAAGGCAACAGTTGTACCTTCAAAATCTTAAGGAAAAGATAGCATTAAAATTTACTAACAGAGCCTGTGAACACTGTAAACCACTGCTCAGAGACATGTATACAAACTGCAATTAGTGTCTTTTAAGGTATTAGTATGCATATGAGATTATATATTAAAACAAATAGTGTGAATTACAACAGTGCAAAGACAATAATGTGTTCACATAAGCAGGGAGTTGACTACATATTTCATACACAGATGATTTTAAATGGATAAACAATTTTAACTAATCAAACTAATAGTCTACTACAATGACAAAATTTCCTACTTTCAATAGATTTCAAAATCTATTTCTTTAAAAAAGTCCACTACCAGAATCACTTCACTGATCAATGACCAGCAATTTAGAAAAGTGAAATAAGGAGGCAGCTGGGTGGCTCACTGGATTGAAAACCAGGCCTAGAGATGGGAGGTTCTATGTTCAAATCTGGCCTAAGACACTTCATAACTGTGTGACCCTGGGCAAGTCACTTGGTCCCCCCCCCCTCCCCATTGCCTAGCTCTTAGCACTCTTCTGCCTTGAAACCAATATACAGTATTGATTCCAAGACAGAAATTAAGGGTTTTAAAAAAAAAAGTGAAATAAGATGAGAACTGCTTTTTGAAGTCAGGAAAAATAACATAGCTAAAATAGTTGTACTTATATCAAAGCATTAGATCAACAGAGGCAGTTTATATATCAAAAAAGTATAGAACACTGAGACTAAAGTTGAGATCTGAGTTGCAATCAGCTAGCTGAATAACTCTGAACAAGTAATTAAACTGTCTCAGTTTCCTTAACTGTATCTTACAAAGGGGGAATTTTAAAAAAGCATCTACATCCCAGGATTGTAGGCATAATCAAATGAAATGATAATTTGTAAAAAGCTTAGCATAGTGCCCAGCAACAATAGGTGCTTACTAAATGTTTTTTTCTCAGTACCTCAACAGATCTGTTGTCCCCCTAAATGACCAGAAATGATCTTATTTCAGATGATAATATATTCACAATTCCCATTAAACAATAACCCACATTCTAGGTAATACTGACCCAGAATTAATTTAGAAGATACAAAGAAGCCAACTGAACTCATAAAACATTACTTTTTTCAGGAAGATCTGAGTTTAAATCCAGCCTCAAGACATTTACTGGCTGTCTCACCTGGGCAAGTGACTTAACCCCTCTCCAACTTAGTTTCATCAAAAGTAGAACAGATAAAAGAGTACCTACCTCACACTGTTGTGAGGATCAAGTGAAATAACATTTATAAAGTTCTTAATACACTGTATGACATACAGCAGGAACTCTGTGAATGCTTATTCCTTTCTACTTCCCTTCCCCTTTCTTCAGGAGTTTCCCTTTGAGTACAAATCCACACATAGAACTACACTTTAAATTGCTTAGGCCAGAAATTCTGATGAGATAGTGTCTCAGAGTAAGTAGTACAGCTACTTTGGAACAAATGTAGAAAAATCAAATTTGGAATTTGCAAACTATTTCTTGTGAAATATTCTCTAAAAGGACAAAGTATCAGACAAACCAACTGTATTATATAAAAACATCTAATATTTCTGGTGTTGACAACCTACTGTGAAAGAGTTACCCTGTGGAAATAAAATGATCATCAGTATGATTCAAAGTTGCCATCTCAGAGATGACTGATGGGAAAATGAAGTTTCATGTACTTCTGCCTGCAAAGAATTTTTTTACAATGATTGTCTCCAGTCTAGGACTAGAAAAACTTAACAATGACACCCAGCTATGTGAAGATAGGATTTAAAATTAAAGTTTAGATTCTTAAGAATCAAACAAATTCATATAGAGACTGAACTCCCTGGAATTCATGGATACACAGTGGCCAGTTTTGATCGTCATCCTTCAATAACAAACAATGGCTGCATCAGTGAACAGAAATTATGAGTCATTCAACTCCAGAACAAAGGAGGAAAGAAAACAGCCAAATACCATCCTCAGAAAGAGGCTTTCGAATCCGTGAGAGAAATGAGTTCCGAAAACACATATCAATACCTTTAATTTGAGGCATAAAGTTAAATGGAGAGCATCCTGTTTTCAGCCCAAGTTCATCCTCCAATTTATGATAAGCAATTTATTCTACTTTTATATCTCGTCAAGACTGTAACACTTCAATCTACAGTTCCTCAGTATTCATTTCCCTAACAATCCATCAATAGATTTCTCTCCAAGTGGTTTTCGGAGCTTCGGTGACTCCAACAGGTTTGGAATTATCTACTTCACTTTGAGGTCAGTTCAGTATATCAAGTTGCCAATTCTGCAAATTTCCTCCTGTTTAGGTCTTGGGCCATCGCCCAGACTACCCCCAACCTCCACAACCTGCCTTAGCATGGCCCTCCCCACCCTACCTCCCAAAACAAAAACAACTTCACTATTCCCCCATTCCTATTTTCCCTGGCAGGATGGCTATGGTCTCCCTTCACAGCTTCCATACCTACCCGCTCTCCGAACCACTTCAAGCCAACTTGACTTTCCTTTGACCCAGGGGAGCCCCCAAGAACTTTGCTCTGGGACCCACCATTCTCTGGGTTCCAGCTCAGTCCTTTCTCTCCATAACGGATTCACGGTGGCCTTCATTCCTGCCTCTCCGTTTCCCTCCACCCCCAGGTCTCAAGTCCACAGGGTCCCAGGAAACCAAGCCCCCTTCTCGCTGGGGTCCCCGCGCCCTGGCCATATCTCTCCAATCTCCACCCGCCAGCGCAGCCCAGACACAGCTCCCACTCCCCTGATTTCCCCGCCTGGACCCCGGGATCCGGAGGCGTCCCGAGGACCCCAGCCCCGGGAAGAACCCCCGCCCAGGGTAGAACCCCTGAGGTGTCCGGCGTCTGCAGCCTCTGGTGACTCGCAGCGGAGCCCCCCGCCCCTCGCCCGGGTGGTCCGGACCCCATCTCACCTCCCCGCGCCGGGGCTGAGCTGTCCCCGGCCAGGCTGGGCCGCGAAGGACCAGGCCGGGACGGGTAAGCCGGGCTTGGCTGGGCCGGGCCGGGTCTAGCGGGGCCGAGCCGGGCCGCACCGCGCGGAGCTGCTCAGGCCGAGGAGGGCGGCTACGGACGGCGGCAGCGGCAGGAGGAGGCCCGCCGGGCCCGGGCGCTGCTGGCTAGCTCCCTCCGGCCGCGCGGCGCCTCTCCTCAGTCGGCGGCACTCACAGCCTCCGCTCGGGGTCCGCGCCAGAAAGCTTCCCCCTCCCGGCCGGCGTGACCGCCAGGGCCCCCCGGGCGGGAAACAGGAACCTCCGACAGGAAGGTTCCGCTGAGAAAACTCAACGTTCCCCCGCCAGGGGAGAAAAGGGGAGGAAAGGGAGGGGGAGGCCCACAGAGAACGGGAGGAGGAGGGGGCTCCAAGGGCTTCAGGGAGCAGCCAGGCCGGGGAGGCGCAGCAGCGTAGTCCGGCTCCGGGGGGCGGCCTCCCCACGCGGGCCTCAGAGCGGCGCCTCGAGCCTATTCCCCGGCGCCCAGCGCGGCGATCCAGGCTCGGGCTGGCCTCGGTGGAGGAGGCGGCAGCACTAACAATAGCCCGCATTGCTGGACTTGGGGGACCCGGGGGCTCCCCCAGACCCACCTCACCGCCCAGGAACCTCCGGAGGCCCCGCTCTTGTGTGTCTATACATGTATATTTATTAAAATAAATGCACACAGAGGAAACAAGCTTCACGTATAATTCTGTATATGTCTATACATTATACACAGATATATGTATGTATGTGTGTATTTATGCAGAAGAAATGGAAGTTCCGAGTATATATGCATAGTCTATACAGGATTCAAACAGATTATACACACACACACAGAGGAAACAGGCTCCAGGTTTAACTATTAATGTGTCTAGATAGGATACACACATAGATCTATGTACATGTGGATTATACATGTGCATATATGCAGAGGAAACGGAGGTTCCCGTGTATGTATGTGTATGTATGAAGGATACATACATAGGCATATGTATGTGTGTATGCACACAGGAAACAGGTGGTTTGTGTATATATAGATATCCATTCAGGATTCACATATACATGTGTGTATATACATACAGAAGAAACTGAAGCTCTGCACGGTATGTATGTGTGTATGTGTTTATGTGTTCATATGTATGTACACAAAGAGGTAACCATCTCTGTATATATGTCTATATATACACAAAATATAAAGAGGTAACAGACTCTTCTTGATACACATATATATGCAGAGAGAGGAAACAGTCTCAGTTATAAATATACACACAAGAAACTGAGTCATGTGTCTCTCTATGTTTATGTATTCACATATCTGTATATATGTACACAGGAAATTGAGACTGTACATACATAATTCATATATATTTATTAAATATATATACAGAGAAAACAGGCTCAGCAGTGTATTTTTATATGTGTGTATATGTATACACACAGGAAACTGAGGCTATGTATATATGCGTATATACACACAAACACATGCATACAAATGAGAAACTAAGGCTCAACACATATTTACATATGTACACATAGAGGGAAAGAGACTTAGCAAAATATTTGTGTATGTATACACACATGCATGGTTGTGTATGTGTGTTTTATGTGTATATGTACACAAGTGTTTGTCCATAATAACCTCTAATCACTTATTGGCAAAAACTCTTGGACTTATATAACCATATATGTGTGTGTGTGTGTGTGTGTGTGTGTGTGTGTGTGTGAATATATACCAAGAGTTTTCCACCAATAAATGATCAATGGATATGAAGTTTTCAAGAGAATAATGGCAATCTATTAACCACTACATGAAAATAAGTTCCAAATCACAATTTAAGGATACATACAAATTAAAATATCACTCAGGGGTCCCTTCCACAGGGAACTAGCAAATATAGTGAAAAATGGAAACAGTATATATTGGAGGACTTATGAGAAGATGGCTATTCTAATATTCTCTTGGTGGAGGTATACATGTCTCCAACTTTTCCAGAAAACTTTTGGAGTTTTGGGAATAAAGTCATTAAACTGGTAATATCTTTTGACTGAAAAAAAAAATGTCACGATTAGGTATATTCCTAGTGGAGAAAAAAAGGTCTCCTGTATACCAAAATATGAATAATAGAAATTACTGAAGTAGCAAAGAATTAGAAACAAAGTGGATGTCTATCAGTTGGAGGAAAGGCTGAAGAAATTGTAATACATGGATGTAATGGCATATTATTGAACCGCAGGAAATGAACCAATCACCAAGCATGGATTTGATGCTTACTGTGCAAGACACTGTGCTAAATTCTGGGAATAAAAAGAAAAAGTATGAACTGTCCCTTCCTTAAGGAGTTTACATTCTAATAGGAAAAGCAACATGTATAGATCAGAGCATACAGGATAGATAGTAAGTAACCTCAGAAAGGGAGGGAGAACTCCTGGAGGAAATGGTACTTGAACAAATTTTAAAAAGAATACAGGGATGTATTTCAGGCACACAGGGTTTGAAATGATGTGAATGAACAGCTTCAAGTTAATATGACTGGAATATAGAGTGTTTGGAAGAACTTCTAAACATGGAAATACAGAAAGGGACCAGTCCTAAAAGAGCTTTCGATGCCAAAGGACTTTATATTTGATCCTGGACAATAGGGACCTGCTGCAGTTGATTAAATTGAATTGATAAAGTCAGGCCTAAATTACTTTGCCTCCAGAGTAGAAGGATGGATTGGAGTGGTGAGAAGGCTTGAGACAGAGAAGGCAGTTGCCAAAAAAGTTTTTAACTAGGGTAGTACGTAGGTGAGTAGAGAGAAGGGGATACATGCAAGAGACATTATAAAGAAATTACAAGATTTGGCAATTGATTGAGCTTCCTCCATTGGACTAAGCAAGAGAGAGTGATTGAGAATAACATCTAGTTGCTGGAAATTTGCCCTGCCTGTCACTTATAAACTTGAAAGCTGGAAGAACTGAATGAATATTATACTGAGTGCTATTATATGAAAGTGCTTTGATGTTTCATCACCATTCTGATTAAAGGTTTCATTCAAATATTTCTTCTTCCTTTCTCTCTCTCTTTTAAAAATCCCTTACTTTCTGTCTTAGAATCAATATATGAAATCAGCTCCAAGACAGAATAGTAAGAGCCAGGCAATTGGGATTAAGTGACTTGCCCAAGGTCACACAGCTAGGACATGTCTGAAGTCATATTTGAACCCAAGACCTCTCATCTCCAGGCATGGCTCTCTATCTCCTGAGGTACCTAGTTGCCCACAACTATGTCTTCGCAAATAGCCTGGGGGGTTCTCTAATCAATTTAATTAGCTTACAAAGTGGTATGCCTCTGAGGCATCCTATGTTCATTTCCTAGTGAAGAGTGTAGGCATGCTCATGGAACCTGGTTGAGAAAATAAGAAGAAATCTCCTATTTAAGTTTCAGAGACTAGGGTTGCCTAAGATGAGCACATTGACTAGAACTCTGGAGAGGACAGATCCTTACTGAAGAAACTGACTTTCTATGATGGTCTATAAAAGAAAGTGAAGAAATCACTCACATATTTTTTTTTTAACTTTTCTGTTCTGGATTGCAGTGAGAGAAAAGTAGGGGAAACTAGAAATTCACTGGAAGGCTGAAATTGCTGGTGGAGTAGTGAATTGATCCAACCATTCTGGAAGGCAATTTGGAATTATGCACAAAGGGCTTTTAAAATGCATATCTTTTGATCCAGAAATACCACTACCAGATCTATATCCCAAAGAGATTTTTGAAAAATGGGAATGGTGTACACAGAGACTGATACACTGTGGTACAATCGAACATAATGGACTTCTCCATTAGTGTCAATACAACATCCCTGAACATTTTGCAGGGATCCAGGAGAAAAAAAACACTATCCACAAGCAAAGGACAAACGGTGGGAGTAAAAACACTGAAGATAAGCAACTGCTTGACTACAGGGGTAGAAGGGACATGAATGAGGAGAGACTCTAATACAAATACCAAACATAGAAATGGGTTTGAATCAAGGACACATGTGATACCCAGTGGAATCGTGCTTTGGCTAGGGGAGGGGTGGTAGAAGGGGGGAGGGAAAGAAAAGGATCTTTGTTTCCAAGGAATATTGTTTGAAAATGACCAAATAAAATAATGTTTAAATTGGAAAAAAGAAAAAAGAAAAATGGGAATGGACCTGTGTGTACAAAAATATTTATAGTTGAGCTTTTTGTGGTGACAAAAAATTAGAAAATGAGGGGATATTCCTTGATTGGGGAATGGCTGAAGAAATTGTGATATATGAGGGTGGTAGAATACTATTGTGCTATAAGGAAAGAGGAACTGGATGATTTTGGAAAAAATGGAGAGAACTGCAAGAACTGATGGAGAGTGAAATAAGCAGAACTAGGAGAACATTATACAGAATAACTGAAACATTATGGGACAACCAAATGTATTAGACTTAACTACTACAGCAATACAATGATCCAGGACAATTCTGAGGGACATGTGAAAAAGAATGCTATCTATATATATCCACATGTTGGAGTAGAAATGCAGAAGAAAACATGATTTATCACTTGTTTATTTGGATATATGATTTAGGTTTGGGTTTTATAAGATTGCTTTCTTATAAAAATGAATAATATGGAAATAGGTTTTGAGTGATAACATATGTACAATATATTATATATATAATATGGAATTGCTTGTCAACTCCAGGAAGGAGAAGGAAAGAGGGGAGTAAAACAACATGAGTCATGTAACCTTGGAAAACTTATGTGGAAACTTATTACTGGAATAAAATAAAGAAAATAAATAAATAAAGTGGGAGGTTCCAGGAGGAATTCGCCAGTGGGAAAAGGGGGCCTGAAAGGAACTGAAATAAGATTTAGACTCAGCATTTCTTCTAGCTCTTTCATGGCCTCTAGATTCTAATTAAATAAATAAATATATTCAATTAAAAATAATTTCCTAAGCACCTACTCTGAGGCCCTCTACATTATTTTAGATGTTAGAGATACAAAGACAAAAACAAAAACCAGTTCCTTGCTCTTGAGGCTTCTAGCTGGGGTATACATGTTAATAACTGTAACAGGGGTGATAAGGCTGACACATGTAGTCAACTTTCTACCAGAGCTTGGTTACTTGATCCCTGTGAGATGGGGTTATGACAAAGAGGATTGGTGACCCGGTCAAGAAAAGCCACCACTCAGCAGGAAAAGTCAAAGTCTCTGTTTCTATCTTTCTTCCTTCCTTAAAGAATGTGTGGCCTGGGACTCCAACAGCTTTCTCTTGGATTTCCCAATAGGGAGAAGGGATGTCTCATCTCCCCATAGCAGATATGACAGCTACCCAGACATGAAAATGAGAACATGTGTTTGTTAAGGTGATCATGAAACCAGATCTCAAGTCCCTGGATGCCTTTTCTGCTCTGCTTCTTTCCCTGGGCACAGGTGATAGTCAAAAAGCAATCTTGAGAGATGGATATTCCCAAACTCTATGTGATTCAAATACTTGAATCATGTGCTTGTTGCCCAGCTGGAAATGCTCCTTGTGTTTAAGGAAAAACAAAGTCACTTTGACTGGAGGACAGTATTCATGAAGAAGGGTATTGTGTAATAAGATTTGCAAAGTATGTGAGAGTCAGATAGTCAAGGATTTTTAATGCCAAACAAAGTATTTAATCTTAAAAGTAATCTTAAATTGGGCAGCCAAATGGCACAATGGATAGAGTACCAGGCCTGGAGTTAGGATAACCCAGATTAAAAACTCACTTTACATACTTCCTTGCTGTGTGACCCTGGGCAAGTCACTTAACCATGTTTGCTTAGCCCTTGCCCTTCAGTCTTAGAATTGTTACTAAGAAAGAAAGTAATTGAGAAGGAGGAGGAAGGAGGAAGGAAGAAATAATAGTGAGCTAGTACTGTTTATTGAGTAGATGAGTGAAATGGTCAGATCTAAACTTTAGGAAAATCATTTTAGCAACTGGGTGAAAGATAGAGTGGGGTGAGGCTAGAGATGGAGAAACCAATTAGAATATTCTAGTAGTCTAGGCTAAAAATGAGAAGGTGGAATAATAGATAGACCACTAGGCCTGGAGTCAGGAAGCCCCATCTTCCTGAGATCATATCTGGCCTTTGACACTCACTGAGTGACCCTAGGCAAGTCACTTAGCCCTCATTCATAAAATAAACAGAAAACCCCAAAAGAAGTCACGAAGAATCAGACATGTCTGAAATGACTGAACAATGCAATGATAAGGATCTAAATTAAAGTAGGGGCAGTGAAAGTCATGAAATGACAGATGTAAAAGTTCTTGAGAAAGAAGTGAGAAGATTTGGCAAATGAATGGTGTGGGTGGAATAAGTGAAGTTAAGAAGAAACACAAAGTTACATACCTCCTTAATTGGAAGGATGATGGTACCCAAGGGCAGTTAGGTAAACACAATGGCTAGAGTGCCAGGTCTGGAGTCAGGAGGTCCTGGAATCAAATCTGACCTCAGACATGTCTAGCTGTGTGACATTGGACAAATCACTTAAACCCAGTTACCTAGCTCTTACCTTTCTTCTACCTTGGAACTAATACTGTCAGTTCTAAGACAGAAGATAAGGGTTAAAAAAAAAAAGGATGATGATGTCCTTGAGGAGAAATAATGTCTGTTCTGGATATATTGAGTTTGAGATGCCTAATAGCCAGTTCAAAATGTCTACTAGGCAGTAATATAGAACTGGAACTTGAGAACTAGACACTTTTTCCTGAATCAAATAAAAAAAAAAATCTCACCTCTACAGAAGTAAGGGAGAACTAACAGAAAAAGAAATTAGAATAAGCAATGAAGAAACAAAAGTTATCACTCCTTGCAGATGATATGATGGCTTAACTAGAGAATCAATCAAAAAACTATGAGAAATCATGAACAACATTAGCAAAGTCACAGGATACATCACCAGCATTTCTATTTACCACCAACAAAGTCCAATAGCAAGAGACAGAAGAGGAAATTCCATTTGAAATAACTCAAGACAGCTACTCTCATCAATACAATGATCTAGGGCAGTTCTAAGGGACTTATGACAAGGAATACCGTCCAGAACCATTGGAATAAGAATACAGGACAAAGCATACTACTTTTCATTTCAGTTTAAGTTTTTATTTGGGGGTTTTGGTTTTATATGATTTTTCTCTTAACAAAAAATGAGCAACAAGGAAATGTGTTTTGCATGATAATATATGTATAACCCAGATCCAATTGCTCTCGATGGGGGAGACAATTTGGATCATATAACTTCAGAAAACTTCTATAGAAATTTGTTAAATTTCATATAATTAGTAAAATAAAAGATCTTTACAAGTTAAAAAAAAAACCTCAAGACAGTTTAAAATACCTGAGAGTACAGCTACCAAAACAAACCCAGCAACTATATAAACACAATTACAAAACACTTCATAGTGAGTGAAAAATCCCCTATCCCCTTTATAAGAGGATTAGATTTTAATGTTAACAGTACTATTGAGTCTATCATAATTGTAATTTTAGGATAGTTAAATGTTAGCATAAGTAATGATTTTAGTAGGCCTTTTGTGATTATTTTAGTATAAGTTCTAAGGTTTCAAAATTTTAACATAGCTAACCATTGTTAGCATAGGCCTTAGTTTCAGCCTTAGCCTTTAAATTGCTATATCATGCACCCTTAGCAATTAGGGTCTTGAACTTGTGACTGGGTCTTCATTAGCATAGAGGCTTTTGCCTCTGTTAGAAACTTAGTGACACCCCCTTCACATTTGTATACAGCCTAGTTTATACATCATGAGGCTTTTGTCCCACTTTGTGGCCTGCCACCTCCTCCTTACCCTGGTCACCTTAGTATACATCATCCTTGACATCATTAGGCTTAGAAAGTAGGGTTCAGGCTCCCCCACTCCTCCCTTGTCTATCAAGTGACTTCTTCTACCAATGGTTGCTGGGGCATAAAAAAAGTCCTCTCACAAGGCTTAGGGTCTTTTGGTCTTGACCAAAAGTCCAGCTTTATTGTGAGACTGACCATCTCCCAATAAGCCTATTTTTTATGGCTTGAAGACTTTGTTTATCTTATTTGCATTCCTGTGCTTAGAATATGCAACAATACAAATAAAATGAGATAAACAATTGAAAAAAATTAATTGCTAATGGATAGGATGAGTCAATATAATAAAAAGGACAATCTTACCTAAATTAATTTACCTATTTAGTTCCATAACAATTAAACTACAAGTAACCAAATTACCTGGATAAACAAAAAGTCAAAAATATCAAGAGAATTTTTTTTAATATGAAGGAAGGAGACCTAGCCATACCAGATCCCCAAACTATACTATACAGGAGTAATCATCAAAACAATCTAGTACTGGCTAAGAAATAGAGTAGTGGATTAGTGGAATAGATTAAAACATGACATTTAACATCCATTGTAATTTAGTGTTCAATAAACCCAAAGATCCAAACTTTGGGGAAATGAACTCAGTGTTTGGCAAAAACTGCTGGGAAAACTGAGGGGGAAAAATATGGCAGAAACCAGGCAGAAACCAACATCTCACACTATATACCAGGATGAAGTCAGGATGAATACCTGATCTAGAAATAAAGGGTAGCACTATAAACAAATTAGGGAAACATGGAAAAAATCACCTCTCAGACTTATGGATAAGGGAAGAATTTATGACCAAAGAATACATAGAGAATATTATGAAAAATTGGATGTATAATTTTGATTATGTTATGTTAAAAATATTTTGTACAAATCAAGATTAGAAGGTTATCAACAGGGGGCAATGGATTAAGAGTCAGGCCTAGAGACAGGAGGTCCTAGGTTCAAATCTGACCTCAGACACTTCCCACCTGTGTGACCCTGGGCAAGTCACTTGACCCCCATTTCTGTGTTGGAACCAATACACAGTATTGATTCCAAGACAGAAGGTAAAGGTTAAAAAAAAAAGAAGGGTATCAACAAATTTGGGGAAGCAATTTATAGCAAGTGTCTCTGACAAAAGCTTCATTTCTCCAAATAGAGAGAACAGTCAAATTTATAAGAATATAATGCATTCTCCAATATAAAAATGGCCGAAGGACATGAACAGATAGCTCTCAGAGGAAGAAATTAAAAGTATCAATAATTATATGAAAAAAATGCTCCAAATTACTATTGATTAGAGAAATGCAAATTAAAACAGCTTTAAGATACCACCTCACCCCTATCAGATTAGAAATGACAAATGTTGAAGGGGATATGGGAAAATTGGGAAACTAATACACTATTGGTAGCATTGTAAACTAATACAACCATTCTGGAGAACATAAGGAACCAGGATCAATGGCCCATAAAACTGTGCATACTCTTTGATGCTGGAATAACACTACTGGGTCTGTATCCCAAAGAGATAGGGGAAAGGGCCTATCTTTACTAAAATATTTTTAGCAGCTCTTTTTTTAATGGCAAAGAATTGGTAACTAAGGGATTGTTCATTGCCTGGAGAATGGATGAACAAATTGTAATATGTGGTCATAATGGAATACTATTGTGCCATAAGAAATGACAAACAGAATGAGTTCAAAAAAACCTGGAAAGATTTATATGAATTGATACAAAGTGAAGTAAGCAGAACGATGTATACAGTAACAGGAATATTATAAAATGATCAATGACATAGAACTAAACCATTATCAATAAAGCTTTCAAGATACTCACAAGGGACTCATGATGAAAATACTATCCACAAAAGAAAGCCTGCCTGGAGATGAGAGGTCCTGGGTTCATATCTGGCCTCAGATACTTCCTAGGTCTGTGACTCTGGGCAAGCCACTTAATCCCATTTTCCTAGCCCTTACAACTTTTGCCTTGGAACCAATACTTGGTATTGATTCTAAGACAGAAGGTAAGGGCTTTTTAAATTATAGATATTTTAATAAACAATATACAAAAAGAAAATGCTATTCACAGCCAAATAAGGAACTGTTGGAGTCTGAGACAGATCAAAGCCTACCATCTTCCATTTTTAACTCCTTCATGAGATTTCTGTTGTATGTGATTCGTGTCTTATGTCACAATGTGGTAATATGCATTGCATGAAAGTACTGATATAAATTATATCAGACTATTTGCCACCTCTGGAAGGGGCAAGGGAAGGAAGGGAAGGAGAAAAACCAAAACCTAAAATGTCAGAAAATAAATGTCAAAAATTGTTTCTACATGTAACTAAAAAATAAATTAATTTTAAAAAGAGAAGAAGGACAATGTCAAAGGGTTGTTAAATGAAAAGAGAAAGAACACTCATAGAAAAAGGTCTCTGTTTTCTCAGGAAAGTCTGAGGTGAAATCGTTATGGGGGGATGGGGGTTGAAGATATTAAGGGAATCTGAAGGCAAGAGACAAGTTTAAATAACTTCTCTGTAAAGTGTAGTAGAGAATTAGAAAAAAGTAAAATAACCTTGTTGCAATGAGTTTGCAATTGAAGGTAGAGAATATAAATTTGAGAATACCCAGACAGTAGTTATATGACTTTCTCTAGCTGGGTTCAGCAACACAGGAGGAGAAAGATGATGGGAGATTATAATCCACGGTTGAGGTTTGGCAAGGAGTGTGTCAAGACAAGGGAATAATAGATTTAAGAGTAGAGGATAATATAGAGTTGAACTGGGCAAATAAAGGATCAAGACTTGCAAGGGGGTGAAAGTCAAACCAGAGCAGAAATAATGGCACAGGAAATTATCAAGGGAGAGAGGCAGGGGTATGCTGGTAAGTATTTAGCAATTGGCTCCCCAGGGGAAAAAAAAAGTACCCATGACATACTTTCAAGTTTAATCTACATCATTAAC
The DNA here is from genome assembly GCF_027887165.1 of Monodelphis domestica. Classification (NCBI taxonomy): domain Eukaryota; kingdom Metazoa; phylum Chordata; class Mammalia; order Didelphimorphia; family Didelphidae; genus Monodelphis; species Monodelphis domestica. The sequence continues at coordinate 88,128,272 of NC_077233.1, forward strand.
ATTTTCTCTATTGCTTTCTTAAGTCTAGATAATGAAGAAAAAAAAATACATCAAGCCCGGATTTGCAGCATTTGCCAGTTTTGGAGGTGCAAATGCTCACTATAAAAAGTCAACAACCAGCTCTCAAAAAACATTTTGAGTTGGTTCCAGCCCACTTCTAAGTGAATAAAGAAATTTGAGTCTTTAATCATGGAAGTAAAGCCAGGGACATAACAGAGACCAGGATTTCTTATAATCACAGTCATTCTAGAATGAAATAGCAGCAGCAGAAGCTAATGTGTATTTCTATGATGCATCCAAAAGGCTTAGTTCAACTTTAAGCTTTAGTAACTTCAAAAATCCAAATGCCACAAATTTCCAAAAAACATCATTTGAAACTTTAGTTGTTTGCATTTCGTTTATATTTATTTGGCTCTGAATATTTTGAATAATATTTTTTCATTTTCATTTTAACAGAGTGGGGTGCTCCTTCTCCCCTGACATATACACATACTTGTGTGTCATCAGTATTTGGAGGACAGTTTCTCAAACTGCTAGATAGATGGAAGAGGTCTTCTGTGTGTCCACCTCAGTCATGCAATCTAGACCTATCTCCATTAGACTTTTTCTTGATGGGAGGGGGGAGGGTGTCACATCAAAACTGTCATGTATGTATTAAGTCCTCATTGTTTGGAGGCAGCTAGGTGATTCAGTGAAGAAAGCCAGACTTGGAGTCATGAGGACCTGGGTTCAAATCTAACATCAGACAATTCCTAGCTGTGTGACCCTGGGTTAGTCACTTAACCCTAATTATCTAGCCTTTAATGCTCTTCTGCCTTGGAAACAATACATAGTATTGATTCTAAGACAAAGTAAGAGTTTAAAAAATACCTCATACTTTGGATGATCTTAAGGCTAGGATTATAGATACAATCTCAGTCACTAAGCAGCAACTAATAATTTTACAAAAGTTTGAAAAATGACTAGAGCAATGTATGGCATAAATTAATAGTTCTTATACTTTAAAAAGGAATGTATCAATATTTTAAACAATTAAGCTTTTAAATGTTGCTTTTTATAAATATTGCATTTATATAGTTGGTTTAAAAAAAAAAACAATAACCCTTACCTTCTGTCTCAGTAACTAAGGCAAGGTCTAGGTAAAAAGGGGTTAAGGAACTTGCCCAGGGTTACACAGCTCAGACATGTGTCTGAGGCTAAATTTGAACCTAGTCTTCCTGACTCCAGGTCTGATAATCTATCCACTGGGCCACCTAGTTACCCATTATATAGTTCTGTAGTTGTTCAATCTTAAAACTGCACTTAGACTTTTGGGAACATCTTTTGTCCTGTCATATTGCTTCATCAATATATACTTGCCATAGTTTCCTTGGTTACTGTCCATCTGATACCTATCCCTTAATTGTCACTGACAATGCTTTAAGTGTTCTATTAAACAGATTTGTGCTCTATTAAAATTAGCTAACAGTCTCTTCCATTAGATTTCATTATTTCTTTAAAAAATATTTTAGCAAGAGTTTGTTTTTATTTGTTTTAGTTTGTTTAAAGAAGTATGTATTTGAAAGTATAGTAACAACAAACAAATAGTAATAAAAGCTGATTTGTATAAGCCACCAACGTTTGCATAATCATTCCTTTTTAGAAGAGAAAGTAAAGATTTACATGCAAATGCAAAAGCTGGGGACTTTCCAATTCAATTCAATAAACATGAGGTAAGGTGTGGTGGATATAGAAAGATACAAAATAACAGTTTCTTCCCTCAAGGAGTTGACATTCTATTAGGGATGATACAATATATAAACAAATAAGTTTAAAATGTGTAATCATGTAATGAAGGAGTAATGGGTGGGGGAGCATCAAATGAGAAATCTAGATAAAGTGATCTAGGAAAAACTGCGAAGGGAAAGAAAAAAATTAGCTGAGATTCAAGAAATTCTGCACAATTTAGGTCACAAGTAAACCAACTCTTGAAAGAAAGGCAAGATTCCAGAAAGGTGGAGATAAGGAAAGGATGCATTCCAGACATGAAGGAATGGCCCAAGTGACAGCAGGAGATAACATGTCAAGTTTAGTCAACAGCTAACAGTACAAGTTGGCTGGAATGTCAAGTAACAGAAAGGGAAAGGGCAGAATGTGGAATAAAGGAGAGGGGGAGTGGGAGAGGGAAGGGAAGGTTGGAGCCATGTTGTGGGAAGCATTAAATGACAAGTTAAAGAGACTATATTTTATCTTAGTGGCAATAGCAAGCCAGCCAATTTTTTTGAGCAATGGAATAATCTGGTCAGTACTGAGCCTTAAAAATGTTATAATGACAGTTGTGAGGAGAATAGATTGGAGAGGAAAGATTTAATATAGTGAAACCAATTAGGAAGCTATTATAATAGTGGTTGTTCCCTATAAAGCTCATTCCATCTTGGGTCCTGAAAGAATGCCAAGTCTGGAGTCTCACCTCACCTGCATCTTTGGAATCACTTTTTGTTGTTCATTCATTTCAGTAATGTCCAACCCTTTATGACCCCATTTGGAATTTTCTTGGTAAAGATACTGTAGTGGTTTTCCATTTCCTTCTCCAGCTCATTTTACAGATGAGGAAACTGAGGCAAAGAGAGTTGAATGACTTGTCCAGGGTCAGATAGCTAATAAGTTTTAATTCAGGTTTTCCTAAACTTCAGGCTGTACATTCTTTCCATTCCACCACCTTGCTGACCTAGAAAATCCCTAGTTTACTTCAAAATTCAATTTAAGATTATTCCTCCTTTTGATGTCAGGAAAAATCATGTTGAAATTGGAATCAGGAGCTAGGTTCCTATCTCAGCTATATTTATTAACTGTGTGGCCCAAGGCACTGTTTCTCTCAGGACCTTAGTTTTGCTTTCCTAAAATGAGATAGTTGGATTAGTTGAATGATCCATTCTAATTCTAAATCTAAAGCCTGTGATAAACTTGAGAGGCTATAACTGTCAAGGGAATTTTTTTTTAATTTGCTTAGGTTTTTAAAAACTCTTACCTTCTGTCTTAGAATCTATACTGTGTATTGGCTTCAAGGCAGAATAACAGTAAGGATTAGGCAATGGGGGTTAAGTGACTTGCCTACAGTCACACAACTAGGAAGTTTCTAAAGTCAAAGTTGAACCTAAAACCTCCTCTCTCTAATCCTGGCTCTCAATCCACTGGATTACCTATTTAAGGATAAAGGAGACCTGAATATATTTGTAGATATGAATGGAACCAACATTAGAGAATGATCAATGGGGCAATCTCTCAAAAGAGACAAGAGATGAAATCAAGGGCATGACCAGAAAGAAGATCATAGGAGGGTGGTCCATAGTTTCAAAAGTTGCAGAAAAATCAAAGATGATGAGGACTAAGAAATGTTCATCAGATTTAGCAACTAAAAGGCGACTGGCATTTTTTAAAAGTGTAGTTTCATTTTCAATTAGATTGATGAAGACAGAAGACAGAGACTGAGGAATAATTAGTAAGGAAATGGAGCATTGGGTGTAGACACTGGTGTCAAATTCTAACAGAAACCAAGGCTACTAAACTATACATAAGCATTCTTAAGGATTCTGACTTAGAAAACTACAAATTAATATTACCTATGTTTTACTGTATTTTTATTTATTAAACATTTTACAATAACATTTTAATTTCATTTAGCCTACTTGGAGAGTCTTACCAGCCACAATGCATTCCTTGGCTATGGGTTTCACACCTCTGATATAGACTTTTTCTAGGAGTTGAGCATAGTCAAAAGGAGGCAGACATGTGAAAGGACTTGTGATATAGTGGTGAGAACATAGGTCTTGGAAGTAGAGGTCTCATGAGGCTCTAACTTCTGACTCAGACACTCAGCTGGGTGATTTGGGGCAAGTCATTTATGCCCTCTGAGCTTCCATATCTTTATCAATGAAAAGCATGGCAATATTTGCACCACATATCCAAAAAAAATTGACCTCAGAAAGTGTTCCAAGATCTTAAAGTGCTATGTAAATGCTCATATTCACATCAAAAGTAAAACACAGTTACTGAAGTGACAAGAGACTCCTGATTCATTGATTTCCTATTTCTCCCAGGCTAAAGCAATTAGTTCAAACTTTTTATCTTTAACTATCAAGTATAAGCCAATAGAAAATGTCCCAAATTAAGTTGGGATCCAAAGAGGACCTGGAAAGAAAATCTGCATATTCTGAGAATTTCTTTGATTTTTCCCTAAAAAGAAAAAAAAGAAAAACACATTCCCACCCCATCTCTTACCCTCCACAGTTTTCTGCGTGATCTTCACATCTCTAAATATAACATCCCAAAAGAAATGTATGGAATATGGTAGAAAGAGCCCTGGATTTTGAATCAGAAGATATTTGTCCCAATCATGGCAGTGCTCCTTGTTAGGCAAGTCCCTTCCTACTAGGGTCTCATTTTCCCTATCTATAAAATTAAGGGATTGGAATGGATTATTTCTAAGGTCCCTTATAATGCTAACATTCTATCCTACATATGAATCAATAGGTATATATAACTCCTTTTTTTGTTTCTTGAGCCAACTATGATTATAAATATCTAAATAGTATGTGTGTATTCATATGTGTATATACATATACACATACACACACACATATATGGCATATTTAGAAGAGGGCACCCAGTGGAGCCTACTGTGTTCTGGTTCCTTGCTAAAGGATGTGTGTGACCCATCAACATCTTTGGTTAATCCTCATGAATCCTAGTAACTTAAGACCATGTCAAAAACGACTGTCAAGGGGTCAACTAGGTGTCTCAATTGATGGAGAGTCAGGCTTAGAGATGGGAAGTCCTGGGTTCAAATCTGGTCTCAGACACTTCCTAGCTATGTGACCCTGGGCAAGTCATTTAATTCCTATTGCCTAGTTTCCTTACCACTCTTTTGCCCTGGAACCTTTAGCCAATCACCACCACATAAAATAGGCTTGCCTCCATGAAACTACAGTGGAACCTCAAGTCCTAATTGTCACTTTTCCTTGGTGATTCTTTCCCTAGGACAAGTCACAGAACAGCTTACCTGAGAAATACCTGAGAAATCTTAGCCTTGGCAGCTGACTTATGACTTTAAGGGATTGAGAGTTGGTGGCCCTGTCAGAAGTGAATTGAATAACTTCTTGGAGGAGTTGATTATCACTAAGAAGATACTACAATTATGAAAGGGCCAAGAAAGCCAGGCCATGCCTAGCTGGCCAGCATATCTGGACTTTTCAGTTGCTTACACATTATAGATCCCAGATAAATGTGAAGTACCTGATTATAAGTCAGACAAAGTTGTATTTGCCATCCAAGAGAGCATAGGAGGATCGATGTGTTACTGTTCCATGCCTAAATTATTCAGAAAGTAGATAGAATTCCAGGCCTAGAGATAGGAAGATTCTGTCTTCCTGAATTCAAATCTGGTCTGAGACATTTACTAGCTATGCATCCCTGGGCAAGTCACTTAACCCCATTGGCCTCAGTTTCCTCAGCTGTAAAATGAAATGGCAAACCACTCCAGCATCTTTGCCAAAAAAATCCCAAATGGGGTGATGAAGAGTCAAGATACATGGGGGCAATTGGGTGGCTCAATGGATTAAGAGCCAGGCTTAGAGAAGGGAGGTGCTGGGCTCAAATCTGGCCTCTGACACTTCCTAGCTGTGTGACCCATGGCAAGTCACTTAACCCCCATTGCCTAGCCCTTACTGCTCTTCTGCCTTGGAAGTGATATACAGTATTGATTCTAAGATAGAAGGTTTAAAAAAAAAGAAAGAGTCAAAATACAACTCAATAATAACAATTTAAATTATTTGTCAATATTCTCTTATAAGATTTTCCTTTGGAAAAAATACCTATCCTATTCCTGATATCCAAACTGTATTTTTTCTAGAGGGAACCTTACTAACCCTATTTAAAGGAGACCTTAAATATTAACCATACCTAAATTTTGTTTAAGAGATGGCCACTTGTCCTTCCACTCACTGGCCCCACAAAGGGTCTTAGCAAGTCTATCCTAGACCTTTGGCCTGGTGCCACTGGAAGGTAGCTTAGCTATAACCCCAAATGCTTCCCTGGGGTAGAATAGTACAACCTTTATCAGCCTGGTCTTTCACCCTTTCCTCTGATGCCCCCTTGCCTAGGAATTCTAAGCACAAATGTCCACCTGAATCTAGAGTCTCAGGCCATAAGCCTGTACTTCCTTGTGAGTCTGGAACCTGTATGAAGTGCTCTTGGACCTCTGCCCTCCTAAAGAGATATCAAAAGTGTGGTGCTTTATTTTAGTCATGTTTTGGGTTCCTATCTTGCCTCCGGACATCGGGGCCCTTCTCTTCTCTGGATCTTAATTTCTTGTTCTATAAAATTGAGGGATTAGACTTCAAGGCAGCATGGTGTAGTAGATATGGAAGTATGCTAAGAAGACCTTGGTTCAAATCCCACCTCTGACACTTAATAGCTATGTGACTTTGTGCCTCAGTTTACTCATCTACAAAACGAATTGATTGGTTGAGATGCTTTCTAAGGGCCCTTACAGCTCTAAATTAACAGTCCTTTCATTCAGGCATCAGGTCCCCCCCAAGAAGAGCAGAATCCCTTTGTGGAATGGGCCTGTGGGCCCATGTATCTACTTCCAGTTTTAAAAAAAAAGTTTCCCATTCTTTGCATGGTCTCAAACTGCCCAGAAATTTCACATCTCTAATTCTTTTCCCTAGCCCAAATCATCTCTGAAGGAATTTGAGATAAAAAAATTTAGATCTTAAAAAGAGTTTCAATCATTAGGTTATCCCTCCCAGGACTATTTGCATTTCTAAGTCTCCTCCTTTGGGAATGAAAAACTCAAACCCCATTCCAGGGATTTTGGAAGGTTTGGGATGTTGACCCTTACTTTCTCACTCACCATCAGAGAAAGAAGGATTCTGTCACCCTTCAAGATCCTTTCCTAGGCACTCTTGAGATAACAGATGGGTCAGAGCACCCTAAAGATGACCAAAGGATTCAACAATAAAGAATATGGGCAGAACTGTCTTCAGGATACAGGCCAATAGTGCAAACTCTTGGACCTTTCAACATTATTTCAGGGACCAGAATCTTCACAGTGACTTGGGGAAGAATGAATGAAGCAATGCCATCACCTATGAGCTAAAACACACTCATATATATAATGGGCATGGAATTCCCCTCCTTCTACATTCTCCAAGGCAACAGGGGTAGAACTCTGACTAGCATCCTAGCAACAACAACGTTACCTACTTTGCATACCCTTCCTGGTGTTTCTTGCCCTTTGTGACTTCTCCTTTACCCATAGTTGCTTCTTTAGGGATTGTATAATCTTAGAATATGAGGGTTAGAAGAGTCCTTAGGGACCTTCTTAGTCTAGTCCCTTTCTCCAAGTCTTAACTTGAATATCACAGACTCCATGAAGCTTTTCCCAATCTGTTAGCTTGAAAGTGATCTTTCTCACCTCAGATTTCTCAAAGCATTTTGTTTTGATTTTATTTTTTATACTCACTTCTGTCTATTTTTTTTACTTTTTTATTTTTATTAACTAATTAATTTATTTATTTAGAATTATTTTTCCATGGTTCCATGATTCATGTTCTTCCCCTCCCCTTTTCCATCCCCCCTCCCTGAACTGATGACCTCAGTCTATTTTGGAACATTATTAGGGGATGTGCCTATGGGTGGCCTGACAGACATAATAAATGGAAGCATGAAGACTTCAATCAGACTTTGAAGGTCTCTCTCCACTAAAAGTATATGGATATCTTTCTTGTCTTACTTGGGATTTTGAGCCAGTTAAGGGGAAAAGAATGGGTACCCAGCACCAGGTAGTTGGCCCACTCATTAATTCAACACTAAGGATGATTGTTTAAGTCTTAGCTAGGATGCACTTAGCAAGGGTGCACTGCATCCTTGGACCTAGGCTTTAAAAGAGACCAGAGGAGGGTCAGAGTTGACAGGGAAGGAGCTGTCTACAAATCATCCAGGTCAGAGCCAAGAGAGCAGCTCCACCCACAGTGGACTTGAGTCAAGAGAAGGAGTCTGTCTACCTGTGAAGTGGATTGGGAAGTCTCTGAATCTGCATAGCCACATAGGAAAACATTCAACCCCAGATACAGAGATGTAGAAATATGGAAAGGCAGTGACAATAGTAAAGCAGTTCCTCAAGAGGACCAAGATGACTTAAGAGGGGCAGCAGCCAAGGGATAATGGCAGAAAGGCAAGAACTGCTCATCTTGGGCTCTGGAGAGTTTCTTATCTAACTACTTGGGATAGGGTAAGAACAAAGTCAGGAGTACTCTGCATCAAACAAACAAACAAAAAACAAACAAAGAAAAAAGGATGGAGACCTATCAAAATTTAGGCATGGGTAATATCTCCTTCCTAAAGTCTTTATGAAGCATGGACTTCAGCAGCTACCAACCCAACCCCAAGAGATGCCCTTAGGCAAGAAACAACTGTATTAGCAAAGGAAAATAATAAATGTTGGAGGGGATGTGGCAAAATTGGGACATTAATGCATTGCCGGTGGAGTTGTAAATTGATCCAATCATTCTGAATGGCAATTTGGAACTATGCCCAAAGGGCTCTAAAACACTGCCTTCCCTTTGATCTAGCCATACCATTGCTGGGTTTATACCCCAAGGAAATAATAAAGGAAAAGAGTTGTACAAAAATATTTATAGCCACACTCTTTGTGGCGGCAACAAATTGGAAAATGAGGGGATGCCCTTCAATTGGGGAATGGCTGAACAAATTGTGGTATATGTTGGTGATGGAATACTATTGTGCTGAAAGGAACGATGAACTGGAGGAATTCCATGTGAACTGGAATGACCTCCAGGAATTGATGCAGAGTGAGAGGAGCAGAACCAGGAAAACATTGTAAACAGAGACTGCTACACTGTGGCACAATCAAATGTAATGGACTATGAGCAGCAATAATCAGGACAATTCTGAGAGATTTATGAGAAAGAATGCTATCCACATACAGAGAAAGAACTGTGGGAGTAGAAACAGAAGAAAAACAACTGTTTGATCACATGAGTTGATGGGGATATGATTGGGGATGTAGACTCTAAATGCTCACCCTAGTGCAAATATCAATAATATGGAAATAGATATTGATCAATGACACAAGTAAAACCCAGTGGAATTGCTTGTTGGCTATAGGAGTGGGGTGGAAGGAGGGGAGGGAAAGAACATGAATCATGTAACCATGGGAAAAATTTTCTTAATCAATTAAATAAAAATTTTTAAAAGGAAGTAGCTGTATTGCCTAGAAAACATAGCTCTTAGCCTCTTCCCATTTTCTTCTATTAGATTCATAAAAAAGAAAATGCCAAAGAAAACAGTCAAATCAATCAGAATGATTTCTCTTTGAGTTTTCATTAACCAACTCTAAAGCCTCTTTAAAAAAACAAAACAAAACAAAACAAAACAAAAACCCTCACCTTCTGTCTTAGAATTAATATTAAGTATCAGTTCCAAGGTAGAAGAGTAGTTGGGGTTAAGCAATGGGATTTAAATGACTTGCCCAGGGTCACGCAGCTAGGAAGTATGAGTCCAGATTTGAACCCAGTTTCAAATTTCAATCTTGCTAACTACACATTCAAAGACTAACACACTCATGGGTAGACCATATTGCTTCTTTAATAACAGGTAAATTCACCTAGAAATGAAAACAAGCTCGATTCCTTTCTTTTACTTAATGTGGAGTGGGGAGAGCCAAGGAAAAAAATAGCAATACCCCCTCCTCCCAAAAATGGCTACTCTAACACTTTTGAAAATACACAGAAGGAATGCAAAAGGAAGCATAGGACAGTTTTTAAAATAACATATAAAGAAATGATAAGCAGGATGATCTCAGAAAAGGCTAGAAAGATCTACATGAACTGACATAGAATGAAATAAACACAGTAACAGCTATATTGTACAATGATCAACTTAGCAAACAACTTAGCTACTCTCAGCAATACAATGATCTGGGACAATTCTGAAGGACTTATGACAAAGAATGCTCTCCACCTCCAGAGAAGGAACTGTTGGAGTTGGAATGTAGATCAAAGCATCCATACTATCTCTCATATTAGTTTATTCACACTTATTTTAGAGTTTTGGTTTTGTATGAATATTCTCTTAGGGGGCAGCTGGGTAGCTCAGTGAATTGAGAGCTAGCCCTAGAGACGGGAGGTCCTAGGTTCAAATTTGGCCTCAGACACTTCCCAGCTGTGTGACCCTGGGCAAGTCACTTGACCCCCATTGCCTACCCTTACCACTCTTCTGCCTTGGAGCCAATACACAGTATTGACTCCAAGACGGAAGGTAAGGGTTTAAAAAAAAAATGAATATTCTCTTAAAACAATGACCAATATGGAAGCATGTTTTGCATGATAATACATATACAATCCAAATCAAATTGCTTACCATCTCTGAGATGGGGGAGGGAAAGGAGAGGGAGACCAAAATTTTTACAATTTTGGAAAACAAATGTTGAAAATTGTTATTACATGTAATTGGGAAAATAAAATATCTTTGAATAAAAAAATCGATCAGAAAAAATATGTAAAATTTATTATGTGCTCTTTGAAAAAGCAAGTTTTGTGGATTAGGGATCCACAGATTTATATGGAATCTTCTTTTTGTCTTTTGCCATGTGATTGGAAATGCTTTTTAAAATATGTTTAAATTCAGACCTAAAAAATTTTTTTTTAAAGTAAGCATGATGTTTTTGTTGATGACTGAGAAGAGATAAAACAAGCATTTCTATTTTTCTTCCATTTTTGCTTCCCGTTGGATCAGAGGGGAAAAAAACAGGAAATGAATGTTTGACTGGAAAGTTAGAAAAATTGCTTTCCAGGTGGAGGGATACAGAAGGGTGTCAACTGGGTTGGTGTTTCTCACAAGGAGCCTCAGAGTCCTCACTTCAGCTTTTTTCAGCTCCTACCCTCATTTCTGGGCTTATCCTCAGTTCCTCCTTGACTGTTTGTTCTGCTAAATAGGGAGGGTTCTCAGCAAATGTGTGTAGCAAGGTCTGGCACGCATGTAGAGTGCCTTTCTTGGTATCTTCTTATGTCAAGATGATAGGAAACCTGCTTCCAGGAGAGTCATGATGGAAATATCCTGGAGAGACACATGTACAATCTGGATCAGATTCTGGTCAGCTAAAAATTGAGTAAAGAGAAAGTTCTTTGATTGGTTGCAGAGGCATTCAAAAAAGGGCTAAGTCAGCCCCTGCCCTTTCCTTTTGGCTGTTGTGTTCATGGTTGGATTCTTTCACCCTTGGTATCCAGTAAATGACAAAATTTGAGATCTTAGGTCTTTTTCCCTGTCTAAGGCACATGGCCCCAAGAAATAAGCCTCATCTCTTGACCTTTGTGTTTGTTGTGAAGGGATGGTGAAGGGATTGGAAAAGAATGAGAGTGGATTTTGCAGCCAGTTCAGCATTTGTGCCCAGAGGAGTAAGGGTCAATCCTTCGGGAGTGACCGTTGGGATCCAGTCCAGTGGAAGGAGAGAAAAGAACTCTTTTGATCATTATGTTGTATCTGAATGTGAACTTAAACCCAAGTTTTGTGACTTCAAAACATAGTGCTTTTTCCACTCTACCATAAGATTTCTAGTGTTGAAGAATTACTTTCCTCCTAAGGAAGACCATTCTATTTTGGGGAAGGTCTGATTATTAAAAGTTCCTGCTTGTATTAGATCAAAATCCACCTCTTTGTCTAATGGGAATAATTAGGGCAGCCCTCTTGAACAGCTGTATGGAAACTATGGGAGCCTTTCTATGGATCATCCATAGGTCCCAGTCCTATTATCAATTGGGTTCCCCAGTTACTTCCCTCATATATATAACTTATTTTTAGTTCTGCCTTCTAGGACCAAGGAGGATGAACTCTGTTCCCTCTTCCAGAGAACAATCCTTCAGATATTTGAGGGTAGCAATTATGTTGACTCAATCCAATCCCTAAGGAGAGACTTCCTGGAAAAAGAAAGGCAGAGGAGACAAGAGTCAAACATATTATTTGTTTCTCTGCCTTCTAGTCTGTGTGTTTGCAGATTTAGTACTGTATCTTAGTAATGGAGAATTTTGTTCTATTCAAATAGCAAAGGGGGAAAAGAATTGCAGTTTTCCATGGTCTGGTCATATGTTTGAGAGAATAGAATACACACCTTGGAGTCAAATTTCCATTTTTTTTTCCTTTGGCAGGCAAACAGGGTTAAGTAACTTTCCCAGAATTACATAGCTCTAAGTGTATGAGGCCAGATTTGAACTCAAGTTTTCCTGATAGAGCCCAGTGCTCTATCCCCTGTACCACCTAGCTTCCTCCTTCGGAGTCAAACTTCCTGAATTGTTCTCCTATCACTTCACTTCCTGGTTGGGTAAATTTGACATTAAAACTGTCAAGGGCAACCAAATTAGAAGGGAAGTAACAAATTGGGAAAAAAATCTTTAAAGCAAAACCTCTGACAAAGATATAATTATTTTATTTTATTTATTTATATTTATAAGGATTTATATTTATAAGGAACTATTTATTTATATATTTATAAGGAATTAAATCAATTGCACAAAAAATCAAGCCATTCCCCAATTGATAAATGGGCAAGGGACATGAGTAGGCATCTTAACTAATGACAAAACTGCCAGTCAGTCAGTCAGTCAGTCAACAAACAATAATTAAGTACCTACTATGTGCCAGGGGCTGTGCTAGTACCTCAGGATACATAAGGCAAGAGATGGTCATTAGTCACTCCCTCTTCACAGAGATCACAGTCCAGCAGGGGAGATAACATGCAAACAATATATTGGAGATTATCAAAAGAGGGAAGGCACTAGCAAAAATGAAAATCAGGAAAAGCCTCAAAAAAGGGGATTTTAGCTGGGAGTTTAGGTAAGCTGGATGGCAAAGTGAATAGAGTGCTGGGGCTGGAGTCAGGAAGATTCCACTTTCTGAATTCAAATCTAGCCTCAAACAGTTACTAGCTGTGTGAACCTGAGCAAGTCACTTAACCTTCTTTGCCTAGTTCTATTCAAAAGCAGGAATTAATATAGTTTTGTTTGGCCCAGAGGGAGAAAGCAGGAGCTCTAGAGAAATGGCAAAACACTCCAGGATCTTTGCCAAGAAAACACAAAACAGGGTCATAAAAAGTCAGACATGACTGAAAAATCACTGAACTTAGTTAGGAAAGTGACTTGCCCAAGTCTGGACTGGTAGTAAAAAGTTTGAATTTGAACCCATGACCTGTAGCTGTATCCCAAGTTCTTTCTGTTATGCTAAGACTAGTCTTGAGAGCCACTAAGCAGCACTGTGGTACTAAAGAATTTCTTTACCAGACAGTTAGTGATATAGGAAGAGGCTTAGGTTTGTAAACCTTAAAATTTCTTAGACTTATAAATGTTGGAAATTTTCCCCATTGGGAAATTTCATACTTGAAAAAATTTCCTACTGATAGTAAGAACTCTATTGGAATATGAAACTCCTTGGCATGGGAGGATCCTTCTCCTCCCTACTTAAGACTACTTTAGGACAGAAACCTTTTGCTAAACAATGGAAAGGGCTTTGACCTATGCTTAAGCATAGAACAGGAAGTTCTTTGAGTCATGATTGATTTTAGAATTGATACAATAAAGATACTTGGAATGACAGAACCAGGTCTTGGAAACTACAATCTCCACCCTACTCAGAGTAACAGGATTTAGGAAGGGCTGCAGCAAAGATCAAGATTTAATTATTTGAGAATATGACCTTCGACAGACATGTGCAAAGGGGGCAGACCTCTGGGCAGTCCTGTTTTAAGCTAGAGCCACCATTGGCACAGGGAAGACATTGACAGTGATTGGTAGATGTGAGAACTGAGGGGAAGAAACTTAGATTGTTTGCTTAAAGATAGGAGGTCAGGAGGACTGAGGAGGTTGATGCTCTGAGGGAGGTGGATGCTCTGAAGGGAGGTGGAGAGGAGAGAGGTCCTGGAGGGAGAGCTCCTGGAGAGGTCTTGAAGGAGGCTGTGGAAGGAGAACTCAGGAGGAGTCAGGAGGAGAATTCTCTGGAAACATTTCTTGAAAGGAGGCTCTCTTGAAGGTGGAGCCTGAGATTGGCATGAGAAACCTTACCTAGAGAGATCTTGGGTGAGTGATAAAACCAACTGACTGATTTATCTTTTAGGACTCAGTTCTAGGCCTTATTGGCTTGAGGCCCTTCATTCTTATTCCTTTCTTACTTTCTTTTTCTATTGATTAATCAGTGTATTATAAATTAAATTTCTCTATAAAACCCAGTTGGCTTGGGCATATTCATAAATTGGGAATATATTCCCTGGTGACCATCTTATATTTATATAAACTCAAGACACAGTAGAAAACATATTTCAGCGGTCATAATTGTTATATATTTCCCTTGCTCCCAAACATTTTAATTATCACAGTTTATGGCTCCCACTCTCTTATCTACAACTATTTAACACTCAAAAACTATTTTAAATCTAACAGGTTTGGAGCCAGAGGATCCAGATTCAAATCCTGCTCTATAAGTTTCTATCTGGGTGATGTTGTATAAGAACTTTCTTCACCTTAAACCCTCAGTTTCATCCTGTGAATAAGAAATGGGCTGGCCTCCTTCTCTGGCTACTGATTTTGCATGGCTATTTGTATTTCAGCCCACAAAAATGTATTCTCAAAGGTTCGTTCTAGCTGAAAATTCTAGTAATTGATAAATTCTGTTCTTCATGTAAATTTCAGACACTTCATCATTTTGCTTCCTTTACTGGAAGAATTTCAGTTAGTGGATTTTCTGAAAGTGTTGTGCCCAGAATGAACATGATACTTCAGGTACAATATAATGCAGGCAGAAGACTCTCACATATCCTCTCTCCTCACTCTCCCCCCCTCCCCTTAACTATAGAACTAGGAGAATCTTAAGATGGAGTCATGGACTTGGAATCAGGAAAACCTGAGTTCAAATCTAATTAACCATTTATTAGCTTCATGACCTTGAACAAGTTATTTAACCTCTCAGCCTCAGTTTTCTTATCTGTAAAATGGGAATGATAATGGGACCTACCTCACAGGGTGGTTGGGAGAATCTCAGACATGTAAAGTGTTTTTGCAAACCTTTAAGCAAATTTGGACAACCAAGATTCAAATCTGGCCACAGAGACTTCCTTAGGTCTATGATCTTGGGCAAGTCACTTGACCCCAACTGCCCAGCTTTGGCTAGAACTGATGCTAAGATAGTAGGTAAAGTTAAAAAAAAAATGACCTTAAATAACTATGTAAATGATAGCTATTATTATTAAGTATTATTTAACCAGACTTCCAAGTCACTGAAAGCTGTGAAATAATACTAGTCATTTCATTTAATCATAGTGCAATTAATATATATATATATCTTCCATAAATTGAATAATTAATCTCTTATACACACATATATTAACTTTTTTCAAATATAAATTCTGTTGTGATCCATTCACTATATACAAATCCAGTTAGAAGTATTACTGGATTTACTGAAACTTTTGGTCATGATGCAATTTCTGAATCAACAGACACTAACAGTATCAATCTTCTCCTTAGGGAATCTTCATACTTGAAAAGATTAGATTTAGCCTAATATCTTTTTAAGCAGCTGCATCACCATAGGATTAGCCTATAGCCCTTTTGGGATGGAGAAGAGATTGATGGATAGGAGTACCAATCACCTATGGCAAAATATTGAGCTAGTAGATGGTGAACCAAATTAAGCTAAGGGAAATCAATACAAGGCAATTGTAAGGTCCTTTCAGTGACTCCTCAGTTCCAACTCACCCTCTCCTAACAATCCAACATCCAGTCTCTCCTTAGGGAAGAGTTTTCCAACCTAAGCCACAATCCCCAGTGTGGAGGAAGGAAATAAAATTCCCTTTTGGAAGGAGGGGATGCCTAAAATATGGACAAAATTATTGGATATTTTCTAATACTTCTACATAAACATATACTTCTTTTTTTAGTGAAAACAAAGTTCAAGTCAAGTCAACCAAAGCAAAGCTAAAACAAATTCATCCAAATGAAGGTAAGAGGAATGATTTATTAGGGCATATGCAAACAAGGTGATACTTGAATTGGTGCATATCAAATCTTGATAAAGGAGTAATCTACTTCTATCATCAGTCAACATGGATTCAGGGGTTCCTTTTTTTTTTAAACCCTTACCTTCCTTATTGGCTCCAAGGCAGAAGAGTGGTAAAGGTTAGGCAATGGGGGTTAAATGACTTTCCCAGGGTCACACAGCCGGGAAGTGTCTTAGAACAGATTTGAACCTAGGACCTCCCATCTCTAGGCCTGGCTCTCAATCCATTGAGCTACCCAGCTGGCCCCATGGTTCAGGGATTCATGAGACAGTTCTACAAATTTTTTGCTCTCTGCTCTAATGAGGTATAAGTATCAGCCTTAAAGAGTATGGCAGTTTAAAAAATATATAGTCTTGACCAGGCCTAGAAAAAATGAAAGCTCTAAATTCATTGTTTCTTTTCTTACTAATAATAGCTATTTAGCTTTTATCTGTTTTTCTTTCTTGAATTTGTATATCAGATGCCCTCTTTATATTCATATTCTTTTTTCCCACATAATCCCCACTTTCTGTCTCAATAACAATTCAAAGACAGAAGGGAGAGGGCTAAGCAAACAGGGTTAAATGACTTGCCCAAGGTCATAGAGCTAGGAAGTATCTGAAGTCACATTCAAATCCAGGTCCTCCTGACTCCAGGCTTGGCTCTCTATCTAAGGAGCTACTTAGCTACCCACCCTGATATTCTTTTTAAGGAATGAATAAAATTCCTTTCTTTTGCTGAGAATCCATTTTCTTCTTTGATCATTAAACTCAGCTAGTAGAATATGATAAATCAAAAGGTAAAATGAAATATGGCATTTCAAATGGCAAAGATTGTTTTGTACTTCAAATTGTGTAAACAAGAAGTCTTGAACAATGTTAAAGGATTTCCCTTTGTATATGAAGAACTTTTTTTTTCTGACTGCTTGTATTATTTGTTGTTTGACATTGAAGTTTTGAAATCTAACATCATGACCTTTCCAGTAGAATTAAACATGGAATTTCCTTCTGTTGGTTTCCTATAGATTTTAGCAATCTGCACTTTGCCCTCTGTTGACAGTGCTTTTGAGCAACTTTCTTGCATGAATTCCAGACATGAAGGATAGAAATCAGAGTGAAAATTAGAGCTCTCAAAGAAAAAAAAAGATGTAAAGGCAAACAAGAGAGCAGATAGTTTTGGACAGATGATGAAAAAATCTTTCCAAAATAGGAGATATGTTTCTGAAAAATAGAGTGGAAGGTTTGGATCTCTATAATAGAGTATATGGAGGGGAATCAAAGATAAAACTGAGTGGGAGGTGGCCAGGTTATGAAGAGCTTAACAAGCCAAACAAGGATTTTATATTTGCTCCTAAAGGTAATGGGACATCACTGTAGTTTATTGAGTAAGAAAGTAACATGACCAGACCTGTGCTTTAAGAAAATCACTTTGGCAGCTGAGTGGAGAATGAATTAGAGTGGGGATAGTCTTGAGCAAAGAAAACTAATTAGAAGGCCATTTGCAATAGGTCAGATATGAGGTAATAAGGGCCAACAAGTGTGTCAGCTGCTTGTAAGTGGAGAGAAGAAGATATATGGAAGATATTGTTAAAGTAAAAATGATAAATCTTGACATTTTGGCTATTTGGTGTGCTTGAGTAAAGAGATGAAGAAACTGAAGTAATTTAGGTGAAGAAAAAGATACTAAGAAGTGGGTCAGATAGGAAGGAAGAGGACCGGAAGAGAGCAACCTAGAGAAGAGCCTTTTCCCAGGAGCTTCTGCTATCAAAGACTTCAGAGAAGTCAGCAAGGATGAATAATCTCGAAAATATGTTTTAGTTGAGTGATGAAATAGGAAGTTAGCCAGTGGAGGGTTTGGAATTGAATGAGAGGAAATGGAGGCATCAAATATAGAAAGTTTTCCTGAGGAGCTTGGTCATGAAGGAAAGAAAAGATATAGGGAGACAGATAGTAGGAATGATCAGATCAAGTAAATATTTTTTTAAAATATGATGATTGCTCTTGGTGTGGCTCAAAGGAAAGCCAGAAAAGGCATCTCTAAAGTCTCTTCTCTTTCATGCTTCTACAAGAGAGACTTTAGTTCCTTGCCAGAAGGGGAAGCAAGAGGCTGGAACCAGAGGCTGACTACTCAGCTTTCCTCAGAGAGGGGGGATACTGGACTAAAAGCATATTTATCTTCTCCTTTGAGTATTATCATTCTAAAGGATATGATTTTTAGATTCAATCTGATCTCCTAATAGCTATTTTTTAATGGCAAAACAAGGATACTAAACTTTATATCCAAGCTTGACTTCCTTCCCAACAAATACCAGTTCCACCATTAACACACACCCAGAAAGTAGCAAATAAATCCATTTGTCCAAATGAATAACAAAACGGAAATTACAGAAAGTATACATATGAGAATACATACCAGAGTGAAGGACCTCTCCCATTAGGAGAGTAAGGTATCTCAACTCAAGCAAGACAGTCCAAGATCTCACCCAAAGGAGAAATTCCCTGAAGTCTCTAGCCCAGCCAGGTGAGGATAAGGATATGATTGCAGGTCTACTTGTCAGCTTCTTCCCAGATTCTTTCTCTCTCCTTAAAGGACCAGAAGAAAGACTAGCATTTCCCATATACTCTTTTGAAGCTGGAAGCCAAGAGAGTCCAAAGAGACTGAAGAAATTGGATTTTTCTTCTTTCTCCTCTTATCAACATGACCCCACCCTTCATGCAGGCAACCAGCTTGGAATTCCATCACTGAACTGAGACCCAAAACAATGGACTCCAGAGCTTGGGTTACTTTAGGATTGGGGAGAAATGAGTGTATTTGAGCCAATTCTTTTGTCAGTGACTGCCCTTTTTTGATGCAAAAGCTACCCCTTTCACCAGCAAGCTCCACTGAATGGACCCAGGGTCTCCACATCTTCAAAACTCAAGAAGATACATCACAGACTAGACACATGCTTCACATCCAGAAAGGAAACTAAGCAAAACAGGGAGCCAGGGTCTAGATGCAAGCTCACCTAGTTGAATCTATGTTCCAGGAATTGGTGGAGGAGGTAGGGGAAAAGCACAGGCCATTTCCCATCCTGAAGACGAGAAGCCCAGAGTGAAAGGAAGAGAGAGGCTAAATAAAGAGACTGAGGGGGAAGGTTGCTCCTTTTTTGTGTACCCACTCCAGCAGCTATCCATGATCTGCAGTTAATAAGAGACTGCTGTCACCCAAAAGTACAAACCCTTTAGCCATGAGTCAGTCACACATGGCCAGAAAGAAGTCCCAAGGTTCTCACAGGGTGGGTCAGACTTGAATGGCAAAACTCTGAGCAAGCTACTTTGGACAAACCCCATAGAACAATTTTAGAATGGTACTTATGGAACAATTCAAAATTCCAAAATTTAGTAAACGAAAACAAAGAAACAGTCTGAGTTTAGAGTTATTGACATATCAAACAAAACAACAGTAAAGCATATGCAAGACATTTTTCCTGAATCTAATCACTTCCTATTTCAGTCTCTTTAAAGGGGAACAGAGCTTGCTCTGTTAAATGGATTAAACAAAAGGGCAGTCCCACAGTTAATTTGATCACCAAAAACAAGAAAACTCTCCCTATTGATTTTAGCATCAGAATTAAGATGCTTTCCTGAAATGTCTTCAATGCAAAGCAAACTAAGTAGATCTTTGATTAAAGGGAAATCAAGGACTTTAAGTCAACCAATATTATTAAGCATTAACTATGTGCCAAATACTTTTGCAGACTGCTAGGAATAGAAGCAAAAAGAAATACAGTTCCTTCAAAGAACTAACATTCAAGTAGGGGGCAAAGAATGATAATGCATTACTTAACATAACAACACATAACAAAAACCCTTCTTTTCCATTTTCATGGCCCTATTCTCTTTCTCTTTTTTCCTTCCAACTGTTCTTGCTTTCCTCCAATCAATATTGTTCCTTAATCCCATTAACTTCTGGGAAATGTAATAATTCAGGCTAGAGCATTGTCATGATATTATTTCTTAAGATTTTTAATACCAGGGGCTATAGGTGATACCGTAGATGGAAAGCCAGACCTGGAGTCTGTCAGGAGGACCTAGTTAAATATTCACTGACTAATCATGCTTTTGAACTACCCAGACAAGGAAAGACTTCCTTATTTGACAACTAGAATCAATGAAGTTAAAAAAAGAGAAAGGGAAGTCAAGAAGTAAAATTAATATGAATATCAATTAATGTTTAGGAACCTAATTTTTAAAAGTAATAATTTCACAAAGGCTATTAAAAAGTTTTTTTTTAAACCTCAACATGAGTCAATAATCTGAAGCAGTCAAAAATGAAAGAAATATGAGGCTTCTCTAGTCAGATCACATCAGCAGCCCTGTGTTCAGTTCTGAGTGCTACATTTTAGGAGGAACAGATGATAGGAAGAACATCCTGAGTAGATGAATCAGGATGATGAAAAGTCTTGAAGTCATGCTATATAAGGACACCCACATTTAAAATCAGAGGAAAATGAGAGGCCAGACTAGGAAACAGAAAAGGAGTAGTCACTAGAGAAAAAAGAGAAACTCTAAGAACAGACTGTAAAGAAGAGAATTATCATAAAGAATTAGGTGGTCAATGACAATGACAAATGTCATTGAAAAGGAAAAAAGGAAGATAACTGAAAAAAAAAACCATTGCAAGAGAGGTTACTGGTGGCCTACGAAAAAAGACGTTTTGGCAGAATCATTCTGGAAATTGTAAGGGAGTGGAAATAATGAATATAGACTTTTTAAAAATGTGGGTGACAAGGGGTAGGGGAGATCTAAGACAATGGCTAAAAGGAGTATTAGTATCAAAAATAAAAGGCTTCTTAAGAAGATGTTTAAGAATATGTGAACCTCAGCTTAAAAGATCTTATAGAAGATCAAAAAAAATAGTATGATGTTTATGTTTGTTGTCAAGAACTCCTGTTTTAAAATCAAGGTGTACAAGTTAAAAACACAGTCAAGGAGAAAGCAGACCAGTGAAGAGCAATCCATACCAATTAGGTCAATCTGCTTGTCTATAAAATATTCTTGAAGAAAATACATTGTAGTCATTTTCTACCCATAGAAGAATTCATCTTCTAGAGACTTTTTGGAAACCCCAAATCTGGGCTCAGTGTGTTCAATGTTAGGGAGAAGGGCTCTGAGAAGGGGCCAGCCAATAATTGAGGATGGACCTTTGGGGCTAGATGATGATCTAGATATGAAAAGTATTGGGGTGAGATCAGGTAGGTGGCTCAGTGGATGGAAATTTTCATCACCCTCATTTATCACAATTGGTTTAGTCATTCTACAATTTAGGATCATTCTTTTAGTTTCCAATTCTATGCCACCACAAAAAGAGAAGCTATAAGTATTTTTGTACAAGCAGGTCCTTTTCCAATTTTTAAAATCTCTTTGAGATACAGATCTAGTAGTGGTATTATTTTTTAATAGCCCTTTAGGCATCATTCCAAATTAGTCTCTAGAATGGTTGGATCAGTTCACAATTCTACCAGCAATGCATTAGTGTCCCAATTTTGCTACATCCCCTCCAACATTTATCATTTTCCCTTACTGTCATATTGGCAAATCTGATAGGTGTGAAGGTTGAATTTGCATTTCTCTAATCAAGAGTGATTTAGAACATTTTTTCATATGACTACTAATAACTTCGATTTCTTCATCAGAAAACTGTTATAAATATTTCCCCATTTTGTTGTTTCCCTTCTAATCTTGGTTGGTTGCATTGGTTTTGTTTATATAAAACCTTTTTAGTTTAATATGATCAACATTTTTCATTTTACATCTTGTAACATTCTTTCTCTCTTGTCTGGTCATAAATTCTTCCTTTCTCCATAGATCTGACAGGTAAACTATTCTATGGTCCCCTAATTTACTTATGATATCACTCTTTAGATTTAAGTCATATATCCATTAGACTTCATCTTGGTATAGAGTGTTGCGGGGGGGGGGGGGGCAACAGACCCCCACTGTCTGACATGGTCACAGTGGAAAGCCAGGAACTGCAAAGCAGCCCCTCAAGAATGAAGAGGCCCCCCCCACCCCTTCCTGTGACTTCTCTCCCTAACTTCCCCCACTATGGGACTTGTTATGATTATTAATCTCTCCCCAATACAGGAGAAATAATATGAGAGAAAAAACTTATAGGATCAATATACATTTCCCATTTTAATCCCCCTAGATTATTACCCCCAAAAGATTACAAATACAGAATTAAAGCCCAAAGATTATTGTTTATAACCCCTCCTTTCTCAAGCACAAGATATGCCTCAAGGTCCTACAAGAAACACTGGTCAAATGCTAGAGCACCATAATAAATCTTTCCTTACAGTTATCATACTCCAATGAATTTGTTGATGAAGAGAAACCAGGCAGCACTGCTAGGCACTTCAAAATAACACAAGAAAAACAGAACTTGAGGAAACTGAGGAAAACCCCAAAACTGGTCTGCTTTAAGTCACTTTTTAACCTTACACCTAGATACAAAGATGTTTTGTTATTCATCTTCCAAGCAAGTGTGATTGATAGTGAAAGCTGATCAAAAGCACAATGACCCTCTCATCAGGTCAAGGGGTACTAACCTACAAAGGACTTTATTCTCATTATTCATATTGTAATAGTTAAAATTAGTTTCTCTGCTAAAAGTATTATATTTTTATGAGGTTTATTAAAGATTATTAGAATTAAGAAATAAAGAAAATACAAAATAAGAAAGCACGTGCCTAAAGACCCATTCAATTTCACTTACTACATCTTGAGAGATGCATGTACTTGGAAGTGGAAGCAGGGAGAGAGACCTGGAGGGGCCGTACAGTCAGTTTAAATAATACCCCTTTTGCTCTCAGCCCAAGTGAGGACCTCCGGTGGGATTATAGGGAACTCTGGGAGCTAACAAGGACTTCTGGGAATTGAAGTACGGGGTTCAAATCTCCATTTTTACAATATCCATCAGTGTTGTAGAAACTAGTAAATGATCACAGAATTCTTTGTTGTAGTAACATCACAAGAGTGTTGTTTATGTGATTTGATAATATCCAATCAGAATGTAGAATGTCACATATGTAGAAAATTGATTGTGTGCCAAAGAAGTATGTACCTGAAAACCTATAATAAGCCATGGCACTATGGCAGAGCACTGTTGTGATGCCTACATATGTGGATTTGAACACATAGTGTTTCTCATCTTTATTATACCACTAGATCGTCACATCTAGGTAGAGAGACCCTTGGACCGTCAGAGAGACCACTGGAGGGATCTATGTAGAGTGTGAGGTACCTTACAACTCTTCTGCCCTGGAACCAATAGGCAGTACTGACTCTAAGGCAGAAGATAAGAGTTTAAAAAAATAGAAAAGAAAAAGATCTGGATAACAATTCAGATGATAAGGGATCTGCATATTGATATCCTCCTGAGGTCAAAGGAAGCCCCATAAGACTCTCAACTTGAGAGCAACCTCTGCCCAGATAGTGAATAATATGAATAAATTGAATAATCTAGTTGTGAAAGCCTCAAAAGGATGAAAGCCATGTGTAGACTCTTGACTTGTTTTTTTTGTCTGAAAGCTGTGATAGTAAGTCAGAGCCATCTATGGGCTCTAGACTGAGATTGAAGGCCATTGTATCTAAGGATTACTAGGCTGACATGTAGTGTGCTCCAGGGGGTAATGAGAGAGGAAGTCCCACAAATAATCAGAAAATGGCCATTGATGGAGCACATAGATGTACTTAATAAGAAGTTTTTACATGTGTTATGGACTATATGTGACCTCTATATTTAGACTACCATATGCATATTCAATATATGTGTAATGTAGTTTCTTTCTGATTTACTACACTCAGATCTCATGTGAATGTTATACATTACATACCTAAATATGAAGTATATATTTGGGAAAATTTCCTGTGATTATATTCATCTGTGCCTATAGACATACATGTGTATCTGGTAAAACTTGTGGAAAATGTTTTTTCTCTAAACTGGGAAGGAGAATATAAGAATATAACTTTATGATGTCATTTACTACAACGATTGGATCTGAGATATTTTCCACAGGGTTGTCTGAGTTCTCAGAATGGTAACATTATCAGGCAATAACCCTGGCAGTCAAGGAGGTGTTGCAAAAGTGTTGCAAGAATCATCAGGCTCTACACCAAGATAAACTCAGAATGGGTGAATGACCTGAATATAAAGAAGGAAACTATAAGTAAATTAGGTGGGGGGCAGCTGGGTAGCTCAGTGGATTGAGAGCCAGGCCTAGAGACGGGGGTTCAAATCTGTCCTCAGCCACTTCCTAGCTGTGTGACTCTGGGCAAGTCACTTGACCCCCATTGCCTAGCCCTTATTGCTCTTCTGCCTTGGAGCCAATACACAGTAGTGACGGAAGGTAAGGGTTTAAAAAAAAAAAAGTAAATTAGGTGAACACAGAATAGTATACATGTCAGATCTTTGGGAAAGGAAAGATTTTAAGACCAAGCAAGAGTTAGAAAAAATCACAAAATGTAAAATAAATAATTTTGATTTACATTAAATTAAAAAGGTTTTGTACAAACAAAACCAATGCAACCAGATTTAGAGGGGAAACAACAAATTGAGAAAAACTCTTCATAACAAAAACCTCTGACAAAGGTTTATTACTCAAATTTGTAAAGAGCTAAATCAATTGTACAAAAAATAAAGCTATTCTCAAGTTGATAAATGGGCAAGGGATACGAATAGGCAATTTTCAGTTAAAGAAATCAAAACTATTAATAAGCACATGAAAAAGTGTTCTACATCTCTTATAATCATAGAGATGCAAATCAAAACAACTCTGAGGTATCACCTCACACATAGCAGATTGGCTAACATGAAAGCAAAGGAAACTAATAAATGCTGGAGGGGATGTGACAAAGTTGGGACATTAATGCATTGCTGATGGAATTGCGAATTGATCCAACCATTCTGGAGGGCAATTTGGAACTATGCCCAAAGGATAATAAAAGACTTCCTGCCCTTTGATCCAGCCATAGCACTGCTGGTTTTATACCCTAAAGAGATAATAAGGGAAAAGACTTGTACAAGAATATTCATAGCTGCACTCTTTGTGGTAGCAAAAAATTGGAAAATGAAGGGATGCCCTTCAATTGGGGAATGACTGAACAAATTGTGGTATGTGTTGGTGATGGAATACTATTGTGCTCAAAGGAACAATAAACTGGAGGAATTCTATGTGAACTGGAATGACCTCCAGGAATTGATGCAGAGTGAGAGGAGCAGAACCAGAACATTGTACACAGAGACTGATACACTGTGGTACAATCAAATGTAATGGACTTCTCCATTAGTGGCAATGCAGTGATCCTGAACAACTTGGAGGGATATATGAGAAAGAACACTATCTACATCCAGAGGAAAAACTGTGGGAGTAGAAACACAGAGGAAAAACAGCTGCTTGATTACATGGGTCGAAGGGATATGGTTGGGGATATAGACTCTGAATGAACATCCTAGTGCAAACATCAACAATATGGAAATAGGTTCTGATCAAGGACACATGTAAAACCCAGTGGAACAGCATCGGCTACAGGAAGTGGTGGGGGAGGTAAGGGAAAGAATATGATTCTTGTAACCAAGGAATAATGTTCTAAGTTGACTAATTAAATAAAATTAAAAAAAAAAAAGAATCATCAGAATACCTGGGTGGGAACTGCAGCACATAACTGCATTCAGGCTAAAGAGAAAGGGCCACTATATGGGCTGTCAGTGACAGTGACTGAACGACCTTTTGAACCATAATGTTGACTACAAGGATGAGGCAAGAACTTTCATCTCTTCTCCAGCCTGCCCTGGAGAGACTGCTGGGGAAGTGACTAAAGACAGCAGAAAGAACTGCATTCAGCTTCCAACTGGTCAATTTGGTCAATTGCACTAGTCAATTCCAAAGTGGCTGTGCACTCTCCTTTTGCTATCAGTTTAGTAGAAAGGAGGGGAATTAGATTATTGGTCCCTTGGAAGGGTAGAAAAACTGTACTACTTAGTGTATGAGTATACGGAAAATGTTTTGTTTTGATTCCCTGTTTAATAGTAAATGCTCTACTATTGGATTTATATGTCTCAGGGATGTCAAATGTAAATGGGGTTTGAAGAGCCCTATCTTCATGTGTAGCACAGGAGGGGTGATTACTTCTCTTTATCTGCTATTAACTTGTTTGCTTCACTTATTATCAGTTTTAATTCTAAAATAATCAAGGAGAATATCTAATATTTCCACAAACTTAAACCATAGGAGCAAAGAAAGTGGATAAGAATGGCAAGTTACCCAGGAAGAAAAGATGACAGTGAGAACAGTGTAAGATTAAATGTACAGGGAATTCAAGAGTGGAAAAGAGGATATTTTGATGTGGCTCTTTATTGATTCAAGATTAGATAAGAAGGGAAATAAGGCCAGAACAGGAATCACAGGTTAGATGTTAGGGATAAATCAAGATCTTAGGAAGGACTTATCACCTACTGGATTACTTCAACTATAAGGAAGCTGAGCTGATTCATAGAGAAGTGACCTGCCTAAAGTCACAGAGGGAAAAAGGTGTTTGCTACTGTAGCAGTCCAGCCCATAGGTATTATAAAGAGACAAGGTTTGTGAATGGGCACATGGCCATTCTGCACATGGCACTCACCTGAGGATAAAAACCCCACCTTCACCTTGTCGTAATTTGCAATTATCCAATGGCAATACACTATGTAACTCATCTATATGTATTGAGGCATTGTGTAACTTATCAATATGTATTGAGTTCATTTGCGTATCCCAGATACAATAAATGGAGAAGCCCGTGGCCAGCTCCTCCTTCTTCTCTTTGGATGAGCTACAGGTTTGCTATCACCACCTTTCTCTCTCCTCTCTATCTTTACCTGAGGCCTGGCCTTCGGCCAGGTGTGTCTCTCTTTCTTTTCCAATGCTAATACCTAGCATTCTCTAATTCTATTAGTCTCTATTAATTCTCCCAGCTAAGCTATATCATCCTTGACCAGTGTAGTGTTAAACGGGATCTCTGGGAGGAAAATAGCCTTTCAGTGACATCCATTGATTGGACCATGGCTGCGGCTCCGAAATATTAATAATATTTGATTACTGACTCATTATTGACATCTCAAAAGCTTGGCTCCTTCACGCCCTTCGCGGGATCCAAAACTTCTATCCCTTTTCTATTTTCCTACCATAAAGCTTCTCGCTGGCGGGAGGCTTTAGCTACCCATGCGATTTGAATCTATCTCTATGGACTCTGAATCTAATGTTCTCTTTACTTCACTAGTGAGTGAGCTAGAAAGGAAAGGTAGAGGAATGGGAGATTGTGGTTACAGAGAAAAAATCTCAGCACTTAGAAGTAGTTCCAGCTCCTACGGGAAGAGCCAGGAGCTAGCCTTTGGTGGTATTACTCCAGCCTCAAGTACTCTCCCTCTTCCCCTCTTCCTATTTAAATCCTGCTCATGTTTGATGATCCAGATCTTAAGTAGGGCAACTTCATCAGGAACTATTCCTTCCTGTGTGGATGGAACATCTCTGAAATACCTGAGCTCTTAGAATCTGCTCCACAGTTTAGACTTTGGAACTTTTTACCCTGAGGCCAATAGGACCATGACTGGGGCAGCTAGGTAGCTCAGTGGATTGAGAGTCAGGCCCAGAGACTGGTAGTCCTGGGTTCAAATCTGACCTCAGACACTTCCCAGCTGTGTAACCCTGGGCAAGTCACCCCATTGCCTCGCCCTTACCACTCTTAAACAGTATTGATTCCAAGACCAAAAGTAAGGGTTTTAAAATAAAAAAAAAAATAGGACCATGACTTCTTCTCTTGTATCCTCCATAGGATAGACATCAGCTGTGGCTGGGCATATGGTAGATGCACAGTATAAGTTTATTAACTGCTTGATAAGGAAGCATAGGAGTTGAAATGACAGAAAGGAGAGGTGAAATTTCTGCCAACTAGCCATAACTTTACATTATGGAAACTGTGACCTAGAGAAGACACATGGTTTTGATCACATGAATTTCTTCTTCAAGCCAACACTGAATGATCATGCAGAGATGCTGCCTGGGATGCTGACAACTTCTGTAGGGACTGGGATAGGGATTTCTGAAAGGATTTCTAGCTATGAAATGCCATGAACATGTCATGCTTCTTCCCTGCTCAATTTACACTTGGCAGCAACAATAAGGATTTCAGAAATAAATGAACATTTTTGCTGCCTTCTGGGTTCTCAGTAAAGAGGGCCCTAACTGGGGAGCAATTGAGTGCCAGGCAAGAGACAGTGGGTCCTGGGTTCCAATCTGACTCTCTGATACTTCCCAGCTGTGTGTCCCTGGCCAAGTCCCTTAGCCCCTATTGCCTAGCCCTTACCACTCTTCTGCCTTAAAACCAATACACAGTACTGATTCTAAGACAAAAGATAAGGGGTTTAAGAAAAGAGCACCCTGGCTGGGAATTTTGGTTAATATTATGAGTGCTATTTTCAGAGTTTTGGCCAGGTGGCACGCTTTACATAACTCCTACCATCCGAGCCACAACTAGAGCAGGTTGATGGAGCTTCCTGAAATTCGATCAATCACAAGTATTTATTAAGTTACTATGTGACCAAAGCTACAAAGAAAGGCAAAACCATGTGAAGTCTTTCAGTAGCATAGAAACAAGTGAGCTCAGCACCTAGGTAGCAAGAATAATTAGTAATAATTGGAAGCTATCAGATGATATGCTGCTCCACCTCCCCCAGGGGCCCCACCCCAAGTGAGCTCCTGCACTGGAGCTGGCATCCCAGGTGTTCCTACTTCTCTTCTTCCCCTACTTGTTCGTTTAACTGAATTTACCTTACTTGATATGAGGGCAGGTTTCACATTGTTTGCCCCAGGAACAACAACTGCTAATTATAGTCCTGCTTACCATCTCTGTCAACCTGTCAATTCAGCAAATATAATGAAAGTCTATTTAGTGTAAAGAAGTACACTAGGAGTTTGGCCAAAAGTCACTAATGAGTAGAGAACCATCTCAGGAGCCTACATAAGAGGAATAATGATCAAAGGGTACAAATCTCTTAGCAGCAAAAAACTAGCAAATAAACAAAAGGAGTGTGATATATAATCTGTAGAGGTAGAAATTCAGCGTCAGGAATCTGTTGTTGAAATTCTTTCTCTCTTAAAATCACTTTGAGTAGCTTGGTTCTATTTTGATTTATGTATGTATATAGTGTGGGCTCCAGAGGAGAATATAAGGAAAGGGACTGCTTCCTTTTAAAACTCATTTGACAAATGTCCAGCAGAATGCTTCATACATAGCTTAAGGAATGTTGGGTAGATTGACTTATCAAAGTGAATTCATAACAACCCTAAATTACAGACTACACTTTTCTTTATTGACTCATAAAGCACTTTAGGACCATTATGTAGAAAAAGCCTTCCAAGTTCCCTAGAGAGCCCTTGTTTCCACAATTAATTCTTATATTTTTTTTTGTCTGTGATAGCAAATACTAATTCAATATAATTTTTCATTTCATATCAAATATTGATTTTTAAATAAAAAGTATGTGATTGGTTTAATATATTACTTTCAATACAGTCCTATCTGTGTTTTCTTCTGAATTTTCCTCTACTATTTTTTGTGCATATAAAATATTAGGATAGCTCTGTTTTTGAAAATTGGCATCACTATTGGACCCTTGTAATTTATATGTTTTTATAACTTGCCCCAAGTTTGAAAAATGATAAATTCTACCTCCTTGTTCTTCCTTTCTACCCTAATGCATTCTTTCATTTACTCTCTCTTGTCTTTCCCCTCTTAAAATCCTCAGAATAGAACCAAACTGCCCAGATCCTCTGTTTTTTTAATTAACTTCCTCAATACTCTTTGAAAATTAAGGCTCTGAAAAGATAGTTTTCTTTTCCCACTATTAGAGTGTCAGTATCACATCATCATAAAGCCCCTACCATTTGTTCAAACACATTTACCTTTCAAGTTTACTATAGAATAGGGTGATTCTCTTTCAAAGTTCCAAATCAGTTCTGGTCTTTTCATTAGAAATGATTGAAAATCCTCTATTCCATTAAATATACATATTTTTTCCTGTAGAATTATACTCAGCTATGCAGACTAAGTTATTCTCAGTTGTAAGACTATCTCTTTTGCCTTCTGGAATATTGTATTTCAAGATCTCCTCTCATGTATAATAGAAGCTGCCAGGTCTTTGTGTGATACTGACTACAGTTCCTTGGTACTCAAAATGCATCTTTCTGAATGCTTATAGTATTTTTATTTTGATATGGGAGTTCTGGATTTTGATTATGATTTGGTGGAGTCAATTTCTCTGTCTACCTTGTCTTCTAGAAATTTTTCATTTATGATTTTTTTGAAATATAGTGCTCAGATTTATATTAATCATGGTTTCCAAGAGGGATTCTTAAATTCTCTCTCCTTCAGCTGTTTTCCTGGTCTGTTTTTTATGTAAGATGTCTTATTTTTCTTTGATTTTTTTCCAGTCTTTTGATTTTGTTCTAATATGTCATTAGGTCATAGAATCATTGATTTCTGTTTAGTCTAATCTAGTTTTTAAGGCATCTATTCCTTGGTACAGTCTACTTTCAGATTTAACATATATATATTCTTCCAAATCTTTCCTCAAGAGTTTTTTTCCCCCTAATCTCATTTCGTTTCTTCTAGTTGTTCATGTAGTCCTTATGGAAAAGTTCATTTTTTCCCACTTAAAGTCTCTTTCAGTTGTTTCAGAATTACTCTTCTCTCCTTTTTTGTGTAATCTCCAGATTTAGAATTATTTTTATAATAATCAATGTTTTCTCTGATTTATTCATCAATACAACTTTAGTTCCTGAATTGGGTTTCATACCAGGACCAAAGATGATGCCTATGCTTGGATTTTGGGTGAAGTAGTCAGCCCTGGCTACTCAATGTGTTACTTGGATTTCCATGGTGATCTATGTAAAAATGGAGATTTGTACCCCAGACTTCAATCCCCAGAAGTCCTTGGTATTTCCCAGAATTCCCTATAATCTCACCTGAGTCTCCACCTGGGTGAGATCACGATGAGTATTTAACTGGCGGTAATGCCTACCTCTCCCTCTTCTATGCTCTTCTATGTTCTGTTTGGCCATTGCAATGATGTAGTAAGTAAGCTTTGAATGGACTAATCAGCCCTAGGCACATGGTTTTCTTATTTTGTATTTTCTTTATTCCTTGATTTCTAATAATCCTTAATAAACCTCATAAATTATAATATTTCTATTACTAGAGACTAATTTAATTTTTACAGTTTTTGGCAACCACAAGATTGGAAGAGAACTTCTCAAATTTTTTTTAAAAGATAGCCTAGATAATTTTCTTTTTAAGCCATGTTTCTCTGGCCAAGGCTTTTTGCCTACCCTTGCAAAGCTGTTTTTGATTCAGCTCGTTCCAGCCATCCACTCCGGACCTTCTTGACCAAGATCACTCACCTGGTCCCAGCCCTGCCAGCTCTGTTCCTGCTCCTGGCCTCCAGTTATCTCACTCACCTGGACCAGCCCCAGCCCCAGTCTCAGCCCCAGCCCCAGTCCCAGCAACTCTGGCCTTGGAGCCAGATCACTCATTACCCCAGGCCCAGCCCAGGCTGCTGGTAGCTGCCCCTAGTGTCTTCAGAATCAAACACCAGCTGGTAAAAATAGGGGTGATCTTTCCTTAGGCTACAATTAGCCTCCATGTGGCAGGGGACCACAGGAGGGGGGGGATATGAGTAGAAGGAAGAGACTTTTCCAAACAGGAAGTTGATTACAAGCATGGCATATTTCAAAGTATATCTTTTGAGTGCACTGATTCTGTTACTTATCTCACCTGAGATTCAGGGGAGCAATTCATCTCCCTGCAACTCTTTGCCATTTGGGTCAGCCCAATTTGAGATCCCAAAACCCACCCTCAATATGGGAAGGCAGCTGGGTGGCTCAGTGGATTGAGAGCCAGGCCTAGAGACCGGAGGTCCTGGGTTCTAATTTGGCCTCAGACACTTCCTAGCTGTGTGATTCTGGGCAAGTCATTTGAACCCCATTGCCTACCCCTTACCAATCTTCTGCCTTGGAACCAGTTCCAGAGTACTGACAAAAGGAATCCAAAACAAAACCAAGGAACTTTAAAGAGACTGGAGGTTATATTTTTAAGGCTTGTCAGACTCCAATGTTTTATAAAAATCTCTGTATTTTATTGTATTTTGCTGATTGTTTTGTCTAAAATTTAATTTTGTTGGTTTTAAGTTCATATATGAATGTATTCAATACTATTCTGTTACACTGAATCATTTTAATGTACTGGGTTTTAACTACTGTTATATTCTGTTGCTTTTCTCCTATAACTATACTGAACAAATATTGAATAAGTCCATATAAAAGCAGCTTTTTTCTATTTTTGACTTTGTAAATTGTCACAAAAAGGATAGATGGACTTCATCAGAACTGGTTACAATTGCATAACAACCTTTGGAAAATTTAATGAGCTAAATATCTCAAATTGATTTTAAGGGGGCTTTTCGACATGATTTTTAGATTTTTTTTTCTCAGCTCTGATCATTTTGCCTGCCTCTAATAGGAGGTAAGGTCCATTTTCGTAGCTGAAGTGAAATACAATTATAATCCCCACCTCCCACATTTATAAAAAATGTGAATGGATGGGACATCACAGTCTCATACCAAAGGAGCTGGGAAGTTAATCCCAAGGCATTGTACCCCTAGATGACTCCCAAAAGAGAAGCATCTCTCATTTATAACTCTTCAACTCAATTGCTTCCACCAGAATGATATCTAGATTTCTTGATGGTGTTCTAGATCCAAATAAGTTTTCTTTTGTTTAAAATATATTTGCCTAAGTTGAAAGATTTGCTACATCTGTAAAAACTGTGACAAATATCCATCAGTTCATAGGTTCTTTAAATGTCATACAACAACTTATGTAAAATATGATAGTGGGTTTGTTTTTGTCATTAAATAGGCTATTATAACTTTGGGGATTTTGATATGCTGTACTGCTGTTCTTTATTTTTAAAAAACTGTTACCTTGTGAAATTCATTTATCTGTACTCACAGTGGATCAGATATGAAGAGGAAATGAATCTCATTTTTGGTGAGAAACCTTGTATTCTACATTTTCTTAGCTGACATAGTGTGTCAATGATTATAAGCTATATTTTTTAAATTTAAAACTTTTATTATTATATTTTATTGCATATGCAATATATTATTTCAGTTTTTTATTTTTCTCTTTTTATATTTGAAGCACATATTACCAGTATTAAGATTTTCTTTAACTTTTTTGATTTAGCAGTAATATAAGTTTAAAATACATTTGATATAATGTCAATGCATGCCCCAAAAGTTTGAGACTATAAAAATGATGCCACTAATTGTTTAAAAAAATCATGGGACTTCTTTAATGATTCTGTCTGATTCCAGGACAAGATAATACAAAAAAGATCATTGCACAGGGCCAAATAAGCACAAAGCTAAACTGCACAGTGCCAATCGAGCCCAAGATCAGAAACCAACCAATCCTGATGGGGTTGATGAAAATTCTAAGCCAATACAAAGGACTTGAACCTAGTGTGAGACTCAAGGTTGCGACGTTTGACATATGTTAAGACGTAGGCCTTCCTTGAGTCCACACTCTTCATGAAAATGCTTACAGACAAGTATCTCAAATTTGGCTTCTACCTGGCTCCTATAATCTAGTCCCTTTTCTGTCTTTCATATTGAGGCAACTTTCTGTAGTCCTGGCTACTAACTAGGTAAATGATTAATTGCTTATATCATTCTAATTGGGCCCTGATTCAGGACCTGTTATAGATTTATTTTTCCTATAATTAGAATTTTTACACATAAGACTTTGATAGTCTATATTTCATCCAGAAATTATCTTTTTTATTTGGATTTTAAAATTTTTTTTTAATTTCTCTTATCAATTGATTCATATACCTTATAACTCAGCCATGCATCCCTAAATGATCCCTGTGTTTTTCAATCACCCTCTTCAGGAGAGGAATGTAAAATTATTATTATTTTAAATTGCAAAGTTTAAATTCCTTGAGAGAGAAATTTTAGGTTAAGAAACATGCTACCTTTCAAAATCCAGAAACTGAACTGTCTGGAGAAGACACCATGAAGATGCCTCCACAGACTACAAGCTGCACGAGAAGATCAAGAGTGAACTTTGGGTATGATTGATTGAAAATTTATTTGTATGTATACTCTTATGCCAAAGGGGACTTCCCCTTAACTGGCTTTTTGTCAATGCATCTAGCAATTATTGGTTTTGTTCTTTTTTTCCTCTTATCCCCAAATTATTGTAATCTTTAAGTTGATTATGTTTCCATGATCCTTTTGGGGAAATTGGTTTCCTAATATGATCACAGGGGGATATGTAAAAATGGAGATTTGAACACCAAATTTCAGTCCCCAGAAGTCCTTGGTATTTCCTAGAATTCCCTATAATCTCACCTGTGTCTCCACCTGGGTGAGATCACAATGAGTATTTAACTGGTGGTAATACCTACTTCTCTCGCCTCTATGATCTCCTTGGCCAATTGCAATGATGTAGCAAGTAAGCTTTGAATGGGCTAATCAGTCCTAGGTACATGGTTTTCTTATTTTGTATTTTCTCTATTCCTTGATTTCTAATAATCCTTAATAAACCTCATAAATTATAATATTTCTATTACTAGAGACTAATTTAATTTTTACATCTCCCCCCCCCCCCCGGACTTCCTTTGCCCTGGATCTTCCATGTTCATAGGGCTGGATCTTCATATCTCTCTGGCATCTCAGGACAGAATGTTAAGGGCATCATAGCCCCTGGGCATAAAGTATCTTCATCTGAGCATTAGGCAGAACCATTATGGTTATCTTTCTGTTTCTCTCAACTCCGGTATTTTCATTTCAAAGTTCGTACTCTACTCTAGTCTTCGCAGCATAAATACTTGAAAGTCCTTTATTCCATTAAAAAGTTGTTCTTTTTCTTCCCCATAGTGGATTTAGTGTTACTAAAGATTATATGATTATAACTAAAATATTTTCAGATTATACTCAGTTTCCTTTGATTATAAGCCTAACTTCTTTTTTTCCTGTAATACCCTATTCTAAGATCTCTTTTTACTAGATCTTATAAGATCTCCTTATGGTAGAATTTACCAGATCTTTTTATGGTAAGTGACTGTGGTTTCTTCATGCTTAAACTCTTTTTTTTCCCCCGGCTGTTATAGTCTTTCCTCCCTCCTTTGTTCTGGAAGCTCTTGATTTTGTCCATGACACCCTAGAAACTTTGAGGTTTCGTTCTGGAGGTGATTGGTCAATTCTTTTTATTTTCACTTTACCCACCGATTCTATGAGATCTTGGATGTTTTCATTGATGATCTCTTCAAATATTGTGTCCAGGGTTTGTTTTTAAAATTATCATCTTAATAATTAAAACAATAATTCTATCTAAATTAATCTAGTTATTCAATACCACACCAATTATACTTTATTGAGTTATAAAAATAATAACAAAATTAATTTGGAAGAATATAAGATCAAGAATATCAAAAGAATGCATGAAAAATATAAAGAAAGGGGGGTCTTCAATTTCACATAAAACCCAGTGGAATTGCTGGATATAGGAGGGGGGGTGGGAGGAGGGGAAGAAAAGAACATGAATCCTATAACCCTGGAAAAATATTCTAAATTAATTAATTAAATGAAAAAATTTCAAAGAAAAAAAGAAAAAGAAAGAAGGTCTAGCAGTACCAGATTTTTAACTATATCATAAGCAGTATTTATCAAAATTATCTGGTACTGGCTAAGAAATAGAAAGTTAAATCAATGGAACAGAACAAACATACAACAAACAGTAGCAAAAGATTATTGTAATCTTGCATTTGACAAAAGCATTCATCTAAGATTGGGGGATAAGAAATCATTATTTGGCAACAATTTCTGAGACAATGAGAAAGTAATGTGGCAGACACTAGATATAGACCAATAACTTTTTTTTTTTTAAAGTTCTTCTGTCTTAGAATCAATACTGTGTATTGTTTCTAAGGCAAAAGAGTAGTAAGGACTAACCCACTGATCCATCCAGCTGCTCCCTTGTAGACCGATATCTTACACCATTCACTAAAATAAGACCAAAATGGATACATGAGCTAAACATATAGGGAGATATCATAAGTAAATTTAAGAAATAGGGAACATATTACCTATTAGATTTATGAAAAGGAAAAGAATTTATGAGTAAACATGATATACTTGGGAGATGTAAAATGAATAATTTTGAGTACATTAAATTAAAGTTTTTGGACAAATAAATGTTGACAAGATTGGAAAGAAGCAGAAAATTGGGAGGAAATTTTTAAAGACAACCTCTTGGATAGAGATCTAATATCTAAAATATATAAAGAATGTTGTTAAATTTATAAGAATAAGACAATCGACAAATGAGCAAAAGATCTGAACAGGCAATTTTTGGGTGAAGAAATCAAAGCCACATATAGGTATATGAAAAAATGTTCCATGTCACTACTGATCAGAGAAATGCAAACCAAAATAATTCTGAGATATCTCACAGTCATCAGATTAGCTAAAATGACAAAAAAGAAAAATGGCAAATGGAGAGGATGTGGAAAAATGGGGACATTAATACACTGTTGCTGGAACTGTAAACTGATCTAACCATTTTGGAGAGCAATTTGTAATTGCACTCAGAGAGTTATAAAACTGTGTATGCCCTTAGACTTAGAAATACTATTTCTGGATCTGTTTCCCAAGGAAAGCAAGAAAAAAGAGAAAGAAAACTGTATGTTCAAAAATATTTATAGCAGCTCTCTTTGTGGTTGCAAAGAACTGGAAATTGAGGGCATTTTCATGAAATGGGTAACATCTAAACAAATTATTTTATATGATTGTGGTGGACAACTCTTCAGATTCCAATTCCTTGACACTAAAAAAAGATCATTTTTTTAAAAATTGAAAAGAACTACATGGGATAATAAACATCAAAATGAATAGAACCAAGAGAACATATATAGCTAAAAATTTAATACTTGAAGAATAACTTGTGAATGTCACCTTCAGAAAATGAACTGAAAAATGGAAACATGAAAGATATAACTATACATATCTGTTTGCCAAATGATGCCTTCAAAGATAAGGGGAGGGAAAGGAAGGCCTGAGATACTTGAAAATAAATTCTATTAATATAAAAACTTTTAATTAAAAATTATTGTCTTCAGGGAGTCTGATATGTCTTAAATTATTTCTCTTTGTCTTGTTTTCTATACCAGTTGTTTTTCATGAATATCTTATATATTTTTTTCTACCCTTAGATGTTGTTCTATTTCTTGTCTCATGGAATCACTGTTTTCTGGTTTATCTCTTCTAATTTTAAAGGCATCCATTCCAGTAGAAGTTCTAAGTTATTTATTTTTCCATTTCTTACCCCTAGTCTTTTGATTTCATATTTCATCATTTATCATTTCTTCCAGGTTTTCATTTCATCATCCTTGTAAATTTTTTTTCCCTTTGAGTCTCTGTTTGAAGTTGTTGAAGAGTTACTCTCTCCTATGTTATATTTTAAATTTATCTCTGGATCTCTTTTGATTCTTTACAGAGGTTTGTATATTCTTTGATTAATTTCTTCAGACTTGGTTCCTGAATTGGACCTTTTGCTAGGGCCTGGCTCTGCACTCTTTGAGTGGGGTAGATTGTCCAGCTTGGTCATGGTCTAGGTCTCCTGGATTCATGTGCTTGTATCTTCTAGGCTTTAGAAGGCCAGGACTAATTTAAACTTTATCTCTGCTATTGTTTAGCACAGAGCTCTATAATAAACACTATAAATATTTGTTGGATTTAACTTTAGTCAAATTCACTGCTCTTTAGTACTTTAGTTGGTAAGAATGAATACAAAAAGTCTTTTATTCTGAATTATTTATAATAAATACATAGTCACAAGACCACAGAGTGATGGTACCAGAAAGATCATTAGGGATCATCTAGCTTAACTGTAATTTACAGATAGAGAATCTGAAGCCATAAGAGTGATTTGTTCTGCTACTAGTAGAGAAAGAAATAGAATTCAGGAATCGTAACTGATAAACCAATGGTCTTTCTAATGCAACATATTGCCTTTTATTACTGTTTTTTTTTTTCAAATTGACTTTGGTTTCCTGACAATTTTTTTTTTAAACTCTTAACTTCTGTCTTGGAATCAATGCAGTATATTGGTTCTAAGGCAGAAGAGTGATAAGGACTCGGCAATGAGGGTTAAGTGATTTGCCCAGTCATAGAGCTAGAAAGTATCTTGAGGACAGATTTGAACCCAGGACCTCCTGTCTCTGGGCCTGGATCCACTGAACCACTTAGCTGCCCTGTTTCCTGACATTTTTGATCTGACACTTAAAAAGAAAATTAAATTATGTCTCTGAGGATGACTTTTTAGAGTCAACCAAGGGTGTACTACAGCCAGTGTAGAAAAATTTGTGAGAGCTGATTATTAAATTTTCAGTATGAGCAATTACACCTTGGAAACAAGCAAAAGCTATAAACCAAAGCTTTATTTTTATATCCTTCTTATTTTCTGAATTTATAAAAATTGATGTGGAAAAATGTTAATAATGCAGATTAAATTAAAAAAAATATGTCTTGGATGCCTTTGTTATTAAACATTTTCCTGGACATCACTCTACCTTTTTATTCTAATATGATCTGAGAGCACTGTATGTAAGTTTCTTGAGTGCAGGGAAATCAATAGACAGTTGTTAAGAATCTATAGCATTCAACATCACATATCATTGTTGTTGCTACAAAGAGAGACATGACATAGACCCTCCTTTCAAGGAGCTTACTTTCTTCTTTTTTTTTTTAAATTTTATAGTATTTTATTTGATCATTTCCATGCATTTTTCATTAAGGACAAAGATCATTTTCTTTTCCTCCCTCCCACCCCCCGTGGCCGACGTGTGATTCCACTGGTATCATATGTGTTCTTGACTTGAACCCATTGCCATGTTGTTAGTATTTGCATCAGAGTGTTCCCTCCGAGTCTTTCCTCTGTCATGTCCCCTCAGCCATTGTAGTCAGGCAGTTGCTTTTCCTTGGTGTTTCTATTCCCTCAGTTTGTCCTCTGCTTTTGGATAGTGTTTTTTTCTCCTTGATCCCTGCAGATTGTGCAGGGACATTACACCACCACTAATGGAGAAGTCCATTATGTTCGATGATACCACAGTGTGTTTGTCTCTGTGTACTCAAGGAGCTTACTTTCAAAAGGGAGATGGTGTTGAAGAGAACAAATAGTTATGATTTAGAATATGAGAATTTTGATACTTCTTGATTGTGCATTACCTGCCATACTAGTGTTTTATAAAGCTGTTACTTTGTAAAAAAAAAATCATTTGCACTCACTGTGGATCATGGCCAGGTTAAAAAAGGAAATGGCTTTCATTTTTTGGGTGAGAAACCTTTGTATTCTACCTCTCCTTGACTGACACAGTGTGTCACTGATTGTAAACTATATTTTTTATTTTTAAAGCATTTTTTATTATTGTTTTTCCTTGTATGTCTAATATAGTATTTGTTTTATTTTTTTCTCTCTTTTTTGAACTTGAAGCACATGTTACCAGTATTAAAAAGTTTTTTTTTAAATTTTGCACTAGGATAAGTTTAAAATGTTCATTAATTTAAACATCAATGCATACCCCAAAGCTTTAAACTATAGAAACTTGCCATTCATTGTTTAAACAATTATGGGATTTTGCTTAATGATTGTGTTGGATTCCAGGAGAAGAGAATACAAAAAGAGTCACTGCACAGTGCCAAAGAAGTGCAAAGCTAACCTCTATAGTGCCAATTGAGCACAAGGTCAAAGAGATCAACCAAATCCAGTGGGATTGATGAAATTTTGAGACAAGACAAGAGTATTTGAACTTGTTTGGGGTTCGAGGTTTTGGCTGTTTTGACAAATGTCAGAGGCAGGTCTTCCCCATCCCATATTCTATCGAGCACCTCACTTTGGCTGCCTCCCTGACTCTAGGATCCATGAGAGAAAAGGTAAAACCAGACCACAGAATTCTATTTCCCAATTTGCTGCTGAAATCTAGTCCCTTTTCTGTCTTTCATAGTGTGGCAAACTTTGTGTTATCATGGCTGCTGATTGGGTAAGCGCATAATTGATACTATAGGCTTGTGGGACATAAATCACGTTAGTTGGGCCCTGATTCAAGAACCTATGTTATAGGTTTATTTTTCTTTACTTAGACTTTTTACACATAAGACTTTGATATTTTATATTTAATCCACAAGTTATTTTTTCTGTTTTATTTTTATTTTTTTATTTTTTTATTTCTCTTGCTAATTGATTCATATGCCTCATAACTCAACCATGCATCCATGAGTGACCCCTGGGTTTTTTACCATCCTCCTCAGGGGGAATGTGTAATTATCCTATAATGCAAAATTTAAATTCTTTTGAGAGTAATTTTAGGATAAGAAACTTGCTACCTCTCCTAATCCAGAAAGTGAAGTGTTTGTAGAAGGTGCCATGAAGATGCCTTCAGAAACCACATGCTGCACCAGAAGATCCAGAGTGAACTTTGGGATGTGGTGATTTGAGCTGTGGGGAATTGAATGCATTTATTTTGTATGTATACTCTTATGCCAAAGGGTATGCCCCCTGTTTGGTTTTTGTCAATGAGCCTAGCAATCATTGGTTTTGTTCTCTCCCTTTTATCCCCAAATTATTGTAATTTAAAAATTGGTTATGTCTACAAGATCCATTGGAGAGACTAGTTTTCCAAGGGATCTCCAGGAGGAATGTGTAAATGGAAATCTTGTGCCTTTGAACTACATTAACCAGTAACCCACTGACTTCCCGTCATTACGTGCTGACAGACAGGAGATAAATTGGGTGGTCTTCCTTAGCTAGCACTCTTTCCTTGTGGGTCGTGACTTTGGTGGAGCAGGCCATTTGAGCAGGTAGATTTGTCTACAAAACAAAAAAAAAAAAACCACATAGGCCTGTGGTTTTATTTTGTTACTTCTAGTTATTATTAATAAATCTTATAAAATGTAATGTTTGAAGTTATTGTATATTAATTTAATATTTATAGGATATAGACCTAGTAGTGATATTACTGGATCAAAGGGTATGCATTCTTTTATAGCCCTTTAAGCATAATTCCAAATTGCCTTGCAGAATTTATACCTCTACCAGCAATGCAT
The DNA here is from genome assembly GCF_027887165.1 of Monodelphis domestica. Lineage (NCBI taxonomy): Eukaryota > Metazoa > Chordata > Mammalia > Didelphimorphia > Didelphidae > Monodelphis > Monodelphis domestica. Next base: position 88,169,599 of record NC_077233.1, read on the forward strand.
TAGTGTCCCAGTTTTGCCACATCCCCTCCAACATTTTACTTTCCTTTGCTGTCGTGTTAGCCAATCTGCTAGGTGTGAGGTGGTACCTCAGTATTGTTTGTTTGCTTGTTTTAAACCCTCACCTTCAGTCTTGGAGTCAATACTGTGTATTGGCTTCAAGGCAGAAGAGTGGTCAGGGCTAGGCAATGGGGGTCAAGTGACTTGCCCAGGGTCACACAGCTGGGAAGTGAGGCCACATTTGAACCCAGGACTTCCCATCTCTGGGCCTGGCTCTGAAATCACTGAGCTACCCAGATGCCCCCTCAGCATTGTTTTGATTTGTCTTTCTCTAATTATGAGAGATTTAGAATACTTTTTCATGTGCTTCTTGATAGTTTTGATTTCTTTATCTGAAAACTGCCTATTCAAATCAAAAGGGACATTTTTTTAACCATTCCCTTCTGTCTTAGAATTGATTCTAAGTATTGGTTCCAAGACAGAAGAGCAGTAAGGGCTAAGCAATTGGGGTTAAGTGATTTACATAAGGTCACACAGCCAAAAAGTATCTGAGGTCAGATTTGAATCAAAGACCTCTCATTTCCAGACCTGGCTCTCTATCCACTGAGCCACCTAGTTGCCCCTTGGTAAAGGTAATTCTCGACTTGCAGGTCTTGAATGCCTAGGACAGAAATTTATATTTCTCATTTACTTATGAGAAATCAATAAAGTGGAATTTAAGTGTTTAAGTGTATGCTGATGTGAACTAGATTGATCTCCAGGAATTGATGCAAAGTGAGAGGAGCAGAACCAGAAAAACATTGTACACAGAGACTGATACACTGTGGCACAATCGAACGTAATGGCCTTCTCCATTAGTGGTAATGCAATGATCCTGAACACGGAGGGATTTAGAGAAAGAACGCTATCCACATTCAGAGGAAAAACTGTGGGAACAGAAACAGAAGAAAAACAACTGCTTGATCACATGGGTCGATGGAGATATGATTGGGGATGTACTCTAAATAGTGCAAATATCAATAATATGGAAATAGGTCTTGATCAATGACACAAGTAAAACCCAGTGGAATTTCTCATTGGCTATGGGGGGGGGGGAGGTTAGGGGGAGAGGAGGAGAGGAGGGAAAGAACACAAATCATGTAAAAACCATGAAAAAATATTCTCAATTAATTAATTAATTTTAAATTTTTTTAAAAGTGTATGTTGAATGAATCACCCTCTGTGTGCTCCTGCCCCCTTAAAGAATGCTGCTACTCATAATAACAATGATAATAATTCGTGTTCATATAGTGTTTGAATGTTTTGTAAGGCAATTCTGACAATAACTCTGAGAAGTATGTAATATGAATCATTTAATCTCCATTTTAAAGACAAATCAACAAGCATTTATTATACATTTATTGTGTACCAAGCACTGGGCTAAGAGATTTTAAAAATGGTAAAAGTCCATTTCTGCTCTCAAAGGCCTCATAGACTAATGTGGAATCAATGTATCATCAGCTGTGTACAGACTACATAGAAAGTAATCTTGGAGAGAAGGCACTAGCATTAAGGAGGATCTGGAAATCCTTGAGACTTGCCGTCAGAGAAACTAGGAAGCTGCAGTAAAGAGGGAGAGAGTTTCAGGGATGGGAGACAGCCGTTGGAGGTACACAAAGTTGAAAGATGTAGTATTCTGATTGAAGAACACCAAGGAGTTCAGTTTTATTGGATAGAAAACATATAAGTTCTCAATGCTCATGTAGGGCAGCTAGGTGGCTCAGTGGTTCCAGTGCCAAGGCTGGAGTCAGGAAGATCTGAGTTCCAATCTGGATTCAGTCACTTACTAGCTCTGTAACCCTAGACAAGTAATTTAACCTTGTTTACCTCAGTTTCCTCCTCTGCATAGAGGAGAAAAAGGCAAATCATTTTCAGTATCTTTGCTAAGAAAACCTCAAGGGTAGCTGGGTGGCTAAGCAGATATGAATCTAGGTCTGGAGATGGGAAGTCCTGGATTCAAATCGGTCTTCAGATACTCCCTAGCTGTGTGTCACTGGACAAGTCATTTAACCCCTCATTGCTTAGCCCTAGTCACTCTTCTGTCTTAGAACCAATATATAGTATTGATTCCAGGACAGAAGATAAGGGTTTAGGAAAAAAAGAAAGAAAACCCCAAATAGAATTACCCCCCAATTCAGACACAACTGAATAACAAAAAAGTACTCATGTACTTACAGTGCACTGAAAAGGTGTAAAAAGACTGAAAAGGTAGGAAGGGCCAGGTTTTGAGGGACTTTAAAAACCAAAAAGAGGATTTTATATTTGATCCTGGAGATAATAGGAAGTCTGGAAACTGGAGGGTGACAGGGCCAGACTTGAGCTATAGGAAAATCCCTTTGATAACTGAATAGAGGATGGACGGGAGTGGAAAGAGGATTTAGGCATGGAGGGTAGCCAGCGGGCCATTACTGTAGTCCAGGTGTGAGGAGACGAGGGCCCGGACCAGGATGGAACCGATGTCAGAAGAGAGAAGAGGGCTTACACTAGGGGTTCTGAAGATAGAATCAAAAGGTCTTGGAAACCCATTGAAGAGGGGACGGTGAGAGAAAGTGAGAAGCTGAGGATTATAGCGAGATTTTGATCGTGCCTGGGAGGATAGTGGTATAACAGTAACAGAGTTCAGAAGGGGAGAAGATTTGAAAGGAAAGATAAAAAGAGTTGATTTTGGATGTGTTAAGTTAAAGATGTCTATAACACATCTATCTGGTACAAAATGTCTAATAGGCAGTTGGAGTTGTAAGATAAGGTAAGGAGAGAGTTTAGAGCTGGACCAACAGATGCACAGAGCAGATTTCTTGAAGCCACAAGAACTGATGAGATGTCTAAGAGAAAGGATAGAGAAAAAGGGAAGAGGAAGATACTGAGGCTCCAAGGGGTTAAGCAGTGATCACGAAGATAAAGTATCTGAGAAAGGATCCCCAATCTGTCACTCATCATTCATTGTAATGCTAGTCTGCATGGCTCCCTTTTCTTAGAATCACAGAGGCCAGGCCCATCCTTCTACAGTGGTGATAGAAATGTCACTGGGAAGGGACAGCCAGGTGGTTCAGTGGATGGAGAGAGCCAGGCCTGACCTCAGACACTTCGTAGTGGTGTGACCTGGGGCAAGTCACTTAAGCCCAGCTCCTACTGCTCTTCTTCCTTGGAACTGATACTCAGAAAAGAAAGAAAGAAAGAAACTGAGACTCAGGAAAGAAAGAAAGAAAGAAAGAAAGAAAGAAAGAAAGAAAGAAAGAAAAGAAAGAAAGAAAGAAAGAAAGAAAGAAAGAAAGAAAGAAAGAAAGAAAGAAAGAAACAAAGAAAGAAAGAAAGAAAGAAAGAAAGAAAGAAAAGAAAGAAAGAAAGAAAGAAAGAAAGAAAGAAAGAAAGAAAGAAAGAAAGAAAGAAAGAAAGAAAGAAAGAAAGAAAGAAAGAAAGAAGAAAGAAAGAGGAAGCCAACAAGAAAGCAAGAAAATTTTCCCTGGAGTCCTACGCCTTCCTGAAGATTAGACAGATCACCTTTCTTATGCCTCTTCATCTTTTTATTATGAAAGCAAATTAAGTCACCTTGGTACAATTTACTCTCAACAAAGGCAATTCTGCACTTATTCATTTCATTATTTAAACAAGATAGGACAGCAGGATGAGATCCAAATTTATTATTATTTTTTAAAGAAAATACGACCATGGGAGTTGAATTTCTTTGCTCTGAGATTTAGAGGTTCAACTGTAGAGCAACTGGAACAAAGAGAGACTATTTAGGTAAATACAAATGTGATAGACTAGTGCCTGCACAGAAATTGTCCGAGTGCTCCAATGATGCAAATTCACCCCTTGGAAGAGGCTAGGGAGCTCCCTTTCAGGAGAGTTTTGATAGTGTGGAATGAAAGGGGAAAGGAAAAGAATAATAATTTATATAGTATCTACAATATGCCATACCAAGCACTTGACAGATATTATATTTCTCACAACAACCCTGTGAGGTAAGTGCTATTACTATCCCATTATTATCCACAAAATAATTATGCTATTATTTTACAGGTGAGGAAATTGAAGCAAATCATAAATGGCTTGCCCAGGGTCACAAAGCTAGTAAGTGTCTGAGGCTGGATTTGAACTTGGGTTTTCCTGACTAGTTTTCTATCCATTGTATTTCCTCTAGTGGAAGTGACTATATAACACACATAAACACCTAGAACCAGTTTTAGTCTCTTAACTACATGGTTAAGAATACCTCAATTGGTTTCATAGTTAGAACTAGGAGCATCTTCAAAAAATCTTGACAGTAAGTCAGTCAGTAAATGTTTATTAAACACCCAATATAGAAGCAGCTAGGCAACTCAGTGGATAAAGAACCAGGCCTGCAGACAAGGGTCCTGGGTTCAAATCTACACTCATACACTTCCTAGTTGTGCGACTGTGGGCAAGTCATTTGACCCCAATTGCCTAACCCTTAGCCCCTTTTCTACCTGGGAACCAATACTCAATTTTGATTCTAAGATAGAAGGTAAGGGTTGTTTTTTAAGCCTTAGCAGTTATTCTAAGATAATTTTTCTCCTATTTTTCTCAGATGGAGGTGGTTATCATCAGCTCTGTCTTCAACTCCTGTTTCTGGGGTACTAGAAATAAGAAAGGGAAGTGTTGCCTGGAATCCACTGAATCTAAAACATGTGGGAGTCAGCAATAGTTAGGTCAAAAGCAAATGCCAATTATTCTAAGTTATTCTGGATTCTCTATCTATTAATTTATAGATATAGATAATTGATCTAGAAAATGGAACCAATAGATAAAAAAATACAACCTAGAAGGAATGAATGAATCTAAGACTGCCAGTGGAGGTTCAAAAAGACAAAAAGGATTTTTGATGAGGAAATAAATACTTTAAATGAAGCAAGAGATTAAAAAAAAATAAAGCTTCCAAAAGAATGGAAGGAGAGTAAATATCTATGAACAGACAGTGTTTTACTCAAGTAGTAAGACTCCCTGAAAAATATATAGAATAGACTAAACAAAAATTAATGACTCTATGGCAGTGATTAATATTAAAAACAAAATCAGAATATTGAAAAAATAAAACAGAAGGTAAGATGTCTACTTTTAGTAGTAACATCTAGAAAACAGATCAAGAAGATATTATTTTTAAGAACAATGTTACTCAGTCAGCAAGGTGGCTCAGTGGATAGAGAGATAGGCCTGGAGATTGAAGAACCAAGGTTCAAATCTGATCTCAGACACTGTCCTAGCTGTGTGGCCCTGGGCAAGTCACTTAACCCTATTTGCCTAACCCTTATAGCTATTGGTGTGAAAGTGATACTTAGTATCAATTAAAAAATTAAAACCCTAACTTTCCATCTTGGAATCAATACTGTGTATTGGTTTTAAAGCAGAAGAGTGGTAAGGGCTAGGCAATGGGGGTGAAGTGACTTGCCCACGGTCACACAGCTGGGAAGTGTCGGAGGTCAGATTTGAACTCAGGACTTCCCATCTCTAGGTCTATCTCTGAATCCACTGAGCCATCTACACCAGAGTTCATTGAGTAAGGGAGTAGGATGGTCAATCAGATCTTCATTTTAGGAAAGTTATTTTGGCAGTTCATTGAAGGATGGATTGGAATGAGGAGAGATTTGAGGCAGGAAGAATGACCAGAAGGCTATCACAATAGTCCAGGCATGAGGAAATAAAGGTCTGTACTAGAGTGATGGCTCTGGGATTAGAGAGAAGGAATCATATATGAGAGATGTCAGAAAGGCAGAAAAGAAGAGATTTCATAATATAGTGGACATTGGGAGTAAGGGCAAATGAAAAGTTGAGAATTACATCAAGGTTGTGAGGCTGGGTACCTGGGAGGATGTTGATATACTCTGGTGTCATAGTAAAGTTGGGAATAGGGGAGGGTTTGTGGGGAAAGATCATGAGTTCTGCTTTCAATTAAGTTGAGTTTTAGATCCAGTTTGAAAAAAAAAAATTGGATTAAATATTCAGTTTGAAATGCCCGTAGGCAGCTAATAATGTAGGACTAGAGCTCAGGAGATAAATTAGAAGTGTATATGGAATGTATAAATCTGTTAGTCATCTGCACAGAGGTGAAATAATGAACCCATGGGAGCTGATATGGCCACCAAAAAATTTATAGGGAAAGAGGAGGAGAGTTCCCCCAAAAGAGCTTTGGGCTGGGATACTTGTCATAGTTAGTAAGGTTGACCTAGATGAAAATCTAGCAAAGTATTCTTGATCAGACATGTATGTAGGTGGAGAACCAGAAGAGAGCAATGACCTGCAAATATAGAAGAGAGAGTATTCAGGGAGAAGAGGGTGATCAGCAATGTCCAAGGTTGCATGAAGGCCCAGAAGAAGAAGATTGAGAAAAGACCATTAGATGTTTGGAGAGAGCAGTGGGGGAATTATTAAAACATCTTTTCCCATAATAATAATATGAGGTAAGGTGCAAGGGGAAGAGGAAGCTCTCAGCAATTGGCCTCAATTTTTTTCTGTGAAGTATGAAATGAGCTCTCAAACTGAGAAGGTTAGAGGCATAGATGCAGTGGGAGGCCGAAGGAGGTTTGAAAAAGGTTTTGAAATGCTAGTGTGAGGAGTGAAATAGTGAATCCACAAGGGAGGTATCAAAGGATTTCTTTGTAGCAATGAGGGACAACTGAGATTATATGGCAATTTGCAGTGAATCCTGTCAGCACAGTTTTGTGACTCTCAAAAAATATTTCCAGTTGTTTTTTTTTTAATTATAATTTTTTGGTTGAAACTTCTCTTGACTTTTTTCAAGGCGTATGAAGTCAAGGTAGGACCATACATATTTTTTGGTTGTTGTTCAGTCATTCCAATTGTGTCCAACCCTTCATGACCCCATTTGGAGTTTTCTTGACAAAGATACTGAAGCAGTTTATTGTTTCCTTCTTTAGCTCTCTTTACAGATGAGGAAACTGAAGCAAAAAGGGTGAAGTGACTTGCCCAGGGTCACACAGCTACTAAGTGTCTGAGGTCAGATTTGAATCCAGTAAGAGGAGTCTTCCTGACTCTAGCTATGCTCAGCAGCATAGGAATGGGAGTTAAGGCTTGCAAATGATGAGGGTAATTGGGATCTGGCAAAGCATAATCAATGATAAGAGATGGGAAGAGGAGATTTGAATATAGAGAAGAGCACAGAATTGAGCTAATTCACTGGAGTTGAAATGGGGAAAGGAGGAAAGTGTAGCCGAGGCAAGGGTGATAGCCAGGGAAAAACTGAGGGATGGAAAAGATTGGAGATCACATTGAAGACAAAGGACAAGTTCAAGACTCATAAAGCAGAGGGAATTGTGGAACACTAAAGTTAATTATCTCATGAGGGTATATCAAAATTTGTGAACATAAAAATGAAACACAAGATCAGTAGTCTGGCCATCTCTGTGTGTTGCTTAGGTGGAGTGGAGGAACAGGTTATGGGAACTGAGTAGATTGAGGAACTAGGAAATTAGGGCAGTTGAAGGAGAATCAATATAGATTGAAATCCCATGTTATGGCAAGAGTTAGGATGGAGAGAAAGAATATGAACCAGGCTCTAAATTCATCAAGGAAGGAATAAGAATGTCCTGCAGAATCAATAGATAATAGTTTTGAAGATCTGGTTTGGGTGATAAATTTGGAACTTCACAAAGAGAAGAGATAGTTGAGAGGGAGGAAAAGAGGGCTGATGATGATGATAGAGAAGAATCCAGAAGCAGCAATGGAGAACAAAGAATTCTGATGTCTTCACATTGGCCGTGGTTGAGGGGCATGAAAGCGCAACTAGTATTTGGGAAGGGTAGCTAAGGGTGCATTGTCAACAAGTCTCAATGACTGCCCCAACATGGAAGGGGTGTGAAAGGAAATGATTTATAGAAGGTACAGAAAAAAGTCATACATTTTCAGATATGGACATTGTATGAATGTTTTGCTTGCTTATACTTGTTACAGGATTTTTTTTTAATCTTTTTGTAATAGGGCTATTTGAGGAGGAGGTTAGCACTACAGATGCTCTTTCCCCAAACGAAGGCCATTGAAAGATTTTTTTAATACACAGCAGAAAACAGAAGGAGATTCAGAAGGAAACAGACAAATAGGAGAGAAGACTACTTTGAAAAACATGTTGAATTTATTATGTATTTTTTTAGAATAGCAAGCTGTATGGAATAGATATTTGTGGCTCCACACACAATCCTTTTTATGTTCTACTTTGTATATGAAAATGCTTTTTTGGTGTTTGTTAAATTCAGAATTAAAAATAAGATCTCTAAAAGGCAACTCAACTCAGATATAAATGCAATGATGAATGGTCCCTAGTGAACAGATAAAGAAACACACTTCCCAATTCTCTAAGGAAAAAAGGGTGGGTGGTTTGGAACATTTACAGGTATGCTGTAAGATATTGTACAAGATATGGCTACTGTATTGGCTGTAATCAACTTTTTCTTAATTATAGATAATTATATTGGGGGAAGGAAGGAGATACATTGGAAAATATTTGTTCTATAAGCAGCTATAAGTATCAATACTTTAAAAAATAGAATAAATCATTTAAGAAATTAAAGCATTGAACAAGGTATTCTCTAAGGTTCTTTGTTGATCTAAATTCTATGATCTGATTCTCCACTCTGTTTCCAACAGATGGTAGCTGAGAGTGTGTAGAATGCTGCTGGTGCCGGGGCAGGGGCTATCGAAATAAATGGAAAATTCATTGTTTGAAGAGCAGAGGGAGAAAGAAAACCTATATTGCCTTGGAATCCTGTTAGTCCATCAAACTAGAAGGAAGAGTTTGGATTTCAACCAAGGAAGGCTGACCAGGTTAACACCGAGACGGAAGTTCAAAGAATGGGAGATATTGAATATGGAAAAGAGAAGATTAAATGAGGATATGATAAATGTCTTCAAGTACTTTAAAGGCTGTCCTGTGGAAGAACAATAAGACTTACCCTACTTGACCCTGGAAGAAAGAACTGGGAGCAATGGATGGAGTTTGTAGAAAGAACCAATTTCACCTCGAAATAAGAAAATGTATCCTAAGAATGAGAACTGTCTAAAAGTGGAATGGGTTGTCTCAGGAAGTAATGAGTTTCCTATCTCCCAGTAAGTTGTCTCTGAGGAGAGACTAGATAAATAAATGTCAAGGATAACTGTAGAAGGGATTCTAGATCAGTGTAGGTTGAATTATGTATGACCTCTGAGTCCCTTCTGATGTCCTTTCCTATACATCTTTTGGATCAGTTTAGCAATCCAGTGGAAATCACTTGATCAAATACAAATTTTCCCAGTGTTTCAAAGGCATGACTCATCTTCCCTTATCTTCTTGAGTCTGCCTCACTTCTCACCTTGCCCTTGCAGGCATGCATTTGATGGTTAATACATGTATTTTGACCTAAAAAAGTATCCAAGGGAGAGATAGAGTAGTCCTAGGTCCCTCCAAGGCTTTAGAGAGACTTTATCTAATCACCAGGATCTGCGATGGCTTCTTGATCAGCCCTGTGAGTGTAACAGGAAGCATATCCCCCTCTTGAGGAGACTTTTTCCACTCCATAGGGGTGAATGGCTAGCTTTGTGACTTCACAAGACATAACCTCTGTGACAGGCAAGGTCCTCATGGACATGGCAGCTGGCCTCTAGGAGGGTGGGGATGACCGCCAGCTGGCAACATGTGAAATATCATAGAGCCTGCCCCTGGAGGGAGTGCCCGTGAGCCTGCCCCACCACGGTAAGAGCAGATGATGCCCCCGCTCACCCAAAAAACCCCTAAGCAAAGGAGAAAGCCGCAGGAAGCTTCATTTGTCCTCTCCCTGGGTTCCAACACATAGACATTACCCTTGCTATACCTGCACATCTCAGTGGTCTTTGACCTCCAGCTCACTGAGGGGTGACGTTAAGCAAAGCGACATAATGGAGAGAGAAATTCTCTTCCAACACCCTTCAGTTGCCAATGGCTGTCATCCATCATTGGCTTTCAATAATTGCTTTCTCCTATTTGTCCAGATATCTGCTCAGCCACCTATCTGGAAGGACAGGTCTATAGGAAGCCCATGGTTCTGTTAGCAGTTTGGCATGGAAGCCAGTCATGGCTAAGGGATGTCCTACTAGGCCTCACCAGGCACTCAGAGCCAAGAGACAGCATTTGCTCCTCTGCATCTTCCTCTCCAGTCCATACCTTTGTGCCTTACAGGTCCATTGTGACCACATTGTAGGGAGTTGTCATCTCCACCCAACCCCAATGCCTCTTATTATTATGACGTTACAGATGACCTGGGGAAGCAAGTGAAGTTTCTGGCATTCACCATCATGGTTCCCACCCAGACTGCAGCAGAAGGCATGTGCTGCAGGGGAACCTGAGTGTTAGGGGACACTCCTTCCCTGGGTGGATTTCCCTAAAGGGAAGAGAATAACAGGGGGCCTATGGCCCTGGGCATGTATCCACAAGGGTCTTGGTCTCCAAAGGACACTGCCCTGGTTTTTTAGCTCTGGGAAGTCCTCCAACTCTACTTCCCATTTTGGTCTGGCTAGGTCTACATGTTCCCTGGTCTTTCCAGGGGACCTTCTAACTCTGGCCCAAGAACGACTATGGATTTAGTTAGGCTCCTTTGAAGGCTTAAAAGCAATGGATTTTGCCTTTTCCTGTCCTATATCCTGTCCTAAAATCAGAGTCCTCTGGGACCATTTGGCTTCATGAAGTCCACATTATCTTGAAATAAGCATAACAAAATCTATGCCTTGATCTCTGGCACTCTGTCTTCTCTTTCAAGGACATATTCATTTGTGGGCATAGTCAATTCACCCTGGATTTGCCATGGTCCTAGAAAGGATAGCTCAGAGGAACTTAAACCCACAGCTAATTTGAGTGGTGAGAATTCAGAACCTGGAATCAGGAGATCTGGATTTGCATTAGAGTTCTTTTTTTTTTTGGAAGTTGGGGATATTTTTATTTATTTATTTTTCCATTTGAATAAGTTTATTTAGTCAATTTAGAACATTATTCCTTGGTTACAATAATCACATTATTTCCCTCCCTCCCCTCCACCCACCCTTCCCACAGCCAAGGCACAATTTCATTGGGTATTACTTGTGTCCTTGATCAGAACTATTTCCATGTTGGTGTTTGCATTAGGATGTTCATTTAGAGTCTACATCCTCAACCATATCCCTTTGACCCACGTATTCAAGTAGTTGTTTTTCTTCGGTGTTTTTGCTCCTACTGTGTTTACTCTGGATGTGGATAGTGCTTTTTCTCATAGGTTCCTCCAAGTTCTTCAGGATCACTGCATTGCCACTAATGGAGAAGGCCATTACGTTCGATTGTACCACAGTGTATCAGTCTCTGTGTACAATGTTTTCCTGGTTCTGCTCCTCTCACTCTGCATCCCTTCCTGGAGGTTGATCCAGTCTCCATGGAATTCCTCCACTTTATTATTCCTTTGAGCACAATAGTATTCCATCACCAACATATACCACAATTTGTTCAGCCATTCCCCAATTGAAGGGCATCCCCTCATTTTCTAATTTTTTGCCACCACAAAGCGCAGCTATGAATATTTTTGTACATTATCTTTTTCCTTATTATCTCTTTGGGGTACAAACCCAGCAGTGCTATAGCTGGATCAAAGGGCAGACAGTCTTTTGTCACCCTTTGGGCATAGTTCCAAATTGCGCTCCAGAATGGTTGGATCAGTTCACAACTCCACCAGCAATGAGTTAATGTCCCTACTTTGCTGCACCCCCTCCAGCATTCATGACTTTCCTTTGCTGTCATGTTGGCCACTCTGCTAGGTGTGAGGTGATACCTCAGAGTTGTTTTGATTTGCATTTCTCTGATTATAAGAGATTTAGAACACTTTTTCATGTGCTTATTAATGGTTTTGATTTCTTTAACTGAAAATTGCATTAGACTTCTGACATTAGCTATGTGAGTTTGGGCAAATGACCTTACTCCTTTGAGCAACAAGGTACTCATCTGTAAAATGGGTAATAATGTTTGTACTATCGGGAGTATTGTAGGGGGTGGGAATAGCTTATAAATATTAAAGCACCATAAGAATATGTTATATGATTTAGAGGGCAAGAGATCATCTAGTCTAATCCTCTTAGATTACACATGAGAAAAATGAGACCAAGGAAGGTTAAGTGATGAAACTTATTTAGGTAAGTCATCATCCTCAAATCTTAGTTAAGCCAATAAAATGAATTCTACTTATCTGTGTGAAGGAAAGTTACCTAGAGAATTTCCAAATAATTTCTGTTTATCCTCAGAATGTCTCAAAATTGATTTTGAAATTTTCTTTCAGGGGAGTGAATCTACAGGGAGAGGATTTGTACAGGGGAGGGAGGAAGGCAGAAAAATGTTCTAGGGCAAGGTTAAGGCAAACAAGTTTTCAATGGCCTTGAATAAAGTTGAATCTACAGGCAGATACTTGAGAACTAGCTACAGTTTCAGCCTTCTCTTCCACCAAGCTTGGTCCAGAGCTGCTAATAAAGGGAGAAATGAACTGATCTCCCTTCTCATTCCCAGTCATCAGTGATTTAGCTAAGAAGGAAGGATGGAAAAGAAGTAAAAGAGCCCCAGTATTCCACAGTTGGGCCCATGATATATCCTCCTTAACTGAAAGTGGACTGCATGGCCTGCCTTGTTCCTCCTGAAATCCACTGGGACTGGGGGAGATTTCATTCTACCCATTTTGCAGGTAAATGAACTGAGGCTCTGAAGGGTTAAGTGAATGGGTCCCTTGGTGAGTCAGTGGTTGAGTACTGCTGAATCAGAGTTCCACTGAGTATTAAGGATAAGCTAGGGAACTAAAAATTGAATCTCCATGGTTCATTAGAGATGGGTGATTTGAAATTGGAAAGGGATAGGAAATGGAGGAGAGGGAAAGATAACAACAAGTAGGACCAACAAAATTGTTATATTTGTGGGAGGGTTTGAGTTGTTCTCAAAGTTTAGTGGAATCTTCTGGATAAAAGGGGTCTTTTGAGTCCCAGAGGGCTAAAGAGTTGGGGGATCCTGACTTTCCTTCTGACCTCTCACAGAAAGAAAAGATCTGCCTTTCAGCAGGATTATGGCCATTTCTGGGTATCACATTTTAGGAATAATATTGGAAAACTCAAGAGTTAGTACAGTGAGAGAACTAGAAATCACATTCTATGAGAATTGGTTGAAGGAACTGTGTATGTGGTAGCCTGCAGAAGAGAACGATATAAGGGAAGAGACATAAAGAAAGCAACAGGTAGCATCACAGTGAAAAAGACACTGGGTTTAGAATCAGAGAATCTACAAATATTGAACTCCAGCTGCCTAGATGACCTTGGGCAAGTCATTTACCTTCCTCTTGGTTTTAGTTTCCTCATCTGCAAATTGAGGGGTTGTACTAGATCAACTCTAAGGATCTAGAGATTGTGTCCCTAAATATCTGAAGAATTATCATGTAGAAGTGGGATTCAAAGCTTTCTGTTTAGATCCAGAGGAACAAACTAGAAACAATGAAAAGTTATATGAAGAATAGATTTAGGCTTTATGGAAGAAAAATCTTCTTAGGAATGAGAGCTGTCCAGAAGAGGAAGGAAGAACACCCAGGAGATAATATACATTCCTTCCTCACCAAATGTCTCCAAAGTGGGGCCACTTTCTAGAGAGTACATTGTAGGGGGAATTGCTTTTTGGATTAGACAAACTCTGAGAATCTATAAAGCTAAACTTGGAAATCAGAAGGAAAGGGTTTCAAATAACTGCTGATTCACCTGGAACTCCCTTCCTTAGCTCCCTAGGGTTGGCAGTGGAGAATGGGAGTAGGATGAGAAGATAAAAACTAGCACATAGAGTTCCTTACTTCCCAAAAGGAAATGTCCTTAGCCTTGTAACACCCCGGGCACTAAATACAAACAGATTGCCATCCACTGCTCCTCTTTCTACATGGATGGAGAGACTGGTCATAACAGAAAGAATTTGTCTTCTTCTGGCTTTGATTTGCAAAGGCAGGATTGTTTATGGGAGCTGGGGAGTGTGAGCAGTCCGGGAAGTCTTGTTTCATGAAAAGCAGACGGGGCCCTTGATGGATGTGGTCTCTCTCCAGCTTTCATTTCCTTCCTCCCCTTACTTTAGTTGGGCTGAAGGAAAAAGCCAGACAAGGAGCTCCTGGACATTAATCCTGACTCTGCCACAAATGTTCTTTGTGACTGATTTTAGATAAAGCCTTTTCCTTTTCTGTGCTCCAATTACCTCATTGGTCAAAGGAGGGGAGAGGACTAGCTGCTCCCTTCCCACACTGCCATTCCATGATTCTGGGGGGACAGAAATAGTGGAGCCCTCTGCTACGGACAGGAGACAGGTAACTAACCTAGAGACTATCTACTGTCTCTGCTGTGAAGTCAGGCCTAATGAGAAGTACAATTAGCTTGGAATCCCAGCATCATATTTGCAGTCCCTCACAGGGAACATTCTATCTCTGTTCTTCAGGCCTTTGCACTGAGACTAGGCATTTAATAAAGGCTTGATCAATTGGACAATCCTATTAGGGAGTAAAAGAGATGCAGTCCTTACATTCAGAGAGGTCACAATTCAGTAGGGAAGGCATGACAAGAATATATGTCAGTCCCAGTAGATAGAGTGCTGGACTGAAGTCAGGAAGGCATCTTCCCAAGTTCAGATCTAGCCTCAGACACTTATCATCTCTGTGACTCTGGGCAAGTCCCTTAACCCTGTTTGCCTCAGTCCCTCATCTGTAAAAATGAGCCAGTGAAGGAAATAGCAAACCATTGCAGTGTCTTTGCCAAGAAAACGCCCAATGGGGTCATGAGGAGTTGGGCGTAGAGGAGATATTTAACCATCACCACCACCACATTAAAATATGTCAGTTAGTCAGCAAGCATTATTAAGCACTTTACTATAGGTGCAAGAACTGTGGTAAGCTCTGGACATATAGACCCTGCTTTCAGAAAACTCACATTCTTATGAGGGAGACAACTTGCAAACAACTATATGCAGACAAGAAATATATATATATAGGGGAGAGGGAAGGTTATCTCAGAGGGAAGACACTAGTAGCAAGAGAGACCTGGAAATTAATTCCTCCTACATTGCTGTAATTATAATGCAAAATAAAATGGAATAAATGCCCCATGGGAAGTGCAAACACAGTGCTAAGGAAGCATCACAGAGGGAGAATTCTCTTCTGCTTTGGAGAGATTATGGAAAGTTTTTAGGAGAAGATAGCATTGGGAGTGAGCCTTGAGAGATTTCCATTAGATGGAAAAGGGTCTGGAGAAGACATTCCAAGAATGGAGTATGTAAAATCAGAGAGGTTAGAAAACACAAGACATTTAAGGCTATTAGAATAGTCCGGATGAGAGGGGATGAGGGCCTCAAATAGGGTGGGAAGAATAGAAGAATGTTACTAAAGACACCGAGGAAGCAGGATCAATAAAACTGGTTGAATGTAGGAGGTGAGAGAAAAGGAAAAGTCAAAGATAACCAGTTACCTATGTGCATTACTGGGAGGTGGAAGGTCCAGGACATTGAGAGGAGGGCACTCATTTAAGGGAAGAAAGATAATTCGTTCCATATGGAGCACGTTGAGTTTGGGGTGCTGGCAGGATCCCCAGGTGGAGGTGGATAGCTGTCCCTTGGAAAGGTTTTCCCCTCCCTCTTGGCTTTAAGTCAAAGGAATGAGTTCCTGGCCTGGCCCCCCCTCGAGAAATCTCCCTCATGTGTATAGTTGTGGGAATTAACTTGCCCCCCTCCCCCACAAGGCAAAGGGTTAAAGTTTGAGTGACAATTTGATTTCCTTTGCCTCTGGGCTGGGGTCTCCAGAGGGAGGGCCGGAAATTGGCCTGGGATGAAAGGGCTTGGGGTATTGAATTTCTTCTCTTCGGATCCTATTACTTCTCAGGGCCCAGACCAGGCACTAGAAAGGACTCTGCAGCTGTGGCTCTGTCTAATGCCTATTATTTTTGCTGTTAAAATGGAGAAAGAGGAAACTAGGGAGGAGGGAGGAGGGCGCTTGCTGTCTGTAAGGGTTAGGCTGCCTGGCTGCTCCATCAAGGAGTTGGGAAGGGAAATTCAGAGCCTTCTACAGAAAGGAACATGGGGTGTTCAATTTCATAAATATTTCCTAAGTACCTCCTCTAAAATCTTACTCTGAAATGGCATCATCCACATGACTGTTTCCTCCGGAAAAAGCTAGAAAGGTCTTGAATACAGTATTCCCTGATGTGCCCAATGAGAGATCTGAGATACAGCCTAGCAAAGGTTTGGACCACTGGCTGAGGAAATTTTTTTGGCCATAGCAACACCCAAAGACCAGGATTTGCATTGGTGAAGGAAATAACCAGCAACTCTCTGAAAACAGGTGCTTTTTTCTATTTAATTCACATACTTAACACTTTCTCTATCACTCTTACTCTGGACAATCAATGAAACAATCCACGAAGCCCTTATTTATAGCATTTGCTGATGTCTGAAATGTAAATGCTCAACTGAAAAATTTAGCCATCAGCTCAACTGACTTACCGACACCCCTCCCTGGATTTCCCCTCTCCACACAGCTGAAATCACCAGTCCCTGAAGGACTGACTGAGTGACTTGCCACCAACAAAAACCTGCTAGGAGCTGTGGGGGATACAAAACTGAAAAAGGGCACACAGCCACCTGCCCCTGAGGCTTACAGTCTAATAGGGCAAAGGAGGATGGGAGGAAGATTTCCCAAGTGTGGGCCAACATTAAAGGAAAGCCCCCCAAAAAGGTGAGAGAAGTTTGTAGAGGGAAAGAATGCTCTGAATTAGACCCTGCAGGTAGGGAAGAGGGTGCTACAATACAACACTCCATTCCCAATCTCCCAATCATTGCACATTTCCACTGGCTTTCCCCCATACCTGGGTTGCATGCCTTCTTCATCCCTGCCTCTTAGAGTTAACAGTTTCCTTCAAAACTCAGTCTAAAGGGGCACCTTGATTGCTCCCTAGAGAGCCAGGTCTGGAGTCAGGAGGGCCTGAGTTCAAATTTGACTTTAGGTATTTACTAGCATTGTGATCTTGGACAAGTCACTTAATCCCAATTGCCTCACCCATACTGCTCTTCTGCTTTGGAACAGATACTTAAGATCAATTCTAAGGCTAAAGGTAAGAGGTTTTGGTTTTTTTGTTTGTTTGTTTTAAACCCAGCAGCCTAAGGAGCACCTTCCACATGAAGCCTTTTCTTGTTCCTTTAGCTTCTAATATATTCTCTTCTCAAAATTATCTTGCATTTATTTTGTATGAAACTTGCCTTCCATGGCAGGATGGCCACAGAAGTCTTTGCAAGGGGAATGTGGAGGTTTCTATCTCATATATGGGCAGTTTGCCCAGTATTCCCCATGTTCCTGTAGTCTTGCTTTTGGATGTGGCAAAAGGTCAGTTATATGCATATATATTTGTATATGTCTATATTTATGCATAGGACCTTTTCACTTCTGTCTTTGTATACCAGGTGCCTGGCACAGAGGAAGGACTTAATAAATGCTTGGGTTTTTTTGTGTTTTGTTTTTTTAAACTCTTACCTTCCATCTTAGAATCAATACTTGGTTCTAAGGCAGAAGAGTGGTAAGGGCTAGGCAATGGGGGTTAAGTGACTTGCCCAGGGTCACACAGCTAAGAAGTGTCTAAGGCCAGTTTTTTGAATTAATAAATGCTTGTTGATTGATTAATTTATTAATTGGTTAGTCCTAGTTTAGCCTAGAGTGATAGGCTGTGAAAAGGGGAGTTTATGAGATCAGACAAGTCAAATAGTTTCGAGTAGCTCTAGAGAAAGAACCAGGGCTGGGAATCAGAAGATCTGGGCTCTTTAAGTCTCTTTAATTCATTGTGCCTTAGTTTTCTCCTTAATGGAATAGTCAGAGGATGACAAACTACACTTGCCTTGTTTTTGTTTGACCACTGAGCTAGGAATGTTATGTTTGAAAATGTAAAAACCAGTTTTAGTTGTACAAAAGAAGGCAGCAGACCAGATATGACCCTCTGGCCCTGGATAGTAGTAGGTCCCTACGTAAAGCTACCCCATGGTTCTATGACATGCTGGTGTTAGAAGATAAATCTATTTGGGGCAAAAGTTCAGGAAGACCATGGTTAATGAATCCTCTAAAACTATCTTGCTCTATCTCCAATGAAAAATATTTTGGTTAGAGGAAATGGTCCTTTTTTTATCAAGTGGTCCAAAGTAGGCTTGGAAGAGGAGGGGCACAGGAAAACTTCAAAGGCCTTCTGAGTTCATAGTCAGTTCTGGGGTGATCTTTTTTTTTAATTGAAAATTTTTAATTAATTAATTAATTTAGAATATATTTTCCTGGTTACAGATTTATGTTCTTCCCCTCCATTCCTTCCCCTTCCCCCATAGCTGACACGCAATTCCACTGGGTTTTACATGTGTCATCGGTCAAGACCTAGTTCCATATTATTGATAATTGCACTAGGGTGAGCATTTAGAGTCTACATCTCTAGGGTATTCTTGACTGAGTTGAATATCAGACTTCAGAGAACAAAGGTTTCATTATATTTTATTTGCACTGATAACTCAGTCTTAATCTGATAACCTGGAAACTGGGTGTGTGTTTAGAGTGGGGGTTGGGGTGAAGGGCCCATGTCAACATTGGCAAGTATTGGCCCATGTGCCAAGTCAACACTGGGGGGGCTGCTCATTCCCTCTCTTCCCAGAGCCTGAGGACGTTTTTTTTTTTTTTCATGCCTGGCCCCTCTGTCTAGCCACCCAAAGTCAGCACTTCCTTCCTCTACTCTCTGGGGAAATGTGGGGGCTCAGAGGCAGCTTGAAGTAGCAGTTTGGGAACTTGAAAACCTTTGCCAATACTGGCATAGGTATTAGGAAATATTGGAAGGTTGTGAAGGCTCAGACGATATCATCACCCTTCCCACCCCCAGGGTTTGTTCCAGGATGTGTGGTGATAGCAGAAGGAAGAGGGAGAGAAGTGAACTGAATCAAGAGCTAGAGCCCGTAAAATTGAGGCCCAGGAGCTTTTGATCCTGGAATTAATCTACTGAAAGACTAAAACAAAATTCTCCAGCCCTAGTATGCTTGAGAATGGAGAAAGGGGGAGTGTAGAAGACTCAGACTGGATTTATGGTTAAATTTAGACTAGCCAAGAGGACTGTGAGGCATAGCTTTGGTACCCTATGGTCCACCCATTGGAAAAAGCAAAATCTTGTAGATCCTTATCTAATCAATTAATTAATCAATAAGGTCCTTATTGAATCAACAGATTAATAATTGATCAATAAACATCTATTGAGCACCTATTTTTTTTGCCAGGCACTGTACTAAGCAGTCAGTTTGTGTTTATTTATTTTATCAAGGCGTCAATATTTGGATGAGTATGTTAGTGCATCTTTGTATCTTTATGTTACTGTATAAATGTCTATATATGTATCTGTGTAAAAGTATCAGAGAATATATGTATGTATTTGTATTTGTGTCCATGTGCACATGTAGGTCTATGTGTAAATAAGCTTATACCTATATGTACTCTAATTTATATTCCTAGATGTGTTCTCTCAACAAACATATATACCCTTTCCTTGCTTCTGTCATTTCTCTTTCCCAAGGAGAGAGGATTGGGGTGGACTCTATGAACTCTAAGGAGTTCATAACTTCCATTTCTATTATGATTCATACTTTGCAAAGCTCTTTCCTCCCAACAACACTGGTCTATGTGCCTGTGGAGAGAGAGAGAGAGAGAGAGAGAGAGAGAGAGAGAGAGAGAGAGAGAGAGAGAGAGAGAGAGAGAGAGAGAGAAAGAGAGAGAGAGAGGAGAGAGAAGGAGAGAGAGAGAGGAGAGAGAAGGAGAGAGAGAGAGGAGAGAGAGGGAGAGAGAGAGAGGAGAGAGAGGGAGAGAGAGGAGAGAGAGAAAGAGAGAGAGAAGAATGGATATATATAAGAATGGATAGATAGATAGATGAATGGATGGATGGATAGATAGATGGATGGATAGATAGATTGATTGATAGATTGATTGGTTGATAGACAGGTAGATAGCATTCCATCTTTGGATGGCAATAACTCAGAGAGACAGTGTTGTATAATGGTGACAGACCCTCTTTATCACTACCTCTTAGTTTCCCTTATTTACTTAAAAATTTTTGTTCTAAACTCTTACTTTGTCTCTTAGTAACAACCTTAAGACAGAAGGGCAAGGGCTAGAAAAATGATGTTAAATGACTTGCCCAGGGTTACACACCTAGGAAGTAGCTGAGGCCACATTTGAACTCAGATCCTCCTGATTCCAAGCCTGACTGTTCACTGAGCCATTTAGTTGTCCTTCCCTCATTTTCTTTAAAATTCAGTTCAAAACCTACTTCAACAGGAGGCTTTTCTTTTCTTCCTCCAGGTCGCTTCTCCTTTTGCCAGCCATAGATTCTAACTAGTTTGTCGACTGTTCCTCAGGTTTGGAGGTTTTCTCACTGAAATATGAAGTTGTGTAATAATGGTGTAGTTAGTAATGTGATGGATAATAAGATGCCGCCTATAGGATATCTGAAAGGTAACAACGGCATCTAGCGGCCATTAGGAACAATGCAGGGTAGTTAGTTGCTGTAGAAAGTTCTCCAGGATCTTGCCATGATAAGCAGCTGCTAAGGCAGTCAGAGAGCTATTTATTACCCATTTGCAAAAATTTCTCCCAAATCCATAGTTACTCACTTCTACTCTTGTCCTGGTTATTATAGCTCCTCAGAGTTCCCAGATGGAGGCAGTACAGCTATCCCATTCCACATCACGACTTTCCCCATCTTGTTTTTGATCTATCACATTTTCTATATGTCACCAGTTGGCATAAGAAATTAAATGAGGACTTAGGGGGGAGTTTTGAGGAAGCTGTAGATGACATGGAAAAACTTTAGAAACAGAAATGCATAAAATATAGGTGACGTATTATATAACATCAACATATTTTATCTTTTAATACTATAAATATATATATAATTCCTTTTACTGTAAACACCCACAGAAGAAAAAGAACAAACTCAGACTTCTCTGGTCGGGTCCCAGGTTTCTTGAAGGCAGAGCCCCAAAATTTTATGTGAGTTTTCCAGATCATGGGGGCTACTATGCCCCTAACACCCTCCATGGGAAAGAAGGGATACCTGTATTATGAAATTACATACTTGCCTTTCATAGGATTTAGTTTTAGAAATGTTCTGTTCTGGGAGCAGTAAGGTGACTCAATAAATTAAAATTAAAGCCAGGCCCAGAGAAAGGAGGTCCTGGGTTCAAATCTAACCTCAGACACTTCTTAGCTCTGGGATCCTGGGTAAGTCACTTAACCCCAGTAGTCTAGCCTTTATGGCTCTTCTGCTTTAGAACCAATACACAGTATTGATTCTGAGATGGAAAGTAAGGGTTTAAAAAAAAAAAGAAAGAAAGAATCTGTTCAGTGATATGATTTCCCCCTTTTTTAAATAAGGAAAAGGAAGCACTGATAAGTTGTCTTCCTGAGACCACCCAGGTAACAAATACCAGAGAAGAGATTTTAATCCAAGGTTTCCAACTCCAAATCCATTACTCCTTCTGATAGACCATGACTTTGGTAATAGCCCTAGAGACCCCATGTCCCCCATTCTCCCTAGTTTCCGTTATTTCTCTCTCCCAAAGGGAGGCTCTTAGAAGTCCAAACTCCTCTACACCTTAAGGTATTAGTAGTTTAGATGTTTTAAGTTCTTTGCAGTTCATTCAACTCTCTTTTTTTCCACAACTTTCTTGAGGTAGATAGTACAAAGATTCAATGGGGAAATTGAGGCTCAGAAAGGTGAAATGATTTTTCTTTGATGTATCATACTTTTAGTAAAGGTCAGAGTTGGAATTCAAACCTAGAGCTAAAAAGATAAAGTTGTTTTTGAGATCATCTAGTCCAAGCTCCACTCTCCCCACCATTTTATTTTGGTTTTGTTCCCCCCCCCCATTTTATAAACGAGGAAACTGAGGCACCAATGATATGAAGGGATTTTCTCAAGTTAATGCAGATAGTGGATTTTTTCTTCTAGCATTTATGTGAGTGTGTGTGTGTGTGTGTGTAGAAGGTTTGCAAAGCACTTTATAAACATTACCTCATTTTATCTTCCGGGCAATCCTGGGAGGTAGGTATTATTATTGCCCTCATTTTACAAATGAGAAAACCCCAGCAGACAGGTGAAGAGATTTGCCCAGGATCACATAACTAAGAAGTGTTTGAGGACAGATTCGAACTCAGGACTTCCTCAATTCTGGTCCAGAGCTCTCTATTCACACTGTACCACCTAACTACAGAGCCAAAATTCAAGTGTTCTTTCCATTATACCAAATGGCTTTAGTTAACAGCTAAATAGTGACAACTGAGTTTTGCCTACCAGAGATTTTAAAAGAAAAAGAACTAATTTAAAAACATTTAAAAAGAACATTTAAGAACATTTTAAAAGAGAAAGAATTAATATCTTGCACAAAGTAGAAAATCACAAATGGTGCTCTTTGGTTGTGGGCATGGGTATTTGGGGATGGTCTAATAATACCTTAAATTCATAATGGATTTTTTACTTTATTAAAAATCACTTGTCCTGTGCATTTCTCATTTTCCTCCCAACCCTCCTCTCACCTTCATGAGATCAGTAAGAGGGTAAGAGATCATTATGCCAATTTTACAGATGAATAAACTCGAAGCCTAAAATGGGGAAAATCGTTTACCCTTGGTCACACAGCCTTTAAGTGGCAAGCCTCCAATATTTAAGTCCCAGAGTTCTTCCTACTCATTTGTGCTACCTATATTTGCCTTCTTTCTTCCTCCTTAGCCAGACTGTTGACAGATGACTCCAGCCAACCATAACTAGTTGTTTGACAACCTCCTTTCTCCTTTATCTTGTCTAGAGTCTCATTGGTGACTGGGCTCAATAAATCATAGTAACTGTTGAGGACCGGGGATTCTATAGTTCCTACAGGATATCTACTAAGCCGGGAGAAATAAGGGAAAAAAAACAGTATCTTTTCTCAGCAGTGAAAAGAAAAATTAGTCACATATTTCTTTTTAGTAGATATTTAGTGCTTGAATATAAATGTGTTCCTGAATGAATGTGGTAGTGTGCACACCTATTAATAATCTCACATTTCCTTATAGTGCTTTAAGGTTAACGAGGAGTTTTCTTTACAATAATCTATGGGAATTATTTATGAAGATTGTCATACCTTTTTATAGAGTAGCAAGCTGGGTCTTAAACAAGTTAAGTGATTTGTTTATAGGCACATAGACAGGAGGTGGGGCTTGATCCTAATTCCCAGACCACAGGGGAGTCTCTGTCCATTATCTCATTCTTTGTGGTGTTCCACTGGGTGGTTGTGTGCTCAATTCCCACACACCTACTTTCTAGACTCCCTTCCCATTGCTTTATGAGGCACTAACAAGGCATTAGGAAAGAAAATGAACAAAGCTTCCCATCTTAGCTTTGGTTCTAGGAACAATATTCAGAATAATGGAAATAATAATGATTCTCTTTCTTTCTTTCCTTCTTTCCTTCTTTCCTTCTTTCCTTCTTTCCTTCTTTCTTTCTTTCTTTCTTTCTTTCTTTCTTTCTTTCTTTCTTTCTTTCTTTCTTTCTTTCTTTCTTTCTTTCTTTCTTTCTTTCTTTCTTTCTTTCTTTCTTTCTTCCTTTATTTCTTTCTTCCTTCCTTCCTTCCTTCCTTCCTTCCTTCCTTCCTTCCTTCCTTCCTTCCTTCCTTCCTTCCTTCCTTCCTTCCTTCCTTCCTTCCTTCCTTCCTTCCTTCCTTCCTTCCTTCCTTCCTTCCTTCCTTCCTTCCTTTCCCTTACCTTCTGTCTTAGAATCAATACTAGGTTTTGATCCAAATCTATGATTTCGTTGGTGTAAGAACTCTCAGTTCAGAAACTCCCTCCATTAAATATTCCTCACCAATCCCAATTGCTAGCTGTTCTGCAAGCTAAAGTTTCGACTAGAATTATTGGGGCACTGAGTGGTTTTTTGACTTGTTTCAAGTTAATTAATCAGTTTATGTTAGAGCTGAGCTTTGAAGGTCCACTTTGACTTTAAGGCTGGCTTTCTAGCCAAAACATCTGACTGCTTTAGAGGGTCAGAAACTTAAATGGGGGCAAAACCAAATTCTTGTGGACCCGTTTGGAGCAATGCTTGCTATGCTGGGCATCAGTGAGAATCTCCCCAATTGGTAAGACAGGTCTTCACTGGGCACCTGTCATGTAGCAGGCAAGACTTGAACATAAAGGCATTCGCTCAAAACGAGTAGGTTTGGGTTCCTATTACCTGGGAGGTCTGTTCACCCCAAAGCTAAGAAGGAAAATGAGTGATAGACCGGAGAATGCCAGAGCTGGCAGGAAAACCTTTACTGATGTCCTAATTTAACACCCTGCATTTACAGAGGGGGAAACTCAAGCCCAAAGTGGGCATGTGATGTACTAGGAGGTCACCCGGTGATTGGCAAAGTCCAGGTTTGCTTCCCTGGGCTTTCATCCTCCCTTACAAAATGGGAGCATTAACCTGATAGCTACTAGAAAAGTGACTTTGGACTGGACTTTTTTTTATGGGGAAAAAAAAAGAGCCCCCGAGAAAGGAATTGACTTGTGCAAGGTAACAGAAGCATCAGCATCTCCAGGACTGGTGCCCAGTTTTCCTGACTTTTAGCCTGGCAATCCTTTCCAGGGAAGATGATACAATGGTGTAGGCAGCAGTGTTGGTATCAGAGGCCCCACTGTGAGAAAATTGAGGGCATTAGGACAGCGAGCGGTTAGTTGTGGGAACTGACTGAACCCCGTTGAGTCCATCCTGGGATTCAGTTCTAGAGTTAGCTTCATTCCCTTTCTATTCAATTACGGGTCTCATCCAAATTCTGTCTTGTGAGAACATTTTATTCAATTGTGGGAATTAGGAGGAAACCTTTTTGCATTGTTTGAACCTAGCCCGGCATGTCTGGGAAATTGGACCACCTGTTATCAGCTGTTTAGAGCTCCTTAACCCAGGACCTCGGTTATAGTTACCAGGAAATGCAGTCAGATCCCGAGACTGAGCTAAAGAGTTTCCTCGTGATTGTAAATCCCAAGTAACCCATATGTCTAATCGGAAAATTGGCCCCCTACTGATAAGTCAGTTATTGCTGCGGTGTTTCTTTGTTTACAGATACTTGGGGAGGAGTAGGATACCCCTTTTCCTGAATAAAGGGATTGCCATCTGTTCACTTTCCCTTTCACGACTTGGAAAGTCCCTAATCTTCTATCCAATTAGAAATCAGATTACCTAATGTATTATTTCCTTTTAGTCAATTGGTCTTATTTGATTATTTTTAATATATAAAATTGTTTTTCCCTGTACTTGGGATCTAGCCCTAAACTGAGGAAGGGGCTTGGTCCCAATTTGTTGGACAATTGGCATGTATTGCTTAATAAATTGATAATGTTTAGATCAAACTTTTGTTTCCTCAGTCATTTCATCTTTTACTCATTGCACTATATTCATTTCTTACCTCTGGGACTTATCTGTGAGACCTTCACCATGGCATTTAAGCCACTTTGGACTCCATTTCCTCATCTATAAAATGAAGGAATTGGGCTAGATGACCCCAAAGGATGACACTTCTATCTCCAGATCTATGAATCCATTATAGATCTTTGGCTTATAATTTTATAGGGTCAAATAATGATAGCTAGAATTTATATAGGTTTACAAAGTACATTACAAATAAAATATTATGTTATCTTCCCAACAATCCTAGAAGGTAGGTGCTATTTTTCGAGATGAGGAAATTGACCTGCCCAGGGTCATACTCCTAATAAGTGTCAGAGGTCATATTTGACCTCTGGTCTTCCTGACTCCAGGTCATGCTTTCTACTTAGCTGCCTCTTTCCTTTGTCTGATGTCCCTTTCTGAAATGGATGGAGGAGCCTCTGACACTTGAAGGCTATTTCAGTGAAGTAAAAACCACTGGTAGAGCCTAGCAAGATGGACAAGCTTTGAGTATAGACCAAATAGACTTTGTGTGCTTCTGTGGATGGTAAAGCATCCTACTTAAATGAAGAGAGGGTCTTCCCCAAGAGTTTTGGTTTCCAGAAGATGGGTTCTTTTGGTCATGACTTCAAAAAATTCATCGAAATA
This sequence comes from Monodelphis domestica, assembly GCF_027887165.1. Lineage (NCBI taxonomy): Eukaryota > Metazoa > Chordata > Mammalia > Didelphimorphia > Didelphidae > Monodelphis > Monodelphis domestica. Next base: position 88,195,726 of record NC_077233.1, read on the forward strand.
TAAATTGATCCCTAGTTCTGTGCAGCCTCTTTCTGCTTCCAAACTGAGAAGAGTTAGTAAATGCAAGCAGGGGTTATGAAAAATTACAAATTTCTAAGGCTATCAACTACTAACTGATGACAAACTTTGTGACATATTAACCATGAAACTAGAATGTATCCTTGATAAGAATGAAGCCAAAAGTCAACAACTTGAAACAATATGGAAGGGTAGATGAGAGGTCCTCTTTGGAGACCCCCTTTGTTCCCCCACCCAAAAGAAGAGTGGATGAAGTTGATTTCATTGTGTTTACAAAGGAAATGATAAATATTATTTCTGGAGGTACTTGGGTAACTCTTCTTCTAGGGCTCATGTTTAATGCAAGCAAATAGACTACCATGAGAATAATTATTTCTCATAAGACATCTTAGAGAATGAAGTAGTGTAGTTTTATAAAGAACTTAAAGAGGTTATCCAAATTACTTTTTATTTTATTTTTTAATTACATGTAGAAGCAATTTTTGACAGTTGTCTTCGAATATTTTTTATTTGGGTTATCTCCCTACCTACCTACTCCACCTCCCCAAAGTGGTAAATAGTCTGGTAGAGTTTATACCAGTGCTTTCATGCAATACGTATTTCCATATTCTCCATGTCATGACTGAAGTCACATATCACATATACAATTAAAAAAAAACTCACAAAGGTAATAAAATGAAAGATGGCTTGCTTTGACCAGCTGTTAGATTTCAACAGTTCCTTCTTTGGCTATGGATACTGGATTGTTTTTTTTTTTTAATCATAAGTCCCTTGAGGTTATCCTAGAACCTTGTTTTGGTGATAATTGGTTTAGTCTTTCACAGTTGATCATTGTACAAAGTTCTGTTATGGTATACACTTTTCTCTTGGTTCTGCTTACTTCATTTTGTGTCAGTTCAAGTAAGTCTTTCCAGGCTTTTCAGAACTCATCCTGTTGATTATTTCTCAAGGCAAATAGTGTTTCATTACAGTCATATACCACAGTTTGTACAACCATTCCCCAACTGATGGACATGTCTTCAGTTTCCAATTCTTTGCCATTCCAAAAAATGCTGCTAAATATTTTGGTAAAAGCAGGTCCTTTTCCCCATCTCTGATCTTTTGTGGGAGAGAGACCTAATAGTGGCATTGCTGGGTCAAAGAGTATACATAGTTTTATGGCCCTTTGAGCATGGTTGTTCCATACTGTTCTCAAGAATGTTTGTATCAGTTCACAATTCCATCATCTGTGCATTAGTGTTCTAATTTTTCCACATCCCCTCCAACATTTATCATTTGCTTTTTTGGTCATATTAGTCAATCTGATAGGTATGAGGTGGCATCTCAGAGTTGTTTTAATTTGCATTTCTCTGATCAATAGTGAGTGATTTGGAGTATTTCCTTGATTCTCCAAATTAAATAAACAAATCTCACCCAAAATCCAAACAGAAGACCCATTACTTACTGATAGGAAGTCCTCTCAGTCTCTTTGCTGGAGCTTCATCTAGATCACACCTGCTAACCATCAATGCCCTACCTCCCCCCATCCCAATTCTGTCTGGGCCTTCTTTTTTTCTCCCTCCATGCTCCCTTGGTGATCTCATTAGTCCTAATGGATTTAATTACCATCTACATGGTGATTATTTTCAAATCTACTAGCCTAGATTTAGGACTAGCCTCTCTGCTGACTTTCAATCTTATATCTCCAAGTACCGTTCAAACATCTTGAACTAGATACCCAATAGATATTATAACACAACATCCAAAATAGAACTCATTATCTTTCCCCCTAAAACTTCCTTCCTCCTAACTTCCCTAGAGGGCAATGTTATCCTTCCAGTTCCTCAGGCTCACAATCCAGGTGTCATTTTTGACCTCTCACTATTTCTTACTGTTTGTATCCAATCCATTGCCACAGTCTATAGATTTCACCTCTGCAATCATCTTACTACTCTGACTCTGCCACTACTCTGGTGCAGGCCCCCATCACCCCATGTCTGGACTATTGAAATAGTTTGCTGGTAAGACTGCCTGCCTCAAGCCTCTCCTCACTCCAATCCATCCTCCAGCCACCAAAGTGATTTTCCTAAAGCACAGGGCTGACCATATCACTCCCTTCATCAATAAACTCCAGTGACCCCCTATTACCTCTAGAATCAAGTACAAAATGTGTGTGTGGTACTCAAAGTCCTTGATATCTTAGCACATTCTTACCTTTGCAGTCCTATATCTTATTTCCTGCCACATCTCTGCCTTCCAACTCCTCTGGCTTTCTTGAAATCAAAACTAAAATTCCACCCTCCTAATTCTAGTGCCTTTCATCTTTTATTTTCTCTTTGTCTTGTATTTAGTTTGCTTTTTTGTCTTCTCCATTAGTCTGCAACCTCCTTGAGGGTAGAGACTGTCTTTTCTTTCTTTTGTAGTTCCAGGGCGGAACACAGTTCCTAGTACTAGCATATGCTTAATAAATGTATATTGACTGACAGGCACACTAACTCCTAGAATACTACAAGGCATCCTCAGTGAACTCCAAAGCAATGTGAAAGATATTGATCTAATCCACATGGAGAAAATAGATGAAACATACATTCTTCAGAAGAACCAGGCCACTTATTACATTAGTACATATATCTTCAATAAGCACTGCAGAGGAACAATGAATAGAACTGAGGAATAGGTGGATATATTTGGGCAATTGAATACTGTTGGCTTGATCCCAGACTATTTTTTAAAGGAATCTTTTCAATGTCACATTATAATTACTTTGTTTCCTTTTTTAAAATAATTTTTTTTTACTCAATTGCATGTAAATTTTTAAACAATCTTTTTTTTTTTTAACCCTTACCTTCCGTCTTGGAGTCAATGCTGTGTATTGGCTCCAAGGCAGAAGTGTGGTAAGGGCTAGGCAATGGGGGTTAAGTGACTTGCCCAGGGTCACACAGCTGGGAAATGTCTGAGGTCATATTTGAACCTAGGACCTCCCATCTCTAGGCCTGGCTCTCAATCCACTGAGCTACCCAGCTGCCTCCCCCCCCCCATGTAAATTTTTAAACAATCTTTTTTTTTTTAAACCCTTACCTTCCATCTTGGAGTCAATACATTGGCTCCAAGGCAGAAGTGTGGTAAGGGCTAGGCAATGGGGGTTAAGTGACTTGCCCAGGGTCACACAGCTGGGAAGTGGCTGAGGCCAGATTAAACAATCTTTTTAAAAATCTTGAGCTAAATTCTCCCCTTCCTCTCTCTCATCCCCCCTCCCTGAGACAGCAAGCAATCAAATACATTTTTACATGTGCAAAAAAGTAAAACATTTTCTCATGTTAATCATTTTGTGGAAGAGACCTCAGACAAAAAGAAAGTGAAAGATGGTATGTTTTGTTCTGTTTTCAGACCCCATTAGTTTTTTTTTTTCTTGAGGAGGATGACATCATCTTAGCTAAGTCATTCACAATTATTCACCATTCAATCTTGCTGTTACAGTAAAGTACTCTGGTACAGTATTCTGATTCTGCTCACTTCACTTTGTATCAGTCCATGTGGTTATTTCCAGATTTTTCTAAAATTATCCTTTTTTTCATCATTTCTTATAGCATAATAGTATTCCATTACAATCAAATACCATAATTTATTCAGTCATCCCCCAATTGATCTCTTCAATTTCCAGTTCTTTGCCATCACAAAAAGAGCTGCTCTGTTGTACAAATGGGTCCCTTTCCTTTTTTTGTCTTTTTTAAAAAAATCTCTTTGGAATACAAACCTAGTAGTGGTATTGCTGGGTCAAAGGGTACACACGGTTTTGTTGTTGTTTGTTGTTGTTTTTATACACAGTTATATAATCCTTTGGGCACAGTTTTAAATTGTCCTCCGGAAGGGTGGGATCAGTCCACAACACACCCACAGTACATTAGTGTCCCAATTTTCCCACACTCCCTTCAACATTTATTATTTTCCTCAAGTTAGCCAATCTGATAAGTGTGGGGTGTTAATTCACAGTTGTTTTATTTTTATTTCTTTAATAAAGAATGATTTAGGGTATTTTTTCATAAGTGTCATTAGTTTCTTAAAAACAAATAACACAAAGGAGAATAAAAAGATGCATGGTAAGTAAAAGGAACAATGAATTAATTAGACATAAATAGTGACATAAAAGAAATAGATCAGAAATTCTGTAACACAGATTAAGTAACAATGTTGGGATTAAAAGCTATATTCTTTGACTATGAAACCAATTGTCTTCTTATTTTACAACCAACAACCAAACATTCACATGAAGATGGGCAGCCTCAGTTATTATTATAAATATAATAATTTTTAAAACCCTTATCTTTTGTCTTAGAATAAAATAATTTGTCTTGGTTCCAAAGCAGAAGAGCGGTAAGGGCTAGGCAATGGGAGTCACACAACTAGGAAATGACTGGGGCCATTTTTGAATCTAGGATCTCCTGACTCTAGGCCTGGCTCTCAATCCACTGAGCCATCTAGCTGCCATCAATTATTATAATTATAATAACAACAAAAACAATAAGCCATTCATTTTTTTATATCACTGTGACTGTGAATAGGCAATACAAGAATTATTATCTCAGTTTTATAGACACAGAAACTGAAGTTTGGAGAAGGTGTGACATGACTGAAGTCAGAGAGCTACTAACTGTTGAAGGCAGGATTTGAACCTAGGTATGGAAGTACCTAGTCCAGCGTTGAGAATCAGAAAATGTATGACCTCTATGAGGGATTTCTAGTAAACATTCACTGGAAAAAGTTTGAGGAAAAAAAAATTAGAGAAAAATAAAATAGAATGAAGTGGTATGGAGCATTTTCAATCTGTGGAGGTAGAGGGAACACTTACCCTGAGGAAGTCAAATATCCACTATATTCAGCTACATTAGGGAGGGAGTGAGGATGGTGAAAATTAAGTTGGAAAAATGATTCATGATCAAAGGCTGCAGGAAGCCAAAGGGAGCCCATGGCTGTATTGTCTTTAGCTAAGTAAGTCATGGAGGAGATGGAGTGAGAAAGGAAGGGCTAGTGTCCTCTCTCCATAAAATCATGCCTTACCAGGCCTCTGTGAGCACATCTAGTCTCTTCTGTCCTGTTATCTTGGTTTTACTCCTTGTAGATTCCCCTTGAAACTTTTGACTTCTTCCTTATGTCTCTCTATGATTTGTGACAATCTGGCTTTGCCCTTTGGACTATGCTGTGTTTTCTCTTTGCACTCTTGGAATCTGGCCTTATGATCAGATCCAAGGGACTTATCTCCTCTAGTTTGTTGAACTGAGACTAATATTCGTTAATCCCAACCTATGGGTGTTGCACCTCCCCTTCCTTCCTGCCCTCCCCCAAATCCCTGGTTAGTAAGACATGACACCTGTACATTATTAGTACTTTACTTTCACCAGAAAGAGGGAATGTGCTGAACCTGGACCACACCAGAGGGAGCAATTAAAAAAAAAAAGAATGAAATGGACTATGAACTGCCAGTTGGTGTAAAGCTCCTTCTCCAAGAACTCTCCCTCCCACCTGCTTGCCCTAGAGAGAGACAGACAGACAGAGGTTTTTTCCCCACCACAGACTGAGGAGGTTTTGCTTTGTCCCTCCCCTTAGTGAAGCAACCAGTGAAGACAGTTGGGTTTTTGTTTCCTGCAAAGGAGTAAGAGTAATGGAAATAGAAGAGAAACTGGCTATAAAGAAATAGTATAACTAGCGACCATGAGGTGAGAATATAGATTATAGACCTAGTTCACTGAGATGAGCAAGACAAGGACTCAACTCTGCACTGAATGAATCCTCCTAGGACACACATAGGAGTATCTACCCTCTTTCAATACCAGGTTCTAGAATCTGGAAGAGCTTGAGTTCCAAACTACTCTGGGAAGGAAGTAGAAGGGCATTGATGCTCAATTGCAAAGTGACATGATTCTTGTGACTTTAATATCCATTTCTATTAAATGCTTACTTTTCAGTTCTGATCTTTGACTGTTAATTGTAGGGAGCAACTAAAACTCAAGCCTTAGTTAAATTTAGAATTTATCAATTTTTGGCCTGAAATAAGGAAATTACCATGAAAAGTTCTCATCACTTAAACCCAGGTTTGTGCAAGTCCATAAAGGATGAACCAACATACAGCAGGCAAGAGATGATTCATTACCAGCACAGCAGTCATTTCAGAATCAACTTTCTGTATTCAGTTTGCATCCTTAGTTGGTTAAAGCAAAGATCAAAGTAAATAACAAATTGAAATAAAGAAAAAAAAGAAATGAAACCATGGTGCTATTAAGTTAGCTTTAAATTGATCTCTTCAAACAAACTCTGGAAAATGGAAAATGACTAAAATGTAAAGAAATTGCTTTGATTATAATTTCATAAAGAAGTTTAATCAGAACAATTGCCACAACTGAGGCAGAAAGAAATAGAAAACTGCCTTGGCTTGCAGTCACATAGTTTCTTCAAAAAGCAGAGATTCATGACAGTGAAGTGTCATACAGGTTGAGAGTACAAACTCATTTGAAATGACAGATAATTATGAACAATATTAACTCATAAAACAGAAAAGAAAAAGGGGGAAATGAGCAATTAGCAAATTTGGTATGAGATTAACCTAAACCAGGTCATCCTGAGTGCATTTGTCATAGATTCAAGAGTGGAAAAGACCTTAGAGATTATCTAGTTTAACCAGGAGGACAACAAATAGATGTGAATGAAATAGATCTGCCACCATTTTTATGATTATCTTTTCTAAAAACAACAGCAACAATAGCAGAATCACTGCATTACTGGAACCAGTTTATATTAAAATTTTTTTTAACCCTTACCTTCCATCTTAGAATCAATATTAAATTGGTTCTGAGGTAGAAGATAAGTAAAGGTTAGGCAATGGGTGTGACTTACCCAGGGTCGTACAGCTAGGAAGTGTCTGAGGCCAGATTTGAAACCCAGGATCTCTTGTCTCTGAGTCTGACTCTATCTACTGAGCCACTTAGCTCCTCCTTGTATTCATTCTTAAGAGTCATACTGTCAAACTGTCCATTACTCATATATTTAAATGGATTTCATAGATGTGAACATTCTTTTCATTGATAAAAGTTTCAATCATCCATGCTTTGACAATCCTTTGCTCTTGTTTATGTTCTATAAATTTGTTGAAAAGAGTCTACCCAATGTTCTAGGAGATGATTTCATTTCCACTGTACTTATTATTTGTTGAATATTTTTAAATAGTTGGATTTGGCATAGAAAAATCCCACCATTAAGGATTTCTTTCAACAATGCATCTATAGTTTATACATCAAAATTATTCAAGATTCCTTGGAAGTTTACTTGAAAGTAACAGAAATTATCTTAAGATAAATCTCGGGAGAGAATTATATAAAAGAAGGAGTTAGATGCTCAAGTCACAGAACATTGCAGAGACTCCTGGAAGGTACCTATTACTACTCAAAAGAGTGTGACTGACCATCCACATAGGAAAAACCAAGCAGATGAAGATGGTTTATTATTCATGTTATGAACTGGAGTTAAATTAATAACTCACAATGATTATCTATCTATTTATCTATAGACAATCTTTCTATTAGTCTTGAGAAGAGTGTACAAATTGATATATCAGGCCTGAGATTAAACAAGAAGAGGGCAACAGGCTGGATTGCCTTTGGGAAATTGTGGAGTCTTTAATTGTGCTTTCTTTAAGAGTACTTTCTCTCAGAATCAAAGGTTTGTCTTTTTAATTTCAACATTTCATTGGTATTTTGTATCTGTCAGTCAGTCACTCAACTGATTCATTCACAAGCATTTATTAAGTGTTGAATATGTACCAGGCAATATACTAGATTTTGGGGATACAAAAAATAAAATGGTACAGTTTCTGCCCTTGAGGAATTTATATACTAGAGGTGGAGATGACATGTACAGGGGGCAGCTGATTGATTCAGTAGATTGAGATCTAGGTCTAGAGACAGGAGGTCTTGGGTTTCAATCTGGCCTCTGACACTTCCTAGCTGTGTGACCATGGTCAAGTCACTTCACCCCCATTGCCTAGCCCTAGCCACTCTTCTGCCTTATAACCAATACACAGTATTAATCCTAAAGTAAGGTTTTTGTTTTTTTTTTTAAAGAAAGCATAAGCTATTTTGTGTGTGTGTGTGTGTGTGAGAGAGAGAGATGGTGAGTTGCAATTAGGTATATCAGAAAATGAAATCTGATTAATTGATCTGAGATTTGAAGGCTACTAGGGATTGAGGTGAGGCAGGGGATCATTCCAGGCATCCAGATAAGATAGGGTGGAGGAAGGGAGGATAACCAGGGCACAGGGACAGAGAGGGAGACAGAATGTTTTATATGAGGAACTGCAAGGATGTTTTGGCTAGACAGAAGTGAAAGAAAGGGAATAATGTACTTAACAAAGTTCAAAGGTTGGTTGGAGCCAGGTTGTGAAGGTCTTTAAATGTCCAAAAGAAGTTTACATTTTTTTCTAGACCTAGCAGGAATGGAAAACCAAGGAATTTATTCATTGTTTTTTCATTTATTTTATTTTTGTTTATTTGTTTATTCATTTATTTGATCATTTATTGATCTGACAAAAGGTTAGACCCATGCTTTAGGAAAATGGTATTTGGAGTTGTGCAGAGGATAGATGGAAGAAGAGAGAGACTTGGGCAGAGAGAGCAAATTAGGTTATAGAAACTGGGCAAGAACTAGTGAAGTCTTAACCTCTGGTGGTAGCTGTGTGAGTAGAAAGAAGGGGACACGTGAAAAATATCGGTGGAATCAACAAAAGGCAAAAAATACTAAATCTAAAGAATTTAAAATGAGAGTTAGCATGGTTTAGCAAAAAGGGCACTGACTTTGGAGTCCAAGGACCTAGATTCAAATCTCACACTTAACTAATTGCTACTTGTGTGACCAACCTTCCATTCTTTTAGGCTTTGGTTTCCTTATTTTTAAGGAAGGAAACAAGCATTTATTAAATGCCTGTTATGCACCATGCATTTTATAAATATTGTTTTATTTGGTCCTAATAACAACCTTGGGAGACAAATGCTATTCTTATCTTAATTTGCAGTTGAGGAAACTGAAGTAAAAAAGAAGTTAAGTGATTTGCCCATGGTCACACAGATAGAAGGTATTAGAGGCCATATTTGAACTTATGTCTTCCTCATACCAGATCCAGTGATCTCTCTACTCTGCCCCATAGTTGTCTCATTTTTAAAGTGAGTGATATGGACTAGATAGTCTCTGAATTTCCTTCCAATCCTAGAGCTATGATTCTGTGAGCTTGTGAGTAATAATAAGAGGACATGGTACATTGAGTAAGCTGTGATATAAAAAATAAGAAATTTTTAAGAAGAGAATAAGAGATATCAGTGGTGAAATGTATGATCAAAAATAATATAAACAGGCTAGTCATATTGTGAAAATGAGGGAGGACCCGTGGGCACATGGTCACATGGTATGTTCTACTAGTGTGCTGGCCATTCCAGTCATCTCAGCACCATGGCATGGAGGAGCTAGTCAGCTCTATCCTTTGTTACAGAGCAGAGAAATCCAACCATTCTTCACTGCAAACCACTCAGTACCCATGCTCAACACCAACCAGCAAGGGCATGTGGGTCCAATACTACACTGAACTTTCTACTTTTGTCATGATAAGTAGAGTGATTCACATTTGGAACTCTGCTCAGTCTTCTACTATGACTAGTAAATGCCTATCTCCTCTATATCCCAATGACATTTTACTATAGATTTTCTTTTAAGTTAACATCAAATTACTGACTCTGGCTCCAACCGTTTACTCAATTCTAAATCCACCTTACTGCACTATGGTCTCTCATCTACATTTTTCATTTTGTCCCCCCCAAAAAGCACGGGAGATTTATCTGCAGCATTCTCTAAATCTGGGAATGGGAAAACTGTTAAAAAAGAAAAAGGAAATGAAATGAGCTTGTTATGACCTATTCCTTTATTTTTATACTGTTACTTTCTGTCCTAGTATCAATTCTTTCCTTCCTTCCTTCCTTCCTTCCTTCCTTCCTTCCTTCCTTCCTTCCTTCCTTCCTTCCTTCCTTCCTTCCTTCCTTCCTTCCTTCCTCCTTCCTTCCTCCTTCCTTCCTTCCTTCCTTCCTTCCTTCCTTCCTTCCTTCCTTCCTTCCTTCCTTCCTTCCTTCCTTCCTTCCTTCCTTCCCTTAGAATTGATATAAGGTTCCAAGACAGAAAAATGGGCAATTGGGGTTAAATTACTTGTACAGGGCTGCACAGCTAGGAAAGAAATATCTGAGACCAGATCCTGCTGACTCCTGGCCTAGTGCTCTATCCACTATGCTCCCTAGCTGCTCTGACCTATTCTTCTAAAAAAATAATTGTTAGTATCTTCAGTATTCATATTACCTTCATTCATATCCCTTGTCTGGCCCCCTTGTGCCCGGGCAGCCATCCTCTGTACCAAAAATAAAAAAGGAAAATGTTGTTCAGTAAAACTAGTCAACACATCAGTGAAATCTGACAGTTTCACACTCACAGTCTTCATCTACAATGATGAACATATTTTTTCATTTTTTGGGCCAAGATGTCATAATCACAGTGTTAATTTTCTTCCCTCTCTCCTTTTCTTTCTTTCTTGCCAGTCATCCTTATTGTTTTCCTGGTTCTGCTTATTTTACTCATTATCAGTTAGTAAAAGTCTATGTTTCTCTGAATTTTTCGTGTTTCTCATTTCTCACAGCAGTTACATTCCAGTGCATTCATGCACCACAACTTGTCTAGCTCTTCCCCAGTTGATGGACATGTGCTTTGTTTTCATTTCTGCACTACTACAGAAAGTGCTGCTGTGGCTTTCCGTTCTGTCTTTTAACTTTCTCGGTACATATGCCCGGTACCGGGATCTCTGGATTGCCAAGTGTAGATTCCCCGCCCCCGTCCCCCCCTCCCCGTACCTCCAAAGCATAATTCCAAATTGCTTTCTAGAATGAATGGGCCAATTCACAGTTCCACCGGAAAATCCTTTTTCACAATAAAACTGGGAGATCTGTAGTGCATGCATTATTATTTTCATTTCTTAGAAGGGGTAACTGGGGCTAAGCGACTGGCCTAGGCTCAAACAGCTAGTTAGAGCTGGTGATAGAATTCGAATCACGCTTTTGGGGGGTCCTTTACGCCATCCCGGAGAGGCTTTAGGTTCCCTCCGCATTCGGGATTTCACTATCCAGGAGATGTAGGTGGAGTATTTTAACCTCGAGTAAGAACCCGCCCCTCTGCCCCACGAAACTACATTTCCCTTGGGTCTATGCGGCTCAGGGAGAGAAAACGCTCTTACGTGTCAAAGGGCCGGATCAAGAAGTGGAGCCGGAAGGCCTGCTGGGAGAAGAGCCGAACTCCATTTCCCAGCAGTCTCCGGGCCCACCATGTCCCTTCCTCGAATCACCCTCCCGAAACCCGCGCCGTTCCGCGCGCGCGCGCGCGCCGGCAGCACGTAGCGTGGGTGACGCGTAATATGTGGGCCGCTCGGAGCCGCGGTCGCGCCGTGTGTGTGAGTGACTGAGGGAGTGAGGCACTGAGGAAAGAAGGGCGGGAGGGAGGGAGGGGAGACTGCTCGGCGGGGGTCGGGAGTGCTGCGGGAGACCCCGGGAAGGTAAAGCTAGCGGCTGGGGTATTGCCGGGAGAGGGGATGGGGCGCGCGCCCGGGGCGGGCGGGAGAGGGAGACAGGGAGCGCGCGCGGGGCGGCGGCGGCGGCGGCAGCGGGGGGAGGGGCGACACCTGCACTGCCGGAGGGGAACCGGTGCCGGGGGGCTCGGTGTCACTTGAGACTGGCCTTCCCTCCCGCTTCGTGGGGGCGGGGCTTCCGCACTCCCTCTCCCCATCCCTCAGATCAGTCTCCTCTCCTCTCCTCCTGAGATCTCACCCCCCCGAAACTTCTTGGGGACTAACCTTCCTCCCTTCTCCTGAGGAGTAAACCTCCTTCCTTCTCTTATTTACTCCTCCCCTTTCCCTCTTCTCTTCTCTCTTTCCCTTGCCTTCCCTCACTTCTCTTTCCCCTCTCCTTCTTCCTCCTGGCTTTCCACCCTCCCTCCTCTTCCTCCTCCCTTCCCCCCGCCCCATCTTCCCTTCCCCTTATGGGGTGGCATGGAGGAGCATTGTTTCTTCCCCCCCCCCTCTCGAAATCCGCCCTGGTGTGTACGTGATGTGGGTTGGGGGTTCCATTTTCTCCCCTTTCCTAGTTACACCCGCCTCCCACACGGCTTCCTATCACCTAGGTTGGGACCGATTGTCTCTTCCCACGTTTTCCCCTCCCCTCCTCTCCATGACCCTGTCCCGCCTCACTTCTGGACTAGGATTGGGGGAGGAGACGGGGGAGGAGACGAGGGCGGAGCTTTCCTGTTACTTTTCTTTTCCTCCTCCCGGTGGGTTGGGAGTGCCTGGGAGGTGAGGTGTGTAGAGTTCGGTAAACTGATGCGGAATTGAAACAAACGAAACCCTAAACTAAATAATCCGCGGTTTTCGAAGATTTCTAGTCTTCTGCTCCTTCATATAAAACAGCGATCCCCAGCAGTTTTCTTATTCAAGACATTTTTTCTTTCTCTGTAGTATTTTGGGAAGTCTTGAGTTTAAAATGTGTTGATAAGGCGGCTGTAAATTTTTTTTTGGGTGGGGGATGATAGCTGTACTTTATCAGTTTGATTCTGTATCATTTTGCAGTTTCATTTTGTCAGGTGTTTTGAATTTTCAGCGAAGCATTATTAATGAACACTATTCTAACTAAAGAATTTATATTAGTAACATTCCTTTGTTATAGTCTTTATTAAATGAAAGTTGAGGCATTTATTGGTTGTCTCAGCCTGTAATTTTTTTTTCATTTCTAGTGTATTTGATTTTAAAGTATTTACTTTTATTCCATGTTTGTTTAAAAAAGGAAGGTAGATTGAGTATTTTTTTCCCTCTTGTGCTGCCAAGACCTGTGCATGATGTTGGGAAGTGAAAAGCCTTCACTCCTTATTTTAGTTCAGAATTTGATTTTTGAATGCTAGAGGTAATAGAGGCAGAGGGTTTTTTATTTGTGCAAGGGTATGAAAAAAAATAATGTTCTACAGTTTTGAGGTACTTACTGAATACAGTTATCTGCCACTTCCATATATTCTACAGTTGTTAAAGAATAATTATATGGCAGGTATAATCATGTTAGTTTCACTTGTTTTGAGTATTTAAAATCAGTTTTCTTGAGTTCACAGACTTTGTGAACAGAAATGAATTGGATGTTTAAGTTTGGAGAGTTATTTTGTATATTTTAGGTAATCTCATGTTTTAAGTGATTTTGGGTCCTACTTCAGCTCAAATAATCACTTATAAGATAAAGACCAATTGTAAATATATATTTTATTTATTTTTTAACTGATCATTAGTTAGATTTTCTTTGAGACAAAATAAGTATACAAATATATCGGGATGGTTCCTTTGAATAGTTAATAGTTTTATCCTTCAGATATCTGTTAATAACATTTTACTAAACAGTTGCTCCTTGGTAAGCCAGGTGTAGGGGATGAAATGTAAGAAATGTTTGTGTTGAAAAGGATAGGTTGAATATTTTTAAAAACCCAAAGAACTAAATTACCATGTCACAATTTTAATCAATCCAAAACATCAAGAGAAACACTACCTTTTGTTGAATTATGCCACAGATACAATGTATAAGTGAGCCTTAACTAAAGAGAAGAATCTTGATGGGAAATCAGTTCTATCCATTCTTAACTATTGAGTTGTGCTGGGACATTCATTCTGGAAGTTATTTAATTTTTTTGTGGTTCCATTTTTTTTATTTGTAACATAGGTTGAACAATTGCTTGCCACTTGGTAGTGCCTACCTCAAGGGTATTTGTGAGGATGAATTAGATCAGGTTTTTGGGCTTATTGGAACAAGGCACAACTAGAATTATGAGGTAGTATCCTCATCTTGGGATCCCAGATTTAGAGCTGGAAGAGATTTTAGAGGTCATCTAATCCATCCTCATTTTACAGTTGAGGAAACTGAGACCCAGTAGGATTAAGGGACCTGCCCAAGATCACACAGGTAATAAATCCTAGGGTTGGGATTTGAACCCTAGTCCCTTGACTCCAAATACACCAATCTTTCTATTTTACTAGATTGCCTTCTGTTGTCATGGTTAATACAACAGCAGTCAGTTTACCCATAAGGTAACTAATAATGATACCCAGCATTTATATAAAGCTTTAAAGTTTACAAAGCTTTTGAAAATTTTACCTCATTTTATTCTCATAGTCCCACAGGGTGCCATTATCTCCATTTTACAGATGAGGCAGACAGGTTAAGTTAGACCCTTGCCCAGCATCAGACAGCTAATAAGTAAGGCCAATAAACTTCAGTCCTTCCTGACTTAAGATCCAGCATTCTCTCCACCACCTGACTGCATGGTGTCCCTTCATTATCCAGACTTACATGCCAGTGCTCAGTTTCATATTTGGAGTCTTAAGTTCATGTTTAACTTTTTTTTGAAAAGCCTTTAAAGATTACAGACAGTGTAATCATGTAATAAATGGTGTATGGTTAGGATGTTAAAGAAGTTTGTTAATTTGAATAAATTAATTAAATTTATATAACTATTTTATGTTAGTGAATATGGTTTGCTTCTTGGGAATAAAGCTCTATGGTGTGAAATAACATATCAGGGTACAGGAAAATTTGATTTGATTTTTGTGTATTAGTTATCTTGTATTTTAAATTTTGTTTAAAAAGACAAAATTAAAGACTTGTTTGAAAGAGTTTTTGAAATCCAGGTTTTTAGTAAGGTGCTTATTGGTCAGTATAAAATCTTGTAGATGCTTAGAAAACATGACTTATATGTTATATAGATCTGTTTCTAAGTGATGTGTTAGAACTTCCTTGTAAATAACAAAGTTTTATCAGGCAAAGTATTTTTTAAGTAATACATCTTCTTAGGGAATTTATCAGAGGTGGAATTAATTACATATGAACATTGTTTTCTAGTCTGACATCAACATTTCACACTCTAAGCAGTTATTTCCAAAGTTAAAATTATTGCTGAATGTAGACTAATTGAAAGTTCTAGCATGGTTGTTTGAAGAATTTCCAAAATGCTTCCTTAAATTTTCTAGAAAATTTATATGTATTGGCTAGCCCTACACGAAGGCTGTTTAATACCATGTAGGGAAGTATCTTATTAGATTATTTTTACCATTTACATACTTTGCTATTTTGCCTATAGTCTACTCCCATTTTGACATTGAACCAGGTTGAATATTGATGAAAGTAGTTGTGGGAGGAGGAAGTGTTTCGGTATATTGTTTTTTAAAAATGGATTTATGCAGGATTTTATGAGTACATATGTTTGTGGGATCATATGCATACTGGTAGATTTTTAGAAGATTAGCTGCTATGCTCTCTGGTTAGTTTTCTTGGCCTTCTGATGCAGGAATGATTGCTCTTACTCAGAAAAGGCAGGATCTTTTCCATGATGTTCACTTCAAGTATTTATTAAATGCCTACATTGTGTGAGGTAGGTAGAGTATTAGGCTTTGGGGAGAAAAAGAAAAACAACTGTATATTTCATGGAGCCTCCATTATACTGGGGAGAATTATAATTAAACAGATATGAGGTAGTTTCAGGCGGGAGAGGGGGATCAGGAAAGGCTGCCTGTAGGAGGTGGGAGCTGAATTGAGCTTTGAAGGAAGATAGGGATTTTAAGAGGGAGAGGTGAGAAGAGAGTTCATTACCAGTGTGGGGGGAACAGCCTGGTAAAGGAAGGCGAAGGCTCAAAGGTAGAAAATGGAATGCCAAGTTTGTGTCCCTTGAATCTGGGGCACAGAAGTTATACTTTAAATTTCAGTAGCTATTAAGGAGTAGAAGTTTGTTGGGGGGCATGCTCTGATACTTAACTGATCATTTATTGCCTGTTGCTTTTTTACTATTGAAGCTTCCTTTCCAGCAGGCTAGATCTGTTATGGCAAATCTCTCAAAATACTGACATTGGCATCCTTTGAAATCATTTAGTCTCTTCCTTATTTCACTACCTGATATAATTTACAAGTTGTAAAGCCTGCTGTTGTACTCTGAAGAAAAGAAAGAGGCTTGTGAGAAAATAGCCTAGTGTTTATTGACAGGGAAGATTGTTTTTGTAATGTTTTAAACTGTCTGGAACTTAGATTGAGTAATTCTTCAGAAGTAGTCACCTTATTTTAAAATGTTTGTTTTAAAAAAACAAACAAACATCCTTTCCTTCTGTCTTAGAATCAGGGCCAAGAATAGTGCTTCTAAGGCAGAAGAGCAGTAAGGCCTAGGCAATTGGGGTTAAATGGCTTGCCCAAAGTCATACTAAGGAGTGTTGGAGGTTAGATTTGAAACTAGGACCTCCTATCTCCAGGCCTGGTGTCTGTACAGTGAGCCACCTAGCTGCCCCTAAAATGCTGAGTTGTGAAATTTCATATTGGAGAATTAAAGATGTTAAGGAAATTCTCCAGAAGGAATGCTCCCATATGTAATTCAAAAGTTTTTTAAAAGCATAGTATAACACAGGATGATGGTTGGGATATTGCTGGGTCAGTTGAAAATAGATTCTCTCGCAAGTAATATCAAGAGGTAGCCTTATTTTTCATTTTAACTTTCTTAACAACTTGCTTCTTTGACTTTAGTTCACTGTGCTGTTCAATTATATATTCTTTGGACTGTGAATAGCCAGTGTTTGACAAGAAACCAGTTGACTTTTTTTTTTAATGGATGTTCTTTCATTTTATAGTCATCCCTCCTTTCTTTCTATCCCTGAGAAGAAAAAAGACTCTAACTTAAGAACTTTCAAGATTTAATTTTCTGTATTTCTCCCTCACTTTCCCAAATATCTTTTCCTATTTTCTGTCTCTTAAGTGCTGATTTTTCAAGATCTTCTCTTCTAAATAAATGAAAGTGTTTTTCTTCGAAATTGCTCCATTGTTTTGTGCACCTTTGGTCTTTTCTTTCTCTTTCTGCATTACTTTCTCCAGAAGAGCTTCCTTCTTGAGAAGGATTTTGGTGGATTGTCTTTTTTCAAGTTCACTTCTGTCACACCCCTCCCACCCCACTTCAGTCTATTCCTGCATTCTCCTGGTAAATTTAGCTACTCATCTTTACAGTGAAGGAGCGTTGCCACTTAACCATTAGCTATATTGGCTATCTCTATAGCCATGCCTTGACTATCTGATGCTGGGTTTAGTACTTTGACTTGCATACATTTTTTGAGGTGTGCAGTTGAGTGAGTGTATATGTATTGAGAATGCTTTCTAAATAGAGACTATTAAAATGAAACATTTCTTCCAAATGGATTTGAAGTCCTGTCTTCTAGCTGTGTGACACTAGCTGTTGATTTTAGATTAATCTTTCTAGGTTTAATTTTCCTTCTCTGTAAAACAAATGAAAGAGTAAAGTATTATTAAGTGCTTATTATTTGCAGTACAGTAGGGATATAAATAGAAAATTAAGACAGTCTCCGTTCTTGGTGATATTGGTGTCATCTACCTTACTGGATTGTGGTGAGGATTAAATAAGACATGCAAGTAACGAAGTTATTAATCTTTAATTTAAAATTGCTTTGGGGACTTTTAAAAGTTCTCTAAATTAGAAACTTGATCACTTTTTGTGAATTTTCCCATTATCTTGCTCCTTAGGATTTCATGAATGATTCCCTCTCTCTGGATATCTCTTTTAACTTGTACATTTTTGGTCAATGTGAAAACAATTTTTCTGTCTGTGAATTGGCTCAAACCCGGCTTCAGTGCTTCATCAGTAACTTCTAGATGGGAGCATTATGATGTTACTATTTGTTACCTTCCTGAAAGCCATTGTTATGAATCTAGTTATCTTGTCTGCATTTATTTTTGTGTCTTTTTAAAAATTAGATTGCATTTCTCATTCCCTTGTTTGTTAGACCAGTTGTAAGTCTGGTTAATATTTTGTTTATACCATGATATTGCAAGTTTACCTTAGTTAGGAGTTATTAATATTGGATTAAACTTTTTTTTTCCCTTACCTTCTGTCTTGGAATCAATACTGTGTTTTGGTTCCAAGGCAGAAGAGTGGTAAGGGCTAGGCAATAAGGAGGCAAGTGACTTGCCCAGGGTCACATAGCTAGGACATGTCTGAGGCCAGTTTTGAACCTAGGACCTCCTGTCTCTAGGCCTGACTCTCAAACCACTGAGGTCCCCATCTCCCCTGGCAGTTGCCCCCCAGATTAAACTTTTAAAAATATCCTAGTTCTGATCAAGGAATAATTTTGTAATGCTTTCAAATATTAATTCTTTGTTTCATGAAAGGTTCCCTTTAAGAACTGAGTTCAATGAATATAATTTTGTTTCCTATTAAAATGTAAAAAAAAATGTTAATTACTTTTTTATTTTCACAGTAGTGCTTTTTTGAACAGTAAACAAAGAAAGCTACATTTCTTACAAATAATTCTTGTGTATTTAATATATATATAGTCATTAATCTTTATAATTAAAAAAGGTAGCTCACCTGGCATACAAAATTGATTACTTATTTGTATTCTTCTCTTATAACACAAGTCAAAATATTTTTTGGGATCAATGATGTTATCATTTTTATTTTCTTCTCAAATCCACTATCTTGTTAAATAGTTAGACAGTTATTCTGTTCAAAAATATTTTTTTGTCTTAAATATATGCTTGAATAAAAGGACAGAAATTACATCATCTTATGGATAGAAAATATGCATATATATTGCTATGACTCAGTGAGTTCCCAGATCATTGGGTGCAGGTCAGATGTATGGTTTATTTAAGCATAAGTAGAGTTAGCTAGCAATGAGACATATAATCTGGGTTCTTTCATGCTAAGTTTTTCAGTCATTTAGTCGAGTCTGACTTCCTGACCCCATGGATCATAATGTCCATGGGGTTTTCTTGGCAAAGATAATGGAGTAGTAGGCTATTTCCTTCTCCAGTAGATTAAAACAGGTTAAGTGACTTGCCCAGGCCAAATTTGAACTCATATCTTCCTTAGGCTGAGTGCTATCCACAGAGTCAGTTTGCAGAACTCAAAACAAGTTAGGCAAAATTCTACTTAGATTTTTCTCTGTCATTAACTTTAGTCAAGAAGAGAAATATTGGTAGATATATAAACAAAAACACATATCCATTTTGGAGGAAAACTAGTTCATCTGGTAAATGAAATTGTATTTGATTACTCATTTGTATTACAATCATAATTCAGATCTAAGTATTTTGGGAGATCAATGGTGTTTTACTTTCTTCCTCTCAAATCCACTATCTTGCTTAGTCTCCCTTTACTTATTGTCAAGTCATGCATTCTTGGAAGAGAATAAAAAGTAGACAATTGTCATAGAATGTCCAGTTCTGTTTTGGTATGAAACCAGTGAATGTGTTCACAAAGCAACTATATAATTCACTTTGCTTTGTACTCTAGGTTTTTCAAACATATTTTATCTTTGGGTTGCTTAGACATTCTTCTGGTACTCTCCTATGACAATCCTGTACCTTTTCACCTTTTGATAATTTTGCTCCTAGGGTGATGTTATCCAAATAATGACTTAAATAATGACTTTTTTGTGGTAACTCTGGGCCCTGTTTCCCTCTTAATGTTCTGGCCAGGGACTGAAGCCTTGACTAGCCATTTACCTTTACAGCCAACTTTTGCAATATGGCCAGTTTCCTAGGTCCACCAATGTGAAGAGAAATAGGGAGGGAGAAAAAAGAAGTCTTTCCAGAGGTGTGTTTTCTTGTGGTCTGAGATGTGTAAGGCAAGGAGATCCAGACAGCTCTTAGATTTAATCAGTGATCTTAGCAATAGAGAAAACATATTAGTGATACCTTTTTGTTGAATATAAGTAGATATGTTTATCTGTTACTACAAATTTTAATTATTTTATTAGAGATTATTGTATTTCAGCATTTTCCTCAAAAGTCTCATGTAATCAAAACTTTAGTTTGCTTTTTACACTTAAAAAAATCATAGGGGTAGGAGGTGTCTCAGAGGATAAAGAGTCAGACCTAGAGACAGGAGATCCTGGGTTCAAATATGGTCTCAGAAACTTCCTAGTTGTGTGATTCTGGGCAAGTCAATTAACCCTAATTGCTTATCCTCTTCTGCCTTGGAACTGATATTTGGTATCCATTCTAAGATGGAAGGTAAGGATTTAAGGGAACAAACTCATAGAATATCAGAACTGGAAGGCATTTTTGAGATCTTGAGATATTGAAATAGTCCAACCTCCTTATTTCAGAGAAAATTGAGGCCAGAGAATTAAAATATTTGTCAAGTTATAAAGCTAGTTAATGGCAGAACAGGGGTCTCCAGAGTCTCAAACCTGTGCTTTTCCCACTTAAAAATGAAGTTATCTAAATTGGCCAGAGTATTGTTTAGATCATTGGGAACCCTAACAAACACCTTCTATTCCTTCATCCTCTATTTGTTTTGGAGAAATGTTGACATACTTTTTTTGATCGATATTTATTTATTATATTTCTGCTTCCATAGGCCAAGCCATGACTTCAGGATCAGTGCACGTGGACTCCAAAGCTGAGCTCACTACCTTGTTAGAGCAGTGGGAAAAGGAACATGGCAGCGGGCAAGATATGGTGTCTATCCTCACCAGGTAAGATGATTTAGTATTCTTTGCTAATTTGAAGACTAAAAAGGAAGTTGGAATTCTAGTAGTGTTGCCTGTTTATATATATATATATAAAATATCTAGTAATGTCACCTGCTAATGTATGTGTGTGTGTGTGTGTATACATATATATATATATATATATATATATATATACACACTACATTTTCATTGAAATGATTTAAGGCATTGAGAGATTGAAAAGTAGAGTTCAAGCCAGCGAAACTTATCAACTGAATGTTCCAAGAATGGAGTCATTGAAGCATAAGGAAAGGTAAAGACTGTTCTTGGTAGCAAAGCAATAAAGAGAATACTCATTGTTTAAACAGTGAAGAAATAATATATAATGCTTAAAGAGGAAGGTAATTCTCAATAATAGTTTAATAAATAAATATTTATTTTTATTATAAAAAAAATAGTTTAATAAACGTGTAGCCAGAATTCCCTACTTACTGTTTACAAAGTACTTTCCTTCCAGCTTTGCTGTGATATATATCAGTTGCAGAGGATAATGGAGAACTGTTTGGTATAGCATATTTCAGGAGTAGCGAAAAGGAATGATATGTCTCAAGAGAATGTTGTGGGAATGATGAACAGATTACCAATTGTAGCTGTGAAAGAACAGAAATTCAGACGTAGGTATGATGTTTAGGACAGTGCATGTGTTCAACTGATTGGCATATGTGTTTTGAGCACCTACCATGTGGTCGCCTCTGTGTTAGGAGCTGCATACAAAAGAAGTATAAGCCAAATGTTTCCCTCAGGGATTTGACAACATATTGGCAATATAAGATTGTAACAATCAGGGAATAAGACAATAGGTAATCAAATGTTAAAATTATATTGCAGTTAAGGTGACACCTTAATTAAGGAAGTAAAAGTTGCATCGTTTTCACTAGGGCTCAATTTTGATAGCTAAAAATTGAGAGGATTGAATCAGATCTTTAAGATTTTTTTCCCAACTCTAATAAAATTCTTTGGCTAGAGGAATCTGGAAAGAATATAGCATTAAAATAGTCCATATTTATTTAGTGCTTCATGTTTACCAAATAAATTTTTCCCAGCAGTCCTGTGAGATAGATTGGGTAAGTATGTCTTAACCCCATTTTCAGGTGAGGATATCAGCTCATGGAGACGAAATGTTTTCTTCTTGATTGTATAAGCTAGTAGTTGTCAGAAATTTTAACTCATGTTTCTGACTTCAAGTCTAGGACTTTTTTCAATATACCACTCTGCTTTTAGTAAGAGAAGACTTTGTTGAAGAGAGTTTTGAAATGTGGCTTAAAAAATTATTTGAATAGACTTGAGGCTAGGGAGAAGGGGATATATCATGTCAGGAGAAATAAAGAGAAAAAGCACTAAGATGAGAATGAGTATAATTTGTTTATAGGATAGTTAGAGTTTGGCTCAACTATAGTAAAAATTACATTGCAAAATATAGGGAATAAGATTGGATCAGCAGAATTTGATAAGATTATTAGAACACCTTGAAAGCCAAGCAGAGGACTTTAGACTTGGTTTAGTAGAGCATTTTGAGCATTTATTATGAAAGGTAGTGTTTCAATAGGGTTAATGTAGCGAACAATATAGTTAAGATTGATATAACTGGCTAATCCTAAAGTAAGAGAAATTTTCCAGGAACTATTGTTGTAATTCATAGCCTAGATTGGTGACAGTGGGACAAGGTATCAGGAATTGTAATGATGTTGAGATAGGAATTTTCTCTTTGTTCTAACAACTAATGGACCATTTGTACCTCTTCTGACTAGTCCCCCCCCCTCCCCCAATTTGTATAATTTGTTTGTTTTTCTACTATATTGTTCCAGATAGAAGATATTTCTTTTTCTGCCATATAACTTAGTATATCCATTTACCTATAGCTAATCTAAATGATGGCAAGAGTAATTAAAACCAGAAGATACTCTACTAGTTAAAACTGCAGTGTATGTGGATCAAGTTGTCTCATGAACAGTATGCTAGAGCACATTGAAATGAGATTACAGAGGGTAGTTCCTTTGGACAGAGAAAACCAGCCCTGGAGACAGGGGTCCTGAGTTCAAACTGGAGCTCAGAGACTTCCTAGTAGTGTAACCCCAGGCAAGTCAATTAACCCCCATTGTCTACTCTTTGCTGCTTTGAGAGATAGAGAGAGAGAGAGATTTGGAGAGATGACCTACTGTTTAATTGGTATAAGAAACTTCCAATGAGGAAACTCTCAGTGGAAATAGACACCTACTTTACAAAATAATCTTCAGATATTATCTCATTTGAGCCTCCTAACAGTCATATGAATAGATGCTATTTTTCAAATCCTAATTTTACCGATGAAGATACTGAGGCAAAAATGATTCGTCCATGATCACAAGACTATTGAATGTCTTAAGATAGGACTTGAATTCTGGTTTGCCTGATTCTAGCTTCACCATTCTATGCACAGTGCCAAGCTGCTTCTTATGATTTAGGCATAAGTTCCAGCTGTGACCCTGGATAAGTCACCTATCCTCTCAGGGCCATAGACAACATTAAATTGGATTATTTCCATTATTTGTTTGCTATACTTATAGTTAATGGAACTTCCCAGAGATCCTACTGTATGGTTAGTATCACTTCTAAGATAGAATATTAGCAAAGTTTAGGCAATCAGGGTTAAGTTATTGTCTAGGGTCACACAGTTAGGAAGTGCTTGAGATCAGATTCGAACCCAGATCCTCGCGACTCCAAGTCTGTTACACTGTCTACTGTGCTACCTAGCTACCCTTATATATTTAGCTTTTTAGAGTTTAAAGTACTCATCTGAGTTGGATTTTTCTGGACTTTCTTTTGTTATTTTTTCATTAACAGTGAATAAAGGAATATAAAATATCTCTTTAAGGGTGAAGTTTTTGTATTTTAATGGGGTAAAGGAACATTTGTAATCTCCAAGATGCATAATGTTCTCTTTATTGAAAGGAAAAAAAAAAGAAATGGGAATGTACAATCCAGATTTGTAGGGTAGATCCTGAGTTCCATTTTGAACATGTTGAAACTAGGGTGTCAATAGGATATGCTGATGGTTCTTTTCTTTTTCTTTTCTTTTTTTAAACCCAAACTTTCTACTTTAGTTACAACTCATTTTTTCTTCATTTTTTATTGTCATGCAAAACATGCTTCTATTCATTCATTTATCTATCTTTCTATCTATCTATCCATCTATCTATCTATCTATCTATCTATCTATTTTTTTATTTAAAGATTTTTTTGCATGATTACATGATTCATGTTTTCTCTCTCCCCTCATCCCTCTCCCCTCCTAGAGTTGACAAATAGTTCCACTGGGTTGTACATATTTATATTATCACTTGAACCCATTTCCATATAACTTGTTTTTGAAAAAGAGTAATTCTTTTTTTTTTCTATTAAATTTTTTACATGATTACATGATTCATGTTTCCTCTTCCCTTTCATCCTCCCCCCCCCCTCCTGGATTTGACAAGCAATTCCACTGGGTTATACATATATCTTATCACTTGAACCCATTTCCACATTATTCATTTTTGTAAGAGAGTAATCCTTTAAAACCAAAATCCCAAACACATAATACCTGAATAAACAAGTGATAAACCATATGTTTTCTTCTAGATCTTTATTCCCACAGTTCTTTCTCTAGATGTGGATAGCATTCTTTTTCATCAGTCCCACAGAATTGTCCTGAATTATTTATTATGTTGTTAATTAATAGCAAACTCAATTACCTTTGATTGTCCTACAGTGTTACAGTTTCTGTGTATAATTTTCTCCTGGTTCTGCTTATTTGACTGCACATCAGTTCATGTAGGTCTTTTTAGTTCTTGTAGAAATCCATCAGTTCATCATTCCTTATAGACCAGTGGTATTCCATCACCATCATATACCATACTTGTTTAGCCATTACCTAATCAAGGGATCACCATATTTTTCCAATTTTTTTGCTACCACAAAAAATGCAGCTATAAATATTTTTGTACAAACAGATCCTGGCCCAAGAAATAAAACCAAAAATACACTAATGTGAAAGATGACTCCAATAGTTCTTTCTCTGGAGGTGGATAGCATTCCCTGTCAGGATTGTCCCAGATCATTGCCTCTCTGAGCGTAGCCTAGTTTTCACAGATAATCATCATCTTAATATTGTTGTTATATTATGTACAATGATCTCCTAGTTCTGCTTATTTTGCTCTGCATCACTTTCCGCAGATCTTTCCAGCTTTTTCTGAAATTATCTTGCTTATCATTTTTTATAGCACAATAGTATTCCATTACCAACATGTACCACAATTTGCTCAACCATTCCCCAATTCATGGACATCCCCATAATTTCGAATTCTTTGTCACCACAAAAAAGAGCAGCTATAAATATTTTTGTACAAGACAAGGGCAAGGGCTAGGGAACTGGAGTTAAATGACTTGCCCAGGGTCACATTGCAAGGAAGTGTCTGAGGCCAGATTTGAACCTAGGTCTTCCCAACTTGGGGATTGGGACTCTATCCACTGAGCCACCTAACTACCTCCAAATGGTTATTTTCAGCAGATAATCATCCACATAAGATTGTGACAAAATACTACCTGCAAAATAAAATAAAGATAACTTTAGGGAAAAAATATGTTCTTTCTTTTGACACACAGTGGAGCTGGGTATTTAGGATGTAAAGCTGGAAGTGAGTGGTGTCTGATCTGATCACTATAAGGTCTAGACATTTCACAGACAGTAATCATTTGTTTTGCAGTAGGAAAAGAAGTAATCTTCATTTGTTGGTCATTCTGTTTGATCCATTATTCAAAGTCCCTGTGACAAATGTAGAACAACATTTTGGGGGCATGTTTATATATTTCTTGTTTGACATGTTCTACACTAAAGTGTTCCTGACTTAATTTCCTAAGTCAAGGTGTTAGTACTGAGGCATAGTGAATGACAAAAAAACATCTGAGAGTTCTGAGAGGGCAGAGGCAAAATGGAAGAGAAAAGCAGGGACCTCTCTGATTTCTAGCAAATTTCTCTCCGAACAACTTAATCACTTCAAGATGGTTTTTAGAGTAACAGAACCTACAAAAGGATAGGGTGAAACAGTTTTCCACCCTGAGAAAACTTGGAACATCCGCAGGAAAAGTTTGTTGTATCAGGGTGGGAGTAGAATGCAGACCAGTGTAACAGCAAGCCCTGCCTGGGCAAGCCAGCTCAATCCTTCAGGGTGACTAAATCAGTAGCAGTTATGGCTTCTGGAGCTCTCAGTCCATAGATGATAAGAGTGTTGGACAAATTGTCAGAAGGCAATTTCAGGGGTCCCTTTGTTGGTAGTGGGTCCAGGACTCTTGTATTCAGTTTTAGGTAATAGTCCTGGGTCACAATCCCAAGGCAAGGAGGAGTACTTAGCAAGTGTGTGCTTATGGCTTCAGGGGAGCTGGAACCCTGGTCACAGTTCTAGGCTACAAGAGTGCTTATGGTCACTCACAGATCAGAACTCACAGATCACAGATGAGAAGAGTAGTAAACACACTGCATAAAAAACCTAAAGCTTGTGAAAGTACCCCCCTACTCCACAGAAACAGAGTCCAACTTAAGCAATCTTTAAAGTTAAATGTCAAGAAAAAAATCTAGAAAAATGGGCAAACAATAAAAAAAAGTTCACCATAGAAAATTATTATGGAGACATGAACAAAACACAAACTCAGAAGAAAACAAAGTCAAACTGCTGGATCCAAAGCCTCAAATCGCAATATGAATTGGCTTCAGGCCTAAAATCAATTTGTGGTAGAGCTCAAAAAGGATTTTAAAAATCAGATAAGAGAAGGGTGGAAGAAAAAGTTGGGAAAAAGAAATGAGAGTGATACAAAAATGCAGTGAACCTTTCATGACCTCATGGAATAGAGTTCCTCCTCCCAGGTGTTTGTGACATACCATTTCTGCTGAGTACGCCAAAACATAGAAATCTCAGTTCAAGGCTGCATAAACACTTCCAAGAACTCCTGGGAACGGGATAACTCACCTGTTCACATTCTGGGGAGGATTGGGGAGGATAGATTGTTTCTCTCGAGAAGAGCTTTAAATCTGGTGTGCTGCTTGCAATAAACATTCATTATCCCTCTTTGATAATGTTCCAGTCTTTCTTTCTTGCGACTCCATAGCTGTTCTCCGACAGCTCTAAGCTGTCCCCCAACAGTTCTAAACTGTCCCCTATTGCGACTCCCTAGATGTCTCCAGCACAAAAAAGTCATGAAAAAATAGCTGACAGTTTGTAAATTAGATACAAAATAACTGAAGAAAATAACATCTTAAAAAACTAGATAAATGGAAAAAGATGTGAAAAATTCACT
Source organism: Monodelphis domestica (assembly GCF_027887165.1). Taxonomy (NCBI): domain Eukaryota; kingdom Metazoa; phylum Chordata; class Mammalia; order Didelphimorphia; family Didelphidae; genus Monodelphis; species Monodelphis domestica. The sequence continues at coordinate 88,222,679 of NC_077233.1, forward strand.
AAGGAGAACTCCTTAAAAAGCAGAATTGGCCACATGGAAAAAGAGGCAGAAAAACTTACTGAAGAAGAGAACCTTTTTATTTTTTAATTTTTATTTACTTATTTTTAATTTAAATTAATTTATTTGCTCAATTTAGCACATTATTCCTTGGTTACAAGAATTATATTATTTCCCTCCCTCCCCTCCCCCCACCCTTCCTGCAGCTGACACGCAATTTCTTGGGTATTACATGTGTCCTTGATCAAAAGCTATTTCCATGTTGTTGGTGTTTGCATTAGGATGTTCATTTAGAATCTATATCCCCTCGACCCCATGTCCTGAAGCAATTGTTTTTTCTTCTGTGTTTCTATTCCCACAGTTTTTCCTCTGAATGTGGATAGTGTTTTTTTCTTGTAGATCACTCCAAGTTGTTTAGGATCACTGCATTGTCACTAATGGAGAAGTCAATTACATTTGATTGTACCACAGTGTATCCGTCTCTGTGTACAATGTTCTCCTGGTTCTGCTCCTTTCACTCTGCATCAATTCCTGGAGGTCATTCCAGTTCCCATGGAATTCCTTCACTTTATTATTCCTTTGAGCACAATAGTATTCCATCACCAACGTATACCACAATTTGTTCAGTCATTCCCCAATTGAAGAGCATCCCCTCATTTTCCAATTTTTTTGCCACCACAAAGAGTGCAGCTATGAATATTCTTTTTTTTCTTTTTTTTTTCAAAATGCCAACAAATATTTATTAAATGTTTGATGAGTTCCAGGCACTATGCTAAGTTCTGAGTATACAAAGAAAGGCAAAAAACAATTCACGATTTCATGGAACTTAAAATCAAATGAAACAGAGGAAGGTCTCCATTATGTTGGATAATTTGCTACCAGGTATTGGTAGAAAGACATGAGCAACTCATGAATGGACCATACTCTGTGCTGGTGAAATGAGTATTCATAGAGTTGAAGTCAAAGATCCATTGAAATATGCTCAAATGCCCCCAAACACTTGAATGGAATATATGTGGTATGGGTATGTCATCAGGAAGGGAAAGATCAATTCTGAGGACAGAAATCATGCTTTATCCTTTGTATCATCCCCCCTCAGTATTGAGTTAGATGCATAGTAGGAATTTGCTAAAGGCTTATTCACTAAACTGTTAATGACTTTGTTGACCTATGAAATCGTGAGACTAAGTTATTTGTGACCTGACAGCACTGGACCTATTCTTAAATAGATTCAAAGTAGTGTGAGTAGATCAAAAGGAAGGAAAATATCAGTCTCACCTGGCACTAATAGATTTACAGCTGGAAGGGACCTCAGAGGCCATTTAGTACAACTTTCTCATTTCACAGGTAAGGAAAGTGAGCCCCCCCCCCCCCCAAAAAAAAGGGCTTTCTCAAGGTCTCAAATAAAGTAAGCATTGTCAGTGAAGCTATGAATATTCTTCTACAAGTCTTTTCCCTTTTTATCTCTTTGGGATACAAACCCAGCAGTGCTATGGCTGGATCAAAGGGCAGGCAGTCTTTTATCGCCCTTTGGGCATATTCCAAATTGACCTCCAGAATGGTTGGATTAATTCACAATTCCACCAGCAATGCATTAATGTCCTGACTTTGACACATCCCCTCCAGCATTCATTACTTTCCTTTGCTGTCATGTTAGCCAATCTGCTAGGTGTTAGGTGATACCTCAGAGTTATTTTGATTTACATTTCTCTGATTATAAGAGATTTAGAACACTTTTTCATGTGCTTATTAATAGTTTTGATTTCTTTGACTGAAAATTGCCTATTTATGTCCCTTGCCCATTTATCAAGAACCTTTTTAAAAGTAGATTTGGGTAAGTAGAAGTTAAGGATACCATGAAACATCAAGAAACAGTAAAATAAAATCAAAAGAATTAAAAAAAAGGAAGAAAATGTGAAATATCTCATTGGAAAAAAACTGACCAGGAAAATAGGTTCAGGAGACATAATTGAAGAATTATTAGAGTACCTGAAATCCATGATCTGGTAAGGAGGCTACATTTTTGGGGGTGGGGGTTGGGGGGTGGAGCCAAGATAACTGCTCAGTTGCAGTGAAAGTTGAAACCATTCTGAGAATCCTCTCAAACCAATTTTAAAGTAGTGCCTCAAAATGACAGGAATCACAAAACTAAGAACTAGATGGAGTGAGGGGGTTCTCTTGTGGAAAAAATCTTGAAAGGAATGCAGAGAGGGTCAATTTTCATGGGATAAGGGGGAACAAGAAGTAAAACTGCACTAAGGAGTGTGGGCCAGCCATTCCCCACCTACTCTGCCGGGTTGTTAACCTGGGCATAGCCAAACTTTGGGATCCCAGGACCCTGCCTAAGCCATCAGCAAAGGAGGCAGAATCAGCAGTTTTCGGAACTTCTAGTCTGCAGACTAAAAAAGGCTGGGAAAATGAGCAACCAGTGAAAGAAACACCTAACCATAGAAAATTTCTATGGGGACAAAGAGCAATGCATAGTTTCAGTAGGGGATGGTTAGATCAAAGCAATCACACACAAAACTTCAGAGAAAAATTGGAATTGGTCTCAGGCACTGGAAGAACTAAAAAAAGGAATTAAAAATCAAGTAAGAAAGGTGGAAGAAAAATGAGCAAAAGAAATGATAGTGAAAAAGACAAATAACAGTTTAAAAAGCAAAATTGGTCAAGTGGGAAAAGAGGCACAAAAATTCAATGAAAAAAAGCATAACATGAAAGGTAGAACTGACCAGATAGAAAAGAAGGATCAAAAGGCTGTGGAAGAAAATAATTATTTAAAAATTAAAATTGGGCAAATAGAAACTAATAACTTCATGAGACATCAAGAAATAATAAAAACAAAATCAAAAGAATTAAAAATAGAAGAAAATATGAAATCTCTTACTGAAAAATCAACTGACCTTAAAAATAGATTCAAGAAAGACAATCTATGAATTATTGGACTCCCTGAAAATCATGATTGCAAAAAAAAAAAAGACTAGACATTATATTACAATAAATTATCAAAGAAAACTGCCCTATTTTTGAACAAGAGTAATAGAAACTAAAAGAATTAGGAGATCGCCTACTGCAATAAATCCCCAAATGACAATTCCCCAAAATGTTATAACCAAGTTAAAGAGCTCTCAGGCCAAGGAGAAAATTCACCCAGCAGCCAGAAATTCAAATATCATGGAGCCTCAGGCTTATACAGGATCTGGAAACTTCTTCTACATTGAAGGATCAGAAGGCTTGGAATATGATATTCCAGAGGGCAAGGGACCTGGGTTTACAACCAAGAATTACCTACGCATCAAAACTAATTATATTCTTTCAGGGGAAAATATAATCATTTAATAAAATAGAAAATTTCCAAGCATTCCTGAAGAAAAGACCAGATAAATAGAAAATTTGATGTCCAGACACAAAATTCAAGAGAAGCATATAATGGTAAATAAGAAGAAGAAATGTAATGGACTCAGTAAGGTTCAATGCTCTATATTCCCACATGGAAAAATTATATTTGTAACTTTTAAAATTTTTATCATTACTATAGTAATTCAGAAGTATGTATATAGACAGAGGGTGTGGTAATAAGCTGTTTAGGATTATATGCAATAAAAGGGATGAAAAAGAGGATTGCATTGAGAGAAATGGGAAGAGAGAGGTAAAATGGGGGTAAATACGTATGTTACATATAGAGGCATGGGTGGGGAACTATTACAATGGATGGGAAAATGAGGGTTAGGGTTAGGTGGTGATGGGTAATACTTTAACCTTACTGTCATTGGAATTGACTCAGAGAGGAAATGATAGACTCAATGGGGTATATACTCTTTATCTTACCCTATAAGGAAGTAGAAGGGGAATAAGAAAGGTGGTGGTGTGCAGGGGAGTAATATAAATTAGGGGAATGTTGGGGTTGGTGATTAAAAGATCTTATAGAGAAGTAGGAGGGGAATAAGGAGGAAGGGATTGGGGGGTATGATTAAAAGCAAAATGCTTATGTGGAAGGACAGAGTGAAAGGAGAAAGTACAGGTTTAAAAGGACAAAACAAGATGGAAGAGAATACACAGATGGTAATCATAATTGTGAATGTATATAGGATGAAATCACATAAAATGGAAGGGGATAGCAGAGTGGATTAAAAAAATATTCTACAATATGTTGTTTATAAGAAACATTTGAGGCAGGTAGAACACTGTAAAAGTAAGGGAATGGAGCACAATCTATTGCACTTTGAGATAAAAAAGCTGGAGTACAATCAAGATTTCAGACAAAGCTAAAGAAAAAATAGATCTGATTAAAAGAGATAAGGAAAGTTAATTACATTTTGATAAAGGTAGCATAGAAAATGAAGTAATGTCAGGACTTAACATATATGCACCAGATAGTAGAGCTTCCAGAGTTTCAAAGGAGAAACTAAAGGAGCTTAAGGAGGAAATAGACAGTAAAACTATACTAAGGGGGGCGAATCTCAACCTTCCCCTACCAGAACTAGATAAATCTAACCAAAAAAATAAGAAAGAAGTAAAAAGGAAGTAAATGGAATTTTAGAAAAGTTAGATTTAATATATATCTGGAGAAAATTGAATAGGGATAAAAAGGAATCTACCTTCCTTTCAGTAACACATGGCACATACGCAAAAATATTCCATGCATTACAGCCATGATGGAGAACCTATGGCATATGTGCTAGAGATGGCACATATAGACCTCTCTGGGCACACATGCCAAGGACCCAGTGCACCCATCCCTACACAGATTTCTCTAAAGTTCTTAACTAAACAGTCTGAATGGGGTGTAGCTGAGCTGCTCCCTTTCGCCTCTCCCCAGTAGGAGTTAGTAAGCTGGTCTCTTCTAGACTGTATCCCTTGAAGCATAAGATTGCCCCAACCCATTCAGAATACAATGACCTCTTAATTACCTTTGGCTTGAGTGAGAAAGAAACAACTTACATCTTTACTATCAGAAACAACCAGTGTCTTTACTATCCAAAGTATTTTGGGGATTTGGGGATATATTTTTTGAGTTTGTACTTTAAAAATGTTAAAAACTGTAGTGTAGTGATTTAGGAATAAGTTTTATGAGCCTGAGGCTAGGCTAATAGCCTCTTCCCTGTTTTCTACCCCCCTTCCTCAGTTTCTTTCTTAGGCTACTCTTGGGCACTTTAGTCTGTTCATCTTGCATTCAAAGGAGTGCCTGCCTGAGGGGAAAATAGTGACTTGTAATCAGCCCTGTATCCAATTAAAACCTGACTTCAGTTAAAAAAAAAGGTTAATTTGGAAGATACCCTTTTCAGGAAGGCTGGACCATGATGGGGTGAATGTGTCAGGATCATGTCATTTAACCTGAGGGTTATACTTTCCTGTAAATAAGAGGTTTTCCTGTAAGCTAGGGTTTTTTTGCTCCCCCCCCCCCCCCTTTTTCTCTCTTTCTCTCTCAGTAAAGTGTTGCATTTGAAATGGCTTCTGGTTCCTTGAATAGTGATTAAAGAGGGTATACTTTGAAATTTTCAAGGTCCCCTCATTTTCCACATTGGAGAGGAGCTAGGTTTGAGTGGGTCATAGCTCATATAAGTACAAGGGAGCAGAGTAGAGTGCTTGCTTCCCTCTCTTCTCCCTCTCCCCAAGCCTTGACTACATCACCCTCTCCCCTTTCTAGTAATCCAATGGGAGTGCTTCCTCCCTTCCCTGGGTGGAGTAAGGGGGGAAAGCAGGGTGCACCCAGCACTCAGTGGTGGGAGGAGCACAGAATGTGGTCTCTGAGGGGGCATGGGCATGGCCCTTAGTCTTGGGAGGGGAGGCTGGCACTCCATCTCTTAAAGGTTGCCCATCACTGCACTAGGGCATAAAAACTTCACAACCAAATTCAGAAAAGCAGAAATAATAAATGTAACTTTTTTTATCATAATGGAAAAAAAAAACTATAATAAATAAGGTTCATGGGAAAGCAAATTAAAAATTAATTGGAAGCTAAATAATCTAATTCCTCAAAATGGATGGGTCAGCTCTTATAAGTAATTTATTTCATTCAAGAGAATAACTATGCGGAGACAACATATCAAAATTTGTGGGATACAGCCAAAGTAAAAATCAGGGGAAAATTTATATCCTTGAATGCTTATATCAATAAAATAGAGAAAATGCAGATAAATGAATTGGGCATGAAAAACAAAACAAAACTAGAAAAAGAACAAGTTAAAAATTCCCAGATAAAGACCAAATTAGAAATCCCAAAAATAAAAGGAGAAATGAATCAAATTGAAGGTAAAAGAACTATTGAACTAGTAAATAAGACTAGGAATTGGTACTATTAAAAAAAAACCCAAGTAAAATAGATATGAGTATTGGTTAATTTGATTAAAAAAGGAAAGAAAATCAAATTACCAGTATCAAAAATGAAAAGGGTGAATTCACCTCAATGAAGAAGAAATTAAAGCACTCATTAGGGGCTCTTAGAGCCTAACTTCGTGACAGTAAATCTGACAATCTAGGTGAAATGAATAAATATTTACAAAAATATAAATTGCCTAGATTAATAAAAGAGGAAATAGTTTCCCAAAGTTTTATGTTACAAATTGTCTGCCTCCCTTCTTTCCTCCCCTGTCATGGAGCTGGCAAGCAATTCAGTCTGGGTAATAGATGTATTATCATGCAAAACATGCAAAAGAGAACATAAAATACTTAAATAATTCCATCTTAGAAAAAGAACTTGAACAAACACAATCAATGAACTTCTTAAGAAAAAATCCCCAGGGCCAGATGGATTCACAGGTGAATTCTATGAAACATTTAAAGAACAATTAATCCCAGTACTATATAAACTATTTGGCAAAATAAGCAGAGATGGAGTCCTACCAAGTTCTTTTTATGATACAAGTATGGTTCTCATATCTAAGCTAGGAAGACCAAAAACAGAAAGAAAATTACAGACCAATTTCCCTAATGAATATTTATGTAAAATCTTAAAATATGAGCAGATAAAGAAGCTAGATATCTTTCAAGAAATTATGAAGAAAAACTGTCCTTATGTTCTAGAACTGAAAGATAAAATAGAAATAGGAAAAATCTACCAGTCACCTCCTTAAAGAAATCCCAAAATGAAAACTCTCAGGAATTAAATTATAGCCAAGCCCCAGAACTCCCAGGTCGAGGAGAAAATATTACAATCAACCAAAAAGAAACAATTTAAATATCATGGATCCACTGTCAGGGTTACACAAGATTTTAGCAGCTTTTACATTAAAGGATTGGAGGTCCTCAGAGGTCAGTAAAGCTAGGATTATAATCTGTACAAAATATTTATTGCAGCTCATTTTTAGTGGCAAAGAATTGGAAAGTGAGGGGACTACTATTATGCTATGGGAAATGATGAGCAGGATGATTTCAGAAAGAAAACTGGAAAGACCAATATGAACTGATGCAGAGTAAAATGATCAGAACCAAGAGAACATTACATATAGTAACAGCAACAGTGTTGAATTAACTGTGAATAACTTGGCTATTCTAACTGTAAGGATTAAAATTATGGCTGAGACTGAATGTAATAATATTTTTTGGTCGCCAAGGATTTTATTTGTAAAATCCTAACGAACACCCAAGTCAGCTGGAAATTTTATGGTGCTTTAATTGATCTAGCGGAGGAGATTAAGAAGAAGGAAGAAGGAAGGGGCTAGTACTGGGCAAAAAGATTAGATCATCTAGAAAGTAAGGATTTGAGTGTGAAGGAGGAAAGAATCAGCCTGACCTCCAAAGGGGCTCAGCTAAGATACCTGAACCTGAATCAGCTCAAGGGAAAAACTCACCACCCAACTCTCCAAGATGTCGAAACGCCTAGCATACTCTCAGCCAGAGTCTCAGCCAGGGAAAGAGGAGGAGAGAGGAAGTGATGTGCCTTATATAGACAGTTTTACATCACTTTCCTGCATCTCATCTGTACCAGTGATGATTTAGCTTGATTTAGGACAGCCCAGAGGTCTGTCCTTTTTTTTTGCACATGTCTGTTGAAGGCCATTTCCTTAGATAATTAAATCTTGAGTTTGATGTAGACCTTCCAAATCTTGTTAAACTAAGAAGGGAGGAGAAATGTAGTTTCCAATACCTGATTCTGTTATTCCAAGTATCTCCATTGTTACTGATCAAGAAATAGCTAAATAACATCTTCTAAAGAATGGTCTGATTAGGGTGGAATAGTTTTAAAATTAACATCAGCAATACAATGATCTAAGACAATCCCAAAGGACTCATGATGACCAGTGCCATCTGATTGCAGAGAAAGAACTGATGGAGTCCGAATACAGACCAAAGAATACTATATTTTACTTTGTTCATTTTTATTTTTGGTTAAGAGTTTTCCACAAAAGGACTAATATGAAATTTTTTTAACCTGTTTGCACATGTGAAATCTGTATTAGATTGTTTATTGAAGAAGGGAGAGCTTTTGAGACTCAGAATTTTTAAGAAGCATGTTAGAAATTGTTTTTACATGTAATTGGGGGGAGAAATAAAATATTATTAAAAAATGAGTGTTTACATAAAAAATATTTTTTTTGTAGTTTTGGGGAATTGGAAGCCCTGTAGTTTACTATAACCTTTTATACTGATTGTCCATTAAATGCTAAGAGATGCCTTCTCCAGATTGTATCATAGAATTATAAAATATAAAGGCTAGAAGGCACCCTAAAACTTTCCCCTTTTCTTTTCCCTCCTAGTGCCTATTAGTTCCTCCACTTTTTTGTTTCCCTGGTTATACTTTTTTCTTTTCCCCAATTGACCCTTTTTGGCAAAATGGTTCAACTCTTCATTATGTTATGTTTTACTTCTTGAGTCCTTTGTCCCTTCATCCTATCTTTGAGCATGGTCTTCCATGGTCCAGGCTTGTGTTCTTCCCACCTCCACTTCTACCTATGTGCTACTGAACAGAATTGGAGAATGTCACAAATTATGCTGATTTGTTCTATTTCAGATATATTTTTGGGGTGTATGGGGTGCTCAGGGAGGAGTAGTATCTCTGGTATGGAGGGCTTGTTGTGCCCTCCTAGGGCAGTTCTCCAGCCTCTGACCCTCACCTGACATCCAGCTCTCACTTGTGGCTCCCACTAGCTGCTAGCATGCGGCAGTGGCCACACCTCGGGCAACGGCTTCAACCTTTGTGAGGGTAGCCATCGGGTCGTCGATCCCTGGTGAACCAGGGCTTTGCTCACCCAGCATGTGAAGACTGCTTCGGCTGAACAGATGGAAGAAACCAATAAGAAGGTTCAACGGCTGAGATGGTGACGCAGCAAAGCACTGTGGAGTGCTTAGGGCATATTGGAGCACAAAAGACAACATGGCCACCCAATGCAGCTGAGGAAGTCTCCAGGTGTAATGACTTTTCGTGCCATTGGACCCAGGCTTCCAACGCCAAGAGAGTGGTACTGTCTCTGTGCAACGACTTTTCCACTTAAATCTCCTTCACGCACAAGTGTCTTTGTGCACACTCATCTATCATAGATGAAAACGCACAAAGACAATCGTCATCCTCGGTTACCGAGAGACTACTACTACTATATATATTTTCATTTGGACCCTCACTACAGCAAAGCAATCCTTTGACACCTACCTAATCAATTCACAATCCTACTTAACACAGCAGCTTTTCCAAACTTTTTCCATGCTCAGCAACCCTCCCACATCTTCTTTTCCTTCAATCCTCTCAGCTGAGAACCTTGCTTGATATTTCACTATAAAAATGTCATTCATTGAGAGCTCCTTTTTCTCCTCTCCCGTTCACTTCACATCACTCAAATGCTTTCTCTCCTAATACATAGCTGCCTCATGTGAAGAAGTGATCCTTTTCCTTCCTACGACAAACCCCTTTCGTGTGCATACTCTTCTTTCTTATAGATTATCACCTCTTTTAGCCCTGCTTTCTCACTGATGCTCAATCTCTTTTTTTCTGCAGTTATTTCCATATTGCCTGCAAAAATACCCATCTCTTCCTCATCTCAAAACCCTGTCATTTGATCCATTCATTCCCAGAAGTGATCATTCTATATTTTTTTACTTTTTGTGGGTAAACTCTTTGAGAAGACCTTCATTGACAGTGTATCCATTTATTTTTTTCCTCTCACCATCCTCTTAATGTTCTGCAGTTTGACTTTCAATCTTATCTTTTGGTTGAAATTCTTCTCTCCAAAGCTACTAATAATCTCTTATTTGCCAGATCTAATGGATGTTTCTCAAACCTCTTTTTTTTTTCTTGAACTCCCTGTGACCTTTGGCACTCTTGATTACCCTCTTTTCCTCTATATTCTTTTCTCTAGTTTTTCATGACACTGCTCTCTTCTGATTCTCCTCCTACCTGTCTGACTAATTATTTTTAATCTCTTTCTCTGTCTCCATCCAGGTCCCATTTGCACTTGCTAATTGTGGATGTCCCCTAAAACTCTGACTTAGACCCTCTTCTCTTTTTTCTCTATAATTTTTTTCTTGGTGCTTTTATCAACCTCTATAGATGTCACTATCATTTCTATGCAAATGATTCTCAGATTTTTCTATCCAGCCCTTCCCTCTCACCTGACCTCCAGTTTTAAAAGCTGCTGATTGGACTTTTTGCCCCAGATGTCTTGTAGACATATTAAATCCAGCATCCAAACTGAACTCCTCTTTCTTTCCCAAACCTTTCCTTCTTTTTTTAACTTGCTTATCATTTTTGAGGGTACCATCATCCTCCAGGTCACCCAGGCCTAAAACCTAGATGACTTTTCACTTGTGAATTTCATCTCTGTCTCCCCAGATGATTGCAGTAACTAACCTTCTGTGTCTGGCTTCTGTCCTTCAAGTCTCTTTCCACTCCATTCCTTCCATTCAGATGCTAAAGTTCAGATCTAACCCTGTCATTTCTCTACTTAATCAACAATCCTCTTTTTGGCTTTTACAACTTGGCCCCTTCTTACCTTATGTTTTACTCTCCATGTATTCCAGGATCCAGGGACACCAGTCTATTTGCTGTTTCTTCAATACTGCATTTCCTGACTATCGATGCCTGTAATGCTCTCCTTCTTTACCTCTACTTCCTGGATTCTCTGGTTTCCTTCAAGCCTCAGGACAAAAAATTTCTTCCACAAAAGACCTTTCTCCTCCATTTTCCCCTTGTTATGTTGGGGCCTTCCCTCTGAGATTACCTCCTAGCTTACACTATGTATACCTTACTTGTATGTAGCTTTTTGCATAATGTCTTTCTTCTTTGTCAGAGTATGAGTTCTTCCTTAGCAGGGGCTGTTTTTGCCATTCTTTGTATCTTCAGTGTTTAGCATAATAAGAAGCACTTAGATACTTGTTTACTGACTGACATTGCTTAGTTAGTGGCAGAGTTGGGACTTGACCATAGTTTCCTCCCTCAATCAAGGACTGGTGGCCAAAGGTTCATGTTTAGTGTTGGAAGAGGCTCAGAAATCAGCTAGGACAATTGTTTCATTTTCCATATTGGGAAACTAAGATCTAGGAGGACCCTTGGCCAAGGTCATGCAGGAAGTAATCAATAAAATCAGAATTTGAACCCAGGTCCTTTGATTCCAGTAGCCATCAGTCAGTCATTACTCTTTCTATTCTATCAGCTTTATTCCTGCTTTCCACTATTTTGTGCTGCTACCTCAACATTACTAGTAAAATCTTGAAAGTCCCCTCTCCCTCTGTATATCAAAAAGATAAATTGGATAGCATTTTCCTTTGCTTATTTTTGTGTCTAATAATCCTAAGACTAACAGAATGTTTAAAAATATTTTTTTAAACATTATTTTATTTGGTCATTTCCAAACATTATTCATTGGAAACAAAGATCATTTTCTTTTCCTCCCCCCCACCTCTCCCATAGCCAACGCATGATTCGAACCCATTTCTGTGTTGTTGGTATTTGCATTAGAGTATTCATTTAGAGTCTCTCCTCAGTCATATCCCCTCCACCCCTGTAGTCAAGCAGTTGCTATTCCTTGGTATTTTTACTCCCACAGTTTATCCTCTGCTTGTGGATAGTGTTTTTTAGATCCCTGCAGATTGTTCAGGGACATTGCATTGTCCCTAATGGAGAAGTCCATTACCTTCGATTGTACCACAGTGTATCAGTCTCTGTGTATAATGATTTCCTGGTTCTGCTCCTTTCGCTCTGCATCACTTCCTGGAGGTTGTTCCAGACTCCATGGAATTCCTCCATTTTATTATCCTTTTAGCACAATAATATTCCATCACCAACATATACCACAATTTGTTCAGCCATTCCCCAATTGAAGGGCATCCCCTCATTTTCCAATTTTTGGCCACCACAAAGTGCAGCTATGAATATTCTTGTACAAGTCTTTTTCCTTATGATGTCTTTGGGATACAAACCCAGCAGTGCTGTGGCTGGATCAAAGGGCAGAGTCTTTTATCGCCCTTTGGGCATAGTTCCAAATTGCCCTCTAGAATGGTTAGATCAATTCACAATTCCACCAGCAATGAATTAGTGTCCCTACTTTGCCCCATCCCCTCCAGCATTCATTACTTTCCATAGCTGTCATGTTGGCCAGTCTGCTAGGTGTGAGGTGATACCTCAGAGTTGTTTTGATTTGCATCTCTCTGATTATAAGAGATGTAGAACACTTTTTCATGTGCTTATTAATAGTTTTGATTTCTTTGGCTGAGGACTGCCTGTTCATGTCCCTTGTCCATTTACCAATTGGAGAATGGCTTGATTTTTTGTACAATTGATTTAGCTCTTTGTAAATTTGAGTAATTAAACCTTTGTCAGAGGTTTTTATGAAGATTGTTTCCCAATTTGTTGCTTTCCTTCTTATTTTAGTTACATTGGTTTTGTTTGTACAAAAACTTTTTAATTTGATGTATTCCAAATTATTTATTTTGCATTTTGTGACTCTTTCTAAGTCTTGCTTGGTTTTAAAATCTTTCCCTTCACAAAGATCTGACATGTATAGTATTCTGTGTTCGCCTAATTTTCTTATAGTTTCCTTCTTTATGTTCAAGTCATTCACCCATTTTGAATTTATCTTGGTGTAGGGTGTGAGGTGTTGATCTAAACCTAATCTTTCCCACACTATCCTCCAATTTTCCCAGCAGTTTTTATGAAATAGTGGATTTTTGTCCCAAAAACTGGGTTCTCTGGGTTTGTCGTATACTGTCCTGCTGAGGTCACTTGCCCCAAGTCTATTCCACTGATCCTCCTTTCTGTCTCTTAGCCAGTACCAAATTGTTTTGATAACCGCTGCTTTGTAATATGGTTTGAGATCTGGGACTGCAAGGCCACCACCTTCCTTTGTATTTATTTCCCTGGATATCCTTGATCCTTTGTTCTTCCAAATGAACTTTGTTATGGTTAAAAATATTTTTATTTCACTAAAGAACATGTGTAAACACTATTAATGGTAACAATTAGCATATATAGAATTTTAGGATTTGCTAAGTGCTTTATATATTATAATTGGTAATAACAGATATTGCTTTAAACATTTACACTTTAAAGATTTGATATTTCATTTGATCTTCACAACAACTTTGAAAAGTTAAATGCCACTATTGCTATCTACATTTTACAAATTAGGAGACTGAGGCTCAGGACACTGCAATCATCTGGGGAGACAGAGGTGAAGTTCACAAGTGAGAAGTCATCTAGGTTTTAGGCCTGGTTGACCTGGAGGATGATGGTACCCTCAATTAAATGACTTATGCTGGTTCTCACAGCCAGTAAGTGGATGAAGCTAGTTTTTATCTCAGGTTTTCTTAACTCACAAGTCATGCCCAATTCCAATATACCACAAAATATAATGGTAGAGTCAGTTCATCAAAAGAGATTTATATGGCTCTCTAGTAGCATCATATGGTTAATGTGCATTAGTATATGTAACTGCTTCTTTACTTGAATTTTCATTTCCCAGAGTTAGAAATATTTGGGTTTGCCATAGGGTTTTTGAAGTCTCCAGCAATGAAATGCATAGTTTGTTTTGTTTTTTATTCCTCAACTTTCCTATTCCATGTAACAAGGAAAATGATAATAGCCAAAGAGGTAGCTTTGGACTTGGTAGTCTAGAACATCTGAAGACACTTATGTGTTCCTGGGCAAGTCACTTTACCTCTGTCTTAATTTCATGAAAAATGGAAATAACAAAGTATCTACCTCCCAAGGGCTTTTTTTTTTTTTAAGGATAAAATGGGATATTTGTAAAGAGCTTTGCAAAACTTAATGTGCTATTTAATAAATGCTATCTATTATTATATGAATATGTACATAGAATATATTAGCTTCCTTTTAGTTCTCTTGAATTTCAGTATTTGCAGTAAAAGGAATAATTTCAGTCATAAATAACTTGTACTCTTGATGGGGAAATTGTTCAGAACTACCCACAACTTTTTTTTTTTTTTTTGCACCAGGGCATACCTATTTGTTTCAAAATAGGCAGTGTATTTGGGGGAGAGGGGATGGAAAAAGACTTATACCTATTAGGAAGTTAACAGAAGTTGTTTAGATTGGCCAAGCAGAGATATAAAGAGTCTGACTACCATATTATTTATTCCCTACTGGTACTGGAACCTACTGGTTCCCTTGGTTGTCAGGAGAATTTGGTTACACCCTCCTAGACCTCAATTTGTAGAGACTATGCAGACATAAATAAAAGAATAGATAAAAAAAGAGTCCTACTGTACCTATCTATTTAAATCCATGAAATTCTGAATTACTATTTAGTTGTGGGCTCATTCCAATTAGTGTGGCAATTATTATGGAGTCCAGGTTAGCAGGCATTAGATCTCAGATAGTCTTTAAATCTAAAGGGGTTTGAATTTCACATTTGATTTGCCAGTCTCCTCAGTTTCTCTGTGTGTGTGTGTGGGGTTTGTTTTGTTTGTTTGTTTGTTTGGTAGTAAGTTTTGAGTTCTTTTGCCCCAGGAAAATGTCATTGTTTCATTTACTTTCTGGGTGAAGTTTTAGACCTTGGTTTGTGATTCTCCTTTCCCATTTTCTTATTTGTCTCCTCCTTACTTACTCTTAGGTTTTTCCCCTTATTTTCCTTTTTGGGCCGAAATGGTTATTTGTAGGAGTTTCTCCTTCACTGTTAGAATTCAAATACTTTTGACAAAACACATGCTTACATGTTTGTTTCAATGCTGTCATGCTTGTGTTTCAAAGGAAGGAGCAAATCTTGATCATTTTCCACTAGTAGGCTAATGTTTCACAAAAATGTTCACATTAATCTCAATAAATTTCTCCTTTTATTATTAGTGACTTTCTTTTTACAAGTATGATTTCAATCAATCAACAAGTTTGTTAAGTTCTTGCCATATTCAAAGAATGGTGCTTGGCTACAGGGATACAAATAAGAATGAAAGTCACTATTCCGAAGAAGCTTATGCTTTGATTGTTTGAATGCCTATTATAGGTTAAGTTGCTTTTTTAGTACACTTGCCAGTTTATGACCAGAACTTTCCTCTCCTTTTGTATTAGGATGTCAGAGTTGATTGAGAAAGAAACTGAAGAATATCGTAAGGGAGATCCAGATCCATTTGATGATAGACATCCTGGTAAGATCTCTTTTTATTGATTCTTGTGTTTGATCTTTGTAAAATAAAAAAGCTGCTAGTTGTAGTAAATGTTTTATATTATGAGACTGCCTTTTTCCAGTTAGTTCAGATAATGTTTGCATGTTACCCCATTTGTTTCCTATATGTTATTCTGAGGAGAATGTGAGTATCTTTAGACTTGTAAAGTTTCCAGGAATTCTGAAACCATGATAAAAATGAAGGAAGGGGGAAAAATAGGAAATTCTGGGTGAAATTGAAGCATATGTAATGTTTTGAGGGTAGGACATCCTTTGCAGATCAAAAGTCACTTTCTTTGGGAGCCTAAATTACATTATATTTATCTTGATTGGCTTAAAAAATAACATTTGATATGTTTAGAAGGATGAATGCCTGAATAATTTAAGACCTTCTTTTTTCTTTTTCTCTTTTTCTTTCATTTTTTGAAAACCCCAAAATCTGGAGTGAATTTTTTTCATATTCTCCCCTTAAGCCATTACATTTTTAGATAATGGGATTATGCCTGTTTTACAAAGTAAGTAACTGACAACAAAGCAACTATTTGTTCTATAATAACAATAATTACAAACATTAAGTGCCTATTGTATGTTAGACATAGGGTTTTTCAAAGTTTAGATAAGATGTGAAACTTGTCATGGCACTTGTAGTCTCATAGAGGATATAAAGATGTAACTATAACTAATAAATGCACAGTATCATTTCAGAAAAGTCTGGCAGCATCCTTGTGAAGTAGTGCAAAGACTGATGGCTATAGAATCCAAAGAATGGGACTGTAACACTGATCTGACTCTGCATAGGCCACATATATATTCTTTTCTTTCTAGTCTTCATACCAAAATAACTACATCCTCAATATCCCATTAATTTAATAATATTCATTGTTTGTTCTTCCGAAACCATTTCCCTAAATTTTCTCTTCTATGCCCCTTTTATAGTTCTTTTGTATTAAAAAAAATTGTATTGAAGCAGCTAGGTATCTCAGTGGATTGAGAGCCAGGCCTAGAGACGGGAGGTCCTAGGTTCAAATATGACTTCAGACACTTCCAAGCTTCTGTGGCCCTGGGCCAGTCACTTGACCCCCATTGCCTAGCCCTTAATCACTCTTCTGCCTTGGAGCCAATACACAGTATTGACTCCAAAATGGAAGGTAAGGGTTTTAAAAAAAAATGTATTGAAGTCTTTTTTTCTTCATATAGCTAATGCCCCAAAGATACTCCTTCACCATAGACCCCTCTCTTCCCTCATATGTATAGTAAACATATCAATGCATTGGCCATGTCTGACAACATATGCTTTATTCTATACTTATAGTTCATTGCTTCTCTGACAAAAGGGTGAGGTATGTCTTGGAATTCTAAATCAAGATTAAGCACTGCATTGATTTGAATTCTGATGCCTTTCAATGATTTGTTTTTTGATGATGTGGTTACATGGATTGTTATCTTGACTTTCCTTATTTTATTCTGAATAGTTCATACAATAGTAATAGCTAGCATTTATATAGTGCCTTAAGATTTGCAAAGCACTTTATAGATATTATCTCATTTTTTTCCTCACAGTAATCCTGGGAGGTAGGTGCTATTATCATCCCTGTCTTATAGGAAACCAAATCAGACAAAGGTGAAGTGACTTGCCTTATACCCAGGTCACATAGTTTATTAAGTGTTTGAGGCAGGATTTGAACATAGATCTTTTGGACTCTAGGACAAGCACTGTATCCATCATGCCACTTAGCAAACTCTAACAAGTCATTTCAAATTTTAATTTCTTATTCATTATTTTTATAACAAAATAATTTTCTATTATGTTTTTGTTTTAGTATTTCATAATTAAGAATATCCCATTTGTTTTTTATTTTGTACTGTCACAAAAAAGTTGCTATAAATATTTTTGTGCACATGTCACTTTTCTGTTTGCTTTTGTCCTCTTTGAAGAACTTGTAACATTGGTCAGAGTAGACAGGGTGCAGTGACCTTTCTAGTATAATTCTAGATTGTTTCCTGGAACAAAGACATTATAATTTTATATTCTCACCTCTAATACAGTCTGATGGAGTAGATCTAGGGAACTTCATTGTTGTTTTAAAAGCTTCTAGGTGGTGTAGTGGTGGAGAGAGGGCTGGACCTGGACTCCAGAAGACCTGAGTTCAAATCTCATTGTAGTTATTAAATAAGTGACTCTGGGCATGTCACTTAACCACTTTCTATGATTCAGTTTCCTCATCTGTAATATGAGAATAACAATAGTAACTATTTCCCAGGGTTGTTGTAAAAATAAAATGAGATGGTATTTGTAAAACTTTTTCTAAACCTTAAAATGTTAAATAATGCAAGCTGTTGTTATTGCTATTGCTATTATTTTTGTGTTCCTTCCATTGCCCAGTAGTTAGAACTATTTACTCTTTTTCTTTCTGGTTAATTTAGCTAAAAGTATCAGATTTAAGAGAAAATTTAAGTGTTGAATATAAGTCCTATAACCAGAATTCTAATTCAGTAATAACTTAACAATCATTTAAAAAATATCTACTGTGAACAAGGCAAAATCCAAAGCTCTGGAGATGTAAAGACAAAAATGAAACAATTTCTTTATTCAAGCAGTTTATATAACATGGTAATATTAGAATTTGAAGGGAACTTGAAGGTTATATACTCTAGCTCCATCTCATTTTATTTTATTATTAATTAAAAAAAATAAATTACTTTCCATTGTAGAGTCAAAAATGTATATTGGTTCCAAGGCAGAAGATTGATAAGGGCTAGGCATTTGGAGTTAAATGGCTTGCCCAGGGTCACATAACCAGGAAGTGTCTGAGGCCAGATTTGAACCTATGGCTTCCTGTTTCTAGGTCAGCTCAATCCACTGAATCTCTTACCTTCCCTTTCCATCTCATTTTACAGGCACAGAGATGATGTGGCTTATTCTAAGTTATACAGTTGATAAATGATAGAGCCAGAATTTGAACCGATGTTCTGACCAGATGAAGAATTTTTCCCATTGGGGGAAGCTGGGTGGCTTAGTGGATTGAGAGCCAGGCCTAGAAACAGGTGGTCCTAGATTCAAATCTGGACTCAGACACTTCCTAGCTGTGTGACCCTAGGCAAGTCACTTAACCATTATTGCCTAGCCCTTACTGTTCCTCTGTCTTGGAACCAATATACAGTTATAGTATTGATTCTAAGATGGAAGGTAAGAGTTATTTTAAAAAAAATACTTCCCATTGTACTATGGCCACTGTTGTTTTTTAATAAATCTGAAATATGGAGTATATTTGTGAATAATAGCAATGAAGATGGAAGGCATGAAAGAACAAATAATTTATTATCTGATTTTTCTGCTGTCTTCTATACTGATAGTTTTGTTCTCACACATAAAATAGTTTCATTAGGTATTACAAATCAGAGTGGCCAAAGGGTTCATACTAGACCCTCTGCCATACTTTCACTAGAGTTTTCAGATGTAAACTTTACAGAGTGAAAATACATTAGTTGATACAACATGGATTCAGTAAATGCTTTATAATGTAAGGATGAAGATAAACATAATGGGAAATTATGAAAGCGGATTTGAATAGGAAATAGGCATATGTCAGAAAAAAATGCCAGCAGTCATCATGGAGAGATGGAAAGGGCAGAATGATATCTTTCCTATTGAAGTTGTAAAATTAATTTTTTTAAGACCTTAGTTATATTAAATTTTGTTTGCTAACAGTAAAACATAAGGCCTTAGTTTTTTAATCTATAAAACTGAAGATCATGGTTTGAATGATTTTAACAATTCTTGTAATCCAAAGTATTTTGTGTTTTTTGAGTTTTATATTCTTTAATATACCTATGTAAAATTCCACTTAAAATAGTTCTCAATCTTTTTTTCTGTGACCCAAAATTGAATGTCAGTCAGGTTTTGTCATCCTGAGGCCCAAAAAGGAAGCTAATATGATGGTCTTTTTCAAATTAGTATATAACAGTGATTAGTAAAATGCAGAAACTTATATTTTAATTTAATTTAAAAATAAAACCTATGTAAAGGATAATTTTAGCATTGTGACCTAAACTATATTAATTATTGGTCACCATGGGATATTCCAAATAAAAAAAATACCCAGGTCAACTTGAAATTTATGGTGATTTAATTAATATAGTGGAAAGAAATTATTAAGAAGGGAGAAGGGAAGGGTATAGGATTTCTCCTGCCTGGCTTGTGCCAGGCAATTTTGTTAGACATAGTAGGGTGGAATAATGCAAAGTTCCTAAGACATCCCTGATTTTGTTAGGCCAAGCATTTTCATTGTTACAAATCAGGAGATAGCTAAATCCAATCTTCACACCTATTAGTATACTTTGGGCCAACTAGATGGCTCAATGGATAGAGCACTGAGCCTGAAGTCTGTAAGATCCAAGTCCAAATCCAGCATTTGACACCCACTAACTATGTGGCCTTGGGTAAGTCACTTAACCTCACTGCCTGTTTCCTCATCTATAAAATGGGGATAATAATAGCACCTCCCAGGCCTGTTGTGAAGATCAAATGAGGAGATAATTGTAAAATGTTTAGCAAAGTACATGGTACCGTAATAAGTATGTTATAAATGTTAGGTATTATTATTGTTGTTACTATTTCTTCACATAGCCTAGGTCAATAGCTTGCTTTTCCTTTCCTCAATATTCAAGAGTGAGTGTATGTGAAAGGGGCAGCTAGGTGACTCAGTGAGAGCCAGGCTCAGAGATGGGAGATCCTAGATTCAAATGTGGCGTCAGACACTTCCCAGCTGTGTGACCCTGGGCAAGTTACTTGACCCCCATTGCCTAGCCCTTACCACTCTTCTGCCTTAGAACCAATATACAGCATTGATTCTAAGATGTAAGTTAAGGGTCAAAAAAAAAGGTGTATGTGAAAAAGATGTCAGTGGTTATTGGCTCTGTAGAACTAGGTGATTAACTTGTACCTTTTTAAAGATACTTTTGCTGCTGGAAGCCTTACTGGTGTTTTTCTGGGGGAGGCTAGTCATTGAACCAACCCCTTCTTTCAGCTGTATACTTTGTTCCCCCAAAAGCTTCCTTATTAACCCTGGCTTATCCTACCATCTTTTTTTCTTAGCTCCCTATGATAGAGCCTCCTGAAACTTATTTCTTGTTAGATCAGTATTCATAGAATCATAGATTTAGAGCTATAAGGGAATTGTGGCCATCTCCTCCAACCTTATATTACCAGATGAAAAAACAAAGGCCCAGGGATATTAAATGACTTGCGCAAAATCACACAATTTAAATAAGGTGGGATTTTAATCTAGGTTTTCTCTATATCTAGTTTGGAAAAGTAACTTGGTACACTTCAGAAATTCCCCTTAATGCCCCACTAAAAGTATCCTCCCTCCTTATTTCTGCCTCTTAGCTTTCTGAAAGTCCGAGCTAAAAGTCTACCTTCTACAGGATGCCTTTTCTGATCTTCCTTAATTCTATATTGCCTCCCCTCTATTCTTTATAGTTTATCCTCTATTTTGTTTGTACCTAGTTGTGAGCAAGGACTGATCTTTGTCTCTTTTGTATTTCTATTGCTTAGCATGACCTGGCACATAGTAAGCCCTTAATAAATGTTTACTGACTGACTGAAGCCTATGAAATAATTTCTGAAATCCAGTTTTTTTCAGGAGATTTTAATTTTTTTCTTTGTTCACTCTCATCCAGGTTTTTAAAAAAATGTATAATCAATATCCTGGGTCCCCTTCCAGCATTCTGACTATGTGAATGTAACTGGAATGGCTGACTCATACCGTTATTCCTTCCCTTTTGTCTTGGCAGGTCGAGCTGATCCCGAATGTATGCTGGGCCACCTATTGAGAATACTCTTTAAGAATGATGATTTCATGAATGCAGTAGGTTTGCTTTTTTCATTTATTTATTCTGTAGATTTTAATCAACAAATGTTATGATTTCATTATCTTTTGTCATTAATTTACTTATCATAATGACTTAGGTTGCACCAAATGGGAATTAGAGAAAGTGGATTTGTTATAAAACAAATTTCATTTGGCTTTGTTTGTACAAAAACTTTTTAATTTGATATAATCAAAATGATTTATTTTACATTTTGTGATGTTTTTTCTAAGTCTTGCTTGGTTTTATAATCTTTCCTTTCCCAAAGATCTGACATGTATACTATTCTGTATTCACCTAATTTATTTATAGTTTCCTTCTTTATATTGAAGTCATTCACCCATTCTGAGTTTATCTTGGTGTAAGGTGTAAGATGTTAGTCCAAACCTAATCTCTCCCATACTGTCTTTCAATTTTCTCAGCAGTTTTTATCAAATAGTGGATTTTTGTCCCAAAAGCTGGGGTCGTTGGGTTTGTCATAGACTGTCTTGCTGAGGTCACTTACCCCAAGTCTATTCCACCGATCCTCCTTTCTGTCTCTTAGCCAGTACCATATAGTTTTGATGACCACTGCTTTATAGTATAGTTTGAGATCTGGGACTGCAAGGCCACCTTCCTTCGCTTTTTTTTTTCATGATTTGCCTGAATATCTTTGAACTTTTGTTCTTCCAAATGAACTTTGTTATGGGTTTGTTTGTTTTTTTAACCCTTAACTTACATCTTGGAATCAATACTGTGTATTGGTTCTAAGGCAGAAGAGTGGTAAGGGCTAGGCAATGAGGGTTAAGTGACTTGCCCGGGGTCACACAGCTGGGAAGTGTCTGAGGCCATATTTGAACCTAGGACCTCCCGCCTTGAGGCCTGGCTCTCAATCCACTGAGTCACCCAGGTGCCCCCTGTTACGGTTTTTTCTAATTTAGTAAAAAAGTTTTTTGGTAATTCAATGGGTATGGCATTCATTTGGAAGAAAAGTATTAAATAAGCTTCCTTGGTGGTAGGTTTGTACTAGTTTTTGTGTAACATGTTCTCTCATTTGTGTTTATTCAGCTTCAAGGTATTTGGTAAGAGATTCTAGGGTACTTTTGTAGTTTGACAAAATGTTGAATTGACATATTTCTTCTTCATTTCTTTATTCCTGGATTTAGAAGGCAAAAAAGTGGCAGAGGAAGTGTAGCTCATTATTGTTTTTTTAAGAGTAGACATGTTTTTGTTTAAGCATTGAGTAGGAGGTGTCAAAAGTTTTTCTTGTATAATGCCTTCTTTTCAACAGTTATTTGTTTATTTTCCCCCATTGGGTTTTCTTGGGAATTGAAGTTATGCTCTTCTGTAAAGCATGAAGTTTAAATCTATCCTTTTTGTAAATCTCTTTATATAAACTTTTTTTGGAATTCAGAGACTTTAGTTGTTGCCAAGGATCCGCTGACACATAATGTCAATTCCAGTTCTGGTGGCTGACTTCTTTGATAACTAAGTTGGGGATTTCTCTTTTACTTGATGTGGTCCATTTCCCTTTAATTTCCATTGTTGCTGAGTTGTCATTTTTTAAAAGTTATCTTTTATTATGTGATTTTCTCTTTGCAAGTATGTCATGTTAATATATTTTGAAGGCACTGTTGTAAAAGATAAATGTTCTCTATTGACTTCAAAGCTGTGTACCTGAAGGTTGCTTGTAATAATAATTGAAGGGTTACATACTGATTGACAACATTCTCTTTAACAGTTTTTAGATGAACAGATTTATTACATTGCTTTAATTTTCCTAGATTGAATTTCTAAATAGTCCTTTTTCATCCTATAGTTGGTGAATGCATATGTGATGACAAGCAGAGAGCCTCCTTTGAACACAGCTGCTTGCAGACTCTTGTTAGATATCATGCCTGGGCTGGAAACTGCTGTTGTCTTTCAAGAAAAGGTACCTAATTTAAAGAAAGGTGTTTAACTTAGGAATTTCTAAAATTTTTTGCCATCATGTACTTTATAATGTAAAGTACATAATTTATGCTTAAAGAAATCTCTCACTCTAATGTTTCTAGTGGCATCACATTAAAAAAGTATAAATTTAACCATTAATAAGACGATTCATATACAAACAAGAACAAAAAATTTTATAGAAGTATAAACTTGTTAGTTTTTTAAAATTATGTATATTAAGTTTAACATCCTATTAAGTTTATCTCATTTTGAAATTTTTCTGTGTAGTTTCCCCCAGAATTTGTTATTTGTAGTAATTTTATTATTATAGCTATCATTTATATAGTACTTGAAGGTTTGCAATGTGCTTTACAAATGTTATCTCATTTTATTCTCACAGCACCCCTGAGAGGTAAGCTCTTATTATCTTCCTATCCGCATTTTACATATGTGGAAATTGAAACAGACCAAGTTATAACTTATTTATAACAGGGTCACTCAGCTAAGAATTATCTGTGGCCAGATTTAAACTCAGGTCTTATCTATCACACTGATCACCTATCTTTAATCAGAATACATATTTCTTTTGGTTTTTTGTTTTCTTTAATGCATTATTTCATAATTCTTTTCATAATTCTTTGTGTTTTTCATCCAGTAATGTTCCATTACAATCACATATCATATTTTGAGCCACTTAGTCACATGGTTGTTGATCATATGATTGTTGCTAGATTTTCACT
Organism: Monodelphis domestica; assembly: GCF_027887165.1. Taxonomy (NCBI): domain Eukaryota; kingdom Metazoa; phylum Chordata; class Mammalia; order Didelphimorphia; family Didelphidae; genus Monodelphis; species Monodelphis domestica. The sequence continues at coordinate 88,246,743 of NC_077233.1, forward strand.
ATTGCAAATGTTGTTAGAAATATTTTAATACAATTTTTTTTTTACTTTCAGTAACATCTATTGAGTATAGCACTAGTAGTGGAATTACCATAAACAATTTTGTAATTTATTGTATTAGATGCTGCTTTCCAAATGGATTGTACCAATGGTACAGGTCTATAATCAATGTAATAATGTGCCTGTTTTTATAAGACCCTGCTGGTATTAAACTTCATTTTTACTGTCTTTGCTAATGTAATAGATGAATGTGGTGTCTAGGTTGCTTTCATTTGCATTTCTCTTGATTAGTATAGATTTCACTATTTTATATACTTAGTTTTCAAATCATATATGTTATTGATAATTTGTGGAATTGATAATTATTTTGAGAATTGTCTATTCTTATATCCTTTGTACAGTCATTTTTTGGGAAAAAGGATTATTTTCATAAATGTGGGTCATTTCCTTATGGATTTTTGACTGTCTTAGAGTGAGCCATGCTCTCTCCAGATCTGGTTTGGCTATTGATCCCTGGACTTCTTTTGGATCCTCACTCCCATCTTCACCCCCCTCCACTTTTCAACTTCCTTTTATGTATTATCTTCCTTCATTAGAATGTAAACTTCTTGAGGGCAGGGACCATCTTTTTTCTTGTTTTGTATTCCCAGCACTTAGCACAGTTGCTGACACACAGCAACCACTTAATAAATAACCTATCTCACATCACAAACATTTTAATGCTAGACTTTGTTCAAAGTAGACAAATATTTTTGTAAATAACTTTAGCCACTATTATATTCCCTAAAGGCAAGACTTAAATTTGGATTAGATGAAGCAGTCTGAAATCAATCTCATTAGTAGGCATAAACTGGGTGAAGGTATTGGCTGTAGGCTTTGTAAGCTTTTAAATAGACTGAAAGAGAAGAGAGTGCTTTAGCAAACAATTTGCCTTTTGGCTAAATGAAGATAGTAACCAAATGCAACCCCTTTTTAGACTATAAACTTATTTGTAAAAATCTTAGATGAAATTTGGTTTAAATTATCACCTCATAAAAATAGTTGAGGATAAAACCAATCTAAGGAAAGCTTGGTAAGAGATTCATCTAAACAAAGTCATCCTGAGGGCATTTAAAGATGAAACTGGAAAGTGGACAATAAATTAATGAAAGATGAAAAAGATTTGCAAATATTTTTTTTTAATGCTCTTTCATCATCAAGTGTAGTGGAACCATTACATTTGGGCTCTTAATTTCCATAGCCCCAGATGTGCTTATAGAAGATGTAGAAGGTAACACTGAAGAGAATAAAAATGGGAAAAGCTTATATACAGATACATATACATATAGATCTGTTAGAGTCTCTATGATCATGAGGACATTGAAGAATTGATTTTCACAGTATGTGAAGGAGAAAAGACATAGAAGGCACAGGAAAAATTTCTTTCTTGGTCTTGAATTTTACCTACTATCATCCCATGCATACGTGTGTGAACACATATGTTTTAAAAATACAAATAATATACTTTTAAAAGTATTTACTTTCCCATCTATATAACATTTTTAATGAGAATAATCTACTTATACATTGAGGGCATTCTTGGTGAAGGTATTAGTAGAGAACATTTAGGTTTTTATAAGTGAAATTCTATACTAGACCACATTTACTATCCAACAATTGATTGAAAGATGTAACAAATTCAAGATCCCATTGAATTTATTGATTGTTGATTGAAAAGTATTTGATTCAATAGAGCAAAACACTATCTTGTACTCTCTTCCTTGCATAATCTCAAAATTAATCAAAATTTCCATGAAAGTGAATTCATCACTTACTAACATCAGGTACAACATAAAACTTGTGGTTTTGCATTTGATTTTGTAATGGAGATGTCTAGCACAAGATCCAAGTTATGGATTTCTTTTTGATGTGAAGTCCTTCGATATTCTTCTTTGTAGTTTATATTGGTTGTACTGGTTATATCAAACTTTGGAATACGCAGAATCTCTTAATTGAGATTTAAAATCACTCAAAAGAGTTATCTGATCCACTTGCACAGGAAAAAACAAGTAAATGAAGAGTTTCTTTTGTCCAGACTCTGATATACAATTAGAGGGACAACTTAAAGAGCTCATCTATCAATCTATTTATCTTGGTCAAATATGACAAATAAGCACTGTGTTGGGCCAAGCACTTTACTAGTAGAGGATACCGAATTGGACTATCTTGAGGTCATTAAAAGAACTTTGTAGTGTCCAAAGCTTTTCCTTGAATCAAAGGGTTATCTTGTAACTTCCAAGCCTATCTTCTCTTCCTTCCCCTCCTCGGTGAACCATCCAGTGTAAAAAAAGGGAATAGTGAAAGGATAACCTTGTGGCAGTGATGACTTAGTTGAGACTGAATAACATGATGTGGTAAAATGGGAAGAGCACCAAAAGGCCAAGCATATTACATTTTCTTTCTTTCTTTCTTTCTTTCTTTCTTTCTTTCTTTCTTTCTTTCTTTCTTTCTTTCTTTCTTTCTTTCTTTCTTTCTTTCTTTCTTTCTTTCTTTCTTTCTTTCTTTGTTTCTTTGTTTCCTTTCTTTCTTTCTTTCTTTCTTTCTTTCTTTCTTTCTTTCTTTCTTTCTTTCTTTCTTTCTTTCTTTCTTTCTTTCTTTCTTTCTTTCTTTCTTTCTTTCTTTCTTTCTTTCTTTCTTTCTTTCTTTCTTTCTTTCTTTCTTTCTTTCTTTTTTTCTTTCTGATTCAGATCTGTGTTTTTACTTATGTAGGGGAACTCGTGTAGATTCTTTTCACTAATGCAGATCAGCAACTTCTCGGTAATTTGTGTATAGTCTTAGAGAGTTACCTGGGGACTTGGAACTGTTGAGTGACAGAATGGTGATAAAGTCTGGGTTGGAGGCAGGATTTAAAGTCAGATCTTCAAGTTTCCAAAACTGATCCTCTATCCACTATGCCATATTGCCTGCCAAATAGAACAGCACTACTTCTATGTTAGCTCTTTACGTTATTTTAGTAAGTCTAACAATATGCCACTATGGCTTCCTCCAGTACTCTTAAGAGGTTTGAGATTAGGAGCAAAAAAAGTTGATAATGGTCATGACCTGGGGTTGAAAATTGTCACAGTGTGAGTGGCAGAGGAACAAGGGAGTGAATAAGTGTATATCTGAGCCAAGGACAGTGAGACCAGAGGAAGGATGCCTGATTTGGAGGCTAGGGAAGAATCGAGGAATCTTGAAGCCATGGTTGAGGCAAGGAGAGTGGTAGAAAGAGGGGAGCTATTTTGATCAGAAGAGAATTTCAAGGTTCAAGGTTATATAGATGGTCCAGTTATTGATGATGATGATATTCCTGCAGTAGAATGTAAACTTTTTGAGGGCAGAAGCAATTTTCATTTTGGCCATGATATCTCAGGTTCCTAATAGAGTATATGACATATATTTGATGCTTTATCAATAGTTGTTGAATTGAATTTAAGGTATATTCATTTTTGTAGATTGCACAGGTGAAGAAAAAAAAAATTTTCATGAGTGTTAGAGAATAATGAATTGAGAGACTAAATGTATTCAAGGGAAAATCCCCTAAGAATGATGACAAGTATAGATAGGAACCAGGTGCTGACCTCCATTTGAAAGAAGGGAAAGAGCCTAGAAATAGAACCAAGGATGTAGACTGGATAGTAGAATTCTAGATGAAGTCAATGTCAGGAGAGATTTCAGAGCGATGGCAGGAAAAGATGAGTCTAGAAATGGTGATGGTTTGGAAGGAGTATGTTGTATACTGAACCAGCTGGTCAGGAGGCATGACGGAAAGAGCAAACTACACTAAAGATGATAGCCCAGGATGCAATGTCTTCTAGAGGATGCCAGGTTATCTTACATATCAGAATAGAAGATGGAAAGATGAGATATTGGGGGGTTTCCTGCTAACAGAATTGGTTTTCCAGAGATTATAATAGAACAGGAGAGTAGAAGAGAGAAGAAATTGGGAAGGGCTGAGGTTGAATGGGAATGAGAGTGTGGGTAGAAGTAACAGGGAAAATGGATCATAGAGATAAGGGGAACAAGAGGTATGAGTTTGTTAGCTCTATTGGGATTTTTTTACATCCTCTAAGAGCCTGTGAGGGTAGAAGGCCTTGTCTGGATATGTTATGGGCCAGTTATGAGTATGTTGACATCTTAAGGGCATTCTCTCTAAACCCTTGCAAGCTGAGTTTGCCGAGGACTACATCAGGGTAGACATTGTAATTGATTAGGACTATAATTGGATTTTGGAGCAGTCTTATGCCCAATTAAATTTATTCCTAATAAGTGGAATGCCTTTTTCATATGTCTGTTTCAGTGATGTAGCTAGTAGGTGGTCTTTCCTTAAGACAGTCTATGCAGACTCTTTTGCTACCTCGTCCTATGCATGAACTATGTATGAACTAACTAACCATGATGTAACTAGGAATTGCTCAGTAATATGTCTTAAATATTCAGGAATTTTAAATAATGTATTCCACTTTGTGGATGATGACCTGAGTAAGGAGAGAGAATTGACAAGAGAGTGAAGAAAATTAAGATGAATTCTGAAAAAAGTTATATCTTCTGAATTGTTCTTTTTTCTCCCTTAAATTATAGGAAGGAATTGTTGAGAACCTGTTCAAATGGGCAAGAGAGGCTGATCAACCACTGAGGACTTATTCTACTGGATTGTTGGGAGGTGCTATGGAAAACCAAGACATTGCTGCCAACTATAGAGATGAGAACTCACAGTTGGTAATGACCATGTTGGAATGAATTTTGCATGGAGGTGGAGAAGGATGGTGGTGCTTGTAAATAAAAATGCCTTCCTGCCATTTAAATCTGATGCAAATGTCTCCCATTTGTCATCGGGCAGGTGGGATTGCTTGACGCGGCTGTGGTGTCACAGATGTCTCCTGGTGGTATACTCTCTCCTTACCTTTTCTCTTTATTGTATTGGGTGATCTCCTTTCCTAAACTTTTCAGTCCTGTATTCTTTACCTTAACTGCTCATCTTTCTATGCCCTAAATGTGTTTTTTCATTTTTTAATTAAATTACTTATCATCTTGTCCAGAATGATTATTTTTGCTAAGTCGCTAGAAAGAAATGCTTTGTTTTTGTTTTGTCTTGCTTTTTAAAAAAGTACAGTAGTTATCTGTCACTTTGTGGGAGGGGTAGGCACATTTTAGACACTTTTGGGATAAGGTTTATTTATATGTCATTAGACATACTGATGTACCTATTTCATTACCTATTTCTAGTGCCATGTGGACTTTGAAAATAACAAGTAAAAATTATTTAAAAGTAATCACAATCTATTTTCACAAGTATTTCTTTAAAATTTGCTTACATTTTATGTTTCTGTTTGGGTGCAATGCTTTGACTTGCTTGGTCTAGACATCTGTAGTCAGTGATGAATATTTTTCGTAAGTAGGTATGTTGGTATTGATCTCTTCTATAGACTTTTTAATCCATGTCTTTATTGGATCTCATAGAAAATACATTTTTCTGTGGTCATGACTTTACTCCTGCAGTTCAGTAATATCTGGCAAATATTACTTCCTCATTTAAAGATAAAGGCTCAGGGAAGGATAGTTGAATGGGACTTGATTCTATTTGTAATTAAAATTTTTAAGCCATCAAAAATATAATGCACTTTAACTTTATTTGTGGTAGTGAGATTTAGAAGCTCTTATTTTTTCACTAAATTCTAGGGTTACAGAAATAAGATTGCAGATTAAGGCAATGTTCAGTGGTGATACTTTTTTCTTAATTGTGTTTTCAGGTGGCTTTAGTTCTTCGGAGACTTAGGGAACTGCAGGTTCATGAAATGACTTTACGGCAGGAAAATAAACGTCCCAGCCCTCGAAAGTTGCCCTCAGAACCGCTGTTGCCACTGGATGAAGAAGCAGTGGACATGGACTATGGGGAAATGACAATGGATGGAGAACAAGAGGAGACCTCTGGGGATATGGAGATTTCCTTTCACCTTGATTCGAGCCATAAGACCAGTAGCAGAGTGAATTCAACCACCAAACTTGAGGATGGAGGGTTGAGAAAAAGTAAAATGGCAAAACAGGGTGACAGAGATGGCTTCAGAAAGGCCAAGCAAAAGTTGGGCTTCTCAACTTCTGAACCAGAACGCATGTTTGTTGAACTCTCTAACAGCAGCTGGTCAGAAATGTCCCCTTGGGTTATTGGTACTAATTATACCCTTTATCCTTTGACTTCTGCTTTAGAGCAACGACTTATTCTTCAGTACTTGACCCCACTAGGAGAGTATCAGGAGGTATGTATAGAGGTGTAAAATGTATTTTTTCCTTTTAAGATGAGCTTCCTCTATAGTTTCAGGAGATGAAATGTTATAGTAAAAATACTTTTGCAATAGAAAGAGGCATGGGTTTTTCTTAACTAAATTAACAAAGACTTCTGCATTAGACACACACACACATTTCCAGTTTTTTTTGGTTCTGTGAAAATGGTGATAATTCTTTCTACCTTGAATAATGCCTCTTTTTCAAGAGCCCAAAGGGCTTCATTTATATTTTCATCCTCCTATGGAAAAGTGGAAAAAGTAGGTCAAGTCTTTTATCCCCATAGGATGAAGTGGAATGTTGGGAGGGTAACCCCAAAGGATTTTTACTTTTTTTGTTCTTTCAGCTGCTTCCCATTTTCATGCAGCTTGGATCACGGGAGCTGATGATGTTCTATATTGACTTGAAAAGGACAAATGATGTATTGCTCACCTTTGAGGCTCTGAAGGTAAATTTTAGAATATAAAAGGAACTTGTTAGATAAAATCTGTTGGCATATTTAGCATTTCTTCAGGCAACATGCACACACCATACCTTCATTGTATACAGGCTGTAAAATCATCCTGAATGGCATAAGTATAACAAAAATTGGTAAAGAATGAATACCTATCAGACAAAAGGAATGATTACCTTTATAAGTTCTTTGACTTTGGATATTGAATTTATTGAGTCAGTGCTTCCTTTGCATATGATAGAAAATAAATTGTATGTTGAATGAATGTTTTCTCTATGAATCATGAATTCCTTAAAAGTAGGAATCATTTCTTCGTTTTTTTAATTTCCCATATTACTTATTTTAAAAAACTTTACTTTCTGTTTTAGAATCATTGAGTATCAGTTCTAAGGCAGAAGAGCAGGAAGGACTAATTAATTGACTTGTCCCAGATCACATAGCTAGGAATTGCCTGAGGCCTTAGGGCCTAAGTTGCCCTCCAATAGTATTTAGCTGTCTTTTAAATATTATTTAACATTTGAAGAAGCAAAATTTAAGAATACCTCAAAGGTACATTTAAAAAAGTATTTAAAGGGGGAAGCTGGGTGGCTCAGTGGATTGAGAGTCAGGCCCAGAGATGAGAGGTCTTAGGTTCAAATCTGTCCTCAGACCCTTCCTAGCTGTGTAACCCTGGGCAAGTCACTTAACCCCCATTGCCTAGCCCTTATTGCTCTTCTGCCTTGGAACCAATGCACAATGTTGATTCTAAGATAGAAGGTCAGGGTGTTTTAAAAAATAATGATAATAAATAAATAAATACACATATACAGTTACATATGGCAAGGAAATCAGATAATAATATGAAAATTTTCAAAATAATTTAAGGATATTTTTGTGCCAATTGACTTTCTTGGTCCTTCTAGTTAGAGAATACTTGTCTTCTTGATAGCTTAGAAGATCAGTCTTTAAGAGCAGGAATTATTGTCCTTTGTCTTTGTAACTCCATTGCTAATTGTTGAATTGAGTCAGTTCTCTCTTACATGGAGTCAGATTGGTTAGAAATCTAAAAGTAAAAACCTAATCAAGATTAGAAAAGAAGCTAGCTTTCTTGCTCATGTTAGGGTATCTTTAGTTATTGACAGAGTAGAAATGAAAGAACCACCCCCACCCCCACCCCCACCCAGCTTGTTATCCACTACATTTCTTTTTAAGACATTTTGTCTTTACAAATAAAAAGTAGTCAAAAAGTAGGACTATTCAGATAAGATTTAGAACACTATACTAGGCACTGTGGGGAAAGAAAGAAATGAAGGGAAAAAGAAAAAAATGTTTTCAATGAGTTAATGAGCTAAGAGTATAGTCAATTCTATAAATATTCTATTATGTCTGCCATCTATATGCAAGGAAGGAACTGGTTTAGACCCTAGAGGTACAAAGATAAAATATGACACCCCTTGCCTGTATGGAGTTTACAGTCTGCTAGGGAAGAGATGATTTTGACACAGATAAGTATGATGCAACAGAGAGTATGATGGTGCATAGTAAAGATCAAAATGAAATGTTCTGGAAATACTTTAGGAAGGGAAGAAAACACTTCTAGCTGTATCAGGGAATATTGCCTAGAAGGGATGGCACCTGACTATGGTCCCTAAAGGAATGTCAAAGGAAAACTGAAGAAGGGAGATGCTTGGGTTAATCGCATTCATGGTTCTCTAAGGGAAAGGTTGCCACAGTATCCTCCATTCTCAGCTACGGTTGATTGTATGCTAGGTTTGGCTTGGTATCAAGAAGATCACGTTAACAGCTCTTCTGTAGAGTTGCAGGAATCCCTGTCCTAGGGTTCTGGATGGCTAGCTGCCCTTCTTTGTTGCTACCTTTCATTCTCAGTGTGCATGTGATCACTTAAGGCATAGAAGACTATACTGTGAGCAAAATGGAGAAATTGCTGGCCTAGAGACTGGAGATCATCATCAGCATAACTGAAGAGAATCCTTCATGTTTCATCATGTGCTTTTTATCATTCTTTCATTGTACATAGCCCTATGAGACTGGTGATACTAGGGTGCTGCTATCCTCATTTTACACATGAAAAATACTAAAGTTTAGAGACATTAAATTTTCCTGTAGTCACATGAGAAATTAAAGATCAGAAAGCAGAGGTAGGATTCCCACCCAGGTCCAACTGACCTAGTCTACTTTGTTGTTCACCATAACAAACTGTCCATAATGTCATGTTCAGGAAACAGCTGGTAATAGTTTGGCTGGAATAGTGAAATGAGGTGAAAACCAGATGGGCTACCCTTGAACTTGTTATATTCTGGAATTTGTAGTCTTCTGACAGAAACCTCTTGAGCAAAGCCCCTGAGACTTTGGAAATGGTAAACCTTCCTTAGGAGAAACCTTGCTTTAGAGCTCTTCAACTGCATTCTCTGCACAAGGCTTTATGGGAGGAGGCCAGTTGCCTCATTTTTTGGCTAGTTCATAGCTACATCCTTGAATGTCACTGCTTCCTGTCATTTGGTAGTCAGAAACACAGAGGCCATTCTTTTTCTTGCTTTTTTTCCTCTTTTGGAAGAGCACCAAAGAAGGCAAGCCTAGGAGGAAGGATAGTTAGATGAAGGTGTATAGGTAAGCACAGGTAGTCTGGCTGAGACAAAATGACACAAAGGACTTTTTGATGTATGTGGTAAAGAATTTACTTATTCAAGAAGCCTTTGGAAGTTGTGCAATAAATGGGCCAGCTTGTCAAAAACAAACCTGAACCTCAAAAGTCCATTCTGATTATGGATATAGTTGTGAAACTGCTAACTCAGCTTCATTTCTAAAGGGGATTACAAAGTGAAGTTACATATACAAATTATACAAAAGCCTTTTTTCTTAGTTTTGTGATACATATAGAGCTGCTTATTTTACCCTTAACTCTAAAGATATTCATTAAACTCGTGTAACTTAAGAGTTAACTGTCAATTCTACTCCAATTTCCAGCATCAATAACAAAATAGGACTTTGTTTTTTCAAAGTATTTTCAGAGGTTCTTCAGTCCTTACAATGATAAAACAATTATGAGAAACATAATTATCCTTATTTTACAGATTGATTAAATGACTGCTTGTGATAAAATAAGTAGTTTTTTACAAACAAGCTGGGCCTAGAACCCAAGTCTCTTTAGTGGTAATAAGGTATAACTAACAGAAAGAGCACTGAACTAAGATTCAGTATTCATAATTGAATATGTGACTCAGACATCCTTAATGATGAAGATGACTATGGAATTCATTTGTGACATTGTAATTTGTTTCTTTTTTAGAAAGCCTGAGCCTGGAAATAAGAAAAACGAGGGTAATTAGTTGAGAGTATACATAACATCACAAAGGAATTGTAAGAAACAGCCTGTTCCTTTGTACATTTTATTTGTTAAAAGTTTAGTAGTAGTCATCGTTAAATACAAGCTTTTTCTTGGTTCAAGAATTACTGATTATTTTGTATATGGTGACTTGAAGTTAAAGAGGTAGGATGACATGGGAAACAGCTGTGAGAGGCATGCTCTTAAGTATCCAGAGTAGTCAGTCCTTTTCAGGTTTCTTGTAGACCAGAAGTTGGGATTGTTTTGTCACCCCCTTTTTCTCATTTAAGGAGGACATTTTGCAGGAGGGATGGTATTTTTGAGGTGGGATCTGAGTTGGAAATGGAATTAACAGTTTGTTTTTTTTTATTTAGAAGGAAAGAAAAATAAAAACCCTGTTACAAACATGCATAGTCAAGCAAAAGGAATTTCTGTACTGGCTATGTTCAAAAATATATCTCAGTCTATATTCTGACCTATACAGCCTATACTCTTATCATGAAATGGGCAGCATGTTTCATATGAGTCTTCTGGAACTGTGGTTGGTTATTGTATTGATCAAATTTCTCAAGTCTTTCAAATTGTTTATGTTTACAATATTGTTATTGTGTAGAGCAGCATTGCATGCCCAAACTACACTCTCAAGCTGCTTATGAGTCCCTTGCATTACCCCAGGCAGCAGAGGGAGGAAGTGCTCCCATTGAATAGCTAGACAGGGTGGCAGGGCATGTGAAAACTGTTCTTAGGTGCAGTGGAGAGGGGGTTGGAACAGCCCCCTCTGGTATGTGGGGGCATGTATGCCATAGGTTCGCCAGCATAGGTATAGAGTATTCTACTGGTTTTGCTTGTTTCACTCACCCATTATTTCATACAGGTCTTCCCAGGTTTCTCTGAACCTGTCACCTTCATCATTTCTTATAGCACAGTAATATTCCATCACATTCATATACCATAATTTGTTCTAGCTATTCTCACTATAATGAGTGCTGCATCTGCTGCCCACTCTGTGCTCTGTGTTTCTTCTCTATCTGCTTCCCCATTGCCTGTGTTGGACGCTCTGAGCCTGGCACAACTTTGCCGCAAGGTACTCCCTCCATAACAACGCCTTTGCCTGTCCAGAGGTTCCAGCTGCTGCTGGAGGCTAGGTAGGGGAGGGGTCCCTGGACCTTCCTTCTTCCTTCCCCTTAAACCGAAGTGTTCTCGAATTCTGGCTTTGGTGGGTGTACCTTTAAGTTGAGTCCAGCAGGACGGTTCCTTGGCTCTGTCTTGTTGTTAGGTTTGATTTTCCATCTCATGGGAGCCTTTAGTTTGTAATCTGTAAGGAAGGGTTTTCAGAGGTCTGAAAGTTTGCTGCCTCTTTGCTGCCATCTTGACTCTGCCCTCACAATTTTCATTTTTGAATGTCTTCCATCCTTCCATTTAAAAATCTTAGATGATGTGGTCATGCCCAACTCTTGTCTTAAGATGTTTCCACTGTGGTTGGAAGATGCTTGATATCAGGACACTGAGACAGGAAATTGGCTTGCACATGTTATATTTCCCTCTTCAGTTTTAAGAAGGGATGTGGACCGTCTTATCTAGTTTGTTTGAATCTCTTTTAGGGAGCCAACATGAGGTAATGGGAAGGATGTTAGATGTGGAATTAGAGGTCAAGGTTCTAGTCATGTTCTGGCTAATTGTAGTCTGTGTAATTATGGATGGCTCAATGGAGAGAATATTGGACCTAGAGTCAGGAATACCTGAGTTCAAATCCAGCCACAATAATTAGTTGTGTCGTGCTGGACAAACCACTAAACCTCTGTCTCTCTCAATTCCTTCATCTATAAAATGGAGATGAAAATAATTGCCCCTATCTCCTAGGCTTGTTGTGAATATAAATTGAGATAATATTTAAGTTCTTTGCAAACCTTAAAGTGCTCTATGAATACTAGTATGATGGATATTATTTTTGTTAAAATCTGCCTTTCTGGGCCTCATTTTCCTCCTCAGTACAATGGGGTTGGACCAAATGACCCCAATGTCCCTTCCAGCCCTGAATCTAATCTGTGACCTAGGATAGGGCTATGGACATGATATATATTTAATAAATGTTAGTTGAATTAAATGGAAGACTTTGCTACCATTGCTGTTTGAAACAGAAATAATCAAATTCTTGTTTTTTCCCCTTTAGATAGATACCTTAAATCAAAAGAATGTCAGTTTCAGGTTTTCTATCACTGAATAGGCACATAGTTTGTAGCCTGTGTGCTTTTTTTTTTTAACCCTTACCTTCCGTCTTGATTCAATACTGTGTCTTGACTCCAAGGCAGAAGAGTGGTAAGGGCTAGGCAATGGGGGTCAAGTGAATTGCCCAGGGTCACACAGCTGGAAAATGTCTGAGGCCGAATTTGAACCTAGGACCTCCCATCTCTAGGCCTGGCTCTTAATCCACTGAGCTACCCAGCTGCCCCAGCCTGTGTACTTTTGACTGATTCTCAATACCCTAATTTTATTAAGTTTTGTCAGGGTTAAAATTATGATTGAGACTGAATTTAATAATTATATTTGGTCACCAAGGATTTTATTTGTAAAATCCTAATGAAACACCCAAACTCAGCTGAAAATTTTATGGTGATTTAATTGATATAGTGGAGGAGATTTAAGAAGAAAGAAGAAAGAGAAGGTGAAAGATTCCACCCACCCCCCTGGCCTGGCTGGTACCGGGCGGGAAGATTAGAAGATCTAGAAAGTAAGGGTTTGGAGTGTGAAGGAGGAAGGAATCAACCTGAACTCCAAAAGGGGCTCAACTGAGATGCCTGAACCTGAATCAGGTCAAGGACAAAACTCACCGCCAAAACCCAGACAAAGAACTGCCACCACTCCCAAGATGTCGGAACACCTAGCCCGCTGGCAGCCAGTCGCTTCTCCGGGGAAAGAGGAAGAGACAGGAAGTGACGTGCCTTATATAGACAGTTTTACATCACTTTCCTGCGTCTCATCTGTACCAATGAGGACTTAGCTTGACTTAGGACAGCCCAGAGGTCTGTCCTTTTTTCTGCACATGTCTGTTGAAGGCCATTCCTTAGATAATTAAATCTTGAATTTGATGCAGACCTTCCAAATCTTGTTAAATACTAAGAAGGGAGGAGAAATGTAGAGTTTCCAAGACCTGATTCTGTTATTCCAAGTATCTCTATTGTTATTGATCAGGAAATAGCTAAATCAAATCTTAAAAATGGTCTGATTAGGGTGGAATAGTTTTAAAATTCACAGTGTATCAAATCCAGCATTTGGATGAAATATCATTTATCTTAAGATCTAATTCTGGAAAAGATGTAATATTGAAAGATATAGAATATAACGTATGTGGTCTCTGAAGTAGATTCTTATTAGCAGTAAGTATATACATAGTATTTGATATCTGATATAAATTCTTATTTTTCAGTTTATCTTAACATTCTAGTATAGCAAAGGACAGTAGCTTCATTGTTATCATTTATTAAGAAGTGGCAGATAGGTAATGTTTGACTATATACTATTTATTATATTAAATGACAAGAATGGGAAGATTGCTAGAAGACTCTTTTAAGCCCTTGCTTCATGAGACAATAAAATAGTTGAATAATGACATCTTATAATTCTATAACCTTTTAAATTATTAGTATATGTTGTTTCATTCTCATAACCTGTGGAGTTAGTTGGTCTGGGGAAAAAATGCAGTATTTTGCTGGGACAGGATATTAGAATCATCTTACTCAAAGTTTTATATGGAAAATGAGGACTTAAATATTAAGCAGCCTGCTTTTTTGGTATTGTTTTTTAACCCGTACCTCCATCTTAGAATCAATACTGTGTATTTGTTCCAAGGCAATGGGTGTTAAGTGACTTGCCCAGAGTCACAAAGCTAGGAAGTGGCTGAGGCCAAATTTGAACCTAGGATCTCCCATCTCTAGGTCTGGCTCTCAATTCACTCAGCCACCTAGATGCCCCTTGGTATTTTTTTGAAGAGCCTTATGTTGGTTTCACTTGCCCCATCCTAATTCTTGCCCTTTTTCTTCCAGCACTTGGCATCACTTCTACTTCACAACAAGTTTGCCACAGAGTTTGTTGCACATGGAGGAGTACAAAAGTTATTGGAAATTCCTCGTCCTTCTATGGCTGCTACTGGTGTGTCCATGTGTTTATATTATCTATCTTATAACCAGGATGCTATGGAACGAGTAAGTACAGTACTCTCAAATATATTGTGATAATTTGGAATGGGGGGCAGATTTTTTTTCAGTACAGGCAAACACTGTAAATAACTATATTTAATAAATGTAGAGAATATAATTGAAGGAAGTTGGATGATAGGAAAAGAAGCTAGGGGCCTGAATACCTGATATTCCAAAGTTTTTTTAAAAGGTTTTTATTTAGAGGATATTTGGTCAGGCTTAAATGCTGATAAATATGCATTTGCATCAATAAGTAGGAGATGTTTGAAACAAGGAAAAAATATAGACGTCTTGGTACAGAGAAGTCATGTAAAAATTTAGTAAGTAATAAAAATATTATATTTATGAGGTTTATTAAGAATTCTTAGAAATCAAGGATACAAAGTAATAAACCTTGTGCCCATAATGTTCATAATTATTTTTTAATGTTTCTCATGAAAGCCCCTAAACTCTCCTCCATAAGCTCAAACCGAGTATTTATTTCTGCATTTTGTTGAGTAGTAGAGGGAACAATCGGTTGGTTTGACTGAGAAATGGGTTTTTTAAGGAGATACAATATTACAGCTATAACAATCAAAATCCCAAGGGGGAGTAGCATGTCGATTATACTTTGGCATAAGCTCCATGGAATGAGCCAATTCAGAGAGACAAAGAATATGAAATTTACAAGTTTGGTCATGGAGCTAATAAGCCATTTGTTAAGTAAGTTGTGAACTGACTGTAGCCACATATTTATAAAGTAACCACTTGGGGAGCAGGACAAGGCCAAATCTTTCTCCAGATTTCCCTTAATCCTAATCTAGGCAGTTGTTCCTTAAAGGAAAGGAGATTTAGAAACAGGTCTCCTAGCCAGGACCTTAGGGCCCTGTTGCTAAGATTTAAAATAGCTGTGTTCTATCTAATCCAAGGAGAAATTAAAATCTTTTTACTTATCCACTCTTGCAGCTATGCTTTGAAGCTGAATTAGCATGTTTAAAAAGACTGACTGATTTGAGCAAATAATAAAGAGAGAAAGGAAAGAGATTTCACAGAAATTTGAGGGTTTTTGTCACAAATCGACGTGGTCAGCCAAAAACTGTAACAATTAAAATTATAGTTGAGACTGAAAAAAATCTAAATTTAAATGGTCGCCTAGGGAAATCCCAAATAATAAAATACCCAAGTCAGCTGCCAAAATTTTATGGTGATTTGATTACAACAGAAGGAAGAAAATATTAGAGGGAGAGAGAAGGAAAGGAGTTTAACTCAGAACCACTCTGGCTCAGGCTGAGCCAACGCAGGTGTTAAGGCCTTAGAGAGCCAAGGCAGGGAAAGGGGTCAGTCCTTATCACTCACATGACCAATCTGAAGGAAAGCAGTCTACGGGGCTCCTCCAGCCTCAAGCTCCAGGATCGAACTGAACTCTAGCCCTCCTCACAGGAAGTCCGGACAACTCCAGAGGCTGTTCTCTACCTCACTTCCTGTGTCCCACATGTGCCAATGGTGGCTCAAGCTTGACTTAGGACCTCCCAGAGGTCTGTCCTTTTTTTGCACGTCTGTTGAAGGCCATTTTCTCAAATAATTAAATCTTGAGTTTGATGCAGCCCTTCCTAATTTTGCTACACAGAGTAGGGTGGAGAATGTGGGTTTCCAAGACCTGATTTTGTTATTCCAAGTATCTCTATTGTTATTGATCAGAAAATAGCTAAATCAGATCTTCTAAAGAATGGTCTGATTAGGGTGGAGTAGTTTTGAAATTCACACTATTCAGAATGCTTGCACTTAGCTTACTACATCATTGTAATGGTCTCGAAGAGAGAGAGAGGTAGGTGTTACTGCCAGCTAAATACTAGTTATGAACTCGACCAGGTGGAGACTCAGGTGAGATTATAGGGAATTCTGGGAAATACCAAGAACTTCTGGGGATTGAAGTCTAGGGTTCACATCTCCATTTTTATATTCCTCCCCTGAGAGCCGAGGAAGGCTAGTCTCTCCAATGGATCTTGTAAACATACCTGCTAAGAAATTATGATAATTTGAGGATAAGAGGAAAAGAGAACAAAACCAATAATTGCTAGGTGCATTGACAAAAAGCCAATTAGGGGGAAATCCCCTTTTGGCATAAGAGTATACATTCAAAATAAATGTTCAATCAACCTTCAGTTCAATCAGTTGCACCTCACGGTTCATTCTGGATTGTTCTGTAGTAGCTTGTGGTCTGTGGAGGCATCTTCATGGTGTCTTCTCCAAACAGTTCACTTTCTGGATTCGGAGAGGTAGCATGTTTCTCAACCTAAAATTACTCTCAAAAGGAATTTAAACTTTGCAATTTAAAATAATAATAATTATACATTCCCCCCCGAAGAGGGTGATTGAAAAACACTCAGGAATCATTTAGGGATGCATGGCTGAGTTATATGAGGTATATGAATCAATTGGCAAGAGAAATAAAAAATATTAAAAAAATCCAAATAAAAAAAGATAATTTCTGGAGGAAATATAGACCATCAAAATCTTAAGTGTAAAAATTCCAAGTAAAGGAGAAATAAATCTATAACAGGTCCTTGAATCAGGGACCAATTAAAATGATATAAGCAATTAAGCATTTACCTAATTTGTAGCCAAGTCTACAGAAAGTTGCCACATTATGAAAGACAGAAAATGGACTAGATTTTTATTTTGATAGGGAAGTGTCATTCCCTGGTCTGATTTTACCTTCATTCTCAGGGATAGAGGGAGTCAGGATGATAGCCAAACTTTGGTACTTGTCTGTAAATATTTTCACGAAGAGTGTGGATACAAGGAAGTCTTAACGTATGTCAATCATCACAACCTTCAGTCTCCCACTAGGTTCAAGTCGTTAGTATTGGCTTAGAAGTTCATCAATCCTACCTGGATTGGTTTCTTCTTTTTTGACCTGTGTGCTTTTTGGCACTATTCAGGTTAAGTCTGTGCTCCTTTGGCACTGTGCAGTTTAGCTTTTTTTTGTATTCTCTTGTCTTGGAATCAGACAGAATCATTAATCAAAGTCCCATAGAATTTTTTTTAAACAATCAGTGGCATCATTTTTATAGTCTCAAGCTTTTGGGGATGCATTGACATTATAGCAAATATATTTTAAACTTATATTACTGCAAAATCTAAAAATTTAAAGAAAATCTTAATACTGGTGACATATGCTTCAAATATAAAAAAGAGAAAAAATTAAAAATTGAAATAGTATATTGCGCATGCAAGAAAAATATAATAAAAGTTTTAAAATTCAAAAATATAGCTTATAATCATTGACACATATAGAATACAAAGGATTCTCACCAAAAATGAGATCCATTTCTTTTTCATGATCCACTGTGAGTACACACAAATGAATTTCACAAAGTAACAGTATTTTTATAAAGAACAGTAGTACAACATGTAATGCACATTGAAAAAGGTATCAATATCCCCAAAATTCTCAATAACCCAATTAATTATAATAGCAAACAAACCCACTATCATATTTAACTTGAGTCTGCTATATGACATTTAAAGAAGCCTATGAACTGATGGATATTTGTCACAATTTTTACAGATGTAGCAAATCTTTCAACTTTGGCAAATACATTTTTAAACAAAGTAAAACTTATTTAGGTCTAGAACATCATCAGGAAATCTAGATTGTTCTGGTGGAAGTAAAGTGAGCTGCAGAGTTATAAATGAGAGATGCTCCTCTTTTGGGAGCCATCCAAGGGTACCATGCCCTGCCATTAACTTCCCAGCTCCTTTGATATGAGACTGTGATGTTCCATCCATTCAAATTTTTATAAATGTGGGAGGTGGGGATTAACATTGTATATCACTTTAGCTACTAAAATGGACCTTACCTCCTGTTAGAAGCAGGCAAAATGATCAGAGTTGTTGGAAAAAAAAATCTAAAAGTCATGTCTAAAATACCCCTTAAAATCAATTTGAGATATTTAGCTCATTAAATTTTCCAAAGGTTGTTATACAATTGTAACCAGTTTTTATAAAGTCCATCCATCCTCTATGTGATAATTTACAAAGTCAAAATAGAAAAGACTGTTTTTATATATGGGCTTATTCAATAATATTTGTTCAATATAGTTATAGGGGAAAAGCAACAGAATATAACAGTAGTTAAAACCCAGTACATTAAAATGATTCAGTGTAACAGAATAGTATTGAATACATTAATATATGAACTTAAAACCAACAAAATTAAATCTTAAAACAAAATAATCAGCAAAATGCAAGAAAATACAGAGATTTTTATAAAATATTGGAGTCTGAAAAGCCTTAAAAATATAACCTCCAGTCTCTTTAAAGTTCTTTTTTTTTTATCCATTTAGATGCCTTTTGTCAGAATTCTGGAATTTCCCATAGTGAGGGTGGGTTTTAGGAATCTCAAATTGGGCAGGCCCAAATGGCAAAGAGTTGCAAGGAGATGAATTTCTCCCCTGAATCTCAGGTGAGATAAATAAAAGGATAAGTGCACTCAAAAAATATCCTTTGAAATACGCAATGCACTGCTTTCTCATAGAATACGCCATACTTCCTGTTTGGAAAAGTCTCTTCTCCTCTGATGCTAATTGTTGCTTAAGGAACACCCCCGTTTTTTACCAGCTGGTTTGTGATTCCGAAGACACATGGGCATCTACCAGCAGCCTGGGTCCTGGGGCTGGGCCTGGGGCGATAAGCGAGATCTGGGCCACCAGAGTTGCTTGGGTCAGGGCTGGGGCTGGGCCAAGTGAGCAAGATGGCTGGAGGCCAGGAGCAGGAGGTGGGCCAGCAGGGCTGGGACCAAGTAAATGATCTTGGTCAAGAAGGTCAGGAGGAGCGAGCTGAATCAGAATCAGCTTTGCCAAGTCAGGAGAAATGTGGCTTAAAAAGAAAAACATATAGACTATCTTAAAAAAAATTGAGAAGTTCTATTCCAATTTTGTGGTTGCCAAAAACTGTAAAAATTAAATTAGTATCTAGTAATAAAAATGTTATATTTATGAGGTTTATTAAGGATTCTTAGAAATCAAGGATACAAAATAATAAACCACGTGCCCATGGCTGATTAGCCAATTCAGAATGCTCGTGCTTAGCTTACTTACTACATCACTGTAATGGTCGAGAAGATGAGAGAGAGGTAGGCGTTGCTGCCAGTTAAATACTAATTGTGATCTTGCCTAGGTGGAGACTCAGGTGAGATTATAGGGAATTCTCGGAAATACCAAGGACTTCTGGGGATTGAAGTCTAGGGTTCAAATCTCCATTTTTACAGTCAGGAACTTTGGGTTCTAGGCCAAGTGCCTTCTGTTGTATTAACATTGGTCTCTCTATTCCACTGAGTACTTTTTTTCCAAGTACTTGTCTGTTGTATTTTCTGTATTAGTTCTTAACATTCATGTCCTATAAGGATGAATTTATTTAGAGTTGGTTTTGAAGACATTTGAAACAATTTTTTGTTTCTCAGGATAAAATAACTTACATTATGGTATTGTAATAGTTTTGTCTTGAAAACTTCATTTTGCCTTTTAGTTAAATAAAACAATCTGGGTATATACAACATAGTAAAATTTTAAAGTACATTATTTTTAGTATTTTTAGGCAATTTTCTGTCCCTATGAGTTTTTCCCTTTTTTAAGTTCTATAGTTTTAGTTTTTTTGGTGAAGTGGAGCTGCTTAACTACAGGCTTTTGATACTTTGTAACTTCATTAGTTTTTGTACAGTTTTGCCAGCAACATAGGTGAGAAGTTATTGATTTGCATACTCCATTCTTACTGCCTACTTGATGTAAGGAAGAAGAGAACTATAGCTATTTGTACAGTACTTTAACATCTGCAAAACATCTTACATCTGTTATCTGATTTGATTCTCTCAATCAAGGTGCTATTTGAGAGAGGTGCTGTTATCTGTCTTTCCATTTTATAGATGAAGAACCTGAGGCTCAGAGATTTTAAGTCTTGCCCAGGGTCACATAACTGTGCCATATTGTCTCCTTGGCTCAGAAAAATGTATTTAATCCATGTTTTTGCCATATAAAATTCCAATAGTATCATAGCATCTCAACATATATTTCTTTTGCAAAATTGCATTTAGAAGTTCCACTTTGAGATGCTAATAGTGCATCTCCTTCATGGCAGCCATGGTGGTGGGAGTAAGTTTTCATTCAGGCCCAAGCCATTGAAGGTATTAGCTTAGCCTTGAATGGAGATTCCAGAAGAGTGGGGGCAAAGAGCAAGAATGTAACTTGAAGTGGCTGGGGAAGTTAGGAGTTCAAGTAAGGGTTCTGAGAATGGAGTATAGTATAGGAATTAAGAAGATGAGCCAGTGGGCTTGGTGATGAGTATTAAGTAATAGAAGATTAAATGGGACCTTTGGCTATGTCTCTTTCTCTTTATAACAGTGTGGTGAAGGCAACATGACAAGGCAGGGAAGAGATTTGAGGGTCCACTTCGTTGGGTTAGACTCCATTTTTATTTATGTTCTAGGGTATGAGATTCCTTGCCTGATTAAGTCCAACTTTATAGCAAGTCTAACAATTTTATTTTATTTGATGACAGACTTCTCTCATTTGTTTTGTCTTTGTATCACCACCTCTCTTTTCTTGACAGGTCTGCATGCATCCCCATAATGTTCTGTCAGATGTAGTGAACTACACCTTGTGGCTAATGGAGTGTTCCCACGCATCAGGATGCTGCCATGCTACCATGTTTTTCTCTATTTGCTTTTCTTTTCGTGCGGTCTTGGAACTATTTGACCGGCATGATGGTCTTCGTCGCCTGGTCAACTTGGTGAGACTTCATGTATTTGTTTTAGAACTTGGAAAATTTCTTTAAATTATATAGTTTCATTTGCTTCCCTTCCATGTGGTGGAAGGGAACCCTATTTTTTTGGCAATGAATCCTTCAGAGAGCACCCTCCTGAGGGAAGAAGATTGTCTCTTTTTCATTCAGGATGATTTATGATGTTTCAGTTTTGCCTGTAGAGGCCTATTCCTTCATGTATATGATAGCCTGATGTTTCTTATCCCAATAATTAGTGAATACACTTTTATTGCAGATAAGCCATAATGGAAAGCTTATGAGTGTGTGTGTGTATATATGTTTGTAGGTATGACATATATATATATATATATATATATATATATATATTTCCATTTGTAAGCCTGAGCTAGGGATTAAGAAGAATTAAGGGGTAGATAAAGGGTTTTTTATAGCATCGTAAAAAATCTTCAAGGAATGGCCTATTCATTTATAAACACTTGCCTATATTAATAATTAACTATGTAAGCTTTCCTGTGTCAGGCTTGAATTGTTAGCAAGTGGTAACTGGGTATATCTCTATGATAGTGTAGCTTTGGTGGATCTATGATTTCATTGGTTTGGGTGTTCCTCTATCCATTTTATACTGCTATTGCCACTTATCTTAATCCTCTCATTCTTTGTGATTCATACCCATCTCCTTTCATAAATTGCTCATAAAAGAGCTTTCCATTATGCTAAAAGCCTTGCCAGAGGTTTTTAGATAGATAGATAGATAGATAGATAGATAGATAGATAGATAGATTTAAACCCTTATTTTAGTAACAGCTCTAAAACAGAATGCTTAGTGCTTGGCAAATACTGTTTAGGGACTTACCCAGTGTTACACAGCTAGAAAGCATCTGAGGTCCGATTTGAACTCATCCCCACTCCAGGCCTGGCACTCTATCCACTCACTGGGCTACCTGACTTTTTTTTTTTTAACATTTTGTAAACACCATTATTCTTTTTCCCATTCGTGGTACATTATTGACCCACCTCCTTTTCCATCATCCACATTCTTGATGCTTGTATTTGATAACATTTCTTTCTTGCATTTCAGCCTGTTTGTACCCACTGTGCATCTCTCTGTTTCTCTTTTTGTTTCCTAGTTTTGATTCTTCTAAGATCATGGTGTTACTTATTCATAGTCCTATAGTATCAGTGTGTGTGAATCTTGATGTTGAAGAGGTAGTATTAGAAGGGAAAAGATGATCTCTCTTCTCAAAAACAATTACTGTTTCTCAATTTAACTTTGATATTTCTAAAAGATCCAGTTGTTTTGTGTGTATAAAGAGTACAACTTCAGTAGTCTCACCTTGAGTATAATATTTTGCATCCATGATAATTACTGATGTTTAGGATACCAGCATATTGAGCTTTTATATTGAAAGTCTACTTACCAAAAAGTCGAAGTTTTCCTCTCTTACTGTTTTTTTATTTTTCTGCGGCCTTATTTTGTTTTCTCTTTATCTATTCATAGATCAGTACCCTAGAAATTCTAAACTTGGAAGATCAGGGTGCTCTTCTGAGTGATGATGAAATATTTGCCAGCCGCCAAACTGGGAAGCATACCTGCATGGCGCTTCGCAGGTACTTTGAAGCCCACCTGGCCATTAAATTAGAACAGGTGAAGCAATCGCTTCAGAGGACAGAAGGTGGTATTCTTGTCCATCCACAGCCACCATACAAGGTGAGCAAGGAGTGGGAAGGTCATAGTTCACATATTCTTTTCCAGTGCATCATGGACATGAGATACACACTCGATTCAGTGGAATCCTCATAGGATATGAGTTCTTGATTAGACCTGCTTTGTGCATAATTACATACCAGTTTAAAAAAAAATATATATATATATATAAATAGCAAAGATTCACTTTTCTCACAAATGTGAGTTTCTACTTCTGTTTCCCTTTTAAATCAGAAGCAAAAGGTTAGTTAAGGTGCATATAATATAGAACTTTCTTTTTAAGAATTATATAACCCTTGCTCCTTATTTTTATATTTTGTCTTATAAAAATATATTATATTGCTGTAGTAGGTGCCGGCTGAGACCTGGGAAAAAATCTGAGAAGCTTGGAAGCTACTCTGTATGTTTTTGTTATAGATAAAGCCACTTCAACATATATTAAAAATTTCAAATCAAAATGAAGATAAAGTGTTGTTGTTGGTTTAGTTGTAATCCAAGAAACCTGTGCTTTCAGATACAAAATATGGACAAATTTTTGACTAGCCTTTTCAACCTTAAACCTTGATAGGTATTTCATAAATGTCTTTTTAAGAATTTTTTCAAACAAAACACACTTTTAATTCCCCAAATTAAAGTGGTAATAGATAGAATAAATTATTTCAAATAAGTGTCTATACATTTATGGGAAAGCATGAAGATATAATGGGAAAAAAAGTACCTCATTTAGGTTCTATTCCTGTCTCCTGCCAATTCACTAAGTGATGAAATCCTGACAAATTATTTGATCTCTATGAGTTTTTGGTCACATCTATAAAAGAGAGAGATTAATAATGCCTATTGTTTTAATCTACTTTATTTGGTTATTTTCAATATTAAATGAAAGTGCTTTGTAAATAGTCAAGTATTATGCAAATGATATGTCATCTATTTATTATGGGTTTTTTTTTTAATATAACCCTTACCTTCTGCCTTAGAATCAATATATAGTATTCTAAGAATATGAGAAGATAATATAATTCTTAATGATATGATTTGCATTTTCTGCATGTAGGCATGTTCTTATACTCATGAGCAGATTGTGGAGATGATGGAGTTTCTCATAGAGTATGGACCAGCTCAGTTATACTGGGAACCAGCTGAAGTCTTCCTCAAACTTTCTTGTGTGCAACTCATGTTGCAGCTTATCTCCATTGCCTGCAACTGGAAAACCTACTATGCAAGGTTGGATTAAAGATTACCCCTGAAGTTAGATTTATCTTCTTAAAGATCTCTTATTCGTTGGGCCAGGGTTTAAAAGAAGACATGAAATAAAATTATATTAATGACCTGTGTGCTACCCCCACTCCTCCCTATCTCATTCCCCCAAAGTTATATTTATCTTCTTAAAGATCTATTATTTTTGGGACCAGGGTTTAAAAGAAGACATGAAATAAAATGATATTAAGGACTTGTGTTCTGTCCCCACTCTTCCCTATCTCATTGAATTAAAAAACTCTCCTATCTTCTTTAAAAATACTTTGTTTTGCGCAAATAGAATACTATGTCTAGGTTTGCTTTTCACCTGTAGGGAAAGCTATAATCAAGCAGAATGAGGTTTAGAAAAGGGCATTTCCTGATGAAAGAAATAGGGGAATCTTGCAGAAAATCATGAAAAGAAACTTCTTTTTGGAAAGATTATGGCTAAGCAGAAAGGATCAAAATTCAGACATGGAATTTATTTTAGGAGGATGAACATGGACTTGTTTGCCAGATCTTAGAATACATTTGAACTTAATATTCAGAGTAGATTCCATATCTTATACTCTTAGAAGGGTGCCTTTAGTGAGTAATCAATCAATAAACATTTTTTAAATTCACCTGATAGATGTCAGGCCCTGTTCTAAGTACTGAGGATACAAAGGACCTTACAGTATTAATACCTAATGTAGCAAATAGTCTTGAGACTTGTTATCCCAAAAGTGGAATCAAGAAAGGTATAGATAAAGTCCTGAGGATAGACTCTTTAGATTTTTAAGAGAAGCTAGGGATATTTCGATAATATTCTTAACCTTTTGAGTCATCATTTACACACGGTTTTAAGGCTCAATTTTCAGAGACTAATCAAAATCCAGCATAATATTTCTATATTCTTTTGGCTGTGTCATACATGCTATTTTGCCAAGTTCCTTTGTCTGTTCTTTTAGGAATGATACTGTACGCTATGCATTAGATGTCCTGGCTATTCTCACTGTGGTACCAAAAATCCAGCTGCAATTAGCTGAATCAGTGGATGTGTTAGATGAAGCTGGATCCATTGTCTCAACAGTAGGTAAGTTGAATCTGTCTTTTATCAGTTAATCAACAAGTATTTATTAATTGTGCTAGGCACTATGCTCAGACCTGGCGATTGAGGACAAAAATGAAATGACCTCAGTTCTCTAGGAACTTGTATTCAAGTGGGGTTGTGGGGGTGAGAAGAGGACACACATGTATAAATTAAAAAATAAATACCAGATAGAATAAGGAGGACACAAGCATTGGGAACATTAGGAAAAGTTTCATATATAAAGTATCATATAGAAAGTGAACTGAGGTTATAGAAAGTGGTAATGGATTCCAGGAGGGTAGAGATCAGTAGAGAAGGCATTCCTGGCATGAGGGGATAGCTAGTGCAAAGGCCCAGAGAGAGGGTTTAACTTGAATTTTTTTTCCCTGACTGTTGATGTCCTGTTTTCTGTTCTGATTTAAATTTCATAACTGTTCTTAATTAGAAGGTGATGGTGGGTTCTGTGCTCTGCAGTTTTTACGCGACATACAATGTAGACCAGCTGCAGAAGTATCATATGGTTAAATTGTTGTTTCCATAGCAATAGAATGGTGTTCTTAGGGTGTATACCGGTTATAATGCCTCATTCCCTTTTTTGGCCATATATGTTCTCTGTTGTGTCACTTTTCTCTTTGAGCATAGGAAGAGTTAAAGAAAATTTTTTTTGATACATATGAAATTACATGGAAACTTTAAAGAAAAATGTTGCAATCTTCTTTTGAGATGTGTTGCAGTTAGGGCCTCTAACTAGGGGTATTTATATTCTTTATGTCCTGGGGCTGCTACTTACTAATGTGGTTGGCAAATCATTTCTCATATGAGCTTAATTTTACTCAGCTATGAATTCAAGCTAGCATACTTGTTCTACGCTCTTTCCAAGGTCTTTGTAAGGTAAGTGCTTTGGAAACTTTAAAAGACAGAAAATATGAGTTGCATATAAGTTCCCTTGTTTCTAAACACCATTGAATATTACTCCTAAAGTGAGCGGCTATGCCCTCACTATCTTTAATTAGGCTAGATAGGCTGAATCCACAGCTATAATTTCTATAGCAAAGAAGTTTTGTGATTTGAAAATTGAAGATGCTTTCTACAAAGCATTAAAAGCAAAATGAACACAACTCCCAGTTCTTATTCTTGATTTTCCTCTGAATCTTAACACGAATATTGATTTGAAATATTGGGTAGAAAAGGCTAAAAATTTTTTGGTTTTCTCTAAACAGGTATCAGCATCATCCTGGGAGTGGCTGAGGGTGAGTTCTTTATCCACGATGCTGAAATTCAGAAATCAGCTCTTCAGATCATTATCAATTGTGTGTGTGGCCCAGATAATCGAATCTCTAGTATTGGCAAGTTCATCTCTGGAACCCCAAGGCGGAAGTTGCCTCAGCCTCCAAAAAGAAATGAGCATACTCTGGCCAAGATGTGGAATGTGGTTCAGTCCAACAATGGCATTAAGGTGCTGTTGTCATTGTTGTCCATCAAGATGCCCATCACTGATGCAGACCAGATCAGAGCACTAGCATGTAAAGCCCTGGTTGGACTTTCCCGCAGTAGTACTGTTCGGCAAATCATCAGCAAGCTGCCTCTCTTCAGTAGCTGCCAGATCCAGCAGCTGATGAAGGAGCCTGTCTTGCAGGACAAGCGCAGTGACCATGTCAAGTTCTGCAAATATGCTGCTGAGCTGATTGAACGTGTATCAGGAAAGCCCCTCCTTATCGGTACTGATGTCTCTCTTGCACGGCTGCAGAAAGCAGATGTGGTAGCCCAGTCTAGAATCTCCTTTCCAGAGAAAGAATTGCTTCTCTTAATCCGAAACCATCTTATCTCTAAAGGGCTAGGAGAGACTGCAACAGTCCTCACCAGAGAGGCTGATCTACCCATGACTGCTGCATCTCATTCCTCTGCCTTCACTCCTGTCACAGCTGCTGCTTCCCCTGTCTCTCTGCCTCGTACCCCTCGCATTGCCAATGGCATTGCAGCCAGACTAAACAGCCATGCCAATGTAGCCTCCTCGGCCTCATCTGTCCACTCTCAGTCACGGCCTCCACAGGGTCCTCTTGCTCTGCCTGGCCCATCTTATGCAGGCAGCTCTCCTTTGATTGGCAGGATCAGTTTTATCAGGGAGAGGCCATCGCCTTGCAATGGCAGGAAAATCAGAGTGTTACGGCAGAAATCGGACCATGGCGCATATAGCCAAAGTCCAGCCATAAAAAAGCAGTTGGACAGGCATCTTCCTTCCCCTCCCACGCTGGACAGTATCATCACAGAATACCTTAGGGAGCAGCACGCTCGCTGCAAGAACCCAGTTGCCACCTGTCCCCCTTTTTCTCTTTTTACCCCTCACCAGTGTCCTGAGCCAAAACAAAGGCGGCAAGCGCCAACAAACTTTACCTCGAGGCTAACCCGCAGAGCAGCCTTTCCAAAGTATGGAGGGGTAGATGGTGGGTGCTTTGATAGGCACCTCATCTTCAGCAGGTAAGGAAATGTTTTTAACCTTTTAGGGAAAGGGGTAATCTTTCAACTGTTAAACATCTGGCAACAGAAGCCTAGATTTGTAAGCCTTTTGTAGTCTTGTTACTAGCTAAATCATCATCTGTGAGACCAAGATGTGATTGTAATTCTAGGCTCTTTGTGTTGTAGGCACTGTAGACATACTAACTCTGCCATGTACTATAGGCTACTCTAGAACCTAATGAGCTACCCTGAACTAAGCCTTCCTAATGTGTTTCTTATCTTGGCTCAAGTTGTTTTTATTCTTTTCCATAGGGTTGGCATAAAAATGCTGGAATCATTTTTAAAATTCAGAAAGAGCTAGTAATATAAGTTACTTGTTTTTACTTTAATCTGAAAATGACAAGCTGTTTTTCCCCCTTTACCATTTACCATAAAATGAAAATTTTAAATGAAATCAAACCAGTTTTTGGTCATTATAAAATTTAAAGTTTAACTACTGAGAAGCATTTGTGACTATACCATCCTTATGCTACTAACTAATCTTTCA